>NW_024098373.1:42500-702500 GCF_016545835.1 Crotalus tigris
GGAGAGAGAGGAGGAGGAGGAGGAGGAGTGGTGGTGTCAGGCCAGCTGGCCAGGTGAGCAGAAAATTGGAGAGAGTGGGAGGGGGGGAGGAAGAGAAAGAGAGGGAGAGAGGGGAGGGAAGGAGGGAGGGAGGGAGGGAGGGAGGGAGAGAGAGAGAGAGAGAGAGAATTCATACACAGCAGCCTGTGTTTCTTTTTAATTAAACTCTTCAATTAAGCCTCTTCCTCCGGTGTGCATCAGTGTTTTCTTCTCTGTGGGAAACGGGCCCAAGTGGCTCTTTGAGTGTTTAAGGTTGCTGACCCCTGCCCTATACCATTTCAGACAAGTGACTGCCCAATCTTTTCTTGAAAATCTCCAGTGATGGAGCGCCCACAATTCCTGGTGGCAAACTGTTCCACTGGTTAATTGTCCTCACTGTCAGGAAGTTTCTCCTTCATTCCAGGTTGCTTCTCTCTCTTTGGTCAGTTTCCAACCATTGTTTCTTGTTCTTCCCTCAGATGCTTTGGGGAATAATGTGACCCCCTCTTCCTTGTAGCAGCCCCTCAAATACTGGAGCACTGCTATCATGTCTTCCCTATTTCTTCTTTTCTTTAGACTAGCCAAACCCAAATCCCACAGCCATTCATTGTATGTTTTGGTCTCCAGACCTTTGATCATCTTAATTGCTCTTCTCCGCTTCTGGACTTTTATACTCAAAACAGAAAACAATGAAACTTGGAGATCTTGAAGGCTAGAATGACTTTGTTGTTAATCGGCTAGAAATATTCAGAAATGTCAAGCAAAAAGTTAAGGGGGTTACTTTTAGGTATTCTGCCGCCCTGAAAAAAGTTTGAAATCACTATTTTTTTTCTTCCTCTCCCCCCTCCTTTTTTTCTCTGCATCTTCTTTCTTCTTTAACTTTTTTCCCACTTGAGCAAGGGGTTGGACTAGAAGACCTCTAAGACCTTTTATTATACTGTTATTTTTCCAATTTTCACGTTTCATATTTTATTTTAGATAAAATAGGTTAAAAGCATCTAAAGATATGTATGTAGGCCATGTTAAGGAAGGACAAGGGACAAGAAAACTGCCAAGAGAAAAAAGGCCAGGACGGAACAAAACACCGACTTGGTAATTACAGATTAGAATTAATTTTCTGCAAAATGCAGATGTCCTGTTTATAAAATTAATTGATCCCTAATGGCACCAGGCTGATTTGACGGTCTTTTATTAACATCCGTGCACATGTTATTAGTCTCCTGCCTTCCGGCAGAATTAGACAAAAAGAGAAGAAGAAAAAAAAACGAGGCAAAGATGGGATGATTAAGAAAAGAGGCAGCTTGGATGAGAAAGGCAGGAAAAAGCGGGAGAGTCCAAATCTGGATGGAGATGAACGAAGGAGAGTAACAAGAAAGAGGAAAAGCATTATTCTCCAAAGTGCCTGAAGGCAGGACAAGAAGCAACGGATGGAAACTCATCAAGGAGAGAAGCAACCTAGAACTAAGGAGAAACTTCCTGAAAGTGAGAACAATTAACCAGTGGAACAGCTTGCCTCCAGAAGCTGTGAAAGCTCCAACACTGGATGTTTTTAAGAAGAGACTGGACAGCCATTTGTCCGAAATGGTATAGGGTTTCCTGCCTGAGCAGGGGGTTGGACTAGATGACCTCCAAGGTCCCTTCCAACTCTATTCTGTTGTGTTCTGTTCCGTTCCGTTCCATATTCTCTATTCCATTCCATTCCATTCTATTCTATTTCTATTCTATTCTATTCCACTCCATATTTTTATTCTATTCTATTCTATTCTATTCTATTCTATTCTATTCTATTCTATTGCATCCCATCCCATCCCATTCCATATTTTCTATTCTATTCTATTCTATTCTATTCTATTCTATTCTATTCTATTCTATTCTATTCCATTCCATTTTTTCTATTCTATTCTATTCTATTCTATTCCATTCCATATTTTCTATTCTATTCTATTCTATTCTATTCTATTCCATTCCATTCCATTCCATTCCATTTTTTCTATTCTATTCTATTCTATTCTATTCTATTCTATTCTATTCTATTCTATTCTATTCTATTCTATTCTATTCTATATTTTCTATTCCATTCCATTCCATTCCTCTATTATATTTCTATTTCTATTCTTTGAAAAAACAGCAGCTCATAAAATGCTGAAGGTCACACTTTTTTGATAAAGGCAGGAAACAAAAACAGCTTTGCTTTTAATATTGATATCAGCCCTTCGTGGTAGGGCAGATCAAAAAACAAACTCCACGAGTGGCTAGAATTAAACTCTACTGATATCAAGTCCAGGAACAGCTTTGCCTTCAGAAGTTGTGGGTGCTCCATCACTGGAGTCTTTTAAGAAAGGACTGGACAGCCACTAGTCTGAAATGGTGTAAGGTTCCCTGCTTCAGCAGGGGGTTGGACTAGATGACCTCCAAGGTCCCTTCCGACTCTGTCCTGTTATTCTGTTAAACTCACTCACCCTGAAACCAAAAATTCATCCCCAGCAGAAATTGTCAATGAATTGTAACAGAAGGCGACGGGTTAAATTCAGGTAGACCTCAACTTACAAAGGATTCGTTTGAAGTTACGACGACACTGGAAAACATGACTTAGGGCCAGTCCTCACACTTACGACCTCCGCGGCATCCCTGTCGGCACGTGATCAAAATTGGAGCGACCAGCATTTATTTATGACAGTTATACTGTCCCCGGGGTCATCACGATCTATGACCTTCCCAGCTGGCTTCTCGCAAAGAAAGTCAATGGGGGATGCTGGATTCACTTTATGACCCTGTGATTCACTTAACAACGGCAGTGATTTGCATAACCACTGTGTCCCAAAAAAAAAAAAGGTCATAAAATTGTGGGCGACCCGCTTAAAAGCTGCCTTGCTTAGCAACAGAAATTCTGGCTCCAGTTGAGGTCGTGAGGGCTATCTGTGTACCTGGGGAACAATCCTACCAAATCACCCAATGAATCAAATCAAATTAGGATTAATGTCCTGAGCCCAGTGGCGAAAAAGGCGGCACTCCAAGTATAGCAATCTCCTGAAAAAGGAAGGAACCCACCGTGGCTTTCCAAGAGAATCTCTTCTTACTGCCATCAAATGCTGAGTCAATAGTCCAACAATGCTGCTTCTAACAACTTGTTTCCAGGAAGCTCACAAGTGGGATACAAAAAGACAGACACACGGTTTGGCTGGCTATCTATCCAGCTTGGAGCTGGAATTCAAAAGTCTTCTGCCTCTAAGCAGAAGCTTCCTTCCTTCTTTCCTTTCTTCCTTCCTTCCTCACATCCTCTTTTCCTTCCTTCCTCCTTACGCACTCACTTTTCCTTTGTTCCTTGGTTCCTTTCGTCCCTCCCTTGTTCACTAACTTTCCTTCCTTTCTTCCTCTTGACTTTTTCTTCCTTTCTTCCTCCCTCACTTTCCTTCCTTCCTTTCTCACTAACTTTCCTTCCTTCCTTCCTTCCTTCTTTCCTCCCTCCCTTCCTCTTTCCTTCCTCCCTCCTCCCTAACCTTCCTTCCTTTCCTCCCTCCTCATTCCCACCTTCCTTCCTTCTTTCCTTTCTTTTTTCCTTCCTCACATCCTTTTTTCCTTCCTTCCTCCTTACGCACTCACTTTTCCTTTGTTCCTTGGTTCCTTTCATCCCTCCCTTCTTCACTAACTTTCCTTCCTTTCTTCCTCTGAATTTTTCTTCCTTCCTTCTTCCTTCCTCCCTCACTTTCCTTCCTTCCTTTCTCACTAACTTTCCTTCCTTCCTTCTTTCCTCCCTCCCTTCCTAACTTTCCTTCCTCCCTTCCTAACCTTCCTTCCTTTCCCCCTTCATTCCCACCTTCCTTCCTTCTTTCCTTCCTTCCCTTCCTTTCCTCCCTCCCTCCCTCACTAACCTTCCTTCCTTCCTTCCTTTCCTTCCTTTCTTTCTTTCTTTCTTTCTTTCCTTCCTCCCTCCCTCCCTCCCTCCCTCCCCATCTCCAAATGGCTGGAACATCTAGGAAATGGATGAATTTTGGACGGGGCCAAGTTAGGGAAGGCTCTTTCACCAATTCATCTCCTCTTTTTCTGGGCCCAACCTTGAAGATGTCCATTCGTCCAAGGCGCGCGTTGGGAAGAGGAAGAGGAAGAGAAGCAAACCAGACAAAAGGGGGCTACTGCAACTGAAACCTTGGGGGTTTCAAACCGAAGGGGCTTCTGTTCCTCCCAGTGGTAAGAAAGACCCCCTCCTCACACACCCCCTGCACAAACAAAGGGAAATGTTCAGGGCTGTTTATTTACTTGCACTGACAGAAAAGGACGGTCAGGCTTGAATGCTATTCATTCACGATTTCTGAATGAATCCTTTGCCTACAAAGGATGCTATTCAGCATAACAGGAGGTGTTCTTTCTTTCTTTCTTTCTTTCTTTCTTTCTTTCTTTCCTTCCTTTCTTTCTTTCTTTCTTTCTTTTGGTGGCTAAATATGTCTAAATATGTTTGGCCAGAGGATCCTGGCTGGGCTGCTAAGTCACAAGATAGTCTGTTTTCCTCAAGAAATGAACTCATCGCAGGTGGCCACTATGGAAGCAAACAAGCATTTAGCTTTAAAGGTTACGTAGCTGCAGCCTCTTCATTCAGAAAAAAACTTAGTTACCCCAAATTAGGAGCCTTCAGATGACTGGACTGACTGGACTGGACTGGACTGAACCAGACTGGATTAGACTAGACTAGTCATAAAGGGGCCATAGTTCCCCCATGCTGGCTGAGGAATTCTGGGAGTTGAAGTCCACAAGTCATGAGGGGGCCACAGTTCCCTCATGCTGGCTGAGGAATTCTGGGAGTTGAAGTCTGCAAGTCATAAAAGGGCCATAGTTCCCCCATGCTGGCTGAGGAATTCTGGGAGTTGAAGTCCACAAGTCATGAGGGGGCCACAGTTCCCTCATGCTGGCTCAGGAATTCTGGGAGTTGAAGTCCACAAGTCATGAGGGGGCCATAGTTCCCCCATGCTGGCTGAGGAATTCTGGAAGTTGAAGTCCACGAGTCATGAAGGGGCCAAGTTTGAAGACCCCTGCACTAGACGATAAATACCTGATTTTATTTAAACTATGTAAGGGAAACTAGGAACGCTTGCCCAAGTTTCAACAAGTTTCAACCAACAACAACAACGCGAACAGCATTCCAGTGGCTCTTCTCAATTTTAGGTAGCAGATGTTTCTGCTCTGTCAAAATTTATCGTGTAGATTTTGGAGGCTTCACTTTCCAAAAACAAAAACAGCCCGTTCCAAAGCACAGCTGGAACCGCTAGAACAACACAAACAAAGCTGCTGCGACATTTCTTTTTAATGGACCTGAGAGTCAGGATTCCTTTTATCAAAACAAGGCTGTTTTTAAAAAAAAAAAAAAAAAAAAATCTGTCCTATTTCAAAAGATTGCTATACGCCTGGGGTAGGCCACTAGGCCCCTTTATGACCTGTGGACTTCAACTCCCAGAATTCCTGGGCCAGCCAACATGGCTGGGGTAGGCCACTAGGCCCCTTTATGACCTGTGGACTTCAACTCCCAGAATTCCTGGGCCAGCCAACATGGCTGGGGTAGGCCACTAGGCCCCTTTATGACCTGTGGACTTCAACTCCCAGAATTCCTGGGCCAGCCAACATGGCTGGGGTAGGCCACTAGCCCCTTTATGACCTGTGGACTTCAACTTCCAGAATTCCTGGGCCAGCCAACATGGCTGGAGTAAGCCACTAGGCCCCTTTATGATCTGTGGACTTCAACTTCCAGAATTCCTGAGCCAGCCCTGGTTGCCCACCCCTGCTATACACTTTTAAGAGAGCCAGGATGGTATAACATAAAATATTTCTCGACTTGACACCGGTTGCTCCAAGTTTATGAAGGTCCCCCCAAAAGCTACAGATGACTCCATTTCAATATTTCCCGGTTTCCAGCCAAAATACGCCCATCGGGTAAAACTGATTCATTTAACAACCTGGGTTCACTTAATGACCTCTATAAAAATGCCCCAAAATAGAATCCGGTCACACATGACACCTCAGTTTATGATGGCTGGGATTGATGACCCTAATTCCCTAAGGGCTACTATAATCGTTTTTAAGGTACCAGGCTCGGAACTATGAGGCACCGAGTTCTAATCCTGCCTTAGGCACAAAGCGTGCTTTGGGAGACCATGAGGCAGGCTCTCTCTTTCAGCCCCGGGAATAAGAAAGAGGCCAGGGCACAACGCTTCCAAAAATGTGGCCAAGAAAACCGCAGGGATTAGCCCAGGCAGGTGCCAGGAGACTTGAAGGCACACCTGCACACCCACAACCTCACTCTTAACCACAAGATAAACTCAAAACATATCAGGGTAAATAAACAAAACATCAGAGAAAGTGACATGGAGAAATTCACATCTAGGAACGTAACGTGAACAGGTGTATAAAGCATTAGGACAGTGGGGGTTTTTTGAACCTCGGAAACTTTTGAACCTTAGCAACTTTAAGATGGGTGGACTTCAACTCCCAGAATTCCCCAGCCAGCCACCCCATCTTAAAGTTGCTGCAGTTCAGATTTATTTATTTAGCCTACGGCAGGGGTAGGCAACCTTGGCTCTTTTATGACTCGTGGACTTCAACTCCCAGAATTCCTGAGCCAGCATGGCTCAGCTTGGAAACCTCTCCTTTTTCCCTCAGTATGGCTGGCTCAGGAATTCTGGGAGTTGAAGTCCATGAGTCATAAAAGAGCCAAGGTTGCCTACCCCTGGCCTACGGCATATCATATGTGGAATAGCAATATCTATATATCTACCTCTACCTCTACCTCTGTCTGTCTGTCTGTCTGTCTCTCTCTCTCTCTCTCTCTCCACACACACACACACACACACACACACACACACACACAAACACATTTCATCCAGAATAGTAAACACAATAAAATATAAATGTTAAAAAGATCAATGACCAAATGCTAATGTGTAGGCCACGGGTAGGCAACCTTGGCTCTTTTATGACTCGGGGAAAGGGAGAGGTTTCCAAGCTGAGCCATGCTGGCTCAGGAATTCTGGGAGTTGAAGTCCACAAGTCACAAAAGAGCCAAGGCTGCCTACCCCTGTCCTAAGTTCTCCTGTGACCCTCCTAGGCAACCTTGGCCCCTTCATGACTCGTGGACTTCAACTCCCAGAATTCCCGAGCCAGTATGGCTCAGCATGGAAACCTCTCCCTTTCCCCTCAGCATGGCTGGCTCAGGAATTCTGGGAGTTGAAGTCCACCAGTCATAAAAGAGCCAAGATTGCCTACCCCTGGTCTAGGAGGCTCACCGCTTAGAACAGGAGGACTTAGGACAGGGGTAGGCAACCTTGGCTCTTTTATGACTCGGGGACTTCAACTCCCAGAATTCCTGAGCCAGCATGGGTAAGCATGGAACCTCTCCCTTTCCCCTCAGCATGGCTGGCTCAGGAATTCTGGGATTGAAGTCCACCAGTTATAAAAGAACCAAGGTTGCCTATCCCTGGTCTAAGCCATCTAACCATTGAAGCACAGCATCGTTTATACACACACACACCAATCCAGTAAGCTTACAGGCCAGTTTGACAAGGGATAATGCAATCACCCTGAAGGGAGGATACTAAGCCCCATTTATACAGAGAGTCTCGGCAGACATTGTGTGAGCTGCGAATCCTATTCAGGATTGTCGATTGCTGAGGTGGTACAGGTAGTCCTCAACTTACAACAGTTCATTCAGTGACCATTCAAAGTTACAACATCACTGGGGGGAAAAAGTGACTTATGACCATTTTCCACATTTAAGCCTGTTGCAAGCATCCCCACATGGTGATGTGATCAAAGATGAGAAGCTTGGCCACTGGCTCATATTTATGATGGTTTGCAGTATCCTGGGGGTCACGTTGATCCCCTTTTGTTTCCTCATTGACAAGCATGTAACTAACGTAAGAACTGCAGTGGTTCCCTTAACAACTGTGTCAGGGATGTGGTAAAATGGGGGGAAAAAACTCACGTAACAAACGTCTCGCTTAGCAACATAGATTTTGGCCTCGCTTGTAGTCATAAGCAGAGTTCAAAATAGGAGGGTCAGAGATACGTCTTGATATCAGTCAGGCAAGCATGCAAATGGCCTTGCATGTCCTGAACCAAACAGGAAGCACAACTGCTCTCCTGAAGCTACTACCTGTCTTTCCCGAAAAATATATCTTTTTTTGCCTCCAAAAGAAGCACCAGGTCTTATTTTCCGGGTAGGCCTTACCTCACCTCTGGCACCAACAGCCCCACCCAGCCGGTCCACTTCTTCTGGAGCCAAAGTTCTGCAGCTGCACTCGGGCCTGCATTTTGCAGTCAGGCCTTTTTGGAAGGCTAAGCCAGGGCTTTTCAACCGGTGGTACGGGTACCACCTGTGGTACATTGGCACTGGCAGGTGGTACGCGAGCATCCTAGAAAAGTGGTAGCGGGGGAGGGGAATGAGCTGAACCGGAAGCAGCACCGCACAAGCTTGAGCGAGAGACGGCTGGAGCTGCAGGGCTGTCAGGGCTCAGCGGAAGTGGCAGGATCAGCGTCGGGCTCCAGCTGGAGCTCGGCGCTGATTCTGGTGCTTCTGCTGAGCCCAGAAGAAGTGCCGATCAGCTGGAATGTTGCAGCCTCTCCAGGGTCTTGTGATTTACATTCAGATGCTTGGCAACCGATTCATATTTATGACGGTCACAGTGCCCCAGGGTCATGTGAAGGGACCAAAACCTGCTGCAACCACCCAGCAGACAGGAGGGAATAAAAACCAAACACCCCCCCCACCCCACCCCCGCTGCCAATCCTCAACAGAAATGCTCACAACAATGAAAACCTCGGACAGGAGGAAGAGCGCCGACAGGAGGGCAGGCAGTGTCTTGCTCGGCTGTGCCTTGGGGGGCACTTTTTTCAGTGCCATTGTAACTTCAAACAGTCACTAAACGAACTGTTGTAAGTCAAGGACTACCTGTACTTTATCACTTGTTTCCCTCTTTTTTTGGGGGTCATCAAGTTTTTGATACCTTGCTAGGTGACTGGTGGTACTTGGATGTTGCCATATCCTAAAAGTGGTACAATGGGTGAAAAGATTGAAAAGCCCTGACCTAAGCAGCCAAGTACCCAGCTATGGATTCAACCCATAGCTCGGTCCTTGGCTGCAGATCTCTTGCAAAATGGAGCCACGGACTGAATCCATAGCTTGGTTCTCAGCTGCAGAGGCCTACTGGAAACCCCAATGACTGAGAAACACAGGCCTGGCTGCAGAAGAGGCCTCAGAAGAAGTGGGCCGGTGAGGAGAGGCCTGGCTGCAAGATAAGTGGGTGTGGGACGCATGGGGCAGATCCACCTCCCCACCCCTGCCCTAGCTTGCTTTTTAAGTCTGTGCCTCACCCCAAAACTAGGGCTTATTTTGGGGGGTAGGACTTATATTAGGCCCACCCTCCCCGCAAAAAACTCAAGCTAGGGTTTATTTTCAGGGTAGGCCTTACTTTCAGGAAAACAGGAGTATCAGTCACACCAGAAAGTAAAACCAATCCCAGCCTCACCCATCCCCGAGTCCTTTTTGGTGCCGTCCGAAATGATATCCACGTGGTCGCTGTCCACGTCGTAACTGAAGAAATCGTTCAAGTAGGTTTTCGACCTTTGCCCGCCAAACATGTACAGACAACGGTTTTTCTAAAAAGGGAAGAAAAAGGAAGATACGCTGTCAATTGCACCCAGCTTTCAAGGTATGGTTTTAGAACTGGGGTCCCCAACCCCCAATAACATGGACCGGTATCGGGCCGTGGCATGCCAGCAACCGGTCCGCACAAACAAGCAAAGCCCCATCCGCGGGATGCAGGCAGCACACAAAACCACGCAACCTCCGGTCTGCGGGAAAACCTGTCTCCGCGGAACCGGTCCTTGGTGCCCAAAAGGTTGTTTTAGAAGACAGGTAAGTCCTCAACGTACAACCACAACAGAGCCCCAGAATTACGGACGTTAAGCGGCTGCTGTCGTTAAGCAAAGTACCCAAGACCGTCCTTACTGAATGGAATAACATGCAGTGTCCTATTCTGGATTGGACGTCTTCAGGGCCGGCATTACACGAATCTTCTCGCAAGAGTTTCCATAGCCGACACTGACAGTCAAAAGCAAAGAGGCCGCTGAATTGGGGCTCGCTGGCTCGGCTGTCGTCCACACTGCCGTTGCAGGTCAAAATCCTACCCCCGAAGGTGTAGATCATGTGTTTCTCTGAATCCATACACATCTGCAACAGATGGAAGGCATTTCCAGTAAAAGTCACACAAGTGATAGGGTAACGTGAAAAAAAGAGTGGTGGTTTTAGAGCGAGAGAGAGAGGTGGACAGAGAAATAGAGAGCAAGATAAGTAGGTGATAGAAAGAAAGATGATAGATAGATAGATAGATAGATAGATAGATAGATAGATAGATAGATAGATAGATAGATAGATGATAAATATAGGTAGAGATTTAGATAGATAGATAGATAGATAGATAGATAGATAGATAGATAGATAGATAGATAGATAGACAGACAGATAAATATAGGTAGAGATTGAGATAGATATAGGTAGGTAGGTAGGTAGGTAGGTAGGTAGGTAGGTAGGTAGGTAGGTAGGTAGGTAGATAGATAGATAGATAGATAGATAGATAGATAGATAGATAGATAGGAGACAGGCAGATGATAAATATAGGTAGAGATTGAGATAGATAGATAGATAGATAGATAGATAGATAGATAGATAGAGAGACAGAGAGAGAGACAGACAGACAGACGATAAATATAGGTTGAGATAGAGATAGAGAGATAGAGAGAGACAGACAGACAGAAAGACACAGACAGACAGACAGACAATAAATATAGGTAGAGATTGAGATAGATATAGGTAGGTAGGTAGGTAGGTAGGTAAGTAGGTAGGTAGATACACAGACAGACAGACACAGATGATAAATATAGGTAGAGATTGAGATAGATATAGGTAGGTAGGTAGGTAGGTAGGTAGGTAGGTAGGTCGGTCGGTAGGTAGGTAGGAGGTAGGTAGGTAGATAAGACAGACAGACAGATAGATATATCTTTAAATCAGGGCTTGGGTCCAAACCTTGACAACTTTAAGACTTGTGGACTTCAACTCCCAGAATCCCCCACCTCTCTGGGTGTTGAAGTCCACAGGTCTTAAATTTGCCAAGGTTGAGAAAAAGAGTTATCGACATTTTATTTTTTTAAACTCTTCTTTCCCATCTGTTTTCTTACATACATAAACGCAAACATACGCTAACTTTTCTCTATGCATTTTTCTTTATATTCTTTGAACTTTTTTCCTTCCCTCTGTTCAAAGGTCCTTTTACAGTTTCCTCTTTTCAGCCCACTCTTTCTTGTCAAGCTTTTAATATTTTGACTTCACCACATTTTCTCCCAGGGACATCAATCTGATTTAAACCTCAGCTTAAAAAAAAAAAAAGTGGTCGGATAGATCTCTCAGAAAGCGAAGAAGAGAAAAAGAAAACTCTTTTTCTGGATGGAAACTGTAATTCTTTTTGTAAAAAAAAAGAAGCAAAACCTGCCCGCTGTGATGAAAAAAAAATCTAATTATATCAAATATAAACACTCCCCACTGATTCCACCTTCCCGTTTCCTGTTGTGTCTTCTACTTCTGATTCTACATTAGATCAAGTTGGTCTTTTAACATAATAGCAGAGTTAAAAGCGGCCTTAGAGGTCATCTAGTCCAACCCCCTGCTCAGGCAGGAAACCCTATACCATTTTGGACAAATGGCTGTCCAGTCTCTTTTTTAAAACTTCCAGTATTGGAGCATCCACAACTTCTGGAGGCAGGTTGTTCCACTGATTAATTGTTCTAACTGTCAGAAAGTTTCTCCTTAGTTCTAGGTTGCTTCTCTCCTTGATGAGTTTCCATCTGTTGCTTCTTGTCCTGCCTTCAGGTGCTTTGGAGAATAGCTTGACTCCCTCTTCTTTGGGGCAGTCCCTTAGATATAGTAACACTGCAATCATGTCACCCTTAGTCCTTCTCTTCATTAAACTAGACATGCCCAATTCATGCAACTGTTCTTCATGTGTTTTAGCCTCCAGTCTCCTAATCATTTTGTTGCTCTTCTCTGCACCCTTTCTAGAGTCTCAGCATCTTTTTTTATATTGTGGCTACCAAAACTGGATGCAGTATTCCAAGCGTGGCCTTACCAAGGCATTGTAAAATGGTATTAACACTTCATATGACTTTGATTTTATCCCTCTGTTAATGCAGCCTACCACTGCGTTGGCTTTTTTGGCAGCTGCAGCCCACGGCTGGCTCCTATTTAAGTGACTCCAAGATCCCTGTACTGGTTCCTAGCTAGCTTAGGAAACTGTGTGTAGAGCAGTGGTTCTCAACCTGTGGGTCGGGACCCCATTTGGGGTCAAACGACCATTTCATGGGGGTCGCCAAACCATGCTGTCCGCCATTTTTTTCCCTTTTCCCTAGCTGTCCTACTCCCTCTTATTGGTGGCCACACCCACTTGGGGGTCACCACAACATGGGGAACTGTATTATGGGGTCACGGCATTAGAAAGGTTGAGAACCACTGGTGTAGAGCAAGTAGCATTTTAAAGGTTAAAATGATGCCCTCTTAAGGGTGGCCTTCTGGGAAATGTAGTTTAGTTGTTACATGGTTATATCTGTGTTCTAATTGGCCACTGGGAGGGTCTTGTGTCTTTATTACGGGACATCCTGTTACGTGCCATGTTTTATTATCTCTCCTCCATGAATCCTAGCCACGTAGCAGCATGTGAGATTTATGAAGATGGAGGAAAATTATTCTCTTTTTACCTGCGTGAATGGAATGAATATGAATCATACAGATGTATCTTCAAGAACTGTGAGTTACTGCTCAGAATTCCTGATCAATAAATATTCTGCATGTTACCATTCCGTCGAGTTATTCTATCTGGATTATGGCCAGAGCAACCGCCTACAATCCAGAATAATCCCTCTTGCACACAGCCTCACTGCAACCCTGGATTTTGCCAGCCTTGAATGACGAATACAAATACTGACTGACCAAAGGTTCCGAATTCTCTTAATCTTAGGGTGTGAATCGCACTGACCTGGTGGTCGAACACAAGCTTGGGGCCTCCATCGGCGGCCGTATCTTCGCTCAGCAACATCCAGGTGTTGGTGTCGATGTCGTAGCGGTAGAAGTCGCTTTTCAGAGATTTGCTGTTCCTCACAGAGGAATCCAGGTAACGTCCCAAGGTGTAGATCTGCCTTCGTTGGATGTCGATGCACATCTTGTGACAGGACCGAGCAGTCGGACCGTTCTGGAGAGCAGAAAGGATGGGAAACGATCTATCTTAAAACGTTTAATTTAAAAATCAACGCAAAATTAAAGCTGGGAAAATCCATAAGGTTATTGATGGTCCAAAAGATGGAATGTTAAAACAAATATAACATCATTGATAAATGTAAGAATGCTAGTAAGTGGCTGAGGGGTAGAATAAGAAGTAGACTAATTTAAACGAGAGACAGTATGTATTAAGGGAAAAAAGAGGAAATATTGGCTGTAATAGTTGGAGATTTGTATTAATAACACCCGTATGTAATGGAATTATTGTAACTCGGACACCACGTTGCTTTTCAAAGATATAATTGTAACATTGGAAAATTAATTATAAAAAATTAAGTTATAAAAAAAAAGATGGGAAACGGGTTAGGCTGGTTCACGGAAAGACCAGGCTTGGGACTGCAGAGAGCGTGGGATTAAGCTGTCTTCCCTCTGTGAAATACTCATGAAGAGGACCTGGGGTTCTTGTATGGTCCTTGACTTACGACAATTGAGCCCAAAATGTCCACTGTTAAGCGAGACAGCTGTTAAATGAGTTTTGCACCACTTTGTTGTGATTCCTCACCAGCCAGTGGACCCGGCAGCTGAGGAATCGGAGGAGGAGGAGGAGGGGCCTGGAGTGACATCAGAGTCAGAGGAAGGCTCTGAGGAGCTCCAAGGCTTACAGTCGGACGAGGAGCCTGGCCCCTCTATTCGCGCTCAGACTGAGACACAGCTGTGCTGGGAGCCTGAGTTGGACAGTGATGAAGAACAGCTGGGACAAATCCCGGATGCACGAATGCTCAGGCAAGAGAAGCGAGTAGGACAGAGGAATGCAATGGGGCGGCTCCAAAGGCAAAGGAGAAGGCATTAGGAAGCCACACCTTGGCTGAATTATAAAAGGGAAGGTGTGGGAGGTGTTTGTGGCCGAAGGCAACCGTTCGTGTTGAGGATCGAGTTTCTGTGAACTGTGTCTGTTGGACGTTGACTCAGATCTCTGAGAATAAAAGGGGTTGGGTTTTTTCTTGTGGTCCCTGCCTCTTTTGTGGAAGAGGGGTTTCTCCTTGTGAGCATAACAAGGACTCACATAGGCTGGGACAGAACACATTTTTTGACCTTTCTTGCCACAGTTGCTAACCGAATCACCGCAGTTGATACGTTAGTAACCCCGCGGTTAAGTCAATCTGGCTTGCCCATTGACTTTGCTTGTCAGAAGGTCGCAACAGATGAACACATGACCTTGGGAACAGCAACCGTCACAAGTACATGCCAGTTGCCGAGCCTCTGAATTTTGACCACGTGACCGTGGGGATGCTACAAAGGTCGTAACTGTAAAAAAACGGTCATAAGTCACATTTTCCAGGGCTGTTCTAACTTTGAAGTCAATGGGGAAGTCAGATTCACTTAAAAGCCTTGGGAACCATTTTAACAACGGCGGTGATTTCACAACTGTGGCAAGAAAGGTCACCAAATGGGGCAAAATTCATCTAACAACTGTGTGGCTTTGCAATGGAAATCTGGGGCTCAAAATGTTGCGTATCTGCATCTGTGCATCTGTAATACACAGTGGTAACATAGCATTTTTAAGCCTTTAAAGCACTAATTAGCAATGTTTGGTTCTACAGGTAGTACAGTTAAGGCCAGCAAGATGCAAGTTTTGAAGTTCGTGAAGTCAGGAGAATTGAACTGAAGGTGCTACTCAAGGAAAGCCCATTTTAAATCCTTCCCAATTCCTAGACCTCCAGATCCTTGCCAGCTACCGTACCGAAGGATTTAATTTAGTGCTTTCTGTGCATAGATATTTGATGAAGCCCAGCAGTTTGCAGGACCCAACTCTCCAATAGGTTCCAAAACTTCTATTAAACATGAGTTGTTGTTTTTTTCCCTTGCTTCATTCTGTTCTGCCAAAGCATCTTTTGTTTATTTTTCAGCAACGGAACAGCCAACTTTTCCATCCACTATTATGAAAGAGGAGGAGGAGGAGAGAAGACGGAAAAAAGGGGACGTGACTTTGTAGTCTCTCAAAATGCCCGAGAAGGAGAATGTGAGAGGGTGACCTCGGGGCTTGCTCACAAGTGTGTTATTTGGGCCAACACCCGGCTTGGATTACGCTGCGCGCTGCTCGGGAGACAAAGACACACTTGCCTCTTTTTCAGTGTCTCTGGATATACACGTCCACTGATTTTCCTTCACACTATATGCCCAGAAGTCAGCCAGGTCTTGCGTCCCATCCCAGCCGCCGAACAGATAAACTGTTTCTGATCAAAACATTAGAAAAAGATATTAGTCTGTGACGTGTGGGGCCACGGTCAGAAAGCTTACTTATACCAAGGCAGAACTTTTTTTTTTTTTTTTCAGAAATTTAAAACACCCTTGGTTTGACATTTCCACGTTAACTCCGAAGGGACTTTCTGCTCAACCAGGACTCAAAAGATGATTGTGTGAGGCTGCATTGTGTGAGGACTAGGAGTGGAGTGAAGGACTAGGAGCGACATGATAGCAGTGTTCCAGTATCTCAGGGGCTGCCCCAAAGAAGAGGCAGTCAAGCTACTCTCCAAAGCCCCTGAAGGCAGGATAAGAAGCAACGGATGGAAACTAATCAAGGAGAGAAGCAACCTAGAACTAAGGAGAAATTTCCTGACAGTTACAACAATTAACCAGTGGAACAATCTGCCTCCAGAAGTTGTGAATGCTCCAACACTGGAAGTTTTAAAGAAGAGATTGGACAGCCATTTGTCTGGTATAGGGTTTCCTGCCTCAGCAGGGGGTTGGATTAGATGACCTCCAAGGTCCCTTCTAACTCTGTTATTTTATTCTGTTCTGTTCCGTTCTGTTCCATTCTGTTCCATTCCATTCTATTCCATTCCATTCCATTCCATTCCATTCTATTCTATTCTATTCTTTCTCTTTGTTTGACTAGATACATCTAGTACCCTTAATCATTGAAAGAAGGAAAGGTTGCTTCAGCTGTCCTACTACAAGTCAGAAATCCTTCACTTAGAAGCAATAAGTGAAGAGACATGTAGCTAAAGATGTAGAATATTCTTTATCCCTCTAATATTGAGAAGGGTAGGAAGAAAGAACAGAAGGGAACTGCCAGGAACACGATAGACTCGGCTGCAGTAGCGATGTGTGCAATGTTGGAATCTGAAGGACCAGGTGGGGGACAGACCTCCAATGTCACTTCCAAACTCTATTATTATTTTTCTAAGCAAAGCCGTGAAGCAACACGCATCCCAAATTACTGATGTAGGATGCAACAGAGCTCCAGGGTGGGGAAATGTGATTTTAAAAAAAGAGAGAACGATCTGGATGTAACCTCTGCTTGCAACAGCTGTAATGGCCAGTATCAGCATCACCACCAAAAGGTTACCTTGGGTCATTAACTGTAATTACCCTGTTTATTCTGGGCACCGAGTAGCCAGTGTTCTTTGCAAAGAGTACATCTCTTTGTGTGCCTAAATTCTCACAGCTTACAAAACCCACATTTACTACAATGGACCAATTGATAACCCAAGGAAGGGGGGAAACGGGTTGGGCACATGCCGCACATCCAATGAGGCCTCAGATAAAAGCATCTTGCAAAGGGCTAGGAAGGGCACACCATTCACAAACAGGAATTAATCCGATGGGGAGCTGGCAGAAGGAAAATCCTCCAGAGTAAACACAGAAGCTCTTAAGATGGCAGAGGAGACAGGCAGGCATGTCTGTTACTCCCCTTATTTTGAAATTACACGCTGAAAGTCTCCGTCCCTCGCCTTCCTAAATGCAGAATTTGTAAAAACTCCCCGTTTTTCAATCTCCCGATTTGATGTGGAGAGGCTGTTCTCTGGAAGTGACAGTGCTATAAATACCAAAAGTTATTTTTGGTCCCTAGTCAAACTTAAGAATCGTGGAACAAAAGCACTCTTGTTAAGAAAGAATTATTTTAAATGCCTGTTTAAATGCCTCTTCGAATGCCTCTTCCCTTGCCATATGTATTCACATTCTTAAAATCGATGTTTTTAAAAGGTCAGAACACGACATCTCAAAAGATCCACCCTAGGTACCCTCATACATTTAGTTTTTATATTCCAGTTTCCAATTTTTCAGGTTTGTTACCCAACTGCCGTTCTTAGAAAGAACTTCTTGTTCTTTTAACACGGAAAGTCATAATTTTGCTTTCAATTTCTTTCTTTCTGTTCTTTCTGAGCTGACGCAGTGAAGGACTGCGGCTGATAAATTTTGTCAAGTTACTTGCAAGTTGCACAATGGATAATCAGAGCTGCTTTGCTGGAACTACAATTGGGAGTTAAGATTTACACGCTGTGCTCAGCAACAATAAACAAACCGTCTTATGGTTTAACATAATGCGCCATTACCTCGAAGACTTGATTTTTTTTAAAAAACAAAATCCAAATTTTAGCTCTCTTCGTGAATTTCCTCACATATGTCATCCCCGTAACAGACTACAGGTAGTCCTTGATTTTATAACCATCGTTTCGTTTAGCGGCCATTCAATTGGGACCAGTTTTTCCATTGCTAATCCAGGTGGTTGTTAAGGGAGGGGCACTCGATTTTACGACCTTTTTTGCCGTCGTTAAGTGAATCATAGGGTCGATAAATGAATCAGGCTCCCCCCATTGACTTTGCTTGTTGAAGCTGGGCGGGGAAGTTGCAAATGGGGGTCATGTGAACAGGACGCTGTAACTGCCCTAAATATATGCGGGTTGCCAAGAGACTGGATTTTGATCCCATGCTCGTGGGGAATGCTACAATGGTCATAAGAGTGAGGACCAGTCATAAGTTATTTATGCCCATGAGCCAGCAGGGTGCAGCAGCAGCCAAAAAAGCCAATACAATCCTGGGTTGTATAAACAGAGGCATAGAATCAAGATCACACGAGGTTATTAGTACCGCTTTATAAAACCCTAGTAAGACCACACCTGGAATACTATAGCCAATTGTGGTCACCATATCACAAAAAAGATGTTGAGAGTTTGGAAAAAGTTCAGAGAAGAGCAACTAAGATGATCCAAGGCCTGGAGACTAAAACATATGAAGAAGGGCTGCGGGACTTGGGTTTGGCTAGTCTAAAGAAAAAAAGAAATAGGGGAGACACGATAACAGTGTTCCAGTATCTGAGGGGCTGCCACAAGGCAGAGGGGGTCATATTATTCTCCAAAGCACCAGAGGGAAGGACAAGAAACAATGGTTGGAAAAGAGAGCAAAGAGAGAAGCAACCTGGAATTAAGGAGAAACTTCCTGACAGTGAGGACAATTAACCAGTGGGACAGCTTGCCTCCAGAAATCGTGGGCGCTCCATCACTGGAGGTTTTTAACAAAAGGCTAGACAGTCACTGGTCTGAGATGGTATAGGTTCTCCTGCTTGAGCAGGGGGCTGGACTAGAAGACCTCCAAGGTCCCTTCCAGTTCTATTCTATTCTATTCAATTCTACTCTACTCTACTCTATTCTACTTTATTGCATGCTGTGGTAACTTGGAAGGATTGCTAAATGAACGTTTGCCAGTTGAGGACTCTGCATCAGCATGTTTCTGCAGCCTTTAACTCTGAAAACTAATATTTGGAACCTCTAATCGTTGGATGAAAAAGATTCTACAGCTGTTCTAGAAAAATCTGCCCTGAAGCAAGTCTGGAGGGGTGTTATTTCCTATCATATTTCTCATGTTGCAATCTCATCATTTTAGAATTCTCAAGTAAAATCTCAGCTCCTATCACACTTTTTATCCACTAGGAGGTGCTTTCCAACTGCATCAGCACCTACTGAAATAATGCCGATGGGGTACAACAATTTAATCCCTCTACACAATCATAACATAAATAAGAGATTTTTAAGAAGAGACTGGACAGTCATTTGTCTGAGATGGTATAGGTTCTCCTGCTCATGCGGGGGCTGGACTAGAAGACCTCCAAGGTCCTATTCTATTCTATTCTATTCTATTCTATTCTATTCTATTCTATTCTATTCTATTCTATTCCAGTCCAGTCCACTCTACTCCACTCCACCTATTCTATTCTATTCTATTCTATTCTATTCCATTCCATTCCATTCCATATTTTCTATTCTATTCTATTTTATTCTATTCTATTCCATTCCATTCTATTCCATATTTTCTATTTTATTCTATTCTATTCCATTCTCTATCTCATTCCATTCCATATTTTCTATTCTATTCTATTCTATTTTATTCTATTTTATTCTATTCTATTCCATTCCATATTTTCTATTCTATTCTATTCCATATTTTCTATTCTATTCTATTCCATTCCATTCCATTCTATTTATTCCATTCCATTCCATATTTTCTATTCTATTCCATTCCATTCCATATTTTCTATTCTATTCTATTCTATTCCATTCCATTCCATATTTTCTATTCTATTCTATCCTATTTATTCTATTTTCTATTCTATTCTATTCTTATTCCATCCCATTCCATTCTCATCCCTGTTTCTTAGCTGAGGGAGCCAGCGTTGTCTGAAGACCTTTTCCATGGTCAAGCGACCAGCATGACAATACACCAAGGCGCACGAGACATTGTTTCTTCCCCATTGAAGTGGTATCTATTTACCTACTCACATTTCCCTGCTTTCGATCTGCTAGATGGGCAGGAGCTGGGGCAAGGAACGGAAGTTCACTCCATCGTGCCGTGCCCGTGTCTCGAACCTGGCCTGCCGGCTTCCCAGCTGCCAAACTCAGCAACTTTAAGTGCTGAGCCATCACGTCCCCTTAAGCCAGTGGTTCTCAACCTTTTTAATGCCGCGACCCCCAACCGGTCGTAAGTCGAGGACTACTCAACCGGTCGTAAGTCGAGGACTACTCAACTGGTGCAGCACCGTTTGCAGACTGGGACTTTTGGCGGGCTCAGCAGGGCAGAGACAGCCTGGACAATTCCTATTGGCTTTCCTATTGGAAAGCCAATAGAATTAGACTCTATTCAAGAGAGTCTATTCTATTGGCTTTCAAAAGCCAATAGAATAAAAGGGAGGAGCACAGCTAAGGAAAAGGGGGAAAAATGGCGGATTGCGTTGTTTGGCGACCCCCGTGAAATGGTCGTTCGACCCCAAATGGGATCCCGACCCCACAGGTTGAGAACCACTGCCTTAAGCGAAAAGCTACCTACGGTTAAATCTGCTTTTGACTATTGATTATGCAATATTATTTTTACTATTGGGGAAAGGGAACATCCAAGTTTCAAGACTCCCACTCTTGAGTCAACAATATTTCCTGTTTATTTGTTTTATTCTGTTTTTTTTATTTATTTATTTATTTATTTATTTATTTATTTATTTATTTAATAAAATTCCTGTACGATGTCCCAGAGGTGCTTTTCCAAGAGGTAACTCGACTTTCTTGTTTTTCTTTGAAGGCGTTTCGCTTCTCATCCCAGAGGCTTCTTCAGCTCTGACTGGAGGGTGGGGAATGGAAGGATTTATAGTCCTTGCAGACAGCTGGCCCTTTGCATCTTTTTAGAGAGTCGTTGAGGGCACTGGGAGGTTTGTCTGTGTCCTCAGGGCCACCTGACTGGTGCAAATGAGTGTGGAGGCTTTTTGGCTGCAGGATGTTTTTCTGCCCTGGATCCCTTCACAGTTGAAGATGGGTGCAGGCGGTTGGGTATTGGTTCGTGTTGTCTGCATCTCAAACTGAACCATTTGCGCTTCAGTTTGAGATGCAGATGACACAGACTCATCCCCAACAGCAGGGGTCTTCAAACTTGGCCCTTTTATGACTTGTGGACTTCAACTCCCAGAATTCCTCAGCCAGCGTGAGGGAACTATGACCCTTTTATGACTTGTGGACTTCAACTCCCAGAATTCCTCAGCCAGCATGAGGGAACTATGTCCCTTTTATGACTTGTGGGCTTCAACTCCCAGAATCCCTCAGCCAGCGTGAGGGAACTATGACCCTTTTATGACTTGTGGACTTCAACTCCCAGAATTCCTCAGCCAGCGTGAGGGAACTATGACCCTTTTATGACTTGTGGGCTTCAACTCCCAGAATTCCTCAGCCAGCGTGAGGGAACTATGTCCCTTTTATGACTTGTGGGCTTCAACTCCCAGAATTCCTCAGCCAGCGTGAGGGAACTATGACCCTTTTATGACTTGTGGACTTCAACTCCCAGAATTCCTCAGCCAGCGTGAGGGAACTATGACCCTTTTATGACTTGTGGGCTTCAACTCCCAGAATTCCTCAGCCAGCATGAGGGAACTATGTCCCTTTTATGACTTGTGGGCTTCAACTCCCAGAATCCCTCAGCCAG
Source organism: Crotalus tigris (assembly GCF_016545835.1). Taxonomy (NCBI): domain Eukaryota; kingdom Metazoa; phylum Chordata; class Lepidosauria; order Squamata; family Viperidae; genus Crotalus; species Crotalus tigris. The sequence goes on from NW_024098373.1 coordinate 64,057, forward strand.
CGTGAGGGAACTATGACCCTTTTATGACTTGTGGACTTCAACTCCCAGAATTCCTCAGCCAGCGTTGAGGGAACTATGACCCTTTTATGACTTGTGGACTTCAACTCCCAGAATTCCTCAGCCAGCATGAGGGAACTATGTCCCTTTTATGACTTGTGGGCTTCAACTCCCAGAATCCCTCAGCCAGCGTGAGGGAACTATGTCCCTTTTATGACTTGTGGACTTCAACTCCCAGAATTCCTCAGCCAGCGTGAGGGAACTATGACCCTTTTATGACTTGTGGACTTCAACTCCCAGAATTCCTCAGCCAGCGTGAGGGAACTATGTCCCTTTTATGACTTGTGGGCTTCAACTCCCAGAATTCCTCAGCCAGCGTGAGGGAACTATGACCCTGCCCTGGGTGCCTTCACAGTTGGAGACAGGCACAGGCTGATGGGGATGAATCCGTGTTGCCTGCATCTCCAACTGAAGCGCAAATCGTTCCTGTAGCAATGTTTTCTGGAAAATCCATTCATATTTCTTTGCCGTTCGAAGGGTGTCCATCCCAAACACAGGGCAGAAAACATCCTGCAGCGAAGAAGGCTCCACACCCATTTGCACCTCCAGCTGCAGACAGCCGGTCATTTGTATTCTTTTAGAGCAGGAGTGTCAAACTCGCCACATCACGTGACGTATCACAACGTATCGCAACTTTTTCCCCACTGACGGAGCTGGGGTGGGCACCGTGTCGGCCTGACGCATCCGGCCTGTGGGCCGGCAGTTTGACACCCGTTTTAGAGGGTCGCTGAGGTTATTTGGAGGTTTATTTGTGTCCACAGGGTCCTGAGGACACGGATAAACCTCCAAGTGGCCTCAACGACTCCTTAAAAGGCAAATGACCAGCTGTCTGCAAGGAGTGTAAATCCTTCCGTTCCCCACCATCCAGTCAGAGTTGAAGAACCTTCTCAGATGAGAAGCGAAACGTCTTCAAAGAAAAACAAGTCCAGTTGCCTCCTGAAAAACAACCAAGACCTGGATGACTGAGAATCTCTAGACCAGGGGTAGGCAACCTTGGCTCTTTTATGACTCGTGGACTTCAACTCCCAGAAGTCCTGAGCCAGCCATGCTGAGGGGAAAGGGAGGTTTCCAAGCTGAGCCATGCTGCCTCAGGAATTCTGGGAGTTGAAGTCCACCAGTCATAAAGGGGGCCATAGTTCCCCCGTGCTGGCTCAGGAATTCTGGGAGTTGAAGTCCACCAGTCTTAAAAGAGCCAAGGTTGCCTACCCCTGTCCTAAGTCCTCCTGTTCGAAGTGGTTAGCCTCCTAGAGCAGGGGTAGGCAACCTTGGCTCTTTTATGCCTGGTGGACTTCAACTCCCAGAATTCCTGAGTCAGCCTGGCTCAGCTTGGAAACCTCTCCCTTTCCCCTCAGCATGGCTGGCTCAGGAATTCTGGGAGTTGAAGTCCACGAGTCTTGAAGGGGCCAAAGTTTTCCCCATGCAGGCTGAGGAATTCTGGGAGTTGAAGTCCATGAGTTATAAAAGAGCCGAGGTTGCCTACCCCTGTCCTAAGTCCTGCTGTTCTAAGCGATGAGCCACCTAGACCAGGCATAGGCAACCTTGGCTCTTTTATGAGGCGTGGACTTCAACTCCCAGAATTCCTGAGCCAGCATGGCTCAGCATAGAAACCTCTCCCTTTCCCCTCAGCATGGCTGGCTGAGGAATTCTGGGAGTTGAAGTCCACCAGTCATAAAAGAGCCAAGGTTGCCTACCCCTGCTCTAAAGACTTCCTGTAGGATGGTTTCGGCTGAAACTTGGTGACTGACTCAAAGCCAAGCAATCAATTCTTTTGTGGCTGAGAGTAGACGTTGAACTCGAGTCTCCTGCTAAACCAGTGTTTCTCAACCTTGACCATTTTAAGGCATGTGGACTTCAACTCCCAGAATTCCACAGCCAGCAACGCTGGCTGTGGAATTCTGGGAGTTGAAGTCCACATGCCTTAAAATGGTCAAGGTTGAGAAACATTGTGCTAAACAGAAAAAAACACAAGATAAATAAAAAAAGCTCACCTGTTTGAACATCAATGACCATTTGATGCCCTCCTCTCATTCCAGGCCTGCTATCCTCACCATCACCTTGTTTGCATCAGACAAAAGAAAACAACAGTCCATCATTCGTGGGTTCCTCTGCCCTTCCTCCTCTTCCCCCCCTCCCCCCAATTCAGCTGCATTAAGGGAAAAAACCTTGGAATACAGGCAGTCCTTGATTTACAATAATTCGTTTAAAGTTACAACAGCAGTGGAAAAAAAGCGGCTTACGAGCGTTTTTCGCACTTACAACCGTTGCAGCATCCTGGGGGGGGGGTGTCGCCTGATCGAAGTTCAGACACTTGGCCACTGATTCACACTTATGACCGCTGCAGTCACATGATCTCCTTTTGTGACCTTCTGACGAGAAAAGTCAGTGGGGAAGCCAGATTCACGGAACAACCCGTGGGAGTATCTTAACGACTGCGGTGACTTGGTTAAGGTGCTAACATGGGGCAAAGCTCACTTAAGAGCTGTCTCGCTTAATGAGGAAAACTTTGAGTTCAATTGTAGCTGTAAGCTGAGGACTGCCTGTGAGTCATTCCTGGAAAAAGACACAGTATTGGTTTGAGGGGTCCTGGGTGCTCCCCGAGCTTGCTTATTTTCTTGCAGACGTTTCATGACCCATCTAGGTAACATCATCAGTGCTAGAAGGGAGTGGGGTTTGGGGGGGATGAGAGGAGGAGGAGAGGGAAGACTCCTCATCCTCCTCCCCCTTCCTCCTCCTCCTCTGCTCCTCCCAAACCCCACTCCCTTCCAGCACTGATGATGTTACCTAGTTGAGTCATGAAACGTCTGCAAGAAAACAAGCAAGCTACAAATATTCTCCTTCACTGGAACAGTACTGGTTGTCGTAAGGAGAAAAAAAAATGCATCGGCCGAAGAGAACTGGGCATGGTTAGCTGAAGTAGAAAGGCTTCTAAGCTCAGAGCTCTGGAGAGCTGGGGCCTGTCAAATCTAACAAGACTGAGCTAAAACAGCCAATGATTCATTCAGTCACTTCCAATAACACAAAGACGTTGTCTAGGCCTCTCTGGGCCACTGATTCTAAAGCCACAGAACTGCTCTGCAAAACACAACTGGCACAACGCCTCCCTGAGTGTCACCCCCCCCCAAATGAATGGAAATTATATCTTAATCTTATCCCCTGCTTTAAGGAGGCAGTCACCCAGCTATCTATATATCTACCTACCTACTTACATGCCTATCTCTCTATGTCTGTCTGTCTGTCTCTGCCTGCCTGCCTATCTGCCTGCCTGCCTGCCTGTCTATCATCCATATCTATCATCTATCTACCTACCTACCTACCTACCTCTCTGTATCTATCTATATGTCTGTCTTTCTATCTACCTACCTACCTACCTCTGTCTGTCTGTCTATCTGTCTGTCTATCTATCTATCTATCTATCTATCTATCTATCTATCTATCTATCTATCTATCTATCTATCTATCTATCATTCATATCTATCATCTATTTAAATCTCTCTCCTATCTATCTATCTATCTATCTATCTATCTATCTATCTATCTATCTATCTATCTATCTATCTATCCATCTCTGTCTGTCTGTCTGTCTGTCTGTCTGTCTATCTATCTATCTATCTATCATCTATTTAAATCTCTCTCTCTAATCTATCTATATTATCTATGTATCTATCTATCATCTATTGGATTCGCGAGCTGGATGTTGGCACTAACTGTATATGGTTGGCCATCTTATCTAAGGCGATTCTGGGTGGCTTTCCCCCCCCCCACAGATTTCAAAGGACTATAGATAGTCCTTAACTTGCAACCATTCATTTAATGGCCATTCAAAATCACAATGGCACTAAAAAAAGTGAATTATGACTTCGGGGGGGGGGCCTTCCACTTACGACCGTCGCAGCATCCCTGTGGTCATATGTGATCACAATTCGGATGCTTGACAACTCTTTCATACTTATGACGGTCGCAGTGTCCCAGGGTCACGTGATCCCCTTGTGTGTGACCTTCCGACCAGCAAAGTCGACGGGGAAGCCAAATTCTCGTTACAACCGTGTAACTTGCCGTGATTCACTTAACAACTGTGGAAGAAAGGTCATAAAATGGGGCAACACTCACAACTGTCTCGCTTAGCCACGGAAATTTTTGGGCTCAATGAGTGTTATAAACCAAGGACTGCCTGCAACATGTGTGAGTAGGTGGCAATACAAATTTTCTACCTAAAATAAATAAAAATATCCCTGCAAGTTGAAGCACTATCTTTCGCGAAAGGGCTCACCACAAACCAGGTTTCAATACGGTTACCTTTGGTGCTTTTGGGAATTATCTGACCCCATCGCGGCTTGTACTCCTGTTGACTGATGTACTGGTTGAACAAGCCATCTGTTGTAAAAGGAAAAAGAAAGAGTCAGCGGCCATGTGCCTCCCCTCGCAGAACTCACCGGAAGGCCGGTTTCGAACGCTTTGTGAAACGGCGGGAAAAACAAGGGGTTAACGGGCACAGCCACTACGTACAGAGTGAGATGGAGAATCTGAGGAAAAGGCAAGTGAGGGAGGCTGTTATTAAATTTAAAAAAAAAACAACCTAGGAACATAGTTGTGTATAGTTTTAAGACAAAGCGCTTATCCAGCAAGTAGGAAAACTCTTGGCATCCGCTACGTGGGGGGGGGAAAGATGAGGTGATTGAAGAAACGGGTCAAAGAGATGACTCAGATAAAGTCTGCATGTAGGCAGATCTCCTGGGAAGTAAGACTCCGATAGAAGACAATATTCCTAGCTCAGGGTTGAACTGTGGAGTCCTTGTGAAGTGGAGGAGGAGGAGGAGGAGGAGGAGGAGGAGGAGGAGGAGGAGGAGGAGGAGGAGGAGGAGGAGGAGGAGGAGGAGGAGGAGGAGGAGGAAAATGATTGTGGGTCCTTGATGCGCTCTGAGCTTGGTGGTTTTTTAGCAGACGTTTCATTACCGAACTAGGTAACATCATCAGTGACAGGATGTGCTAGCACAGTTGACAGTAGGTAACAACCTAGTTTGGTAAAGAAAGGTCTCCAACAAAACCACCAAGCTCAGAGTGTATCAAGGACCCACAGTCATTATCCTCCTCCTCCTCCTCCTCCTCCTCCTCTCTGTAAACTCCTCACTCCCTTCTAGCACTGATGATGTTACCTAGTTGGGTAATGAAATGTCTGCAAAAAAAAAACTAAGCTGAGAGACCACTAAGCACCCACAGTCTTTTCTCTCCTCCTCCTCCTCCTCCTCCCCCTCCTCCTCCTCCTCCTCCCCCTCCTCCTCCTCCTCCTCTGTGTAAACTCCTCTCCCTTTTAGCACTGATGACATTACCTAGTTGGGTAATGAAATGTCTGCAAGAAAACAACCAAGCTCAGAGACCACTAAGGACCCACAGTCTTTTCCCTCCTCCTCCTCCTCCTCCTCCTCCTCCTCCTCCTCCTCCTCCTCCTCCTCCTCCTCCTCCTCCTCCTCCTCCTCCTCCTACCCCTCCTCCTCCTCCTCCTCCCCCTCCTCCTCCTCCTCCTCTGTGTAAACTCCTCTCCCTTTTAGCACTGATGACATTACCTAGTTGGGTAATGAAATGTCTGCAAGAAAACAACCAAGCTCAGAGACCACTAAGGACCCACAGTCTTTTCCCTCCTCTCCTCCTCCTCCTCCTCCTCCTCCTCCTCCTCCTCCTCCTCCTCCTCCTCCTCCTCCTCCACAATCCCCACTCCCTTCTAGCACTGATGATGTTAACCTAGTTTGGTAATGAAATGTCCCCAAGAAAACCACCAAGCTCATAAACCACCAAGGACCCCACAGCTTTGGACGATTCGCTAAAATCACATTTTTTGAAATACGGTACGGACCACGTCTTCGATCCAACATCAATCCGTGACAGACGTTTACATTCAACGTACACCACTCACTCCACCATCCAAAACATGGGACGTCTGCAAACCGCATCCTGGAAAACAAACCCAGATCCTTAACCCTCTTCCCCTTAAATCTCCCTTCCCTAGGTATCGGAAGATTAAGAAAGGAGGAGAACAATCTCAAATAAATAAATGAATAAATAAAACTCCTTGCTTCCAGTGCTGAAGGAAACTCTACAGCAATTTAATAGGATGTATTCCCAATTTTTCATGTGCCAAATGAGACAAAAACAAGAGGACTACAGCCTTTTCTGGTTGGTTAAGTAAACTTCTTCCCACTTTTCTGTGGAATTATTCTGCCTCAAGTCATAAATCTCAGAGCCCAGAAATAAGGCACGAGAAAAAAGAGAGCAGCTTAACAAGCAGAAAGAAGAAATGTTTCAATCAACCAAAACATACGACTGGAAACAGTTCCTTTAGCGCAGTGGTTCTCAACCTTTTAAATGCCGCGACCCCCCAACCAGTCGTAAGTCGAGGACTACTCAACTGGTGCAGCACTATTTGCAGACTGGGACTTTTGGTGGGCTCAGCAGGGCAGAGACAGCCTGGACAATTCCTATTGGCTTTTGAAAGCCAATAGAATTAGACTCTATTCTAGAGAGTCTATTCTACTGGCTTTCAAAAGCCAATAGAATAAAAGGGAGTAGCACAGCTAAGGAAAAGGGGAAAAAAATGGCGGACTGCATTGTTTGGCGACCCCCGTGAAATGGTCGTTCGACCCCAAATGGGGTCCCAACCTACAGGTTGAGAACCACTGGTTTAGCGACCGTTACAACGGCATTGAAAAAAGCGACTTGTGACCGTTTTTCACACTTATGGCCGTTGCACATTCCCAGGGTCACTTGATTTGCATTCAAGATGCTTGGAAACGGGTTCCTATTTACGACAGTCGCAGTGTTCCGGGGTCACGTGATCCACTGCACTGGTTAAGTGGGTAACAACAGTTGTTAAGTGAAGCTGGCTTCCCCCCATTGACTTTGTTGGTTAGAAGATCGCAAAAGGGGGTCACATGACACATACACACACACACACACGGGACAGTGCAACCGTCGTAAATACAAACCAGTTGCCGAGCGTCTGAATTTCCATCACGTGACCCCGGGGGTGCAGCAATGGCGATTAAGCATGAAAAATGGTCACGAGTCAATTTTTTCCCAGTGCCGTCACTAAAGGAGCTGTGTTGTAAGTCGAGGGCTCCCTGTATTTATAGCATGCTTATTCTGCCCAGAAATTCTAGTTCATCGTACTGGGTAGACGCAGCAGCGATGGCAAGTCATAACAGAGTCTAAAAATTAAGAATTAAAAACCAGACGTGCATATTAACAAAGTTAAGGGGAAAAACAGCCAGAAGAGAGGTCCGCACTGAACAGTGGATTGGCATGAAAAATAAAAAATATTTTAAGCAAATGAATTCAAACATTTTCTCCCCTTAAGAGAAAAGAGAGAAAAAAAATCTGCAAAGGAATGAAAATCCATTTGGGTTTCCAGGAAAGCATCAGCGGTTAAGATCCGATCTTTCTGCAGAGTCATGCTGACAGATCTCTTTTGCAAAAGCCAAAAGAGATCCATCACTCGGATGGTCTCTTCTCTTTTGCATCTCAGTTGCTTGGAAGAGAAAAAGGATTAAGTGAAAATTAGCCCCCTCACCACTTAGAATAGAAAGAGGTGGGCAGGGTCAGGAAACAGGGAAGGTAGCTGTCAACGCTGCTAACATCGGATGTTTTTGCTTTGACAATAGATGCAACCATTTTTTTTCTTATGTTTTACTCTTAGAGTTAGAGTTAAATGATGCTGAGGAATGTACGTGAGAGTTTCGCTAGATATAACAATACTGAACCTAGTGTGAGAACCAAGGTTATTGAAATAAGAGATGATAAGGACTGGCGGGCTGGAGAACTGGAGGGGAAGCTTGCATTTCAAACTAATAGGAGAATGTGATTTATGACTGTTAACTGGAGGAGGGAATTGTGCTCTGATACTATGTGCTCAAGGGAGGGGAATCCAATTTTTGGCTTCGACTGTGTTAGTGCCAATGCTATGCTTCTCAAATAAAGATTCTTTAAGGTAAACAATGCCTCAAACTTCTTTGAAGAGTCTCATCTGTCGGAACCCTGACAGTAACATCTAAACTGGATTGGCCTCAAGATGGAGATACTGTACATCAGAGTTTTCCAACCTTTCCGGGCTCGCGGCCTGGAGGGGAGAGCAGCTTCCAAATTACTGTTGCGTTGTACGCATGCAAAAACAGGGCCACGCCCACGGGCGCAGTACTAGCACCCGTGTTCTTGCATGTGGCATGCGCTGGTGCCGTGCACATGCGTGAATGGCCATGCATCCCCGTGGCAGCTAGCGCCCGTTCGCGCATGCACAAGTGGGCCAACACAAACCCCGCAGTAGTGGCCTGTTCATGCATGCGCAAATGGGCTGCGCACACACGTACACCATACTAGCGGTCAGTTTGCACATGCACAAATGGGGCGTGCACACACACTCTCATGCTAGCATTCCCATGTGCAAACAGGGCCATGGGCATTAGTGTGAGTGGGGGGGAGGCAAAAAAATATAAGACCGGGTCTTATTTTCGGGGAAATACAGTAAATGTTTCTGAAAATAGCTATTTCCTCTAATAAACCACCCTTAACCTCCACAGCCAGCTGTTTTGAAATCACATAGCAACCGGAGCAAACACAGCTTCAGAAGCTACCGACTGAAGCCAAGACGTCAAAAGTCATCAGATTGCAGGCAATCCTCGACTTACGACAATTCATTTAGGGACCGTTCAAAGTTACAACGGCACTGAAAGAAAAGAGACGACTTATGACCATTTTTTCACCCTTACGGCCGCTGCAGCACTCCCAAGGTTGGCTAATTCAAATTCAAACATTTAGCAAGCAGTTCGTACGTATGACGGTCACCATGTCCCGGGCTCACGTGGTTTCCTTTTGTGGTCTTCTGACCAGCAACATCAACGGGGAATCCAGACGAACTTAACCGGGTTAAGAACTGCAATGATTCCCTTAACAACAGGTGGTCAAATGGTGGCGAAATTCACCTTAACGACCATCTTGCTTAGCAATGGAAATTTTGGCCTCCCTCGGGATCGGAAGCCGAAGACCACCTGTACATCGCACACATGGGCAATTTTTCACGTGACGAAAACGACAACGCGGCCGGCCCTAGCAATCTGAGCAGCTAATACAAAATAAACACAAAGCTTTCCACTCTGTTTGGATTTGTCAGCCACCCACAGTGCTGGAAACAATCGCAAGGCCAAGAGTTAGAAGGAAGCCAGCAGTTATGACACAACATAAATCACAGGCTAGCAATCCCTTGCAGAAGCCTTCCGCAACAGTCTCACCCCGCCAAATTTCCCTGAGGTTGCAATTCCCAGAATTATCTCCACAGGATCGTAACATTCCCGACATTTTTGGAGCTTAAAAAACAACAACCACGAATTCACCAGCTCCCTAACGAGATGGTCAGAAATGCCTCTGGCCTTCTTCCCAAGCTGTCAGCCCTGCCCCAACTTGGTCTTCTAGGAAAAAAAAACCTCTTGACTCCATTTGTGGCAAAAAAAATTGCTTTTACGAAAAGCCAAACGGCTACATTAAGCCAAGCTAGAACAGAGGTCTTGCGCCTGAAGGTGGCCCAGTTAATTTTCCCATTTTTGTTCCATCCCCGTTGTCTCCCGATTGTCCAGTCGCATCCAAAGAAGTTGTTTTGGTAACTACCCCTGGAAAGATGGGTTAAATGGTGAGCCTTTGTATCCCATTCCTAAGCCCGTGGCCTTGGGGTGGGTCTATGACAACTCGTCGTACCAACGTACCATGACCAACTCACCACGGTCACCTCACCGCGGCAAATTCACCACGGTCAACTCACCATGGCCAACTCACCATGGTCAACTCACCACGGCAAACTCACCACGGCAAACTCACAGCAACCAACTCACTATGGCCAACTCACTATGGCCAACTCACCACGGCCAACTCACCACGGTCAACTCACCATGGCAAGCTCACCACGGTCAAGCTCACCACGGTCAACTCACCATGGCCAACTCACCATGGTCAACTCACCATGGTCAACTCACCACGGCAAACTCACCACGGCAAACTCACAGCGGCCAACTCACTATGGCCAACTCACCATGGTCAACTCACCACGGCAAACTCACACGGTCAACTCACCGTGGTCAACTCACCACGGCAAACTCACAGTGGCCAACTCACTATGGCCAACTCACTATGGCCAACTCACCGTGGTCAACTCACCATGGCAAACTCACACAGTCAACTCACCGTGGTCAACTCACCACGGCAAACTCACCACAGCAAACTCACAGTGGCCAACTCACAGCGGCCAACTCACTATGGCCAACTCACCATGGTCAACTCACCATGGCAAACTCACACGGTCAACTCACCATGGTCAACTCACCACGGCAAACTCACAGCGGCCAACTCGCCACAGTCAACTCACAGCGACCAACTCACCATGGTCAACTCACCACGGCAAACTCATCACAGCCAACTGGCCACGGTCAACTCACCACGGCAAACTCGCTGCGGCCAACTCACCACAGCCAACTGGCCACGGCCAACTCGCCACAGCCAACTCACCATAGCCAAGTTACCACGGCCAACTTGCCACAGCCAACTTACTATGGCCAACTGGCGGGACAAGAGTTACACTCATCTCGATGGCAGTTCTGACCCAACCCTTGGCGAACTTACCGTTGACAGCTTTTTCTATTAACTCTTCACACGCATTGAAGTCTCCCTTCAAGACCAGTTTCTCATGGAGGTCCGTCAGCATGGGGTGTTCCAGGGCAATCTTGGTTTTCTTCTGCAGGGACTCGAACGCCTCCGTGTAGTTGTGTTGGCGAAAGTGCTTCAAACAGAGGCGAATGGCTTCCTGTTCACGGTACTACTGGAACACAAGAAAACCTATGAGAGCTGCACTGTTGAGCATCCTGTTGGTATCCTTGTGCACCCAGGCCTAGGGGACAGGAAAATCAAGATCCTTGGAAGGAGAGGCTTAACAGGGCAGTATATATGGGTTCATTCAATGTTATCCTCATAAGGAATCTTTTGAGGTATGGCTGATCTATGCACTGTATCGTTAGCAATAGCCATAGCACTAATATGTACCATCCCATAATACTGGACTTCAGTTCTGAAGATGTTCTTTGGATGAGAAGCAGAACCGTTAGGATAATTATTTAACAGCTAAACAGCTTGTGTAAAGAGGTAGTGTAATGTGGATGATGCAATAATAGGAATGACTCAGCAGGCGTGTGTATCCCTTTAAGAGTCTGAGTATAAAAGGGAAGTTTTTTGCTGGAGACTTTTTCTCCCTCATCCGTTTGATTGCTGTAGCTGCTGTGTATTGGAGTTTGCTGTTTCACCACGTGTTATGTATTTTGTTCCTACTGTATATTTGTAGATAGAGTGTAATATAAACCATCATTTAATTACAAGCCACTGTTTACTGCATTTACTTCTGAGTTACCTCAGCGCAATAAGACTGTGCATCCTCTGACAAGAACATTTTAAAGAAAAAAACAAAACAAAAAAAGTCCAGTTGCCTTTCGGAAAAAGCACCTTTGGGATTTTTTTTTTTTTAGTGCCACTGTAACTTCAAATGGACGCTAAATGAATGGTTATTAAGTCGAGGACGACCCTGTATAATAGAGGCAGCTGGGGCTTTGAACTCAGTTTTGCAATTCACACAAGCAAAAGTGCTCTCTCTCTCTCTCTCTCTCTCTCTCTCACACACACACACACACACACACACACACAACATCCACCTAACTGGAGCTGTTTCATGCACAGGATACAATCCTACCTTGCTGTACCAATTGAGACAAGGCTGTACCACATCTGGATCATCAATACCGTTGAGTTCAACATACCAGATGCTAAAATTGAAGCTGGGACCCCAGGACAGGAGCGGAACTGGAAAAAAGAAGGACAAAGAAATTGAAATATGAATTCCTCCATGTTTCCTCCTAGGCAACTTCACAGCTCCAGTTCGTTCAAGAACACAGGACAAAAGTAGCAGCTGTTTGAGGATGTGATTATCGGAATCACAGAATTGGTTGTCTTTCTATCCTTTCCTATTACAATTTCTCATTCTGGGAATAAGATTCCAAATCCAGCAGGGTCTTTTAGAAGAACAATAAAGATGGTTAGGGGAATGGAGGCTAAAATTTACGAAGAACGGTTGTGGGAACTGGGTTTGTCTAGTCTAGTGAAAAGAAGGAGTAGGGGGAGACATGATAGCAGTGTTCCAATATCTGAGGGGCTGCCACAAAAGACAGGGGGGTCAACCTATTCTCCAAAAAACCTGGAGAACAAGGGATGGGACCCTGCTCAAGCAACATTTATGTGCCATATCCTGGATGGAAGGGAGGGAACTGCCAATAGCCTTTTCTGCTGTCCTCACCACTCTCTACACCGCCTTCCTGTCTGAAGCAGGGATGCTTCCAAACCAGACTGTGATGCTGTGTATAACTGGTATAGAAAAATAAGATCAAACCCCACTCCCATCTAGCACTGTTGATATTAACAGCTGCAAACAAACCACCAAACTCAAGAGAGCACCAAGGACACCACAGCTTTGGAGGGTTCATTAAAATCACCTTTTCGAAATATGCTAAAAATCACTTCTTAGAAACTATTTTAATGTTGAATCTTATTACGGCTGCAAGGTTACTGGTTGGGCAATATTAGAGGAAAGATTCTTTGCTCACTATAGAAGAATGGTCGCTTAAAGTTTCTAATTTAGCAGAAATGGCCAAAATTTCTGCTTATTTGAAGGATCATTCACAAGAAAGATACATCTCGGTGTGGAGAAGATGGATAAATTACGTACAGAATAAATATGGGATCAGAAAGTATCATTTAGTTTTTGAATAACTCATGGTTTAAAGTGAGAATTGTTTATATTGTTATTTTTGTTTTTCTTTGGAATTTTTTTTTTTTTTTTGTATTTGAGTTAAAGTATTTTAGGGATTTGGTTATTGGTATAGTTGGATAAGCTTTGTTAGAATTTCTTTGCTTATTTGTAACCCTGTAATCAGCTCTGGGAAGTGAGGGGGGGTGAGGGTTAGGGGGGGAGGGGGGGAGGGAGGGATATTGTATTTTATTTATGAGACTTATATACCGCTTTAAGTGCAAGCACTCTCTAAGCGGTGTACACCAGTAAGCAATGTATATATATATATTTACATTGCCCCCAACAATCTGGGTCCTCATTTTACCTACCCCGGAAGGATGGAAGGCTGAGTCAACCTACTGTATTGTAATAAAATTTGTATAAAACTTTTCAATTTAAAAAAAAAAATCACTTCTTCAATCCACATCACGCCACATTAGAAGTTTATGTTCAACGTACGCCATTCCACCATCCAAAACACGGACATTTACAGTAGGAACCCAGTCCTGGAAAGATGTCTACTGAGATTCTCATCCATCCAGGTCATGCTGATCCCAACGGTGCTTTTTCCAAAGACAATTGGGCTTTGTTTTCCCCTAAAAACATTTTGCTTCTCATCCAAGAAGCTTCTTCAGTTCAGTTGCCTTTGGAAAAGCACCTCTGGGCCAATCCTGGACAACAACCCCGGATCCTTCACCATCCTGCAGTTCATCTGACTCCCACGAGAATTGTAAGATCAGGAAGAGGGGAGAACCCTCTGCAAACACTCCGACTTCCTAGCGCAAAGAGCAAATTAAAAATCGAGCACTTTCTAACAACACACGCCAGCTTTGCCAGGAAATTAAAATGCCTTCCATTAGGGCGAAGTGTGTTATTTCAAAAGCGTCTGATGTCGCTTGCCCTTTAGCAACCGAGCGCAAAGCACCTCACAGCAGATGCCGGAGCACTTCAAACAGAAATAAAACCTAATGAATGCCAACAGCATTTCAAATGATGCGACCACTTATACAGGCTGTGCTTCTCGGGCAGTCCAAATCTGAAATAATGGGAGTCATCACACACGCAGAAAGTTCCCGCGCTGCTTGTTACGCAAATCGGTTACGAAGGCAGCGGACAATGATTTTATAGAGAAGCAATGGCGCTCCTGACATCGTCCCTTTGATCGCTGTGAAGGAAGCGTTGTGCTTGAGGGTTAAAGGGAAGAGCCACCAGCTACGCTTAATTTGACCTAGTTCCCCGTTTGGAACTGGGCAGTCGAAACTGCCCAAAAACTGAAGCTTTATGATATATTTAAGGGTCTGCTTGAAGATACGTCTAAGGTTAGCAATAAATAGCAGAGGTCAAATACTTGTCTGTTAGGGAGAGTTATCTTTGTCACAGAACCTCATCCAGCTCCAGGTTAGGACTTCAGCAGCGGATATGCTAGCACACACCAGGCTTTCTTTCCGATAAAAGGTGGTTTCCTAGTTCTGTTAAATTGTTATGGTTGCTATGAGCAGCACAGATTTGCTTAAGATGGGCAGCCTTTGGATGGATGGATGGATGGACGGACAAACAGATTAGATAGATAAGATGGATAGACAGATAGATTAGATAATACAATGGTTGGTTGGATGGATGGATGCATGGATGGACAAATAGTTAAGGGAGCAGACAGATAAGATGGATAGATTAGATAACACACTGAATGAATGGATGGATGGATGGATGGATGGATGGACAAATAGATAAGAGAGCAGACAGATAAGATGGATAGATTAGATAATACACTGGATGGATGGATGGATGGACGGATGGATGGACAAATAGATAAAAGATTGGATAGCTAAGATGGGCAGACTAGATAACACACTGGATGGATGGATGGATGGATGGATGGATGGATGGATGGACGGACAAATAGATAAAAGATTGGATAGCTAAGATGGGCAGACTAGATAACACACTGGATGGATGGATGGATGGATGGATGGATGGATGGATGGAGAAATAGATAAGAGAGCAGACAGATAAGATGGATAGATTAGATAATACACTGGATGGATGGATGGATGGATGGACAAATAGATAAAAGATTGGATAGCTAAGATGGGCAGACTAGATAACACACTGGATGGATGGATGGATGGATGGATGGATGGGTGGGTGGGTGGGTGGGTGGATGGATGGATGGAGAAATAGATAAGAGAGCAGACAGATAAGATGGATAGATTAGATAATACACTGGATGGATGGATGGATGGATGGATGGACAAACAGATAAAAGAGTAATAGATAAGATGGATAGACGGATAGATTAGATAATTCACTGTCTCCTGGTGATTGGCCCAGCTGGCTTTCATGTCTAAGGTGGGACTAGAACTCACCGCCTCCTGCTGATTGGCCCAAAGTCATGTTTCATGTCTAAGGCAGGACTAGAATTCACAGTCTCCTGATTTCTAGCCTGGTGCCTTAACCATGACAAACATACCCCCGACAAATAGATAAAAGTCTTTCTATTAATCGTTTCCTACTAGCTTGTAATAGGAAGACTTTTATCTCATAAATATCTTTATTCTGCATGTCAGAGCACCAGAATTCCAGCCCACCGAGGACAAACAGTCAAACACAGTTCTCTAATAAATGAGCAAAAAGCATTTCTGTCTCATCGACGTCTCTATTACTTATTTTTTATCTAGCAGCAAGACTCTCTGCTCTTGATGAGGAATTAAAAGGAGCCAAAGGGATGCTGAATTCTTCAGTGAACACATGTGAATATCAAACTGATGGTATACAAACACTTATATTTTAATATGCGCATCAAAGTTTACTTATTTTACTTACAAAATAAATGGACCCACTTATAGATGGCATTTTAAGTTCTCCAACAGTTATGGCAGCCTTTCTCAATTTGGGAATCTCCAGCTAATCCCTGGTTTACTGGTCTATCTTATACTGCCCAAAGATGGGATGGGGTGGGATGAGGGAGGGAGAAGCGGGAGGGAGGGAGGGGAAGAGGAAGGAAGAGGGGAAGAGGAGGGAGGGAGGAGAAGGAAGGAAGGAAGAAAGGAAGGAAGGAAGGGAGGGAGGGAGGGAGGGAGGGAGGAGAGGAGGAGGAAGGGGGAAGGAGAGAGGGAGGAAGAGGAGGAGGAGGGGAAGGTGGGAGGAAGGGGAGGAGGGGAAGGAAGGAAGGAAGGAAGGAAGGAAGGAAGGAAGGAAGGAAGGAAGGAAGGAAGGAAGGAAGCGCAAACTTTACTCCTATCGCTCCTTTTTATGCTGGAGGCCACTAACAATCAGGATCATCACGAAATCCCTCCGGCTGAAATAACCCGCAAGACACTCCCAGTCCAAACAGCCCCACAGCAAACTGAAGCTTTATGATATATTTAAGGGTCTGCTTGAAGATACGTCTAAGGTTAGCAATAAATAGCAGAGGTCAAGTACTTGTCTGTTAGGGAGAGTTATGTTTGTCCCAGAATCTCATCCAGCTCCAGGTTAGGACTTTAGCAGCGGATATGCTAGCACACACCAGGCTTTCTTTCCGATAAAGGTGGTTTCCTAGTTCTGTTAAATTGTTATGGTTGCTGTGAGCAGCACAGATTTGCTTAAGATGGGCAGCCTTTGGATGGATGGATGGATGGATGGATGGATGGATGGATGGATGAACAAATAGATTAAATAGATAAGATGGATAGACAGATAGATTAGATAATACAATGGTTGGTTGGATGGATGGATGGATGGATGGACAAATAGATAAGGGAGCAGACAGATAAGATGGATAGATTAGATAACACACTGAAAGGATGGATGGATGGATGGATGGACGGACAAATAGATAAGAGAGCAGACAGATAAGATGGATAGATTAGATAATACACTGGATGGATGGATGGATGGATGGACAAACAGATAAGAGAGCAGACAGATAAGATGGATAGATTAGATAATACACTGGATGGATGGATGGATGGATGGATGGATGGATGGATGGACAGATAAGAGAGTAGACAGATAAGATGGACAGACAGAGAGATAGATTAGATAATACACTGGATGGATGGATGGATGGATGGATGGATGGATGGATGGACAAACAGATAAAAGAGTAGATAGATAAGATGGATAGATTAGATAACACACTGAATGAATGGATGGATGGATGAATGGATGGATGGACGGACAAATAGATAAGAGATTGGATAGCTAAGATGGGCAGACTAGATAACACACTGGATGGATGGATGGATGGATGGATGGATGGATGGATGGAGAAATAGATAAGAGTAGACAGATAAGATGGATAGACAGAGAGATAGATTAGATAATACACTGGATGGATGGATGGATGGACAAACAGATAAGAGAGTAGATAGATAAGATGGATAGACAGATAAATTAGATAACTCACTGTCTCCTGGTGATTGGCCCAGCTGGCTTTCATGTCTAAGGTGGGACTAGAACTCACCGCCTCCTGCTGATTGGCCCAAAATCATGTTTCATGTCTAAGGCAGGACTAGAATTCACAGTATCCTGGTTTCTAGCCTGGTGCCTTAACCATGACAAACGTACCCCCGACAAATAGATAAAAGTCTTTCTATTAATCGTTTCCTACTAGCTTGTAATAGGAAGACTTTTATCTCATAAATATCTTTATTCTGCATGTCAGAGCACCAGAATTCCAGCCCACCGAGGACAAACAGTCAAACACAGTTCTCTAATAAATGAGCAAAAAGCATTTCTGTCTCATCGACGTCTCTATTACTTATTTTTTATCTAGCAGCAAGACTCTCTGCTCTTGATGAGGAATTAAAAGGAGCCAAAGGGATGCTGAATTCTTCAGTGAACACATGTGAATATCAAACTGATGGTATACAAACACTTATATTTTAATATGCGCATCAAAGTTTACTGATTTTACTTACAAAATAAATGGACCCACTTATAGATGGCATTTTAAGTTCTCCAACAGTTATGGCAGCCTTTCTCAATTTGGGAATCTCCAGCTAATCCCTGGTTTACTGGTCTATCTTATACTGCCCAAAGATGGGATGGGGTGGGATGAGGGAGGGAGAAGCGGGAGGGAGGGAGGGGAAGAGGAAGGAAGAGGGGAAGAGGAGGGAGGGAGGAGAAGGAAGGAAGGAAGAAAGGAAGGAAGGAAGGGAGGGAGGGAGGGAGGAGGAGAGGAGGAGGAAGGGGGAAGGAGAGAGGGAGGAAGAGGAGGAGGAGGGGAAGGTGGGAGGAAGGGGAGGAGGGGAAGGAAGGAAGGAAGAGGAGGGAGGAGAAGGAAGGAAGGAAGGGAGGGAGGAGGGGAGCAGGAGGGAGGAGGAGGAGAGGAGGAAGAGGAAGGAAGGAAGGGGGGAGGGGAGAGGGAGGAAGAGGAGGAGGAGGGGAAGGTGGGAGGGAGGGGAGGAGGGGAAGGAAGGAAGGAAGGAAGGGGAGGGAGGGAGGGAGAAGGAAGGAAGGAAGGAAGGAAGGAAGGAAGGAAGGAAGGAAGGAAGGAAGGAAGGAAGGAAGGAAGGAAGGAAGGGGGAGCGGAGAGGGAGGAAGAGGAGGAGGGGGGAAGGAGGGAGGGGAAGGAAGGAAGGAAGGAAGGAGAAGGGAAGAGGAGGAGGGAGGGAAGAGAAGGAGGGAAGGAAGGAAGGAGGAAGGGAGGGAGGGCAGGGGGAAGAGGAGGGAAAGGAAGGAGGAAGGGAGGGGAGGAGGAGGAGGAAGGGAGGGAGAGAGGGAAAGGAGAAGGGGAAAGGAAGAGGGAAAAAGAGAAGGGCTATTCATATCAACACTCCCATTACTTCGACAAGCTACTGCTTCTGCTGAATTTGTGGCATTCAGTTCTCAATAGAGCCTTTCAATTTATCCTTTAGCCTCAGTTAGACAGGAAAGGAGGAAGGAATAAACATTCAAAAATAAAATAGAATCAGCAGGCAATCAATAGCCACGATACAACAGAAGAGGAAGAGTGGGATTCAGACCTGTCACGCCAATGCTCTTAACCACAAACAGATGCAAAGAAGATATATTAGCGGAGGACGGGGAAAAAAAACTTCCAGGCTTCTAGGACCACCCAAGGATCAGGATGCAAAACAAATCAGATGCCTGTTGTTTTATTAAACAAATCCGAATCTCCCTCAACCCAGAGACAACTGCCTAGCTTGCATCACAACTGTTGCCAACACAGAGATTCATTGCCACGATGCTTTCCTTTTAAGACCCCCAGGAGGGTTTTAACTGTGTGGCTTCCTTCAGACAGTTGCACAACTGGAATGATCTACTGATGTTGATCTTTAGCATAGTTACCGTGTTCCTCTAATCCAGGGGTAGGCAACCTTGGCTCTTTTATGACTCGTGGACTTCAACTCCCAGAATTCCTGAGCCAGCCATGCTGAGGGGAAAAGGAGAGGTTTCCAAGCTGAGCCATGCTGGCTCAGGAATTCTGGGAGTTGAAGTCCATGAGTCAGAACGGAGCCAAGGTTGCCTACCCCTAGTGTAGGCCTTACTTTTAGGAAAACACGGTAGCTTTGAAGAAACCCACTCATCTGAAAGCTGGCAAGCGTAGATGGCTGTGGCAGAACCTGGGGGTGGAGTTAAAAGAGGGATCAGCCTAGAATCCCTACGTAGCCACAAACAGAGTCCAACTGCCCTTATCTAGTGCCAAAATAGTGCTAACCAGTTAGCTGAGAGCATTCCTGTGCATAGGCCTGAGTAGCAATCAATCAGTGTAAGTGTGCCTTCGTGTGTGGGCCTGATCTTTCGCTACCGATACCGAGGTTGAGAAACAAGTGAGCAAGAATCAGAGACGGAAACACTAAGAAAGCGTCGTGTTGAATTCAATGGATATCCCCCCTTTTTGCTTACGTTATGCCTTCAAGGTGGCATGCCACCCTCGTGCCACAAACAAAATGCTGAAGAGGACAATAACACCGACACAATTAAAATCAACGAAGCGTTCAAAGCTTGGTGGAAGAAATGCAATTTTAGCATTTTCCTAGAGGCCGGGAACACAAAGAGACGCCTCCTTGTGCTAAACACCCGGGTTTCTGCTGATCCTAAGCATCCAGGCAGTTTCTTAAGTAGTCAAAAATATTTATCTCTCCATTTTCAGTTGTCGGTGGCTGTTTAGAAAGTGTTTAAAAAAACAAAAACAAAGGCAGAACTAGAACTCACAGTTTCCTAGTGAATGGCCCAAAGTCACCCGGATGGCTTTCATGTCTAAGACAGGACTAGAACTCACCATCTCCTGGGGGGGTTGGCCCAAAGTCACCCAGATACCATTTGTGACTAAGGTAGGACTGCAACTCACGGTCCTCGTGGGATTGGCCCAAAGTCATTCATCCAGCTTTCATGTCTAAGATGGGACTATATATCCCACCGTCTCCTGGTGATTGGCCCAAAGTCACCCAGCCGGTTTTCATGCCTAAAGTGGGACTAGAACTTGCCATCTCCTGGTTTTTAGGACAGTACCTTAACCACTACACCTAACTGTCCCTCCATATGGTGCTAGTTTCTCAAGGGAAACGAAGCAGCACAAACTTTACTCCTATCGCTCCTTTTTATGCTGGAGGCCACTAACAATCAGGATCATCGCGAAATCCCTCCGCTGAAATAACCCGCAAGACACTCCCAGTCCAAACGGCCCCACAGCAATCTGTCAAGACGGAAAGGAACCGAGTTCCAAAAACTGCAGGAAGCACAGAAATAGAACAAGCAAGAGCGATGTTTCTCAATCCTCGTGGCTTTAAGACGGGTGGACTTTAACTCCCAGCGTTCCCCCAACTAGCTTTGAAGAAACCCACTCATCTTAAATCTGCCAGCGTTCCTCCAACTAGCTTTGAAGAAACCCACTCATCTTAAAGCTGCTGTGGCAGAACCTGGGGGTGGAGTTAAAAGAGGGATCAGCCTAGAATCCCTACGTAGCCACCAACAGAGTCCAACTGCCCTTATCTAGTGCCAAAATAGAGCTAACCAATTAGTTGAGAGAATTCCTATGCATAGGCAAGAGTAGCAATCAATCAGCTTAACTGTGCCTTCACGGGCGGACCTGATCTTTCACTAGTGGACAATCACTTAGATATGAGCCAGCTGTGTGCTGCAGCTGCCAAAAAAGCCAACACAGTGTTGGGCTGCATTAACAGAAGGATAGAATCAAGATCAGGTGAAGGGTTAATACCACTTTACAAGGCCTTGGTAAGGCTACACTTGGAATGCTGCATCCAGTTTTGGTCAACACGATGTAAAAAAGATGTTGAGACTCTAGAAAGAGTACAGAGAAGAGCAACAAAGATGATTAGGGGATTGGTGGCTAAAACATATAAGGAACGGCTGCTGGAATTGGGAATGTCTAGTTTAATGAAGAGAAGGACGAGGGGGGACAGGATAGCAGCCTTCCAATCTCTCAGGGGCTGCCCCAAAGAAGAGGCAGTCAAGCTTTTCTCCAAAACACCTGAAGGCAAGACAAGAAGCAATGGATGGAAACTAATCAAGGAGAGAAGCAACCTAGAACTAAGGAGAGACTTCCTGACAGTCAGAACAATTAACCAGTGGAACAATCTGCCTCCAGAAGCGGTGAATGCTCCAACTATTGATTCCAAGGTTGAGAAACAGTGAGCAAATAATCCGAGAGGGAAATGCTAAAAAAAGCAAGAGAACAATTACATATTTACCTATCTTAATAAATCGACAAGGGAACATCTGCTCATCGATTTTATGCTTCAGAGTAAATGTTTCTTTGTTATAGTCATTCTTTAAGCCACTGTAAAGGGAAAAAAAACAATGTGAAACATTATTCAAAGTGAAGTGAATTCGTAGACAGGTTTTATATATGATAAGCTGGCATCTATAAAAGGCCATTAGGGGCCAGAGGGCCATCACCAATAATGCTGACTAAGCAACTTTCTGTTCTGTACATCATTTTCCTACATTTAAGTTAAAAAGTCAATATATCAAAAAGTCGATCGGGATGCTGAAGTTTTAATTTGAACGTGGATTCATCAAAATCAGTCCAGAAGCATTGTTTTTCAATCTCTATTTAAAATAATTCTACAGTACTTTGAAAACATCAAACAGAACCTAAAGCAGGGGTAGGCAACCTTGGCTCTTTTATGAATCGTGGACTTCAACTCCCAGAATTCCTGAGCCAGCATGGTTCAGCTTGGAAACCTCTCCCTTTCCCCTCAGCACGGCTGGTTCAGGAATTCTGGGAGTTGAAGTCCACGAGTCATAAAAGAGCCAACGTTGCCTACCCCTGTCCTAAGTCCTCCTGTTCTAAGCGGTGAGCCTCCTAGACCAGGGGTAGGCAACCTTGGCTCTTTTATGACTCGTGGACTTCAACTCCCAGAATTCCTGAGCCAGCATGACTCAGCTCGGGAACCTCTCCCTTTACCCTCAGCATGGCTGGCTCAGGAATTCTGGGAGTTGAAGTCCACGAGTCATAAAAGGGCCAAGGTTGCCTACCCCTGGCCTAGGGCATATAAAAAGGAAAACATAAACCACAGAGAAAAGGGCAAAAAGTATGATTGATTTATTATTTTTTTTGCTAAAACATCAAACCAGACCTTCAGGGTTTTTTTTAGTTTTGTTACGATGGGCACTAAAGACACGGAAAGAACCCTACCTTGATAAAAGATCAGTCATGTTTTCTTCATTCATTCCACCAAAGACTTTAAATTTTTTTAAATTACAGACGTGCGTCTTCTCGTATTTTCCAAATGTGATGCTCTGAACTATGGCCGGTCTTTCAAGTTTCAAGATCAAATACTGGAAGAGGAAGAGGAGAAAAAGAGGCACGTGGGTCTTGTGGTCTCACCTCTGTCAGGTTATTAATCCCAAAATGTTTTGAAGTAAAGAGAACATTAAAATGAAATCAGCAAAACATACTGAATGGGTGACGTAATTCTCGGTTGGACCGTGATGGCAGAGTGGTTAGCACTTAATTTCGTTGGGGGTTATACAATGACAATAAAGATAGTCTATTCTATTCTATTCTATTCCATATTTTCTTTTTTCTTTTCTATTCTATTCTATTTCTATTCTATTCTATTTCATATATTCTATTCTATTTCTATTCTATTTTATTCCATTTCATATTTTCTCTTCTATTCTATTCTATTCCATTGCATATTTTCTATTCTATTCTATTTCATTTTTTCTATTCTATTCCATTCCATATTTTCTATTCTATTCTATTCCACATTTTCTATTCTATTCTATTCTATTCCATTCCATTCCATATTTTCTATTCTATTCCATTCCACATTTTCTATTCTATTCTATTCTATTCCATTTCATATTTTCTATTCTATTCTATTCCACATTTTCTATTCTATTCTATTTCATATTTTCTACCCTATTCTATTCTATTCCCTATTCTACTCCATATTTTCTATTCTATTCTATTCTATTCTATTCTATTCTATTCCATTCCACATTTTCTATTCTATTCTATTCTGTTCTGTTCTATTCTATTCTATTATTCTATTCTATTCCACATTTTCTATTCTATTCTATTCCATTCCATTTCATATTTTCTATTCTATTCTATTCTATTCTGCAAGGAGTATAAATCCTTCCATACCCCGCCATCCAGTCACAGCTCAAGAAGCTTCTTGAATGAAAAACAAGAATGTCCAGTTGTTTCCTGAAAAAGCACCTTTGGGACATTATATATAATTGTTTTTTAAAAAATAATCCAATAAATCACTTATGAACTAGATCAAAGTACCTCGACAGGGCCCAATGTTTGAATATAATCCTATGGCAAACCCAAAAATTGTCCTGTGAAATTTTCTTCCACTTAAAACATTCAGCTTATTCAAAAAAGTTACTTCACATTATGAGGCATTTTGTGTGTGTGTGTGTGTGTGTGTGTGGTTTTATTGGTATTTATTTTATTGGTTTAACGCTGTGTTTCATTTACTGAGCGTATAATTGTTTAATGTCGGGTTGCAAATTACTGTGGGTTGGCTTGACAATTACTGTGGGGGCAGAAATACGATAATAAATATAATAAAGACTCACAGGACTGTAAAGACTCATATTACTGTAAAATAAAAGACCCCATAAAGACTCACAACTAAATTACAAGGTGAAATATTGGGGCCGGCTTCGTATTTTATTGCAGAAGATTCTTAAAATGAATATAAATTGAAATCAGAGGTGTTCCTCTTAGGACTAAAGACATTCCTTGATTTACAACATCCAAAGTTACGAGGGCACTGAAAAAAGTGACTTGTGACCATTTTTTATACTTACATTTTTAAGCATCCCACATGATCAAAATTCAGACGTAAAAGGGACTCACATGAGCCCGGGACACTGCAACCATCATAAATATGAGTCAGTTGCCCAGTGTCCAGATTCCGATCAGGCGACCATGGGGAGTGTGAAAATTTGGAAATGATAAATATCAAACGTTAATTTTAAATATTAATGGAAAATTAAAATTGGGAAAAATTCGCTAGGACATGAATTGTCTCAAAGATTGAATGTTAAAATGATTAAGATATATATATAAACTATAAACTATTGATCAATGTATAAGAAAGTTATTTTTTACTTGACTGACAGAATAAGAAGTGTATTAATTCAAATACAAGACAGTACATCTTAAGGGAAAAAGAGAGGAAATATTTACTGTAATAGTTTGGGATTTGTACTGATGAGATTAGTACGTAATTGAATTATGGTAACTCAGTCGCCACGTGGCTTTTCAAAGATATAAATGTAATATTGGAAAAATCAATCAAATGTTCAACAAAAAAAGTGTCAAAATTGGTCACGGGTCACTTTTTTTCACTGCCCTTGTGACTTTGAACTGCCACTAAACCAGTGGTTCTCAACCTTTTTAATGCCGCGACCCCCAACCAGTCGTAAGTCGAGGACTACTCAACCGGTCTTAAGTCGAGGACTACTCAACTGGTGCAGCACCGTTTGCAGAATGGGACTTTTGGCGGGCTCAGCAGGGCAGAGACAGCCTGAACAATTCCTATTGGCTTTTGAAAGCCAATAGAATTAGACTCTATTCAAGAGAGTCTATTCCTATCCTGACTTACAGCCTAAATGTTGGAGATGTGATTGTTTGGATGCTACTTATTATCATATTTGGTGGTCATGTAAAAATATAAAAGCTTTTTGGATTAAGATATGGTGGAATATTCAAAGAATTTTTAGAAGGAGGGTAAAATTTACTCCACAATTGTTTTTGTTAGGTATCGTTACTGATTGTGATACTAAGGAGGTTATATTGATGTTAAATTTAATTACAGCTGCAAGGTTGTTAGTAGGGCAATATTGGAAGAAGGAATCTCTGCCTACCTTGCAAGAGTGGTTTTTTAAAGTTTCTTATCTGGCAGAAATGGCAAAGATTTCGGCTTTCTTAAAGGACCAATCGCAAGAGAAGTTTTTTGCGGTATGGGAAAAATGGATAGATTTTATACAATATAAGTTGGATATAAAAAAATATTACTTAGTTTTTCAATAACTTATATATAAATTTTAATATTTTATAGATTGTATCCTTTTTTTCTTCTCTTTTCTCTTTTCTTATATTTCTTATTTTTATTTTATTTTTTTATCTTTTTATATCTTTTTTTTCTCTTTTCTTTTTTATTCTTTTTCCTTTTAAGTTTTTTCTTTTTTTAATATTTATGTTTTTTTTACTTATATATTATTGTTAATCATTTTATAAGTTGTTTATGTAATGTATTTTGATTTATCTATGGTTTATACTTTTTAATTTTTTTTTTTTTTTTAAGATTTGTAGAAATTCTAATTAAGCCTATATTCAGCTCTGGGAAGGTTGGGGGGATGGAGTGGGAGGGTTGGGGTGAGTTGGGTAGGGTGGGTTTTTTTTTTTTTCTTTATTTGTAAAAATTTCAAAAATTTTCAATAAAAAAAAGAGAGTCTATTCTATTGGCTTTCAAAAGCCAATAGAATAAAAGGGAGTAGCACAGCTAAGGAAAAGGGGGAAAAAAATGGCGGACTGCGTTGTTTGGCGACCCCCGTGAAATGGTCGTTCGACCCCAAATGGGGTCCCGACCCACAGGTTGAGAACCACTGCACTAAACAAATGGGAGTAACTTAAGGCCTCCCTGCAGATATTTTGTCTTCAGCCACCAGTGCTCCTATTTAGCATGCGGCCCAATTATCCGACTGTCCCATTAAAAAAAAAAAAAAACATTAAATGCCTCGCTCTGGAGATTGACAGCTACAATGCACCTGAAAATGACTGGCTGAGCCAAAGCTACAGATCTACAGGATGTTTTCCAAGCTCTCTAGACTGATAGGGGGGGAAAAATGCTTAATGCTGTTATTCTCAAGACAATGTCAGTGCCTCATTATCACACTTCTAACTATTGCACAGAGCCACTTTTTCTGCCAAGAGGAACTATTAAAGGCCATCTGGTAAATGCATGGAGGAAACGCGGAACACGATTGCTTAGCTGGTTATTTTTAGCTGAAATTTCAAGTTAGGGTTGGCTTTTTCCTCAATGCTCCACCTCGTGCAAAACAACTTGGATTTTGTGCACGCTGGAGTGTGAGATTCCAGGTAGCGAAAGAAGGGGGCAAAGGCAATGGATCTTCCCCTCTAAGGCAGGGGTCTTCCAATCTGTGGGCCGCAGACCACTACCGCTTGGCCCCTGGGCCACGTGAAGGGGGTGGCCAGTCCACGTGCACTCACACCCCCCCCACATTGGCGCAGTCCTGAGCATCCCACTGGCGCTAGCGCCACTCACGTGCACTCACGCCCGCGCAGTCGTTTGCATGTGCGCATGCGCTCGCGTGCGGCCATTTGCGTATGCACATGCGCTCACATGCAGCCCATTTGTGCGTGCGCACACGGGGCTCATTTTTTGCATGTGCACACGTGCGGCCCATTTTTTGCATGTGCACACGTGCGGCCCATTTGCGCGCGTGCACGTAGCAGTGCAAGACTCCCTTTCCGGGCCGCCAAATCAAAAAGGTTGGAGAAACCTTTTTAGGTTGGTGGCCCAGAGGGAAAGGGAGAGGCATGGGGTGCGTGCGCGCACAGGATGCAAACAAGGGCAGCATTGGGTGCGGGGCTAGCACCCGCGCGAAGCTAGGGGTGGCACAAGCGCCCGCACGGTGCTGGGAGCAGGCCTAGCGCCTGCACGACACTCAGGGTACACTGGCCAGCCATTCATGCAGCCCAAGGGCCAAGAGGCCGCGGTCCAGGAGTGGACCGTGGTCAACAGGTTGGGGACCCCTGCTCTAAGGAATCCTAGTTACTTAAAGCTGCTATCCAACTAAAGCAACATTTATTATTTCCTGTATTATTCATTTATTACTGCTTCCTGTATGGGCAATGCTCGACCACCATCGAGCCCAAAATTTCTGTTGCTAAGTGAGGCAGTTGTTAAGTGGATTTGGCCCCCTTTTACGACCTTTCTTGCCGCAGTTGTTAAGGGAATCGCTGCTGTTGTTCAATTAGTAACACGGTTATCAAGGTAATAATTTAGAAGCTAACCAGCTGATGTAATGTATGCTGTAATGTTGGGGAATGACTCAGCAGGGTCTGTGTCCCTTTAAGAGCCAGCAGGGTCTGTATCTCTTTAAGAGCCTTGTATAAGATGGAAGACTCTGCAGATGTGTTCTCTCTTCTGTTTCCTGCTGTAATTGCTTTGTGTTGGAGACTGCTGTCTTAATACATGTATGTATATTGTTCCTGGGATATGATATTGTAGACAGTGTAGGATAAACCACCATTTAGTATAGACCACTGTTTACTGTATTTACTCCTGGGTTATCTCGCGCAATAAGACTGTGCATGCTCTGACAATGGTTCTTAACTGAATGTGGCTTCCCCCATTGACTTTGCTTGTCAGAAGGTCGCAAAAGGGGATCGCGTGACCCCCCCCCCAGGGAAACTGCGACCATCATGAATACACGCCAGTTGCCAAGGCTCTGAATTTTGATCACGTGATGCTGCAATTGGCATGAGTGTGGAAAATAGTGGTACGTCACTTTTTTCACGGTATTGTAACTTTGAACGGTCATTAAACGGTCGTAAGTCAAGGACTAACTGTATACCAACAACAACAACAACAAAAGCAAATAACCAGGATGCAAATTTAGTTTTATGGGAAAAACAGGTAAGAAATGGCCTAAAAATTTGTTCTTTAAAAAGGTTTCTTCTTAGATCATTGTGAGCTACTCCCATAAGACACAAGGAGCATCTTCAGGTTTTCACTCCCAGTAAAAAGCAAATATTCGTGTGAAAGATGCTGGGAGTGTAGTTGTAGTAGGTAGCTGGCGGGGGCTCCTAACAACTCAATGAAAAATCAGGAAGGATATCAGCTCAGAAAGTTCATTATTTTCATTGTCTAGAGCAGCGGTTCTCAACCTGTGGGTCACGACCCCATTTGGGGTCAAACGACCATTTCACGGGGGTCGCCAAACAACGCAGTCCGCCATTTTTTTCCCCTTTTCCTTATCTGTGCTACTCCCTTTTATTCTATTGGCTTTTGAAAGCCAATAGAATAGACTCTCTTGAATAGAGTCTAATTCTATTGGCTTTCAAAAGCCAATAGGAATTGTCCAGGCTGTCTCTGCCCTGCTGAGCCCGCCAAAAGTCCCATTCTGCAAACGGTGCTGCAAGTTGTCTGCAGCGAAGGCAAGCTGTCTGGAAGTTTCCACCCCTTCCTGCTGAGCAACTACTAAAAATGTAAGTAAAAGAGGGCCAGGGCTGGGAGGTGGGAGGCCGGCGGGCGCAGGGAGGGTTGCTGGCTCACGTGGGGCCCGGCGGGTACCTTACCTCCCTTGGGCTGGGCCAGCTGGTGGCCCAGCCGGTAGTCGGCCAGCGCCGTCTCTGCCGCTTGCTAGCTACGCCTCGACCGGCACAGGGGGCGGCACCACGCATGTGCGGCGCTCACGGGCAGGGAAAGTCCTCGACTTACGACCGGTTGGGTAGTCCTCGACTTACGACTGGTTGGGGGTCGCGGCATTAAAAAGGTTGAGAACCACTGAGGTAAAAGATGCTGGGAGTGTAGTTGTAGTGGGTAGCTGGCGAGGGGGGGGGCTCCTAACAACTCAGTGAAAAATCAGGAAGGATATCAGCTCAGAAAGTTCATTATTTTCATTGTCTAGAGCAGTATTTCTCAACCTTAAGAACTTTGATCTGTGTGGACTTCAACTCCCAGAATTCCACAGCCAGCATGCCAGGTAATTCTGAGAGTTTAAGTCCACAGAGATTAAAGTTATTAAAATTGAGAAACACCATATTTTATATTCCAATGCCCAAAGAATGAGAAATAAACAAGATACGGAGGGAAAATATAATTTCATAGGTACAAGGGAGGCATAAGGGAAGTCTTAATTAAAGAAATGGAAATAGCAGGAAGAATGAAGGAGGGGGGATAAAGGACGAGTCCAAATTCCACCTTAGGCATGAAAGCAGCTGGGTGACTTTAGACCAGTGGTTCTCAACCTTTCTAATGCCACGACCCCATAATACAGTTCCCCATGTTGTGGTGACCCCCAACCACTTATACATCACCGGGTACCAAGGGCGTGGCCAAAGAAAAGGGGGAAAAAATGGCGGACAGCCTTGTTTGGCGACCCCCGTGAAATGGTCATTCGACCCCAAATGGGGTCCCGACCCACAGGTTGAGAACCACTGCTTTAGACCAATCACCAAGAAATGGTGACCTCTAGTCACCTTAGGTATAAAAGCCGGCTGGGAGACATTGCACCAATTACCTGGAGACGGCAACTTCTAGTCCCACCTTAGGCATGAAAGCCAACTGGGTGCTTTTGTGCCAATCACTAGGAGACAGTGAGTTCTAGTCCCGCCTTAGACATGAAGGACAGCTGGGCAACTCTGGGCCAATCACCAGGAGACTGTGAGTTCTAGTCCCACCTGATGCATGAAAACCAGTTGGATGACTTTGGGTCACTGACCAGAAGACGGTGAGTTCTAGTCTTGCCTTAGCCATGAAGGACAGCTGTGTGACTTTGAGCCAGTCACCAGGAGACGGTGAGTTCTAGTCCCGCCTTAGGCGTGAAAGTCGTCTGCATAACTCTGGGCCAATCACCAGGAGATGATGAGTTCTAGTCCCACCTTAGACGTGAAAATCATCTGCATCACATTGGGCCAATCACCAGGAGATGGTGAGTTCTAGTCCCACCTTAGGCATGAAAGCCAACTGGGTGATTTTGGGCCAATCACCAGGAGACAGTGAGTTCTAGTCCCGCCTTAGACATGAAGGACAGCTGGGCAACTCTGGGCCAATCACCAGGAGATGATGAGTTCTAGACCCACCTGAAGCATGAAAACCAACTGGGTGACTTTGAGCCAGTCATCAGGAGATGGTGAGTTCTAGTCCCGCCTTGGGCATGATAGTCATCTGCATAACTCTGGGCCAATCACCAAGAGATGATGAGTTATAGTCTCGCCTTAGACGTGAAAGTCATCTGCATGACTTTGGGCTTATCACCAGGAGACAGTGAGTTCTAGTCCCGCCTTAGACATGAAGGACAGCTGGGCAACTCTGGACCAATCACCAGGAGATCATGAGTTCTAGTCCCAGCTGAGGCTGAGGATTTGGCCCAGTCCCTCTCTCTCAGCCCCAATGCACCTCACAGGGTTGTTGTGGGGTAACTAGGGGGAGAATGTTTGCAGCCATTAAAAATTACCTGTGGAGGGTAGTTGCTTTCTGACGACCACCTTGAAGATTGATCATTGGGCTTGTCTACTAAAATATTCCTAGAAACACAGAAAGAAAGAAAGAGACAGATGTAAAAAACAAAAAGTTGACAATATGGGATGGTTTTCCAAAGTCCCATCTCCACAAAGCATAGCCGACTGCCCATCCACATCTGTCGGATGCTTTCTTTAATGAGAATCATTAAACAAGCCAGGTCTGCGTTAGGTCCAAATCAGGATTCAAAGCCTGATAAACAGGCAGTCCTCAACTTACAACCATTCATTTAGTGACCAAATTTACAACCGCACTCAAGAGACGTATGACCATTTTTCCACACTTACAAAGGAACACACATTTCCGACAAATGCTGCTGATTTGCGAGGATTTTCCTTTTTTTCTTTCCCAATCACCAGCCCTAAAGCTGTTATTTCACAAGTTGATTCCTAGGCGTTTTTGATCAAATTAGATGTTAGTGCAAAAATTACACACAATCCATAGGTCACTTAGTGGGTTTTCATAAGGTTATTGTTAGATCGTTAGCAAAGAAATGTTTTTCCTAGTATTTCTGTGCTACGGATCCCTTCCAGTTTAGGGGCAAATCTATGGATCTCTTCTCTGAAAAAAAATTATTTAAATGCATGAAATAAAATACATACATATGGATTGTACGGCTTTTTCTGCCCACTAAAGAGTTTTCTCCCATAAACTATTTTCACTCAGAAACCAATTCAGTTCATGGTGGGTAAATAAATTTTGGACGGGAGATTTTAACGAATGAAGGCAAATAGACATGTTCCAGGATAATGTCACAAGATCCAATCTGGGTCGGTCACTGGGACCCAAACTTTAGTCTTCTGAGGTTTTGGACTCATGCTGGATGAGACTTTTAACACTCCTGGCGAGCAAAAAAAGGAACCAGATCCCAAAGGAAACCAATTACACTCAGATGCAGCTATCAAACATTTAGGCAAGAAAAATCAAATGTACAAGTATAGTAAAGGTGGCACCCTGCTCAATAGTAGCAACTGTGAAAGGGACCTCAAAGTCCTAGTGGACAATCACTTAAACAGGAGCCAGCCGTGTGCTGCAGCTGCCGAAAAAGCCAACACAGTGTTGGGCTACATTAACAGAGGGATAGAATCAAGATCACGTGAAGAGTTAATACCATTTTATAATGCCTTGGTAAGGCTACACTTGGAATACTGCATCCAGTTATGGTCACCACGATGTAAAAAAGATGTTGAGACTCTAGAAAGAGCAGAGAAGAGCAACAAAGATGATGAGGGGACTGGAGGCTAAAACATATAAGGAACGGTTGCTGGAATTGGGTATGTCTAGTTTAATGAAGAGAAGGACGAGGGGGACATGTTAGCAGTGTTCCAATATCTCAGGGGCTGCCTCGAAGAAGAGGGAGTCAAGCTATTCTCCAAAGCACCTGAAGGTAGGACAAGAAGCAACGGATGGAAATTAATCAAGGAGAGAAGCAACCTGAAATTAAGGAGGAATTTCCTGACAGTGAGAACAATTAACCAGTGGAACAACCTGCCTCCAGAAGTGGTGAATGCTCCAACACTGGAAGGTTTTAAGAAGAGACTGGACAGCCCTTTGTCTGAAATGGTATAGGGTTTCCTGTCTGAGCAGGGTGTTGGACTAGATGGCCTCCAAGGAGAACAGCTTGACTGCCTCTTCTTTGGGGCAGACCCTGAGATATTGAAAGACTGCTATCATGTCCCCCCTCGTCCTTCTCTTCATTAAACTAGACATACCCAATTCCAGCCACCGTTCCTTATATGTTTTAGCCTCCAGTCCCCTGATCATCTTCATTGCTCTTCTTTGCACTCTTTCCAGAGTCTCAACGTCTTTTTTACATCGTGTTACCTTTGGGGGAGTCTGCTGTAACTCTGAACAGTCCATAAGTGACCGGTCGTAAGTAGAGGACAACTTAATATTAAGTTCCTGGATAGTACAATTGCTAAGAAGCCTCTGAAACTGCAAGAAGCAAATGCAGGCTTAATTTCCCTCTTCAAGTCCATCTTGCTTTGGGAAAAAGTTACAGCTCCCACCTTCCGATCTTCCTTAAAAGTTTGATCAGGCGTACAATACGATTTACCCAGAGCATGTATACAAAATGCGAGATTCGAGAACAACTCCTCCCCCCTCCCCCCGCTCTTTGAACGGGAGTTAGAAATAAGCAAATAAGCTTTTTTCTCTCTGTTTCAGAAAACACAG
The DNA here is from genome assembly GCF_016545835.1 of Crotalus tigris. Lineage (NCBI taxonomy): Eukaryota > Metazoa > Chordata > Lepidosauria > Squamata > Viperidae > Crotalus > Crotalus tigris. The sequence continues at coordinate 96,835 of NW_024098373.1, forward strand.
CTGAGGGAAAAAACACCAGCGCTGCACTTTTCTTACCACAAAATGCTTGGAAAGGAGACAAGAAGCTGAATGGGCTGAGGAGAAAGAAAACAAATCTTGTCCTTTTGAAAACCCTGAATGGGGTGATCAGACATAAATCAATCAGGATAACGCGTTAGAATCTTCCCTACACAAAAGACCCAAGAAATGCAGCTTTCCAACACAAGGAATCTGAAAGCTGCACACTCGGAAAGTTCTGTTTTCACAAAAGCATTCGTGTTCCAGTGTTTATTTCTATTTATTTGGCATCGATGAGGCTTTAATGAAAAGCAGCGTTCGGATTAGAAGGGCCCGGGCCCTCCAGATGTTGTGGAACAACGATTCCCAGCAGATCCCGGCTAGCCTGGCCAAGAGTCCACAGCCTGAGAAATGTAGCTCGGCAACCTGTGAGGAACCAAGGGTAACTCGGGTAAACTGGGACAACTGCATCATCTACACCAGGGGTAGGCAACCTTGGCTCTTTTATGACTCGTGGACTTCAACTCCCAGAATTCCTGAGCCAGCCATGCTGAGGGGAAAGGGAGAGTTCTCCAGCAGGATGATTGTAGAATCCACCGGATGGATTATTACAGCCTTCCTGCTCAGCAGACTAGGCCAGAACTTTGGCCACGCCTCTTCCTTTGAGCGTGTCTCCAGTTTTGATTTAGTCTTGAGCTCGGCAGCACGTAGTTTTGTTAGGCTCCGTAGAACAGATTAGGTTAATTAGTTACACTTCTGCAAATCAATTTTTTAGTTCATTATCTGATTAGAATCAATTGGCAATTACAAATTCAATTCGGAAAAGCAAAAGGATCAGCTGGATTTCGGCTTCGGCTCGCGAGCCTCAGCTCCGCGACTGGTTAATCGGCTGGATTCAAGCTCTCTCTCTCCGCGATCTTCCATCGAGCCTCAGTTCACCGGCAGCCAGACCGTTTCCCGCTGAAGGGGGTTTCTCAGTTTACCGGCATTGAGAACGCCAGCAGCTGCCCAGCTGAGAGGTGGAGAGCTTTTCCAAGCAGCCGGATCCACTCAGAGGACTCCGCGCGGGGAAAGCACAATTTCGGAGGATCACTAAAAACAGCAAGTCTTTTGGCCTTTACAAACTTTGGCTATAATTCTCCTTACTGATTCTACTTTCGCTTTCCTTATCGTTCCTCCGGGCTCGGAAGGGGACGCACTCACCATCTTGAACGCGTGTTCTCACTGGCGGCTGCCATTTTGAGTGCGTCACAGCAGCGGGCGCCATTTTAGGTGTGGCTTACACACAGACGCCATTTTGGGGGCCTATTTGCAGCGGTTCCTCCGTTCTTTCTGTTAACTGAGGGGGCATCTATCTGCCTTACAAGAGGAATACGGCCCTCGTCAGGGAGCTGTCCTGTCAGACCATATTGGGGGGGGGAAGAGAGAGAGAAGCCAGTTATCAGGCTCAATATTCGCCCTCAGAATCAATCCTGAACTCGCCCTAGGCTGTTATTAATAACTGGTGATCCTTTTTCAAACATTCCTGGTGAAGGAGCGAAAGGGAAGTTTGTTTTCCAACTGCTCAGTAGAGTGTGACATTTGTCACCGCCTTGACTGTCCGGCCATTGCAGTTGCACAGAGCAAGGATTGCTTTCTTTCCATCTCTGTCAATTGATCTGCGTACTTGGGATTCCCCCCCCCCCTGGTATTTCCTACTCGGTATACCCGGTGCGCAATGGCAGACAGCGCCCCGCCTTCAGCCTCACAGGGCTCTAGGATGCCTCCCCCACAACAACAAAAGCGCAGATCCACTGAATCTGAGTGGGGGGGGGAAGCCAAAACAAAACATATTTCCCAGAAGGAGCCCTCCAAAACAGCTGAGCGAGAGGCCTCACGGAGACATTTGGCATTGGAAAAACAATTCTCTAGGGCAGTGGTTCTCAACCTGTGGGTCGGGACCCCATTTGGGGTCGAACGACCATTTCACGGGGGTCGCCAAACAACGCAGTCCGCCTTTTTCCCCCCTTTTCCTTAGCTGTGCTACTCCCTTTTATTCTATTGGCTTTCGAAAGCCAATAGAATAGACTCTCTTGAATAGAGTCTAATTCTATTGGCTTTCCAAAGCCAATAGGGATTGTCCAGGCTGTCTCTGCCCTGCTGAGCCCGCCAAAAGTCCCATTCTGCAAATGGTGCTGCACCAGTTGAGTAGTCCTCGACTTAGGACCAGTTGAGTAGTCCTCGACTTACGACCGGTTGGGGGGTCGCGGCATTAAAAAGGTTGAGAACCACTGCTCTAGAGCCCAAAGGCTCAGGTCCAATGAGGCTGAGATCATTTCCCCCGCCCCATTGTACCTGAGCCGACATTTACTTCTCATCAAAACATTCTAAGATCTCCAGTCTCCTCAGGGGGAAACTGAGCAGATTGGTTCCCCTCGTTCTTCATCATCATCATCATCACCAGACCAGGCCCCAGCTGTGGCTGGCCCTAGTGCAGGGGTAGGCAACCTTGGCTCTTTTATGACTCGTGGACTTCAACTCCCAGAATTCCTGAGCCAGCTTATGCTAGCTCAGGAATTCTGGGAGTTGAAGTCCACGAGTCATAAAAGAGCCAAGGTTGCCTATCCCTGCCCTAGTGGCAGGTGTCAGGAGGATATATGGTCCGCTCAATTTCAGTCTTTCATGCAAAATGCATTTTCCCAGTTTACGTCCTCCAAGGGACTAGTGACATTTCAAGCTACACCCCAGCCTGGGGTAGCAACTGTTTCCGCCACAGGTGTTTCTGAGACCTCTTCACAGCTAGGAGAGGCGGAATCGGTTGACCTAGACGTATCCGACATACCCCTGTCAGAAGATGAGGAGGCTGCTCCTGACCAGGCCTCATCTTCGGCCCTTTTTGACCGCTCCCTCCTTATGTCCCTCTTGATCAGTGGTTCTCAACCTTTCTAACACCGCGACCCCATAATACAGTTCCCCATGTTGTGGTGAGCCCCAACCACTTATACATCACCGGGTGCCAGGGGCGTGGCCAAAGAAAAGGGGGGAAAAATGGCGGACAGCCTTGTTTGGCGACCCCCGTGAAATGGTCGTTCGACCCCAAATGGGGTCCCGACCCACAGGTTGAGAACCACTGCTCTTGATCAAAGCAATTTCCACTGTTAATCTTACTTCCGTACAGGAGGAGAAACCTTCTATTAGCCAGGAGGCCAACCCTCTGTTCGCAATGAAGGTAGCGGAGGACAAGTACATTCCTTGTCCAGAGGTCTTTCGCACTTCAGTGGAAAACCAATAGTCCTCTCTGCCAGCCCCTCCGGCTCCTAACAGCGGGGAAAAGAAACTGTTCAACGTTTCTCCCTCCTTCGCCCCATTATTGGAGGTGCCCACTGTTGATCGTCCACTGATATCCTTGTTCTCTACATCTGCTATTCCAGGGGACATGGTGGAGGCACTGAAGGCAGAGGACAAGAAATTTACGCTCTCATTCCGTCGGGCACACCTGGCCTCGGCCTGGGCGGCCTAGGCGGCAACTTCTTCCTCCTTCTTCGCCAGTCTTCGCGAACTACAAGCCAGCGTCCCTCCGGATCAGGTTAGAGCACATCAAACCCTGGCCAAACTAGTGGCTGCGTCACAATACATGGCTGACGCTTCTCTCCATTCAACCCCATATTCCGCAAGATCGATAGCAGCCACAGTGGCCTCTCGCAGGCTCCTATGGCTGAAACATTGGAAGACAGATTTGAAATGGCGTCTGTCCACGTCCAAATACAGCGGGACACTTTCTATTTGGATCTATCTTAGATCCGCACGTCAGTGAAGGCACGGACAAACGTAAGATTCTAGTCCATCCTTCTAAAAAACTGGACAGGAGAGCTCCACAGGAGTTCCGTAAACAAGGTTTCCGTCCCAGCAGCTCCTGGGAGCGGAGACAGCCCTTTCGGGCAGGGCAATTCTGGGACTGGTCCAGAGGCTCGCGATCCTTCTACTCCAGACAGGATCGTTCCCAGGATCGCCAAAATACGGGAGCCAGAGGACAATTCCAGTCTAAGCATCCATTTAGAGCAGTGGTTCTCAATCTTTTTATACCGGCGACCCCGGTCATAAGCAGGCGGCACGCATGCGCGCCGGCGTCCCCTGCGTGGCACACATGCGCAGCGGCGCCCCATGCGTGGCACCCCCCGTGCGGCGGCGCCCCCATGTGCCACCCCTTGCACAGCACGCATGCGCGGCGGCACCCCATGCGCCGCCCCCTGCGTGCCGTGCATGCGCGGCGGCGCCCCCTGCGCCGGCTGAGGAAAAAAATGGCGGATCGCGTTGTTTGGCGACCCCCGTGAAATGGTCGTTCGACCCCAAATGGGGTCCCGACCCACAGGTTGAGAACCGCTGATTTAGAGGATCTGGAGGCCGTCCTTACAGGCGATCCAAGTGACGCCAGGGAGGGCTCTCCCATCGGGGGTCGGCTGGAAAGGTTCAGCGACGTCTGGGAACTGACCACCTCCGACGCCTGGGTAATAGAGACCATCAGGTACGGTCTCACATTAGAGTTCTACACTCACCCGCCAGACCGCTTCATAAAGTGTCCACTCTCCCGAAACAAGGCCAAGGCAAACCTGGTAGCCTCAGCTATTTCTCATCTAGTTACAATTCAAGCCATAGAACCAGTACCAAGGGACCAGGAGGTAAAGGGGTTTTACTCCATCCTGTTTGTGATTCCAAAAACCTCAGGAGGGTGGAGGGCGATACTGGATTTAAAGGGACTAAACTACTTCTTAACCTACAAGAGGTTCAAGATGCAGTCTCTGAAGTCCATATTGGCCAGCATCAGGAAGGGGGGACTTCCTCTCCTCAAGAGACCTCACGGAGGCTTATCTACACATTCCCATTCACCCACAATATCGCAGGTTTCTCAGGTTCTGCTACGCGCACAGGCATTACCAGTACAGGGCTCTTCCCTTTGGGCTATCCTCAGCCCCAAGGGTCTTTACCAAGATATTAGCAGTCATAGCAGCCCATCTCCGGCTGATGCCGGTGCGCGTTCAATGTTACCTGGACGACATCCTGATTCAGTCCCGTTCCTTCCAGACTGCACGATTGGACATTCAGACCACAATACTCACGCTCCAGAACCACGGGTTCTCTGTGAATTTCAAAAAGAGTCACATGTCTCCCACGAGAAGAATCCAACACCTGGGAGCAATAATAGATTTGATGCTTTGCAAGGTATACCTTTCTCAGGAATGTCGAACCAGCATCAGGAAACTGGTGCACCAGGTTCAGAAAGACAAAAGGGTGCCTCTGGCACAGCTGTCACAGCTCCTGGGAAAGATGGTCTCTTGCATGGGTATTGTTCCGTGGGCCAGGCTCCACTCCAGACTCCTCCAGTGGTTCCTACTTCCTTATCAGAGACAGAACCTCAGCTCTTCCAACAGGAAGGTCACAGTCCCACATCACACACTACTGTCCCTACTTTGGTGGGCATCACCCGCCATGACCAAGGGAACCATTTTCAGGGAGCCCACACGGGTCACCCTAACCACAGATGCGAGTCTGTTCGGCTGGGGAGCACACCTGGGGACCCATCTGGCTCAGGGGCAGTGGTCACGCTTGGACCTCGCCCACAATATCAATTGGCTCGAACTCCGAGCCATACACCTAGCGCTCCTTCATTTTGCCCCGTTAGGGAAGGGGAAACATGTTCTCGTCCTAACGGACAATGTGGCAGCAAAAGCTCACGTAAACAAAAAAGGAGGGACCCGGTCCTGGGAACTGATGCGAGAGGCATCAGATCTGGGTCTTTGGGTGGAGTCAAATTTGGGCTCCATCAGAGCGGAACATATCTCAGGGGAGTCCAATCGGCAAGCAGACTCCCTGAGCAGGGCCAAGGTGGACCACGCGGACTGGCGCCTGGATCCGGCTCTGTTCGAGGAGATTGCAGTGAGGTTCGGATGACCACACCTGGACCTGTTTGCTACCCCGACGAACACACTGCTCCCCAGGTTCTTTTCCAGGTTTCCGACACGGGGAGCGGAGGGGACAGATGCCCTCCGATGTCGGTGGCCGGCACAGCTCCTGTACGCCTTTCCACCACTCCCCCTGCTTCCGGCAACCATACGCAAACTGATTCTCGAAGAAGCAGAGGTAATCTTGATTGCTCCACATTGGCCAAGGTGTCCGTGGTTTGCCGACCTGGTGGATCTCTCGGTTTCACCTCCGTGGAGGATTCCTCACGATCGAGTGATCCTAAGCCAGGGCAACCTCCTCCATCTCGACCCGCAGTGGCTCCAGCTAGCCGCTTGGCACTTGAGCGGGAGGCTCTAGCCAGCCAATCATATTCGTCTGGAGCAGTGGCTCTCAACCTGTGGGTCAGGACCCCATTTGGGGTCGAACGACCATTTCACGGGGGTCGCCAAACAAGGCTGTCCACCATTTTTTTCCCATTTTCTTTGGCCACGCCCCTGGCACCCGTTGATGTATAAGTGGTTGGGGGTCACCACAACATGGGGAACTGTATTATGGGGTCGCGGCATTAGAAAGGTTGAGAGCCACTGGTCTGGAGTGATCTTGATGATACAAGCATCGAGATGTCCTTCAACGAACAGGATCTATGACGCCACATGGAGGGGCTTCTGCAGCTGGTGTTCTTCACACAGGTTAGATCCACTTTCGTTCACAATTCCAAATATCCTTGATTATTTGTTAGAGGGTTTAAACAAGGGCTTGTCATACAACACTATCCGACGACAATTAGCGGCCCTCTCAACGGTCCTTTCCTGCGACAATTCTGGTCCCTTGTCGCAACACCCAGCAATCAGTGCATTTCTAAAGGCCTCCGGTAGTCCATCGTTATCCATCTTGGGACTTGACCAAGGTGCTGCAGGCCCTGACATCCTCTCCGTTTGAACCTCTCAGTTCGTGCTCTCTTCATTTCTTATCCTTAAAGGTGGTTTTCCTCGTGGCTATTACCTCAGCTAGAAGGATTTTGGAATTAGCCACACTCTCCGTCAGAGCAGATTTGTGCACCTTTTTCGAGGACAGGGTGGTCCTTAGACTGGATCCCTCATTTGTTCCAAAAGTTAATTCTGTTTTTCACAGGTCTCACGAATTAGTCCTTCCCAATTTCTGTCCCAATCCCACACACAGACTGGAACGCCAGTGGCATACCTTGGACGTACGCAGGGCTCTGCACTATTACGTGAAACGTACTGCCTCTTTCCGTAAGTCGGAGTCTCTATTTGTTTCCTTCCAACCTTCGGCCATGGGGAAGAAAGTCTCTTCTTCTACCTTAGGTAGGTGGATTAGGGCTTGCATACCCAGAGCTTATTCTTCGCAGTCGATCCCAGTTCCTTCACACGTGACAGCTCACTCCACACGTAGTGCTGCCGTGTCGGCGGCATGGTCCACGCAGGCCTCGGTGGAGGAGATTTGTAGGGCTGCGACATGGTCTTCTTCGTCGGCTTTTATCAAACATTACCGTGTGGATGCCTTCGCGGCGGCTGATGCTGCGTTTGGCAGGCGTGTTCTTCAACAGGTTGCTTCTTCTCAGGGTTCTCAGGACTAGACTTTCCCTCCCAAGGGGATATGAGCGGCTTTGGTATGTCCCATCCGGTGGATTCTACAGTCATCCTGCTGGAGAAGGGGCATTGTCTTACCTGAATGCCTTTTCTCAGCAGGATGATGTAGAATCCACACTCTCCCGTGTAGGTAGACTAGGCTAGATTTATAGCAGATGGAGTCATCGTGTTGAATTTTTCAGAGCTGCTTCGCCTTGTCAAAACTGGAGACACACTCAAAGGAAGAGGCGTGGCCAAAGTTCTGACCTAGTCTGTTGAGCAGAAAGGCTGTAATAACATCATCCTGCTGAGAAAAGGCGTTCAGGTAAGACAACGGCCCATTTCCAAGCTGAGCCATGCTGGCTCAGGAATTCTGGGAGTTGAAGTCCACGAGTCATGAAGGGGCCATAGTTCCCCCATGCTGGCTCAGGAATTCTGGGAGTTGAAGTCCACCAGTCATAAAAGAGCCAAGGTTGCCTATCCCTGGTGTAGCAAAAAGAACGATTCTAGATAGCAAGGGCTCAGGAATGTCCTGAAGATGGCTGGGATATTCTCTTTCATGAATTGTTCTGTCTATTCTGCCTGTGGTTTTTCTTCAGCATAGCCTGTCTGCCTCGGTGTTCTATTGATAAAAGTTAGTAGAACATTATTGATTACCCAGTGCTTTGCTTACATGTTTACTACAAGGGGCAGCACAAAGGGCCATGAAATGATGGTTTTGGAAAAAGTGCCAGGGGAAAAACTCCAAATACAGGTAGCCCTAGACTTACGACGGTTTGAGGTTACAACAGCACTGAAAAAAGTGACCCCTGACCCCTTTTCACACTAATGGCTGTTGCAGAATCCCCCTGGTGGTGTGATCAAAATTCAGACGCCCGGCAACTGACTCGTATTTAGGACGTTTGCCATGTCCTGGGGTCATGGGATACCTTTTTGCGACCTTGTGACAAGCCAAGTCAAGGGGGGGGGGACCGGATTCACTTAACAACTGTGTTCCTAATGTAACAACTGTAGTGACAATTTATTTTTATTTTATTTTTTTTATTTTATTTTATTTTTTTTATTTATAAGCCGCCCCACTCCCGAAGGACTCTGGGCGGCTAACAATAAAAAACACATAAAACATAACAGAACAACAGTACAAAGACAATCATCCAGGGGTCAGGTTTTATAAACCCCAGGCCTGCCGGAAAAGCCAGGTCTTAAGTAGCTTACGGAAGACCAACAGGGTGGGAGCGGTCCTAATCTCCGGGGGGGGGGAGCGGATTCCAATCCCTTAAATAGGAGCCAGCCGTGTGCTGCAGCTGCCAAAAAGGCCAACACAGTGCTAGGCTGCATTAACAGAGGGATAGAATCAAGATCACGTGAAGTATTAATGCCACTTTACAAGGCCTTGATAAGGCCACGCTTGGAATACGGCATCCAGTTTTGGTCATCACGATGTAAAAAAAAGATGCTGAGACTCTAGAAAGAGTACAGAGAAGAGCAACAAAGATGATCAGGGGACTGGAGGCTAAAGCATATAAGGAACGGCTGCTGGAATTGGGTTTGTCTAGTTTAATGAAGAGAAGGACAAGGGGAGGGGGAACATGATAGCAGCGTTCCAGTATCTCAGGGGCTGCCCCAAAGAAGAGGGAGTCAAACTATTCTCCAAAGCGCCTGAAGGCAGGACAAGAAGCAACGGATGGAAATTAATCAAGGAGAGAAGCAACCGAGAACTAAGGAGAAACTTCCTGACAGTGAGAACAATTAACCAGTGGAACAACCTGCCTCCAGAAGCTGTGGGTGCTCCAACACTGGAAGTTTTTAAGAAGAGACTGGACAGCCATTTGTCTGGAATGTTATAGGGTTTCCTGCCTGAGCAGAAGGTTGGACCAGATGACTTCCAAGGTCCCTTCCAACTTTTTTATTATTATTGTTGTTGTTGTTATTATTATTATTATTATTATTATTATTATTAATCATCGCAGTCAGCCAGATGTTCAGACTGGATTTGGCATTTTTGTCTACCTATCGAGTCCTTATCAAGGACCTGGGATAGGCAGATGTGGATGTTTGATGGTATTACAAATATCGTCACAGGATGGAAGCAGTTCCTGTAAGGCCACCTTTTGCAATTGACTAATGGCGAATTTGTCAACGCCAATAGTGTTCAAGTGGTGCTCCAGTTGTTTTGGGATTGCACCCAAGGTGCCTATGACTATTGGTACTACCCTTGCTTGCCTTTGCCACAGTCTTTCTATTTCTATTTGTAGGTCTTTGTATTTTGTTATCTTCTCCAGTTCTCTCTCGTCTATTCTGCTGTCTCCAGGCACTGCCACGTCCACTATCTAGACTTTTTTGTTTTTCTTATCGACAATTGTTAAGTCCAGGGTGTTATGTTGCAGGTGCTTGTCTGTTTGAATTCTGAAGTCCCAGAGCAGTTTATTTATTATTATTATTACTATTACTACTACTACTACTATTGTTGTTGTTGTTGTTGTTGTTGTTATCTGATTCCCTGAACGACTATGGCGAGGAAAGTCGCAAAACGGGGGCAAAAGTCTTGCTTTTTAGCAGAACTGTCTCGTGGGCCGAGGATGACCTTTGTAATATTTCTCTACAGTTATAAAACTAGGGTGAAGTTCAGCGCTTTCTTTGAATCCCAGACTGAACCTCGCATCCAGAGGGCAGGAGGGTCACATCCCAAAAAGTAAACACGAAGTGAGCAAACAGTTACAACAGCTTTGTGTCCAAGTCCAAGTTCATCTCAGGGTCCGTCACCCAAAGAGAACTTACACGCCCGAAAGAACCTCATCCTGCTTTTATCTGTTTCTCGCTTTCTCTCTTTCACCCACCTAGCCCCACACGTCTGCACAATCTACAAACAATCCCAAACTCAAAAGATCCACTGTGTTAATTAGAATATGCCGTTAGATAAGAAGAATTATATACGCGCAACATTGGAAAAATGAAGGAATACCACCAGATGAAGAAATAATTAAAAAAAAAATACTAGAATGCGCAGAGATGGACAGACTATGAGATTGAAAGAAAGAGAAGAAACGGAATATTATCAAACTTGGGACTTATCCTATCGATGGCTGGAGGAAAAAAATGAAGGATTAGGAATTAAATATGTATTAGCAAATGTAAACTCAGACAGCACGTTGGTGGAAAAATTATTGCTGTATGTATGGGGGAAAAATCAATAAAAACTTTTTTTAAAAAAAAAAATAATAGAATATCCCATTAGAATATCCCATTTTTGCTATTTCCTTCCTGGCCTGAAGTCCTTTCCTATTAAGGGAGCCTGTGAATATAGACCAGTGTTTCTCAACCTTGACAATTTTAAGGCATGTGGACTTCAACTCCCAGAATTCCACAGCCAGCATTGCTGGCTGTGGAATTCTGGGAGTTGAAGTCCACATGCCTTAAAATTGTCAAGGTTGAGAAACACTGATATAGACTCAGAAATATAGGTACTGAAAATATAGACTCAAAAATACAGGTGCTCTTCAACTTATGACAGCCCACAATTTCTCTCGTTAAGGGAGACAGTTGTTAAACGTGTTTTGCCCTATTTTGCGACTTTTCTTGCCGCAGCGGCTAAGTGAAACGCTGCAGTTGATGAGTTAGTGACACGGCCGTTAAACAAATCTGCTTCCCCATGGATGTTTGCTTGTCAGAAGATCCCAAAAGGGGATCACGTGATGCCCCGGGACGCTGCCACCGTCATTAAGTACACGCCAGTTGCCGAGCCTCTGAATTTTGATCACGTGACTGAGGGGATGCTGTAACGGCCGTTAAGTGTGAAAAACGGTCGTAAGTCTTCCTTCGGTGCTGCTGTAACTTTCAACGGTCACTAAATGAACGGTTGTAAGTCGAGCAGCTACCTGCCCTTGCTTGAAGTCCTTTCCTGTTAACCCAGACTGAGAATAGATTCAGAGATATATTTCTGCGGAAAACTAATTTAGATCCTTCAACTCACGCGCTCAAGTAACCTCATGACTTGCACACCTTTAATATTTCCTTGCCATAATGTGATTCAGTTGTTTTCCACTTAATAAACCTATCCATCACGGGAATTTATGTCAACCAGGCCCAGCTCTTAAATGACTCACTTTCCCAAGTGCTCAAGCAGGTACGACAGTCAAAAAGATGGGTTTCTTGGTAGGAAAAACGTTCTCGTTTGTTAGGTTAAAGTTTCCGACTTTTGTCTTCTTCTTTTTTTTCTTTTAAACACATTTTATTAGTTTTTTTTAATTTCTTAAGAAAAAGTACTCAAGACCCACCGTGGTGTTTGGGTGGTCAAACACTCAAAAGTAAAGACATATATAAACAGCTCAGCACAATACATTTCGCTGTCCCTGTTCTATTACCCTCGAATAACATAATACATTTAAAATATTCCATTTCTATTTTAAATTTCTATAACTGCTCAACCTGTTTTATAACTTTATCAGTTTACGATTACCATCCTTTAGCTTTAAAACAGCAAATTATCAATTCTAATGCTTAATCTCTCACATCCCTCATTTTATCACCAATCTCATTTGTTTCTTCTTCCACAACACAGTAAATATCCAAATAGTAATAAAGTATTAATCAACCCTTCTGTCTTCTGAGCTGGGCGCCACCAGGTCCTAAACCTTGCCAGGTCTCTCCAGTTAAATAAGAACAGCCCACCTTCGACACTGCTGCGGGTCCTCAGTCACCCGGCATTTAAGACCTCCCTGCTTATCCCATCACCTCTGCAATTTAAAATCTTTCTAATCTTAAATCAATTCTGATTTTAAGGTTAATTTTACTGATTATATTCTACATTGCCCAGAGCCCCTCTGGGAGGTGTAAGTAAGTAAGTAAGTAAGTAAGTAAGTAAGTAAGTAAGTAAGTAAGTAAGTAATTTTTCGCTCAAAACTCAAGATCCTTCTATGGCTAGTCACATTTGGCCAAATAAAGCATTCTATTCTATTCTGTTGTTCTGTTCTGTACCATTTTATTCTGTTTCATTTGATTCCGCTCCACTCTGTTCTGATTGTTTTGTTCTGTTCTCCACTCCTCCCTATTCTATTCTATTCTATTCTATTCTATTCTATTCTATTCTATTCTATTCCATTCTATTCTATTCCATTCCATTCCATTCCATACTGTCTATTCTATTCTATTCTATTCTATTCTATTCTATTCCATTCCATATTTTCTGTTCTATTCTATTCTATTCATTCCATATTCTATTCTATTTTACTCCATATTCTATTCTACTCTACTCCTATTCTATTCTTTCATATATTCTGTTCAATTCTATTTTATTCTAGTCTAGTCTACTCTACTCTGTTCTGTTTTACTCTATTTTAATTTCCATTCCATTCCCTATTCTATTCTGTTCTATTCCTGAGTTTAGTGTTCAGTGTTATAACTCTGTGATGAACATCCCTCACTATTTTTATGTTTTCCTTCATTTCCTGAGCCTCAGTTTTCACCTCCAACACAACTGTCTCTTCAATGTGTAAACTTGAGGATGATGGTGTGTTGGACCACCCAACTCCCAAAAAGACTCTGAATGCCTTATAATACATTTAGAAGTCATAATGTCCGTATTTCTTCAAAGAGAGAAGTCAAGAAAAAGAGATTGCATAAAAGCTCCTCCTTCCCCACCTATTCTCCAAAGCACCTGAAGGCCGGACAAGAAACAATGGCTGGAAACTGACCAAAGAGAGAAGCAACCTGGAATTAAGGAGAAACTTCCTGACAGTGAGGACAATTAACCAGTGGAACAGCTTGCCACCAGAAGTTGTGGGTGCTTCATCACTGGAGGTTTTTAAAAAGAGCCTGGGCAGCCCCTTGTCTAAAATTGTACAGGATCTCCTCCTTGAGCAGGGGGCTGGACTAGAACAGGGGTCTCCAACCCCTGGTCCATGGACAGGGACCGGTCCACAGCACGCTAGAAACTGATTCATGCAAACAAATGAAGCTCCAACCATGGAATGCCAGCAGCAGGTGAAACCATGCACCCTCCGGTTCGTGGAAAAACCTCCCTCCACGGAACCGGACCCTGGTATTGAAAAGGTTGGGGGACGTTGGAGTAGAAGACCTCCAAGGTCCCTTCTAGCTCTATTGTTAAAAAAAAAAGAAAGAAAGACCTGAACAACCATCTAGGTCAGGGGTCCCCAACCCCCGGCCCATAGACCAGTACCGGGCCATGGCATGCCAGCAACCGGTCCGCACAAACAAGCAAAGCCACATATGGAGGATGCAGGCAGCACACAAAACCACACACCCTCGGGTGCACGGAAAAACCTCTCTCCACGGAACCGGTCCCTGGTGCCCAAAAGATCAGGGACCTCTGATCTAGGTGGCCTCTAGGAACCAACAATAATTGGATGCCCCATACTGTATAATCAATGCCTAACTCTGCTAAAAGGCTCTAATGCTGGGAAAGGTAGCTGGAAGGATGTCTATGGAGATTCTCAGTCCTCCAGTTCATGGCTGTCCCAAAGGGGCTTTTTCAGCAGGCAACTGGACTTTCTTGCTTTTCTTTGAAGTCATTTCGCTTCTCATCCAAGAAGCTTCTTCAGCTCTGACTGGATTCCATTCCCCTCCCATTGCCCACCATTCTAGTTGGAGCTGAAGAAGCTCCCTGGATGAGAAGCGGAAACGTCTTCAAGGAAAAACCAGGAAGTCCAGTTGCCTCCTGAAAAAGCATATCTGGGGTAGATGGAAGGAGGAGGAAGAGGAGAAGAGGAAGGTCAGAGAAGAAGAAAAATGTCAGAGAAGAAAAATGTCAGAGAAGAAGATGAAAAATGTCGAAGAAGAAGAAGAAGAAGAAGAAGAAGAAGAAGAAGAAGGGAAGAGGAAGGTCAGAGAAGAAGAAGAAGAAGAAGAAGAAGAAGAAGAAGAAGAAGAAGAAGAAGAAGAAGAAGAAGAAGAAGAAGAAGAAGAAGAAGAGTAAGAGGAGGAAGGTCAGAGAAGAAGAAGAGTAAGAGGAGGAAGGTCAGAGAAGAGGAAGAAGAAGAAGAAGAAGAAGAAGAAGAAGAAGAAGAAGAAGAAGAAGAAGAAGAAATGTCAGAGAAGGGAAAAAAAATGTCAGAGGAGAAGGAGAAGAAGAAGAAGATCCGTTCCGAAGCAATGTGGCTGTTAAATCACACCTAATTTTATAACTTTTTTTGCCACACTTGTTCAGAAGACCATCACCACCATCACCCTCACCTTATTCCGATGCCAATGAAGACCCCACTGCAAGGCCTGCTGCCAGGCTGGGAGACAGATCCTCCCGGACCAAAAAATCCACTCGATCCCTAAGAGTCCAGCCTGGCTGGACGGCGCTTGGTCAACTCAGCACCCAGAACCGACGTGTAACGTGACTCCCTCCGCCCTGCTCCCCATCAACCCACCAACCCCAGAAGCCCCCCCCCATTCCCCATTCACACCTTTGCAAGGGCTATGGGGGGGGGGACAGAGGAGGGACCCCCTCCCCGCCTGGGATAGCAGGAATCGGGGCGGGGGGGGCAAGGAGGGGTCTCGTAGCATCTCCCCCCGCCCTCCCCGGATCCTCCCCGCCCCTCAGAAGAGAAACTCGATGCCCCCGCCCCACTCGCATCCCCCGCTGTGGACCCCAAGCCCCATCCTCCGCGCTCGGGCTGGGGAAGATGGGGCGGTGGTCCGAGACCCCCGCGGAAGGGAGGGCTGCCTTGAGGAGGAGGGCGCCCCCCGTCGGCCGACTCACTCTGGCAGGTAGGTGGAGGAGAAGCTGCTCCAGCGGTGGAGGGTGTAGGCCAGGACCCGGCTCCCGAGGAGCCCCGACGACCCTGGGCCGAAGCCTAGGCCCGACGCCGCCATCTTGTCAGCCGCCGCGACGGGGAGGAACCATAGAGTGGGCGGAGGGGAGAGAGAGAGAGAGAGGCGCGCTCTCCCGGCTTTCACTTCCGGCTGCCGCGGAGACGCTCGCTTCTCTTGGGTGGCTTCGGCCACGCATGTTCGCGGTAGAGCCGGAAGTAGGAGGGTGCTCACGACCACTTCTCTTTGGTGGCCTCGGCCACGCACCCCCTCTAGAACGGGGGTCTTCAAACGTGGCCCTTTGATGACTTGTGGACTTCAACTCCCAGAATTCCTGGCTGAGGAATTCTGGGAGTTGAAGTCCCCAAGTCATCAAAGGGCCACGTTTGAAGACCTCCCTGCTCTAGAAGATGTTTCGCGGTAGAGCCGGAAATATGGAGCTCACGCGGGGGGGGGGAGAGTTTCACCGTGTCTCATAGGGAGAGGGGAGGGAGGGGAGAGGAGAGAGGGCGGGGGGGGGGTCTTAAAGGGGCCGCCGCGCGTTTTTCCACTTAATGAAGGGAATTACAAATGCCTCTGGCTGCTTTGGCTAATACAGGTAGTCCTCGACTTATGGCCACAACGGAACCCAAAATTTATGTTGCTAAGTGAGACAGTTGTTAAGTGAGTTTTGCCCCCTTGTTACGACCGTTCTTGCCACTGTTGTTAAGTGAATCGCTGGAGTCGTTAAGTTAGTAACCCGGTTGTCTCACAAGAAGCTTCTAGAAGGAAAAAAAATTAGAAGATGAGACATGGATGGATGGGCGGACGGACAAATATGAAAGGGCTGATATACAGATGAGAGAGTAGATAAATGATGGATGGATGGATGGATGGATAGATGATAGAGACAGACATATATGTATAGACTGACAGATGAGTAAATAGATAGTGGATGGACAGATGTGATTAATGTATGGATGGAAGAATGGATGGATGATTGAGAGGATATATATATTTATATATATATATATATATAGAGAGAGAGAGAGAGAGAGAGATGGATAGATAGATAGATAGATAGATAGATAGATAGATAGATGGATAGATAGAAATAGAGAGATGATAGATATACATTGCTGAGATAGATAATAGATAGATAGATAGATAGATGATAGATATACATACATACATACATACATACATACATACATACATAGAAATAGAGAGGTGATAGATATAGGTAGGTAGGTAGATAGACAGACACACACACACAGAGAGATCCTTGCTTTATCATAACTTATGTCTGTAAAAAGAAAAGGGATTTTGAAATAAATAATATTGTTTAAACTGCCCCTAAATCTATAGACATGAGCTGTCAGTTGCAATAATGCTGTTACTCTTTGATGGCCAGAAATGGAAGGATGAGCTGGCAGCTGATAGGTAATCCAGGGCTTAATTAAAGCACTTAATGCTCCTTAATGGCTGGAGATCTTTTCCCAGACTTGGGAATGACTCAGCTCCCTTAACAGGAGGTGCTTCGAAGCAGTTCTTCCGGCTCCTTCCGTTGGGAAAGCGTTGAAGAATGGAGTGGCTGTGCCCCTCAGGGCAGAAACTGATTCTTGGTTTGGAAAAGGTGAACCACCGTGCAGGACAGGCAGGAAAAGATGACGTACGCGTGACCACATTCTCACAACTTAGGTACTTGTGTTCAGGTGTCAAGTCAGAAGTACCTAAGGCAGTGGTTCTCAACCTTTTTAATGCCGCGACCCCCAACCGGTCGTAAGTCGAGAACTCAACCGGTTGTAAGTCGAGGACTACTCAACCGGTTGTAAGTCGAGGACTACTCAACTGGTGCAGCCCCGTTTGCAGAATGGGACTTTTGGCGGGCTCAGCAGGGCAGAGACAGCCTGGACAATTCCTATTGGCTTTTGAAAGCCAATAGAATTAGACTCTGTTCAAGAGAGTCTATTCTATGGGCTTTCAAAAGCCAATAGAATAAAAGGGAGTAGCACAGCTAAGGAAAAGGGGGGAAAAAATGGCGGACTGCGTTGTTTGGCGACCCCCGTGAAATGGTCGTTCGACCCCAAATGGGGTCCCGACCCACAGGTTGAGAACCACTGACCTAAGGGTAGCACGTGTCCTCGTTCTGGGCATCATCCGGGTTTCTACGGTATGATGACTGAGCTTCCATGTTTAGGAAGAGTTGCAGGACAGGTAGTCCTCAACTTACGTCTATTCATTTAGTGGCCATTCAAAGTTGACTTATAACCATTTTTCACAGGGCTGTTGCATCCCCGGGTCACTTTTTTCAACGCTGATTAATTTTTTTCAGTGCTGTTGTAACTTAGAACGGTCACTAAACAAATGGTTGCAAGTCCAGGACTACCGGTCTGGTTTCTGGGTATTGTTTTATTTTATGCTGATATTGTGGGGTCCTCGGTGCTCGCTGAGCTGGGTGGTTTTCTTGCAGACATTTCATTACCAAACTAGTAGAATCATCAGTGCATCATCCAAGCACTGATGATGTTACGTAGTTGGGTCATGAAATGTCTGTAAAGAAACCACCAAAGCTCAGAGAGCGTCGAGGACGCCATAGTCTTTTTTCTCCTCCTACTCCCCCCCTCCTCCTTTCCGCTAACCCCACTTTCCTTCTAGCACTGATGATGTTACCTAGTTGGGTCATGAAACGTCTGCAAGAAAACAAGCAAGCTCCGAGAGCACCAAGGACCCCACAGTCTTTTTTCTCCTCCTCCTCCTCCTCCTCCTTTCCAGAAACCCAAGTGTTTTAGTACTGATGATGTTACCTAGTTTGGTCATGAAATGTCTGCAAGGAAACCACCAAGCTCAGAAAGCACCAAGGATGCCACAGTTTTCCTCCTCCTCCTCCTCCTCTCTGCAAATCCCACTCCCTTCTAGCTACCTCCAGAATTCATGAATGCTCCAATTCTGGAAGTTTTTAAGAAGAGACTGGACAGCCATTTGTCTGAAATGGTATAGGGCAGTGGTTCTCAACCTTTCTAATGCCGTGACCCCATAATACAGTTCCCCATGTTGTGGTGACCCCCAAGTGGGTGTGGCCACCAATAAGAGGGCGTAGGACAGCTAGGGAAAAGGGAACAAAATGGTGGACAGCATGGTTTGGCGACCCCCATGAAATGGTCGTTCGACCCCAAATGGGGTCCCGACCCACAGGTTGAGAACCACTGGTATAGGGTTTCCTGCCTGAGCAGGGGGTTGGACTAGATGACCTCCAAGGTCCTTCCAACTTTATTATTATGGATCATCGCACAGTCAACCAGATGTTCAGACTGGATTTGGCATTTTGTCTACCTATCGAGTCCTTACCCAGGACCTGGGATAGGCAAATGTGGATGTTTGATGGTATTACAGATATCGTCGCAGGATGGAAGCAGTTCCTAATAAGGCCGCCTTTTGCAATTGACTAATAGCGAATTTGTCAATGCCGATGATGGTGTTCAAGTGGTGCTCCAGTTGTTTTGGGATTGCACCCAAGGAGCTTATGACTATTGGTACTACCCTTGCTTGCTTTTGTCACAGTCTTTCTACTTCTATTTGTAGGTCTTTGTATTTTGTTATCTTCTCCAGTTCTTTCTCTTCTATTCTGCTGTCTCCAGGCACTGCCACGTCCACTATCCAGACTTTTTTGTCTTTCTTATCGACAATTGTTAAGTCCGGGGTGTTATGTTGCAGGTGCTGGTCTGTTTGAATTCTGAAGTCCCAGAGCAGTTTAATTTTATCATTTTCTATGACTTTCTCTATTTTATGATCCCACCAGTTTTTGCTTACAGGCAACTGATATTTTTTGCAGATCTTCCAATGCACCATTGTTGCTACTTTGTCATGCCGCTGCTTGTAATCAGTTTGTGCAATCTTCTTGCAACAGCTTACCAAGGGGTCCACTGTTTCTTCAGCTTCTTTGCATAGGCGGCACTTACTGTCTGTTGCTGTCTTCTCAATTTTGACTTTGTATGCATTTGTCCTTAAGGCTTGGTCTTGTGCAGCCAGAATTAGTCCCTCGGTCTCTTTCTTCAATTTTCCTGCTCTTAGCCATTGCCAGGTCTTGTTGTTATCTGCTTTCCCAGCTATTTTTTTAACGTATTGGCCATGTAGTGCTTTGTCTTCCCATGCCTCTATTCTGTTCTTCATTTGGTCTTTCTTGTAGGCCAGTTTGGTCTCTCCAGTAGTCAGTAAGCCTTCCTGATATACTAATTTCAGTGCATCTTCATCACTGTCCTTCAGATATTCTTTCAAAGCCATTTTTTCTTCTTCGACCATCTGATGTACTTGTAGCATTCCACGCCCACCTATTTGCCTTGGTAGATAAAGTCTATCAATGTCACTGCGTGGATGAAGGGCGTGATTCATTGTCATTATTTTTCTGGTCTGCCTATCCATTGCTTTTAGTTCTGCTTTAGTCCAGTCCACTATTCCAGCTGTGTACCTAATGACTGGGATTGCCCAGGTGTTGATTGCCTTTATGGTATTTCCTCCATTGAGTTTGGACTTTAAGATCTTCTTCACTCTCTTGATGTATTCACCTCTAATCTTTTTCTTGATTATTATTATTATTATTATTATTATTATTATTATTATTATTATTACTGCTACTACTACTACTACTACTACTACTACTACTACACTTAACAACCGTGTCACTCACTTAACAAGTGCAGTGATTCACTTAGCAACTATGGCAAGACAAGTCGTAAAAACTCACGGAACGAAGGTTTCACTTCGCAACAGAAATGTTGGGTTCATAATTCAAGGACTACCGTAAATGCCGGCGTATAAGACGACTTCCGCGAACGCTGAAATCGGCGCCAAAGACAGGGGTCGTCTTATACGCCGAGTCGTCTTATACGCCGGAAATACTGGTAGTTTCCGGCGTATAAGACGATGTTCTAGGAATGCAGCCCGGCTATAAAGACAGAGGTCGTCTTATACGCCGGGTCGCCTTGTACGCCGGCATTTACAGTACTTACCGTGTTTCCCCGAAAGTAAGACCCACCTGGAAAATAAGCCCCCACCCCCTTAAGATCATCAGCCAGACGGACGCATTTAGTACTGTATTTCCCCAAATATAAGCCCTACCTGGAAAATCAGCCCTAATGGTTCTTTGGGAGCAAAAATTAAGATTAAGACCCAGTCTTATTTTCAGGGAAGCATGGGTATAAACAGAGAAATATTTTCAGATTAGGCTTCCGTTGGATATTTACTTCGGATAAAATATGAACTTTTAGGTGGATTTTAGAGATTAACATTTCTGGGAAGTAATTTTTTAAGCCTCTAAGCACTTCTTTCTTTCCTGCAGAGAATAATGACATAATGGAGCTGTTTTATAGGCAAAGAGGGCTGAAAATGTTTTTTTTAAGAAGAGAACAATGAGATAACATGCCGAAGCAACTCAGACAGACACCCTCCCCTAATTCACTGGTGTATAGGGAAGAGAAAAATGTTCAGATTTGCAAGATTCTATTCTTACAGCTAATCTCAATAAAAACAGTTTTAATCTTCCTGTGCAGTTGATTTTCTAATCTCATCTAGTCACTTTCCTTGTCCAGGGGAAAGAAAAAACCTCAATAAAAAAGAATAAAATTTATCTATCAATCAATCTTTATTCAGTCATTATAGACCAGTAGAATAAAAATCTATAATTTCTATTTCTGGACTTTGGAAGAAGGGCTGGTACAATCCAAGACAGAATTCAGAGATGTTTAATAATTATCTTTATTCAGTCATCATAGACCAGTAGAATAAAAAACTTATAATTTCTATTCCCGGGCTCTGGAAGAAGGGCTGGTACAATCCAAGACAGAATTAAGGGATGTTTAATAATTACCTTTATTCAGTCATCAGAGATCAGCAGAACAAAAATTTATAATTTCTATTCCCTGGCTCTGGAAGAAGGGCTGGTACAATCCAAGACAAAATTCAGGGATGTTTAATAATTATCTTTATTCAGTCATCATAGACCAGCAGAACAAAAATTTATAATTTCCATTCCCTGGCTCTGGAAGAAGGCCTGGTACAATCCAAGACAAAATTCAGGGATTTTAAAAGACATTTTAAAAATAGTTCTGCTCGTGTACATTTGGACAAAAGATACAACTGTGTGTGGGTTGGGCTGCTTGGAAATACGCCAGTCTCGTTGTGTTCCAAACTGAGAGAATACGTAATTTAAAACCTCACCCCAGTAAAATAGAATTATAATAACCTGCCACAAGTCGGGCTATTGATACACCTAACTTTGCCTATCTGGGAAGCTCTTTTTCCGAAGGAGAAAAAAAGAGGCAGGAAGGACAGAAAAAGAGAAAGGAATACAATAGGTAGCCCTTGAGTTACAATCACAGTTGAGCCCAAATTTTCTGTTGCTAAGCAGGATGGTTGTTAAGTGAGTTTAGCCCCATTTTACGACCTTTCTTGCCACAGTTAAGTGAACCACTGCTGTTGTTAAATTAGTAACATGGTTGTCAAGGTAATGATTTAAAAGCTAACCAGCTGACGCAATGTTGGGAATGACTCAGCAGGGTCTGTGTCCCTTTAAGAGCAAGCAGGGTCTGTATCTCTTTAAGAGCCTTGTATAAAAGCGGATGTGTGCTCTTTCTTCTGTTTCCTGCTGTTAAGTGAATCACCACTGTTGTTAAGTTAGTAATATAGTCATTAAGTGAATCTTGCTTTCCCCCCACCATTGACTTTGCTTGTCAGAAGGTCGCATAAGGGGATCACGTGACTCCGGGACCCTGAGACCGTCATAAAGATGAACCAGTTGCCAAGAATTTGAATTTTGATCATGTGACAGAGGGGACGCTGCAATGGTCGTAAGTGTGAAAAACATCCTCCGTCATTTCCCATCTTTGTTTCTAAGTAATTTCCTTTACAGGTAGCCCCCAAGTTACGACCACAATTGAGGCCTAAATTTGGGTTGTTAAGTGAGAAATTTGTTAAGTGAGTTCTGCTCCATTTTACGACTCTTCTTGCCACCATTGTTAAGTGAATCAGTGCAGACGTTAAGTGAATTGAATCTGGCTTCCCCCCCATTGGTTTTGCTTGTCAGAAGGTCGCAAAAGGGGATCACGTGACCCCCCCCGGGATATCGCGACCGTCATAAATGTGAGTCAGTTGTCAAGCATCCAAATGTAAATCAGGTGATCATGGGGACGCTACAACGGTCATAGGTGTGAAAAAGGGTCATAAGTCTTTTTTTCAGCACCGTTGTAACTTCGGTCATTAAAGGAATTGTCGTAAGTTGGGGACTACCTGTGTTCTGTTTTCCTTACCAGCTCTGAGTTTAGTAGTGACACAGTTTTAGGTTACATTCTTGGTCGGTTCTTACCACAGACCAGTGTTTCTCAACCTTGCCAGCTGGAAGATGGGGGAACTTCAACTCCCAGAATTCATGGCTGGCCGGGGAATTCTGGGAGTTGAAGTCTACCCATCTTCCAGCTGCCACGGTTAAGAAACACCTTTCATTCTGCCCACCACCCCCATTTCCCCCTCCCCAAATATTGACAGAATTTACAGAGAGGATCGCGTCCATCTCGTTCTTTCACCCGCCAAGCAATTTTGAACCCCACCGTCCTGAAACCCCTCCGTTCGCGGGAACCTCCCGCTTCTTTCTTCTGCTTCTCCTCCTCTTCCCAACGAAGACAATTCAAAACAGAAGAACCGTCAAGAAGCGGGACAAGGAAGGGCCTCAGCCTGAACAATTCTACCTTTTAATTGATAGCACCAGGAACTGTCTGTCGCATTTCAAGCCCAGCCAGCACAGTGGCACAGACCGTAGGAGGCTGTGAAGGTCAGATGGGAACCCGAACAGTAGGAGGTCTGTACGGCATCGACCATCTCAAGTGCTACTGTTGACTTTTGGTGGCGACTTCCATGCCCATCCCCAGCCACGTCCTTGGAGGAATAAAGGCCGGAAGAAGGCCAAAGGACCATCTGCGTGGGCGGGCAGGCGGATTTTTTAAACAAATGTGTGCGTTTCCCCTTTCGTTTCCTTTTTTATTTTTATTTTATTTCCTTCCCCCCCCCCCAGGCTTCTTAAAGTGGCAGCTGTCAGGCTGGGCACTGAACAGGCGCTGTCTGTTTTGCAAACGGGGTGGCTTCTTAGCAGCAGAGCCACGCGCCACGGCTCCTGTTTTGCAACGCTTGGAGCAAAAGGCTGTCGTCCTTGTCTGCGTGGCTGGGGGTTTTTTTCCAGAGGGGAAAGAGGGAGAGTGAGGGTGCCGCTTCAACTGTAGTGCCTCTGACTTTCTAGAAATGACGCAGTGTTTTTGCAGGGCAATTCCAGAGCAGAGAGGAAAGAGTGGGAGTAAAAGAGCAAAGAAGGAAGAGAGAGAGAGAGAAAGAGAAAGAGAAAAAAAGAGCGAGAGGGAGAGAGAGAGAGAGAGACCCCTACAGTTGGCAAGGGGCCTGTAGGTACAATCCCACAGGCAGCCGACCAACTCTGCATGCATGGCTTTGGCCACTAGGTGGTAGCAGAGAGACGCCGAAACTGCCTAACCCTCTCCTGCCACCTTGTGGGAGAAATCCAAAATGTGTTCCCTGCTGTGGGAGAAGCAAAGTCCAGCGGTGACTCACTGCAGTGGATGAGACAAAGGTCAGAAGAAGGAAATAAACATGTAAAACTGCGTGGGCGGTGTGTACATAACAGAGAGATGCACGCAAGCCTGGCCCCGGTCCGAAGTGTGGTGGCAACAAGACGTCAAAAGAGAGAGAGAAAGTCTTCGTGAGGCGGCAACGGCCTGTAACTTGGAGTGCTTTTTTTTTTTTTTTTTTGCAATGAGAATAAATAGGTTGAGTTTATTCTCCTCCTCCACCACCACCACCTTTTATATGCGTGCTTTTCATTAATCTCCTTGCATTTTTCAGCCAGCCTTCCAGATCAGAGGTCTCCTGCAGTGTTTTGTGCCTCGACTCTTCGTTCCAGCTGGTAGCTCATGGGCTGGGAATTATAGGCACTGGAGTCCAGGAGCTTTGCATAGCCTTCGTGGAGAAAGGCTGCTTTGAGCTTCGGGCCATGCCTTTAAGTCTAGCCCCCCCCCCCCTCCAACAGCAGGGATTTCCAGCCAGCCACTTTGCAACTTGTGGACTTCAACTCCCAGAATACTGGTTGAGGAATTCTGGGAATCGAAGTCCACGAGTCATAAAGTAGCCAAGGTTGGAGACCCCTGCCTAACAGGCTAATATATTTTGGGGGGGGGTCTCTTTTTTTGCTTCGCACACACCCGAAGACGTTTCTTGTAAATAAAAAGTCTGCAACAAAAAGCTGCTTCCTCTGCATGATTTATTGATATCTGCCATCCCAGATTCTCTCTTCTGCACTGCAGGCCCCGTTATTCAGATGCCTGATTAGGAATAAGGGCTGGTGAGCATCCCACCTAATTTAGAAAAGCTGCTTTCAATGAATCCAGTTAATTATCCAGAAACACAGCTATCACTCTGTCCCTATTTGGTGAAGTTTGCTGAGAAAGTGTCAGGTCTGCAGCTGAGGAAAATCCTGACAGAAATAGACCTAGGTCAGAGAATAGAATAGAAGCTGGAAGGGACCTTGGAGGTCTTCTAGTCCAGCCCCCTGCTCAAGCAGGAGAATCTATACCATCTCAGACAAGCAACTGTAGTCTCTTCTTAAAAACCTCCAGTGATGGAGCACCCATGATTTCTGGTGGCAAGCTGTTCCACTGGTTAATTGTCCTCACTGTCAAGAAGTTTCTCCTTAATTCTAGTTTGCTTCTCTCTTTGGTCAGTTTCCAACCCTTGTTTCTCGTCCTGCTCTCTGGTGCTTTGGAGAATAATGTGACCCCCTCTTCCTTGTAGCAGCCCCTCAAATACTGGAACTCTGCTATCATGTCTCCCCTATTTCTTCTTTTCTTTAGACTAGACGGGTTCAAGTCCCGCAGCCGTTCTTCATATGTTTTAGTCTCCGGGCCTTTGATCATTTTAGTTGGTCTTTTCTGAACTGAAGTCCACAAGATATTAAAGTTATCAAGATCGGACACCCTTGATCTTCTAGAGTCGACCAACTTTTCTCCCCTTTGACCATCTTAAAGTCTGCGGACTTCAACTTCCAGAATATTCCAGCCAGCAAGTCCAGCACTTACTGGAGCTTAAAATATCAAATTGGGAGCTTAAAATCAAAAGCTCTCAGAAGCACAGTTCAGGAAATTTAAATTGGGAACAAAATGCCAGATGTTCTATGCCTTGGATCAGATTTTAGAACAAAGTTGAAGTATTTGACTTTTTTCACCGTTGGAAGATACAAGCCATTCAGAAGCCTATGTTTGTTTCATGTGTGTTTGATGTGATTCTGGAACTACAAAAGTCAATGAGATAGGAAGGGCACTCCATTGTTGTCTGCCATCCACTCTATATTCAATGCTTGTCACGTGAGGATTATCTGTATAGGGCAGGGGTAGGCAACCTTGGCCCCCTCATGACTTGTGGACTTCAACTCCCAGAATTCCTGAGCCAGCATGGCTCAGCTTGGAAACCTCTCCCTTTCCCCTCAGCATGGCTGGCTCAGGAATTCTGGGAGTTGAAGTCCATCAGTCATAAAGGGGACCATAGTTCCCCCATGCTGGCTCAGGAATTCTGGGAGTTGAAGTCCACAAGTCACAAAAGAGCCAAAGTTGCCTACCCCTGTCCTAAGTCCTAAACAGTGAGCCTCCTAGACCAGGGGTGGGCAACCTTGGCTCTTTTATGACTTGTGGACTTCAACTCCCAGAATTCCTGAGCCAGCATGGCTCAGCTTGGAAACCTCTCTCTTTCCCCTCAGCATGGCTGGCCCAGGAATTCTGGGAGTTGAAGTCCACCAGTCATAAAAGAGCCAAGGTTGCCTACCCCCAGTATAGGTCTTCACCAGAGGGGTCGACGCGTGTCTTTCCTACGCCCAAGAGCATGTGGGAAAGAAATTTATTTATTTTATTGAATTTATTTGCTGCTCATCTCATAGCAAATGATTTTAGAAGGGAGGGAGGGAGGGAGAAAAGAAAGGGAGGGAAGGAGGAACGACAAAGGAAGGAAGGAAGAAGAAAAGGGAAGGAAGGGAGAAAAGGGAAGGGAGGGAAGAAGGAAGGAAGGAAGGAAGGAAGGAAGGAAGGAAGGAAGGAAGGAAGGAGAGAGAAAAGGAGGGAAGGGAGGAAGGGAAGGAAGGAGAAAAGGAAAGGAAGGAAAGAAGGAAGGAACAGGGAGGGAAGGAAGGAAAGAAAGAAGGAAGGAAGGGAAGAAGGAAGGAAGGAAGGAAGGAAGGAAGGAAGGAAGGAAGGAAGGAAGGAAGAAAAGAGAACAAGGGAGAAAAGGAGGGAAGGAAAGAAGGAAGGAGAAAAGGAAAGGAAGGAAAGAAGGAAGGAATAGGGAGGGAAGGAAGGAAGGAAAGAAGGAAGGAGAAAAGCAAAGGAAGGAAAGAAGGAACAGGGAGGGAAGGAAGGAAGGAAGGAAGGAAGGAAGGAAGGAAGGAAGGAAGGAAGGAAGGAAGGAAGGAAGGAAGGAGAGAGCTTGTCCACTATCCATCAGCAAGGAAGATTTTATAAAAGAGAATGTAGGCCTATGTAAAAGAGAAGGCACATGGTTTGTGTGGTGTGCTCGTGTGTGTGCTTGCACGTGCCACGTGTGTCAGCCACTCACTTCGGGTGTCAAGCTCCGTGTGGTCAACAATGCCCGAAGCTGGGCAAAAGAAAAAAATCATTTTTGTTAGCAGGATAACAACAGCAATGAGTATGTCAGAAAAACATGGCACTTTCCAGGAAAACATGAGCCATCCAGATGATAAAAGACGGGGAAACGGGGTGGTGTCACTTCTCAAACTTTACCTCATCCTCTCCCTCCCTGACTAAGAGCTGGCTGAGCTCACCGTCATTACTCTTTGGACAGCGCACAACGCAAACACCCAAGCGACACACAGACAGACACAGCTGTTGGCACTTCTGTAAACCGTTCCTTCCTCCCTTCCTCATTAACTTTCCTTCCTTCCTTCCTTTCCTTCCTTCCTTCCTTCCTTCCTTCCTTCCTTCCTCCTTCCCTCCCTCCCTTTTTCTCCTTTCTTTCTTTCTTTCTTTCTTTCTTTTCCTTCTTCCTCCCTTTTTCCCATCCTTCCTGCCTTCCTTCTCCATTTCCTTCCTCCCTTTCTTCCTTTCTTTCCTTCCTTCCACCCACACATCCTCCCTCCCTCTTTTCCTTCCATCCTCCTTTCCTTGTTTCCATCCCTCCTTTTTTCCCTCCCTCCCTGCCTTCCTTTTCCATATCCTTCCTTCTTCCCTCCCTCCGTTTCTTCCTTCTCCATATCCTTCCTTTCCTCTTTCTTCTCCACATCCTTCCTTACTCCTCCTTTTCCTCCCATCCTTCTGTCCTTCTTCTTCTATCCCTTTTTCCCTCCCTTCCTGCCTTCCTTTTCCATATCCTTCCTTCCTTCTTCCCTCCGTTTCTTCCTTCTCCATATCCTTCCTTCCTTCCTCCCTTTCTCCACATCCTTCCTTACTCCTCCTTTTCCTCCCATCCTTCTGTCCTTCTTCTTCTTACCCTTTTTCCCTCTCTTCCTGCCTTCCTTTTCCATATCCTTCCTTCCTTCTTCCCTCCCTCCGTTTCTTCCTTCATATCCTTCCTCCCTTCCTTCCTCCCTTTCTTTTCCACATCCTTCCTTACTCCTCCTTTTCCTCCCATCCTTCTGTCCTTCTTCTTCTATCCCTTTTTCCCTCCCTTCCTGCTTTCCTTTTCCATATCCTTCCCTCCATTCCCTCCTCCCTCCCTCTTCTCCACATCCTTCCTTACTCCTCCTTTTCCTCCCATCCTTCTGTCCTTCTTCTTCTATCCTTCCTTTCTTCTTTCCCTTCCTGCCTGCCTTCTCCATTTCCTCCCTCCCTCCCTCTCACTGACCAATACAAAGCAAACAAGCAAACAGATGAAATCAGATATTCCTAAGTAATTTAATGAGAGGACTTTTCCCATTAATTCACAGCTTTATTAGTTAATAATTAAGCACAATAATTAAAATACACGACGGAGGTCCGAAGCGTAACATAACTTTATTAAAGCAGAAAGAAATAAAACTATTTTTGGAGATAAAAACCACATTGGCCTGCTCAATTTAAAAAAAACAGCAAAAAGGAGGCATGAATAAAATTTGGCAGCTAAAACAACTGTGTCCTTATTTTTAAAACAATCAAGTAGCATTTGACTGCTTGCTCGGTTATTCTTTTGTTCGAACCTGAGAGCAAATGTGGGGCACAGAATGATGTAATCTTCCCCTAGAACTAGGAGAAGCAACAGGGCTCAAAAGAAATTCTGATTATTTCAATAATAATTGCATTCAAGCAAAATACACTCATCTGTTACAGCAGGGCTCTTCAAACTTGGCCCTTTGATGACTTATGGACTTCAACTTCCAGAATTCCTCAGCCAGGCATATGTGCCTGACTGAGGAATTCTGGGAGTTGAAATCCATAAGTCCTAAAAGGGCCGAGTTTGAAGACCCCTGTCTTAAATCTAACAAACAAAATGGAGGCTGGCTGAGGAATTCTGGGAGTTGAAGTCCACAAGTCATCAAAGGGCCAGGTTTGAAGACCCCTGTCTTAAATCTAACAAACAAAATGGAGGCTGGCTGAGGAATTCTGAGGGTTGAAGTCCACAAGTCATCAAAGGGCCAGGTTTGAAGACCCCTGTCTTAAATCTAACAAACAAAATGGAGGCTGGCTGAGGAATTCTGGGAGTTGAAGTCCACAAGTCATAAAAGGGCCACGTTTGAAGACCCCTGTCTTAAATCTAACAAACAAAATGGAGGCTGGCTGAGGAATTCTGGGAGTTGAAGTCCACAAGTCCTAAAAAGGCCAAATTTGAAGACCCCTGTGTTACAGGTTGGCCTTATTCATGGAACATAATCACAATTCCAGTCAATTTAATATTGTCTTTGAGGACGGGCAACAATACCGAAATTAAAATGGACGGCTGAAAAAAAAAACAACAAAAAAGGCAATATCTGAATAATTTCTGAATAACGTATAACTCCTTATTTTCCTGTTGCACTTTAGAAATTCTTTTGGATCCCACATAACTGAACTCTGTTGATTTTCTCAACCAGAACAGGGTGATCTTGGATACCTTAGAATTGATGTTTTTATGAAGAAAAAAATATTCTATTTTTTTTTTAATTCTGCTTTTTAAAATAAAATAAAATAAAGGGAGGCAATGTTCTCTTTTTTAATTCCCTGCCAAAAATGTTTCAAAGAAATAAGGTAGTGAAAAGTAACTTGTGGCTGTTATTTCTGGTTCCTTTTGGAGAAGTGTGTGATCGGGGTTCAAGAAACATCTGGAAGAAGTCTTCTATAATTGGTCTTTTTTCAGAAAGGATGATGCACATTTCTTTAAAAAAAAAAACAACTCAGTATTTATTAGGGCTATTTAGTGCCTTGGCTTAGATTCCAAAAGGATACTTCAAATAAAGGAGAATATTGGTAGCTCAGGGTTGAGCTGTGAGGATCTTGGTCTCTCTGACCTTGACTGTTTTCTTGCAGACGTTTTATGACCCAACTAGGTAACATCATCAGTGCCAGAAGGGAGTAGAAAGGAGAAGGAGAGAAGGAGGAGAAGAACTGTGGGGTCCTTGGTGCTCTGAGCTTGGTGGTTTTCTTGCAGACGTTTCTTGACCCAACTAGGTAACATCATCAGTGCTAGAAGGGAATGGAGTTTGAAGAGAGGAGGAGGAGGACGACGACGATGACGATTGTGGGGTCCTTGGTGCTCTCTGAACTTGGTTGCTTTCTTGCAGACGTTTCATGACCCAACTAGGTAACATCATCAGTGCTAGAAGGGAGTGGGGCTTGCAGGGAGGAGGAGGGGGAGGGGGAGGGGGAGGAGTGCTGAAGGGTCCTTGGTGTTCTCTTTGACTGTTTCCTTGCAGACGTTTCATTACCCAACTAGGTAACATCATCAGTGCTAGAGGTGAGTGGGGTTTATGGAGAGAAGGAAGACTGTGGGGGTCCTTGGTCATCTCCGAGCTTGGTGGTCTTCTTGCAAATCTTTCATGACTCAAACTAGATAACATCATCAGTCCTAGAAGAGAGTGTGGTTTGTTGGGAGGAGGAGGAGGATTCAGAGGCTTGGCCACTGGCTCCTATTTATGACGGTCGCAGTCTCCCCGGGGGTCATGTGATCCCCTTTTGCGACCTTCTGACAAACAAAGTCAATGTGGGGGGGGGAAGCTGGATTTGCTTAACGACCGTGTTTCTAACTTAACAGCTGCAGGGATTAAAATTAATAGCGCTGACAGGAAAAGTTGTAAAATGTGGGCAAAACTCACGGGATGGCCGTCTCGCCTAGCCACAGAAATTTCGGGCTCGGTTGCGGTCGTAAGCCGAGGACCTCCTGTAAGCACAGAGATGGAAAGTTAAGCGTTAAGTTAGTTTGAATGTTCCACGGATCTTCTTTTTAACGGCTGCATTTCAACGATTCTTGCAATGGTGTTGAAAATCTGAAAAGTGGTAACAAATATTAGGTGCGTGCACAGCCTTTCAGAAATCCTTCAGTAAAAGGGCTTCATACTATTTGGGCGGGCAAATATAATGCCTGGTTGCAAGTCATTAAAGCAGCCACTTTTTTTTTTCTAGAGCAGGGCAGTTTTGTCCTCGTTCAATGAAGCCGTTGATGATGTTTTAATAATAATATTATTATTAATAATGATGATGATGATGGAAAGGACCTTGGAGATCATCTAGTCCAGTAGTTCTCAGCCTTTTTAATGCCGCGACCCCCAACCGGTCATAAGTCGAGGACTACTCAACCGGTCGTAAGTCGAGGACTACTCAACTGGTGCAGCACCGTTTGCAGAATGGGGCTTTTGGCGGGCTCAGCAGGGCAGAGACAGCCTGGACAATTCCTATTGGCTTTTGAAAGAATAGAATTAGACTCTATTCAAGAGAGTCTATTCTATTGGCTTTCAAAAGCCAATAGAATAAAAGGGAGTAGCATGGCTAAGGAAAAGGGGGAAAAAATGGCAGACTGCGTTGTTTGGCGACCCCCGTGAAATGGTCGTTCGACCCCAAATGGGATCCCGACCCACAGGTTGAGAACTCCCTGCTCAGGCAGGAAACCCTATACCAGGGGTAGGCAACCTTGGTTCTTTTATGACTCATGGACTTCAACTCCCAGAATTCCTGAGTCAGCTAAATCCATGAGTCATAAAAAAATCCGAGGTGCCTACCCCTGCCCTATACCATTTCGGACAAATTGCTGTCCAGTCTCTTCTTAAAAACTTCCAGTGTTGGAACATTCACCGCTTCTGGGGGCAGGTTGTTCCACTGGTTAATTGTTCTGTCAGGAAGTTTCTCCTTAGTTCCAGGTTGCTTCTCTCCTTGGTTAGTTTCCATCCGTTGCTTCTTGTCCTGCCTTCAGGCACTTTGGAGAATAGCTTGACTCCCTCTTCTTTGGGGCAGCTCCTGAGATACTGGAACGCTGCTATCATGTCCCCCCTCGTCCTTCTCTTCATTAAACTAGACATCCCCAATTCCAGAAACCGTTCCTTATATGTTTTAGCCTCCAGTCCCCTAATCATCTTTGTTGCTCTTCTCTGTACTCTTTCTAGAGTCTCAACATCTTTTTTACATCGCGGTGACCAAAACTGGATGCCGTATTCCAAGTGTGGCCTTACCAAGGCCTTGCAAAGCGGTATTAACACTTCACGTGATCTTGATTCTATCCCTGTTAATGCAGCCTAACACTGTGTTGGCCTTTTTGGCAGCTGCAGCACGGTAAGTCATAAGTCAAGGCCTACTTGCATTTCCTTACTATCACGGACCACGCTTGTCCAGGGTTTACCCACCGGAGTAACCCTCCTTCTGTTGATTTGCCCATCGGCTAACGGGATTTGTTTCGCCTGGATCTCCTTTTTAAAAAACTAGCAAACAGATAGCAAAGCTTTTCCAGGGTGAAAATTTCCTGGGACATCGGAGGTTTTTTTTTTTGGTCACACATTTTTTTCTATCTTTTTATTCTTTTTTTTTTCCTTTTTTTATAGTGCTAGACTCTCTCTCCTCTCCTGGCAAAGCTTCTCGGTAGAAGGATGGAAAATTCCAATTACTGCACCAAAGGCGATGCTTCTTTTCGTGATGTTGCACGGCTGGAGGTGGAGGGGGGGCGGGAGGGAGGGTCAGGCGCTCTTCCTGGATATTAAATAATTCACAGTTCAGAAAGGACAGCGCTCCTGTTTGCCGACTTCTTTTGGGAATTCCTGTCAACGGGATGAAATGAACAAGGAGCAGCCCCCGCCGAGAGGTTAATTCCTCCCCGGCGTTCTGTTCAATCAGAAGATCGTAGAATCACAACCAGGGAAGGGGCCTTGGAGGTCTTCTAGTCTGACCCTCCTGCTTGAGCAGGAGGCTTTTTAATGCCATTCCGGACGAACGGGTTGTACAAATTCTTCTTGAAAATATGAATCAGATTAACAAACACATACGGCTACCGATTTACAAATTGGCCAATATAGGTAGTCCTTGATTTATGACTACAATGGAGCCCCAACATTTATGCGGTTAAGCAAGGCTGTCGTTGAACGGGT
Organism: Crotalus tigris; assembly: GCF_016545835.1. NCBI lineage: Eukaryota > Metazoa > Chordata > Lepidosauria > Squamata > Viperidae > Crotalus > Crotalus tigris. The sequence continues at coordinate 129,655 of NW_024098373.1, forward strand.
TTTGCCCCATTTTACCAAGCTTTCTTGCCACAGTTGTTAAGTGAATCACTGCAGTTAGTAACACGGTGTCATGGTTCCGACAGATGAAACTCTTCAAAGAACTTTGAGGCATTGTTTACCTTAAAAAAATCTTTATTTGAGAAGCATAGCATCAGCACTAACACAGTCGAAGCCGAAAACTGGATTCCCCTCCCCTGAGCACGTAGTATCAAAGCACAATTCCCTCCTCCAGTTAACAGACATAAATCACATTCTCCAATTAGTTTGAAATGCAGGCTTCCCCTCCAGTTCTCCAGCCCGCCAATCCTTATCATCTCTTATTTCAATAACCTTGGTTCTCACTCTAGTTACAGTATTGTCATGTCTAACTAAACTTTCATGTACATTCCTCCCCCCAGCATCATCTAACTCAGGGGTGTCAAACTCAATTTCATTGAGGGCCGCATCAGCATTGCGGTTGCCCTTGGTGGGGTGGGGAGGCAGCCTACTGGGTGGGCGTGGATGGAGTGGGTGTGGCCTACTGGGTGGGCATTGTTCGCATCAAGGGTGCCTGTGGGGGCCTGGGCAGGAGTGGGACAGATCTGAGGGTCTCTGGCAGAAAGGGTGGGACCGGGGCAAGCGCCAAGACATGGTGCATTTCTACATTCCTCACAAAGGGTGACACCTCCCCAGCATGCACCCAGGAGGCGGGGCTGACACAGCAGGGGCTGGTTCCTTGCTGTTTCCAGACGACCTTGTGAAGCTAAGACTGAATGCGTTTCAGCATAGATGGCCACCACAAAATTGTACATTGGCTCTCGGCCGGCCTGGACTAGGGCCAAGGCAGTGGGGGCCATTCCCTCACTGTTTCCAGGATGGCATCGCAGGCCACATCCGGGCCCCGGGCCTTGTGTTTGACATGTCTGATCTAACTCTAACTCTAAGAGTAAAACATAAGAAGAAAATGGTTGCATCTCCAACTGTTGTCAAAGCAAAAACATCCGATGTTAGCAGCGTTGACACAAGGTTGTTAAGCGAAGCTGGCTTCCCCCATTGAATTGGCTTGTCAGAAGGTCACAAAAGGGGTATCACGTGATCCCTGGGACACTGCAACCGTCATCAGTACATGCCAGTTTCCAAGTGGCCGAATTTCGATCACGTGACCCCGGGGATGCTGCAATGATTGTGTGAAAAATGGCCGTAAGTCATTGCCATTGTAACTTCGAATCGTCATTAAATAAATGCTTATAGGTCAAGGACCACCTTTGAGGTTTTAGAACAATAGGTAAGTAATTTTAAAAAAGGAAAATATTTGAAATATTTTTTAAAGGTGGGAAGAAGCTAATCTCATAGCCTTATATAAGAGCCGAGGTGGCGCAGCAGTTAGAGTGCAGTACTGCAGGCCACTTTAGCTGACTGTGTTCAGCAGGTCAGCGGTTCAAATCTCACCGGCTCAAGGTTGACTCAGCCTTCCATCCTTTCGGGGTAGGTAAAATGAGGACCCCGATTGTTGGGGGCAATGTAAATATATATATACATTGCTTACTGGTGTACACCGCTTAGAGAGTGCTTGCACTTAAAGCGGTATATAAGTCTCATAAATAAATAAATAAATAAATAAATAAATAAATATAGCAAACAAAGTCTTAGAACAGGGGTGGGGAATGATGGCCTTTTATGACTTGTGGACTTCACCTCCCAGAATTCCTGAGCCAGTATGGCTAGATCAGTGGTTCTCAACCTTTTTAATGCCGCGACCCCCAACCGGTCGTACGTCGAGGACTACTCAACCGGTCGTAAGTCGAGGACTACTCAACTGGTGCAGCACCGTTTGCAGAATGGGACTTGTGGCGGGCTCAGCAGGGCAGAGACAACCTGGACAATTCCTATTGGCTTTTGAAAGCCAATAGAATTAGACTCTATTCAAGAGAGTCTATTCTATTGGCTTTCAAAAGCCAATAGAATAAAAGGGAATAGCACAGCTAAGGAAAAGGGGGGAAAATGGCAGACTGCGTTGTTTGGCGACCCCCGTGAAATGGTCGTTCGACCCCAAATGGGGTCCCGACCCATAGGTTGAGAACCACTGGGCTAGATGGTCCCTTTATGACTTGTGGACTTCACCTCCCAGAATTCCTGAGCCAGTATGTCTAAGCATGGAAACCTCTCCCTTTCCCCTCAGCATGGCTGGCTCAGGAATTCTGGGAGTTGAAGTCCATGAGTCATAAAAGGGCCACGGTTCTCCATTTTGTCTTAGAAGATGTGAGTCTTCTACCCAGTTAAATGTCTATTCCAACCATCACAGCTGGGTTTTATTTGCCTAACATCAATCTTCTCCAACATTGTGTCTTTTAATTGTAGAGAATTTCATTTCCCAGATTCCTTAGCTAGCATAGAAACTGGAATTCTGGGAACTAAAGTCTCCCATATCTGGAGGGCCCTGTTTGATGGAAACGGTCTGCAAGTGATTGTTTTGGCTCTCAAACTATTTCTCGATCAGAAAGAGTTGCCTGAAATGGCACCTGGGGAGGGATGCCCAAAACATTTGAGGTGGGGCAAGTGCCTCCCCAGAGCTCCAGAGTACAACTCTAGACTAAATGATTTTTTCTATGTTGTTTGGAAAGAATTGGAGACTGTGGTTATCTTCAAAGGAGAAGTTCTTCATCTCTTAAAAACAGTAACTGACCTTAAAACAGTGACTGTGAGTGGGACCTTGAAGTCCTAGTGGACGATCACTTGACTATGAGGCCAGCTGTGTGCTAATACAATCCTGAGCTGTATAAATAGAGGCATAGAATCAAGATCACGCAAAGTATTAGTGCTGCTTTATAAAACCCTAGTAAGGCCAAACCTGGAATATTGCAGCCAATTTTGGTCACCATATCACAAAAAAAATGTTGAGAGTTTGGAAAAAATTCAGAGAAGAGCAACTAAGATGATCAGAGGCCTTGGAGACCAAAACATACGAAGAACAGCTGCAAAACTTGGGTTTGAATAGTCTAGAGAAAAGAAGAAATAGGGGAGACATGATAGCAGCGTTCCAGTATTTGAGGGGCTGCCACCAAGAAGAGGGGGTCAAACTATTCTCCAAAGCACCAGAGGGAAGGACAAGAAACAATGGTTGGAAACTGAACAAATTAAGGAGAAACTTCCTGACAGTGAGGACAATTAGCCAGTGGAACAGCTTGCCTCCAGAAATCGTGGGCGCTCCATCACTGGAGATTTTTAAGAGGCTAGACAGTCACCTGTCTGAGATGGTATAGGCAGTGGTGGGATTCAGCCAGTTTGCACCGGTTTGGAAGAACCGGTAGTTAAATGTTGCTTAGTTTGGAGAACTGGCTGAACCCCATGTTGCTTCTGGAAGTCCATTCTAGGCCTGGGAGGCCTAGAAGAGGCCTCCTAAGTCTAGAACAGCCCACAGGAAGTGCATGGGTGCCACTTCCAGAAGTCCATTATAGGTCTCAGAGGCATGGAGCAGGCCTCCCAGGCCTAGAACAGCACACAGGAAGTGCATGGATGTCACTTCCAGAAGTCCATTCTAGGCCTCAGAGGCCTAGAAGAGGCCTCCCAGGCCTAGAACAGCACACAGGAAGTGCAGGATGTCAATTCCGGAAGTCCGTTCTAGGCCTGGAAGTCCTGAAGGAGGCCTCCTAGGTCTAGAACAGCCCACAGGAAGTGCATGGGTGCCACTTCCAGAAGTCCATTCTAGGTCTCAGAGGCATGGAGCAGGCCTCCCAGGCCTAGAACAGCACACAGGAAGTGCATGGATGTCACTTCCAGAAGTCCATTCTAGGCCTCAGAGGCCTAGAAGAGGCCTCCCAGGCCTAGAACAGCACACAGGAAGTGCAGGATGTCACTTCCGGAAGTCCGTTCTAGGCCTGGAAGTCCTGAAGGAGGCCCCACAGGCCTAGAATGGCCCACAGGAAGTGCGTGGATGTCACTTCCAGAAGTCCATTCTAGGCCTTGGAGGCCCAGGCCTACATCCACGCAGAGAACCGATTGTTCAGGTATTTGAATCCCACAACTGGGTATTTAGGGGACTGGAACCGGGGGGGGGGCTGGACTAGAAGACCTCCAAGGTCCCTTCCAGCGCTATTCTATTCTTTAGCACTCTGCCCAAGACATATCTGAGCAGACAAGCCAGACTGCAGTTTAGCATTGAGCCCCAGCTGGTCAAATGCCCCCTGTAGGAATTGCTCAGGAAGTCCGGGATCCACTTTGCAAACAAGGCCTCCGTGGGGCATATAGTGAAGAGGCTGGGCTGGGAGCAGACTGATGTTGTTTCCCACCTGCAGAGTTCCCTGGGGGGACTTTAGCTCAGTCATTCTCATCCTGGCCAGCCTACCTGACAGGGTTGATGTTGTGAGGATAAGCATAAAGGGAGATGCCTTTGTAAATACCTTTCAGAAGACAAAGGAGAGGGGAGGGGGAAAGGACAAGGATAAGGGCAGGGAAGAAAAAAGAAAGCAAAGGAAAGGAGATAAAAGGAAAAGAAAGGAAAGGAGAAAAGGAAAAGGAAGGAAGGAAGGAAGGAAGGGGGAAAAGGAAAGAAATGAAAGAGGAAAAGAGAAAGAAAGGACTGCAGAAGGAACAGAAAAGAAAATGGAGGAAGGAAGGAAGGAAGAAGAAAAAGGAAAAGGGAAGGAAGGAAGAGGGAAGAAAAGGGTAAGAGGAAAAGAGGAAAGGGGGAAGGAAAAGAGAAGGAAGAAAGGAAAGGAATGGGGGAAACGAGGAAGAGGAAAGGGGAAAAGGAAAAGGGAAGGAGGAAAGGAAAAGACAGCAGAAAGAACAGAAAAGAAAACGGAAGGGAGGGAGGGGAAAAAGGAAAAGAGAAGGAAGAGGGAAGGAAAGGGAAAAAGAGGAAGAGGAAAGGGGGAAGGAAAAGAGAAGGAAGAGGAAAGGAATGGGGAAACGAGAAGAGGAAAGGAAAGGGGAAGGAGGAAAGGAAAAGACTGCGGAAGGAACAGAAAAGAAAACGAAGGAAGGAACGAAGGAAAAGAAATCGGAGGGAGGGAGGGAGTTGGCTGATCCCCATCGATCGCTCGCCAGCAGCTTTTCCCCGGCAGGCCCTCCGAAGCCTCCGCGGCCTCGGCCGGGGGCTCAGGCCCGAGCCTCCCTCGAAGGGCCCTTCCTGCCTTCGGGCCGGGGGTCGCGCGCGGATCCCGGCCACTCTCGGCCCGTCGCTGCGCAGCCTTTTTCCCTCCCGCCCTGGCCGGCTACCCAGCCGGCTGGCTCCGGCTCCCGCCTTGCCTCCAGCTCGCTCGCTCGCTCGGCCGGGCGCGCTGACTCACGATCCCCGTGACGCAGGGAGCGGCCATCCCGTCCGCCTCCCTCGGGGGCCGGGAGAAGCTCCGGCCGGGCCCGAGGGAGGGTCGCAGCCGGCTCCGAGAAGGCCCGAGACGGGGGAGACCAGAAGCGGGACGATCGTGCCCCCCCACCCCGGCTTGGACTCCCACCTCTGGAGGAGAGGGAAGGGTGGTCTTCGCTGTCTCCCCCCCCCCCCGACGCCCGGGGTTCTGCAGTGGCCTTTAACGGCTGGGGTGTTGGGGAAGGGGTGAGGGAGAGAGAGGGAGAGGGGGAGAGAAAAAGGGAGAGAGAGAGAGGGAAGGAAGGAAGGAGAGTGAGAGAGGAGGGGAAGAGAGGGAGGAAGGGAGCGAGGGGAAGGGGGAGAGGGAGGGAGGAAGGAGAAGGGGAGAGAGGGAGGAGAGAGGAGGGAGAGGGAGAGGGAGGAAGGGAGAGGGAAAGAAGGAAGGATAATGAGAAAGGGAGAGAGGGAGGAGAAAGGGAGGGAGAGGGAGGGAGGGGGGAAAGGAGGAGGGGAGAGAAGGGAGGGAGAAAGAAGGAAGGACAGTGAGATAGGGAGAGAGGGAGGAGAGAGAAAGGGAGGGAGAGTGAGAGAAGGGAGGGAGAGAGGAAGGGGGGAAAGGGAGCAGGGGAAGAGAAGGGGATAGGAAGGAGGAGAGAGGGAGGGAGGGAGGAGAGAAGAGAGGGAGAAAGAGGGAGAGGGAGGGAGGGAGGGAGAGGGAAAGAAGGAAGGACCGTGAGAGAGGAGAGAGAAAGGGAGGGAGAAAGGGAGGGAGAGGGAGAAGGGGAGAGAGGGAGGGAGAGGAGGAGGAGAGAGAGAAGAAACCTTTTCATTGCCAGCTGCAAGGTCTTCTCTTCATCTCCCACCTCTGGCTGTCGGCCCATCGGTCACATCCCAAGGAAAGCATGGAGTCATAGATTGATAACTTGGAAAGACCTTGGAGGCCTTCAAGTCCAGACCAGGAATTTCTCCAGACCAGGAATTCTCAGACATCCCAGTTAAACGGCCACCCATCCTCAGACATCCCAGTTAAATGACCTCCGGAGATGGAGCATCCATGATTACGGGAGACAAGCTCTTCCACCCTTCGTAACTCTTACTGTCAGGAAATCCCTCCTAACGTATTCTGAGTTTGGGTCTCTTTGTGCGAAGTGTCTGTCCGTTGGGCCTTGTCCTGCTTGCGGGAGCTCTGGAGAATAAACCCAGCCCGCCTCTCTGTGGTGGCGCTCCATGATTCGGAAAAGGACTCCAGGTATCATGAGTCCCATCAGCCTTCTGTTCTTTGGGCTGAAAATGGTACGTTCCTTCAGCCAGCCTTCGTAGGATTCAGCCAAGTCCCTCAGCATCCTTGTGACTCTTCTCGGAACTGGGGTGACCACCTGCCTTCTGAAAAATGGATGGACTACACCAGTTCTAGAACTCCCAGCATCCCTCATATTGGTCATGACGGCTGGAGTTGCTGGGTGCGCAACAAGAACTGTGACATAGTAGCTTATTTGGGAGGAAGCACCCAAATTGGAGTGAAGAAGAACGTGCTTTTAAAGGAAATGAGACAGTGTTAACTCTCAATCATATACAAGGCAGGAAATCTTATCAATGAAGGAGATCTTAGAATAGAATAGAGCTGGAAGGGACCTTGGAGGTCTTCTAGTCCAGGCCCCTGCTTAAGCAGGAGAACATATACCATCTCAGACAGGTGACTGTCTAGCCTCTCCAATGATGGAGCACCCGCAATTTTGGGAGGCATGCTGTTCCACTGGTTGATTGTCCTCATTGTCAGGAAGTTTCTCCTTAATTCCAGGTTGCTTCTCTCTGTTCAGTTTTCAAAACCATTGTTTCTCTTCCTGCCTTCTGGGGCTTTGGAGAATAAGTTGACCTCGTCTTTGTGGCAGCCCCTTAAATATTGGAAGGCTGCTATCATGTCACCCCTGGTCCTTCTCTTCGTTAGCACTAGAGATACAGTACCTAGTTCCCTCAATCATTCACCATAAATTTTGTTGGTCTCCAATGCTTTTATCATGTTAAACAAGACCAGTGTTTCTCAACCTTGACCATTTTAAGGCACGTGGACTTCAACTCCCAGAATTCCACAGCCAGCATTGCTGGCTGTGGAATTCTGGGAGTTGAAGTCCACGTGCCTTAAAATGGTCAAGGTTGAGAAACACTGAACAAGACTGAAAACGTCTTTTAATAAAAAAAACATTTACTCACCATTTTTTCCTCGTTTGGAAGGAAAATATAAAAAAAATATCAGCTTCAGACAGAGCGGGAGGGAGAGAAAGGAAGAAAGGGAGAGAGTGAGGAAAGGGGAGCAGAAGGAAAAAACTGGAGTGGGAAGGTAGAGGGAGGATAGGAAAGGAAGAGAGAAATGAGAAGGAAGAGGGAAGGACGGTAAGAGAAGAGCAGGAGAAAAGGAAGAAAGAAGAAAAGGAAGACAAGAGAAAGGAACAGGAAGGGAAAGAGATGAAAGGAATGGGAAGGGAGAGGGAGGGAAGGCGATAGAAAAAAGTGGGAAGGGAGAAGAAAGGAGAAGTAGAAAAGGTGGGAGGAGGGAAGGAAGAGAAGGAAGGAATAGAAGACAAGAGAAGGAGAAGAGCAGGAGGGAAAGGAAAGGGGGAGAAAGAGAAATAACACGCAAAGGAAGGGATCAGGGACAACCTATGTACTATATGTTTGCAAGGGTGCCCTGACCCAGCTCTGTTTCCTGAACCCGGGCGATGTGAATCTGAGACAACAGAGTCCCGCCGAGATGGAACCAACCATGGCAAGCAGCCATATTTCCAAAGATCCCCGGAAACACCACAGCCACAGAATAGCCGGGAAGCAACCAGGAATCAAGTCTGCAATCCCAAACGGAGAGAAACTACAGCCTCGTTTAAGATAAGATAAGACAACCTTTATTGTCATTTTTTTTTACTGTGGGCACAAAGGCACACATCAAAAATGGAATTTAGTTGCCCGCTCTCAAAGTGAAACATACATGACGCACACCTAAACGTACTATGAACATTATGTATAGACCCACATCCCTACATGTACGTAGCAAATAAATATCAAATACTGTCCGTCTTGAATATATAACGGAAGGAGGAAGCTTGAGAGTTCGCAAGGTTAATGCTGTATGGAATGAAACTATGGCTGAATCTGGATGTTCTGCTATGGATACCACGGAGCCCCCTCCTCCCGGAAGGGAACAAGGAAAATAGGTCCGTGAAGAGGATGTGTAGTGTCCCAGATAATCTTGCGGACCCTGCTCAAGCAACACTTCTGTGCTATGTCCTGGATGAAAGGGAGGGAGCTGCCAATGATCTTTTCTGCTGTCCTCACCACTCTCTGCACCGCCTTTCTATCTGAAGCAGGGATGCTTCCAAACCAGACTGTGATGCCGTATGACAGGATGTTCTCGATCGTCCCCCTGTAGAAAGTGGTCAGGACAGGGGAAGGAAGATGTGCTTTTCTCAGGCGACGCAGAAAATGCAGGCGCTGCTGTGCCCGCTTCACCAGTGTCTCCCTGTTGAGCGACCAAGTCAGCCTACTCGTTAGCTGCACACCCAGGAATTTGGACACTGGTAACCATCTCCACAGGTGAATCATTAATGCACAGAGAAGTTGTCGCTGTGCCTGCCTTTTCTGAATGCCTCCGCCTTCCAAGCATGGCACAAAGGGCCCCCCTCGCAAGCTGAGCTGGGTCTGTTTCAAGTGGTTTGTGGAGAAGACATCCTTATGGGGCACTTCCTGCACCATGAATGGAAGCTGCAGTCGTGCCAGACAGAAGAACAAATAAACACAACTTCCCTTTTTTTTTTTCCACCACCACCCTTCTGCTTGACGTTAGACTTACAGAAAAGGGAAGACTGAGAAACATTTTTTAATCCAGCTTTTTCGCATTTGTCACTTATGGCAGGCCTCCTTGGGAAATCAGCCTGAGCAAGAGAAGCAGGGCTACAATTCTCCGGAAAGTGTCATAGAACATAGAGCAACAAGAGTTGGAAGGGGCCTTGGAGGTCATCTAGTCCAACCCCCGAGCTCAAGCCGGAGAATCTCTTACTATTTCCAGTCTCTTTCTAAAGACCTCCAGTGATGGAGCACCCACAACTTCTGGTGGCAAGCTGTTCCACTGGTTAATTGTCCTCACTGTCAGGCGTTTCTCCTTAATTCCAGGTTGCTTCTCTCCTCAATTAGTTTTCATCCATTGTTTCTTGTCTTGTCTTGCCTTCAGGTGCTTTGGAAAATAACTTGACCCCCTTCTTCCTTGTAGCACCTCTTAAATCTTGGAAGACTGCCAGCATGTTCCCCCCCCCCTCGCACACACCCCTAGTCCTTCTTTTCATTAAACTAAACATACCCAATTCCAGCATCATTCTTCCTATGTTTTAACTTCCAGTCCCCTAAACATCTTTGAAATTTTGGAGAACTACCTATTGATGTGGTCGCTGGGAGTCAAAAACAACCTGATGGCCCATAATCAATCAATCAGTCAATCAGACAGTCAGTCAGTCAATTTGCAGAGGTGACTCTATATTGTGTATGAATGCAATTCCGAGGAGGTTTGTGTTTCATCTCATTTAATTTACAGTATTTCTGCCAAGGTTGAATTGCCAAGATGCTTGCTAATCTCTGTCGCTACTCAACTTACCATAGAAATGGGGGAGATGAACAAGTTAAAGAAACAATGATAACATGGCTGAAGAACTTTGGATATAACATAGACTTAGAAAAATGGCAAAACTTGTGGGAAAGACATTATAAACCAGGGGTCTTCAAACTTGGCCCTTTTATGGCTTGTAGACTTCCACTCCCAGAATTCCTCAGCCTGGCTGAGGAATTCTGGGAGTGGAAGTCCACAAGGCATAAAAGGGCCAAGTTTGAAGATCCCTGACTTAAATCTAAAAAACAAAATGGAAGCTGGCTGAGGAATTCTGGGAGCTGAAGTCCACAAGTCATAAAAGGGCCAAGTTTGAAGATCCCTGTCTTAAATCTAACAAACCAAATGGAGGCTGGCTGAGGAATTCTGGGAGTTAAAGTCCACAAGTCATAAAAGGGCCAAATTTGAAGACCCCTGGCTTAAATCTAACAAACAGAGGCTGGCTGAGGAATTCTGGGAGTTGAAGTCCACAAGTCATAAAAGGGCCAAGTTGGAAGACCCCTGTGAAAAGCCATCGTTAACTAACCAGAATTTCGCGTGGGAAGACTAGAGTTGATTTTGCTTCTTCAACGCCAGGATGTGTATTCAATAAAGATGATCTTTATTGGTTGACAATATCTATCTGCGCTTGCATTAAACATGGCTGCAGTTCTGATCATGCTGAGCACTAAGAATCCCTTTGAAACACAACGGGGCTCAAAGGAGACCCATCTCGGATTGTGCAGTGAAAGATCTACATGAATACGCAAGCAGGAAATTATATAACGGGGATTGTTCTGTGGAGGGATGAAAGAGAGCATCCCATCTGTTCCGCCTCTCCCTGTGCTAAAACTGACATTCCTGCTTCAGCTCCTCCATTAATGTGGTCTACAGTTGACTCGGCCTTCCATCCTTCCAAAGTGGATAAAATGAGGGGCCAGAGTGTTGGGGGGAGCAACAGGCTGACTCACAGAGAGGGTTGTAAAGGCACTGTGAAGTGGTATATGCTATTGCTAAGTCGGAAGGAAGGGAAGGGAAGGGAAGGGAAGGGAAGGGAAGGGAAGGGAGGAAGGAAGGAAGGAAGGAAAGGAAGGAAGGAAGGAAGGAAGGAAGGAAGGAAGGAAGGGCCATGGTGGTGTAGTGGTTAGGATGCAGCATTGCAGGTTAATTTTGCCCACTGCCAGGAGTTTGATCCTGACCATCTTACAGTTGACTCAGCCTTCCCTCCTTCCGAGGTGGGTAAAAGGAGAGCCCAGATGGTTGAGGGGAGCAACAGGCTGATTCATAGAGAGGGCTGTAGAGGCACTGTGAAGTGGTATATAAGTCTAAGTCAGTGGTTCTCAACCTGTGGGTCGGGACCCCATTTGGGGTCGAACGACCATTTCACGGGGGTCGCCAAACAAGGCTGTCCGCCATTTTTTTCCCCTTTTCTTTGGCCACGCCCCTGGCACCCGGTGATGTATAAGTGGTTGGGGGTCACCACAACATGGGGATTATGGGGTCACGGCATTAGAAAGGTTGAGAACCACTGGTCTAAGTGCTATTGCTAAGTCGGAAGGGAAGGGAAGGGAAGGGAAGGGAAGGAGGGAAGGAAGGGCCATGGTGGTGTAGTGGTTAGAATGCAGCATTGCAGGTTAATTCTGCCCACTGCCAGGAGTTTGATCCTGACCAGCTTAAAGTTGACTCAGCCTTCCCTCCTTCCGAGGTGGGTAAAAGGAGGACCCAGATTGTTGGGGGCCACAGGCTGACTCTAAACCGCTTAGGGAGGGCTGTAAAGCAGTGAGAAGCGGTATATAAGTCTAAATGCTATTGCTAAGTCGGAAGGAAGGAAGGAAGGAAGGAAGGAAGGAAGGAAGGAAGGAAGGAAGGAGGGATCATTTGACCCGGGGACAATGTGATCGTCATAAATATGAGTCAGTCTGAATTTTGATCACGTGACCATGGGGATGCTGCAATGGTTGTAAGTGGCTTTTTTTCCCTTGCCAGTGACTGCTGAAAAATTCAACCACAAAATGTTTTCTTTTTCTTTCCTTCTTTCTTTCTTTCTTTCTTTCTTTCTTTCTTTCTTTCTTTTTCTTTCTTTCCATAGTTAGTTTAATTTTTAAAAAGGGGGTGGCTTCTTTCTTTTTTTTCTTTCTTCTTTCCTTTTTTCCTTTCTTTCTTTTTCTTTCTTTCCATAGTGCATTTAATTTTTAAAAAGGGGGTGGCTTTTTTCTTCTTTTTTTCTTTCTTCCTTTCCTTCCTTCCTTTTTTTCTTTCTCTTTCCTTTCCTTTCCCTCTGAGTCCCATCTCCTCCCTCCTACCATAGTGAGTTTAATTTTAAAAAGGGGGGTGGCTTCTTGCTTTCTTTTCCTTTTTCTTCTTCTCTCCTCCTCCTCCTCCTCCTCCTCTTCCTTCTCCTCTCCCCTTCTGCTTCCCCTTCCTCTCTTTTTTTTTTCTTCTCTGTCTCTAGATTATATTCTAACAACAGTGCCTGGAAATGCCACTCTGGATTTCTTCCTTACAGACATGTAAAACCTGATTTTGCTTTTCAGACTTTCCGAATCATCCTTTCACAGATGCTTTGCCTTGCTTCAGAGAGAAGACATCACAGCTTGCCTTCCATTCTTTTCTTCTTTAATTGCTGCTATTTTTAAATTCCCATATTAGACCTACAGCCTATGAAAACACCTCCCCACACACACATGCACACATGCAGACAGAGACATCCACAAACACATTTACTTGTTTGTTTTGGTACTATTGATAGCAGCTGTAACCAAATGAATGTCTACCTATTAGAAAGGCGACGGGACGAGGGCACGGCGGGCTTGTTGACCGAGCTAAGGCCCCAATGCTTATGGGGACCTCAGAGCAATTGTGAAAATGACCTAGTACAGGTAATCCTTGACTTACAACCACAACTCAGCCCAAAATTTCCGTTACTAAGTGAGACATGGGTTCAGGGAGTTTCTCCCCCGTTTTACAAGATTTCTGATCGTGCTTGTTAAGTGAGTAACGTGGTTGTTCAGTAAATCTGCCTTCCCCGTTGACTTGGCTTGTCAGAAGTTTTCAAAAGCTGATCACGTGACCCCTGGACGTTGCAACTGTTGTAAATACAGCCATGCTGAGAGGAAAGGGAGAGGTTTCATGCTGGCTCAGGAATTCTGGGAGTTGAAGTCCACGAGTCATAAAAGAAGATTGCCTACCCCTGTCCTAAGTCCTCCTATTCTAAGCGGTGAGCCTCCTAGACCAGGGGTAGGCAACCTTGGCTCTTTTATGACTCGTGGACTTCAACTCCCAGAATTCCTGAGCCAGCATGGCTCAGCTTAGAAACTTCTCCCTTTCCCCTCAGCATGGCTGGCTCAGGAATTCTGGGAGTTGAAGTCCATGAGTCATAAAAGAGCCAAGGTTGCCTACCCGTCCTAAGTCTTCCTGTTCTAAACAGTGAGCTTCCTAGTCCAGGGGTAGGCAACCTTGGCTCTTTTATGACTCGTGGACTTCAACTCCCAGAATTCCTGAGCCAGCATGCGGGAACTATGCTCCCCTCATGACTCATGGACTTCGACTCCCAGAATTCCTGAGCCAGCCTGGCTCAGCTTGGAAACCTCTCCCTTTCCCCTCAGCATGGCTGGCTCAGGAATTCTGGGAGTTGAAGTCTACGAGTCATAAAAGAGCCAAGGTTGCCCACCCCCGACCTAGGAGGGTGCTGCAACAGTTGTACGTGTGAAAAACGGTCGTAAGTGTACTTGTGAGTCAAGGACTACTGGCGGTTTTGCTCTTTCGTTTTCTTCCCCATGTGGAAGAAGAGGAAAGGTGGGTTTCTGTAGGCGCCAGGGAGATCTTGCAAAATCTGAAAAACAATGTTAAAATAAAGCTGACAAAGCGACAAGACTCTTCCTTCTTGAGAAAAGCATCGTAGCAAGAGGGAACTCCATCCCCCTCGATCAATGAAGATGTGGTCTTCCCTCCTTCTTGCTTCTTTTTTTTTTCTTTTTCTATCTTTTGACTATGGGATCAGGAGCTTCTAAGCAAGGGAAGCCATTTCGTTTAAGAGCCGCTGGAAAAATATGAGGGTTAATGGAAGAACCAAAGCAAAATCCAAACAATGCAGGGAATTATAGCCAGTTCCCAACTTACAACCGTTTGTTCATCGTTCGAAGTTATAACGGCACTTTAAAAAATGACTTACGATCGTTTTTCACACTTACGACCGTTGCAGCCTCCCCAGGGTCACGTGTTCAAAATTCCAAGGCCCTGCAACAGTTGCAACGTCCCGGGTCACGTGATCCCCTTGTGCGACCTTCCGAGAACCAAAGTCAAAGGGGGAAGCTACATTCATTTAACAACCATGTTACTAACCTAACAAGCTTCCCAGCTGGCTTATGACAAGCGATGTCCATGGGGATGCCAGAGTCACTTAACAACCATATTCCTAAAAAAACTGCTGCAGGGATTCACTTAACAACTGTGGCGAGAGATGTCATAAAACGGGGCAAAACTCAACTGTCTTGCTTAGCAACAGAAATCTGGGGGGGTCAATTATGGTCGTAAGTCGAGGACTGCCTGTAGGTTACCAATGTCCCATTGTTGCATATATTCTAACTAATAACTCTTATCAAAAAGATAGAATTGGGAGAGGGAGACACCAAATGAGAAATAAGTTATATTTTCTCATTAATAGGAGTTCTGTCAAAATTACATTTTCTCATGAAGATACCCACAATGATTCCACATGGGAGGTTTCTGCTATGGCAGGAATCTCCCCCCCCCCTTAAAAAAAAACCCTGACATTTACTTGGAAATCTTTCCATGACGCTTTCTGCAAAAAGGAAACAAAAAAAAAAAACGCCATAAAATGACAAAGACGATAACAAGTTGATACTGTAGTTGCACTTCCTACTTCTTTCTGCAGTCAAGTATGCAGATAGTTGGATAGAGATAGAGAGAGAGAGATAGAGAGAGAGAGATAGAGAAGACAGATAAATAGGTAGACAGAGACAGGGAAAATGAGAGGTATAGATAGAGACATAGAAAGAAAGGAGAGAGACACACAGAGAGAGACAGGTAGAGAAATAGAGAGCAAGATAGATTAGATGATAGAAAGTAGATAGATAGATAGATAGATAGATAGATAGATAGATAGATAGATAGATAGATAGAGATAGATAGGAAGGAAGGAAGGAAGGAAGGAAGGAAGGAAGGAAGGAAGGAGCAAGAGAGACACACAGAGGGGAGGTTGATAGACAGATAAAGAGACACAGAGGAGAGAAACAGAGACAGACAGTTTGACAAATAGACAAAGAGAGACAGAGAAAGAGAGATAGAGGTAGACACAGAGAAAAACAGAAAGATACACTAGTAAACACAGAGGTAGATATAGACAGATATAAAGAGAGAGGCGTACACAGAAACAGAGAGGAGAGACAGAACAGTAGACAAAGAGAGCAAGTGATTAATGATGGATGGATGGATAGATAGATAGATATACTGTATAACTATCATCCATCTACCTCAGTGGTTCTCAACCTGTGGGTCGGGAACCCATTTGGGGTCGAACGACTATTTCACGGGGGTCGCCAAACAAGGCTGTCCACCATTTTTTCCCCCTTTTCTTTGGCCACCCGGTGATGTATAAGTGGTTGGGGGTCACCACAACATGGGGAACTGTATTATGGGGTCGCGGCATTAGAAAGGTTGAGAACCACTGATCTATTATCTATCTCTATCATCTATGTATATCATATACATAGATGATAGATGATAGATATACATAGATGATAGAGAGATGATAGATGATAGATATACATAGATAGATAGATAGATAGATAGATAGATAGATAGATAGATAAACAGATAAGAGAGAGAGAGAGAGAGAGAGAGAGATAAACTAATAGAAATATAGAAGTGAGGAGAGGAAAAAGACAGAAAGAGAGGTTAACAAAGTGACATAGATGGAGAGAAACAGAGAGATCCACACAAATAGAGGAAGAGGGAGAGAGAGAGAGATCCACACAGAGAGAGAGAGCATTGAGAGAAAAAGATTGAGACAGAGAGAACGAGGAGCAGGTGTACACGTGTACACACACACACACACACACACAGAGAGAGAGAGAGAGCAATTGAAGGAATTTTCCAGGGCGACAGAGCGCTGATGTTCAGCCTCGCACCACGTGGCAGCGGCGGCGGCTCTGCACCTGGAAGCCTTCCAGGCCGTGACTGAGCATATTCGGCCTGGACGGAAGCCTCTTTCCCCCTTACCGCTCCTCCAATGCCCCGGAGTCTCTTCCCCCGGCCTGCCAGCGGCTCCCTTCCCGCTCCGCGCCCGGCGCTGCCTCCGTGGCCGCCGCGTCATCTCAGCCACCCGCGGAGCCCTCCCGACGACCAGCCTCCGCCTCCGCCTTGCGAGCGGAGCTGGCTTCGGCTCCCGGGTGGACGGCAGGGCTGGAAATAAGACGCGTCCTATTTTGACGGAGGGAGCTGGGGTGGTGCAGGCGTGTGTGTGTGTGTGTGTGTGTGTGTGTGTGTGTGTGTGTGTGTGTGTGTGTGTGTGTGTGTAGGTTCTCCCCCCCCCGTCTCCCCCCCCCGTTGCTGTTTCTTAAGTTGCTTAAGCAGAATCGGTACGGTCGCTTTTGTAATTAAATCCATCTGGATTTGGGGTTCCAATTCAGCAGTCGGTGTTTTCAAATCTGTGTCTGTAAGGCTGCCGTTTCTCAACCTCTGCAAGTTTCAGAGGAGGGGGGGGGGGACTTCAACTCCCAGAATTCCACAGCCAGCAGAGCTGGCTGGGGAATTCTGGGAGTTGAAGTCCCCCCCCCCCCTCTGAAACTTGCAGAGGTTGAGAAACAGCAGCTAGAAGGGCTGCCAGTTTTATTTAGCCAGGCAAGCTCCTTTGGGGTTTGGAGGTAGGGATGTGTTGTGGCTGCTCTCACAAAATGGCTGACTGATGGGTGTCTATTTTTTCTCCAAGGGGGTTTCTCTGCTATGGGGATCAGAAGGGCAGAGATCTATTAAGAAGAGAGCAATTTATCAGAATTCTCCAAGAGAAAGAAAAAAGGAAGGGAGGGAGGAAATGGGAATCAGAGGGAAAGGAAAGGAAAGAGAAGAAGGAAAGAAAAAAAGAAAAAGGAAAGAAGGAAAGGAAGGAAGGAAAAGAAAGAAAGAAAAAGAAAGAAGCCACCCCCCCTTTTCAAAAAATAAATTCACTATGGAAAGAAAGAAAGAAAGAGAGAGAAGAAAGAAAGAAAAAGAAAGAAACCACCCTCTTTTTAAAAATTAAATTCACTATAGAAAGAAAGAGAGAGAGAGAGAGAGAGAAAAGGAAGAAAGAAAGAAAAAGAAAGAAGCCACCCCCTTTTCAAAAATTAAATTCACTATGGAAAGAAAGAAAGAGAGAGAGAGAGAAGAAAGAAAGAAAAAGAAAGAAACCACCCTCTTTTTAAAAATTAAATTCACTATAGAAAGAAAGAAAGAGAGAGAGAGAGAGAGAGAGAGAGAGAGAAAAGGAAGAATGAAAGAAAGAAAAAGAAAGAAACCACCCCCTTTCTAAAAATTAAATTCGATATAGAAAGAAAGAAATAAAGAGAGAGAGAGAGAAAAGAAAGAAAGAAAGAAAGAAAGAGAAACCACCCCCCTTTTAAAAATTAAATTCACTATGGAAAGAAAGAAAGAAAGAAAGAAAGAAAGAAAGAAAGAAAGAAAGAAAGAAAGAAAGAAAGAAAGAAAGAGAAAGAAAGAGAAAAGGAAGAAAGAAAGAAACCACCCCCTTTTTAAAAATTAAACTCACTATGGAAAGAAAGAAGCCACTCCCTTTTTAAATATTAAACTCACTATGGAAAGAAAAAGAAAGAAAGAAAAAAAAGAAAGAAAGAAAGAAAGAAAGAGAAAAGAAAGAAGCCACTCCCTTTTTAAATATTAAACTCACTATGGAAAGAAAGAAAGGAAAGAAAGAGAAAGAAGTCACCCCCTTTTTAAAAATTAAACTCACGATGGTGGCTATTAAATTCGCCCTTTCTATTTTCCTATTCCTTTTGTTGTTTCTGTTACCCTTTTCTCTCGCAGAGTCCAACCAAAAATGCCTTTTTTTTTTTAAATGTTTCCCAACTTTTTCCTGACAAAGGTGCCAAGATTTGAGGTTGGTGCCTTCAGTTGGTGCCAGCTTCAGACACTCCCTGTGCTTCTGGTCTCCTGATAGACGTCTCAAGAGGAAACAGCCAAACAAAGCAGAAATAAGGCCATGGCTACGTTGGATCCACAGGATTTCATAGCCGGAAGGCATGAAACGAAGAAACAGACAGTTTAATATACAGAAGCGATTTAAGAAACCGGACTAGAAAACTAGCGGGCAGTGAGTTCTAGTCTTGCCTTGGGTAAACTCGGGTCGGCCATTTTCTCTCACCCCTAGGAAGGACAATCCATTTCTGAAAATCTTGCCAAGAAAACTGCAAGGATCATTTCTGGCAGTTGCTGGGACGCAAGGCTGATTTGAAGAGCCAGCTGAAGGATCCTGTTCCAACAAAATAAGCCTTTAGAACAGTGGTTCTCAACCTTTTTAATGCCGTGACCCCAACCGGTCGTAAGTCGAGGATTACTCAATCGGTCATAAGTCGAGGACTACTCAACTGGTGCAGCACCGTTTGCAGAATGGGACTTTTGGTGGGCTCAGCAGGGCAGAGACAGCCTGGACAATTCCTATTGGCTTTTGAAAGCCAATAGAATTAGACTCTATTCAAGAGAGTCTGTTCTATTGGCTTTCAAAAGCCAATAGAATAAAAGGGAGTAGCACAGCTAAGGAAAAGGGGGAAAAATGGCGGACTGCGTTGTTTGGCGACCCCCGTGAAATGGTCGTTTGACCCCAAATGGGGTCCCAACCCACAGTTTGAGAACCACTGCTTTAGAAAGAATTCATTTTTGCTATTACAGGTACCCCTTGACATGCCATCGTTCGTTTAGTGACCGTTTCAAATTACAATGGCAGTGGAAAAAAAAAGTGATATGATCAATTTTCCTCCCACCCTTATTAAGACCCTTGAGGGGTCATGTGTTCAAAATTCAGACTTTGGGCAGAAACGGATAGATCAGTGGTTCTCAACCTTTTTAATGCCGCGACCTCGAACCAGTCATAAGTCGAGGACTACTCAACTGGTCGTAAGTCGAGGACTACTCAATTGGTGCAGCACCGTTTGCAGAATGGGACTTTTGGCGGGCTCAGCAGGGCAGAGACAGCCTGGACAATTCCTATTGGCTTTTGAAAGCCAATAGAATAAAAGGGAGTAGCACAGCTAAGGAAAAGGGGGAAAAAATGGGGGACTGCGTTGTTTGGCGACCCCCGTGAAATGGTCGTTCGACCCCAAATGGGGTCCTGACCCACAGGTTGAGAACCACTGGGATAGATTGACTTTAAAGAGAAAAGAGAAAGAAGATGCGGTATCTTTTAAAACGTGGGATCATTTTTACCAACGGCTAGAAAAACGAGTCAGAGAGAAAGGAAGGTGATAGGTAGCTTTGAATATATACTAACTCGTAACAAGAAGACCATGGAGCGATTAGTTAACATGTGGTTTATGATAATTAATTATCATTCATTGTTTTTTTAAAATACATGAACCCAGACGACATGCTGTTTGCTAAATATTAAGAACGTTATTTTAAAAACATCCTAACCCAAATCCCAATCCCGACCCCAATATATATATATAAATAAATAATAGATATTATCAGCAACAGAAATTTTGGGCTGAACCGTGGTCGTAAGGCGACTTCCTGTACAAGCTCTTGTTCGAAGCGAAATAAGCCTTTGGAAATAATTTTATTTTTTTTTGCTATTCTTTCATTCCTTTGCCCTCCTTCAGCTGCTTGTGGTCAGCCTGACTGGCGGTTGTTTTTAATTATCGGTTTGTCAGGCTTGCTAGAGCTGTCCGTTTCACAAAAACAGCGGGCAGCCCTTGAGGAGAAGCATAAACCATCATTAAAAAAAAAAAAATGAAACGATCCTCATTAAAGTATTAAAAAAGTGTTTGTCTTCCTTTTTCAGAACCATTGACAAAAATCCCGCCTTATAAAGCCTTATGGTTGAAGGAAACTGCATACAGAGACTTTTCTTTCGCAAGTTTCTTTCCTAGCTGAAATTTCTACACTTGGTCTGTAATCCTCGTGTGTGTGTGTGTGTGTGTGTGTGTGTGTGTGTGTGTGTGTGTGTGTGTGTGTGTTTGAAGAAAAGCAATCTGCGGTTTTTGGTTCACTAATCAGGAGCTCCGTAGGAGGGGGTAAAAAAAAAAATCAAAATGGCAGCCTACATGTAAAAAAGGGGATGAGGCAGGGTTGGGGGACCGCCATCTTGTCTTTTTGGGTCTCCTCCTTGTCGACACGCCGGTCACTAGTTTGTTTATTGGTTGAACTATAATAGAATAATAGCGTTGGAAGGGACCTTGGAGGTCTTCTAGTCCACCCCCTTGCTGAAACGGTTGCAGGAATTCGGTATATCTAGTTCAGGGGTAGGCAACCTTCAGTCTTTTATGACTCGTGGACTTCAACTCCCAGAATTCCTGAGCCAGCCATGCTGAGGGGAAAGCGAGAGGTTTCCAAGCTGGGCCATGCTGGCTCAGGAATTCTGGGAGTTGAAGTCCACGGATCATAAAAGAGCCAAGGTTGCCTATCCCTGATCTAGTTTGAAAAGAAGAAATGGGTTTTGTGTGTGTGTGCGTGTGTGTGTGTGTGACATGATAGCAGTGTTCCAATATTTGAGGGGCTGCCCCAAAGAAGAGGTAGTCAAGCTATTCTCCAAAGCGCCTGAAGGCAGGACAAGAAGCAACGGATGGAAACTAATCAAGGAGAGAAGCAACCTAGAACTAAGGAGAAATTTCCTGACAGTGAGAACAATTAACCAGTGGAATGACTTGCCACTGGAAATTGTGGGTGCTCCAACACTGGAAGTTTCCAAGAAGAGATTGGACAGCCATTTGTCTGAAATGGTATAGGGTCTCCTGCCTGAGCAGGGGTTTGGACTAGAAGACCTCCAAGGTCCCTTCCAACTCTGTTAGTCTGTCAAGCAGGAGCCCTTATAACAGGGGTCTTCAAACTTGGCCCTTTTATGGCTTGTGGACTTCAACTCCCAGAATTCCTCAGCTGGCATGGCCGACTGAGGAATGCTGGGAGTTGAAATCCACAAGCCATAAAAGGGCCAAGTTTGAAAACCCCTGCCTTATACCATTTCGGACAAGGGGTTGTCCACTTTTGTTATATCCTGCCTTTAATTATTTTTATAAATAACTCAAAGGGGGAAAACATATACCTTTCTCCTCCTGTTCCCCCCCCGCCCACACAACAACAACAGTCCTGTGAGGTGGGGTGGGGCTGGGAGAGGGAGGGACTGCAGTCTCTGGCCTTAGCTGTTTTCTTGTTCCCCTTCCAATCGAACATCTTCCAGAAAGCTGCAGGAACAATTTGTGTTTTTCCTTGTTTGCATGGGGTTGTGGTTTTGTTTTGTTTTTTTGCATTGTTTTTTTTAAGGGAGTTTCTGTCCAAAGAAGAGATACATCTGAATTCAGAAGAATGAAAGCATTATCCAACTGGCCGGGGTGCTAAATTACTCTGTGTGTGTGTGTGTGTGTGTGTGTGTGTGTGTGTGTGTGTGTGTTGTCCATTTTCTAAAGCAGAGGAACTGCTCTTGGAAGAATTACACTGATAAATTAATGCAACTGGTTCATGGTTTTGCTTTGCTCTGCTCGGTCTGCATTGCTGACTCATTCAGCTGTTTCTTCTCTTTCTCTCTCTCTCCTTTTTTTTTTTTATTTTTCTGCCTGCTGTTTCTCAGTCTGCCTGCCACCTCTGATTAACCTCCGATCCTGTTACCAAACAGAAGTAGACATAGATCCCAGGGTTGTTATTTCAGCATTACTGACCCTGTAAACAAGCACCAAGGTAACAAGAATGCCAGTCTCCTGGCTGAACTCTTCTGCTGGTGTTCCTTTTCGTTCTTGGAAACCCTGGCGTACACACACAAACACACACAGACAGACACAGGCAGACACACAGATTTAGCAATCCAAGAGACGGGAAATCCTTATTTGGAGTGGATGGAGGACAATAGGAAGAATTTTTCTCTGTGTCTGTGTGTTTGTGTGCATGCCTTCAAATCAGACTCGGATCCTGGCAATCCCAGGTAAGTCCTCGACTTAACAACAGTTTCATGTCAGCGCTAAGTTAACAACATTTATCAACGCTGCTCACATCAAATGTTTTTGCATTGATAACAGATGGAAATGTAGCCATCTTTTACCTTTCGCTTCTAGAGTTAGATCAGGGGCAGACAACCTTGGCTCTTTTATGACTGGTGGACTTCAACTCCCAGAATTCCTGAGCCAGCCTGGCTCAGCTTGGAAACCTCTCCCTTTCCCCTCAGCATGGCTGGCTCAGGAATTCTGGGAGTTGAAGTCCACAAGTCATAAAAGAGCCAAGGTTGCCTACCCCTGAGTTAGATGATGCTGGAAGGGGGGGGATGTGAATGAGAGTCCAGTTAGATATAACAACATTAAACTTAGTGTGAGAATCAAGGTTATTGTAACCAGAGCTGATAAGGAACTGGCAACTGGAGAGCTGGAGAGGAAGCCTGCGTTTCAAGCTAATTACGTGCTCAGGAGGGGAATTCAGTTTTTGGCTTTGATTATGCACTGCCGATATTCACATGGTTTGTCAAAATGTCACTAAAGGGGACCACATGACCCTGGGATACTTCAACCGTCATAAATATGAATCAGTTGCCAAGCCTCTGAATTTTGAACGCGGGGCCTTGGGGAGGCTGCAATGGTCGTAAGTGTGAAAAACGGTCGTTAAGTCACTTTTCTCCGTGCCCTTCTAACTTCGGTTGCTGAAAATTGTTGTAAATTGAAGACTACCTGTTTTTATAGAATAGGGCAGGGTGATGGTTTCAGGGATAACTAGCCATACTAATTACCTGGAATTCGTCATCTGGTTTGTTTCAGCTGAGTTAGCATGAGAGGTGAATCAGCCCATGATGGATTAGTTAACAAACTAATGGCTTCAAATAAATCATGGCTTATGTTCCGGGTAAATCATACCTCTGGGAACAAAAAAAAAAAAAAAAAAAGAGGAAATAGAAAGGAGAAACGACAGACTAAGAAAAAAAGACCGAAATTCCAAATTGATCAAACGGATCCCCAAACGCTCCATTCAGTGAAAAAGGAAGGCAAATGGAAAGGTATTTAGGAGGACAGCCTTGTCGTTCTAAACGGCTTGTACAATTCATTCTGAGTCTGGCAATTTCTATTATTATACCCCGTTCTATTTTGAGAATTCAGGATGGAGACGGAGAGCAATGGGCGCTGGAAATGTTTTTGCCTCGTTATTATTTAACTTAACCTGTTGGAAATACATCCCTCGCCTTGACGATTTTGTTTCCTTTCAGATAATGGGCCTTTTAAATAGGCACCTGGAAACACTGCCAGATGCCTACACGTACGCAACGTTTTGTTCCGTGATTATTACAGGAAGTTTATCAAGGGAGTGATACGTTTTGGCTTCAGCCGAGCATGAGGACCAACAATTAATCAGTGGAACGACTTGCCTCCCCCCAAAGTTGTGGGTGCTCCAAAAACGGGAGGTTTTTAAGAAGAGACCGGACAGCCATTTGTCTGAAATGGTGTAAGGTTTCCTGTTTGAGCAGGGGGCTGGACTAGATGACCTCCCAAGGCCCCTTCCAACCCTCTTCTTCCTTTGTTTTTTTTCTGTTATCCCATTACAGTACATTCTGACACACAGCCTGTTAGAAGAGAGCGGGAATGGCGTGATAATAAAGTTGATACAAAAATGGCTGAAAAATCATACTGAATAATGGGCCGTCAATTGTTCCTATAGGCCAGGAGAGCGATCTCATAAGTAGTGTTACTGTAGGAGATTATTGTGATGATGATGATGATGATGATGATGATGATGATGATAAGGCGGATGGGAAGCTGGAAGGAATGCTCCTCACATTTGGGTCTGACCCAAGACTAGGTGAGATAGCTTATATCCTACAAAATAAAACTACAATTTTGGAATGACCTGGACAAATATGGAGAAACGGGCTGATAGTAACAGTAGGAAATGTAACAGAGACCAAGAGTTGAACAGAGACCTCTCCTCTCCTTTCCTCCCCCTCCCCTCCTTCTCTCCAGCCCTCTCTTCCTCCTCCCTCCCTCCCTGTTTCTTCTTCCCCTTCCCCTCCCTCCCTCCTCCCTCCCTCTTTCCTTCCTTCTTCCTCTCCTCCTTCTTCCTTTCCTCCTCATTCTCCTCCCTCCCTATCTTCATTCTTTCACTTTTTCCTCCCTCCCTCTTTTCCTTTCTTTCTCTTTCTCCTTCCTTCCTTCCCTCCCTCCCTCCCCCTTCCTGGTTCCCTTTTCCTTTCCTGCCTGCCTCTCTCTCTTTCCTTTCCTTTCCTTCCTTCCTTTCCTCCCTCCTACTTCCTGGTTCCCCTTTCCTGCCTGCCTGTCTTTTTCCCTCCCTCCCTCCCTCCCTCCCTCCCTCCCTTCCTTCCTGGTTCCCTTTTCCTGCCTGCCTGTCTCTCTCCCTCTTTTCCTTCCTTCCTTCCTTCCTTCCTTCCTTCCTTCCTCCCCTTCCTTCCCTCCCTCCCTTCCTGGTTCCCTTTTCCTGCCTGCCTGTCTCTCTCTCCCTCCCTCCCTCCCTCCCTCCCTTCCTTCCTTCCTTCCTTCCTGGTTCCTTTTTTCTGCCTGCCTGTCTCTCTCCCTCTTTTCCTTCCTTCCTTCCTTCCTTCCTTCCTTCCTTCCTTCCTTCCTTCCTGGTTCCCTTTTCCTGCCTGCCTGTCTCTCTCCCTCTTTTCCTTCCTTCCTTCCTTCCTTCCTTCCTTCCTTCCTTCCTTCCTTCCTTCCTTCCTTTCCTGGTTCCCTTTTCCTGCCTGCCTGTCTCTCTCCTTTTCCTTCCTGGTTCCTTTTTCCTGCCTGCCTGTCTCTCTCCCTCTTTTCCTTCCTTCCTTCCTCCCTTCCTCCCTTCCTTCCTTCCTTCCTTCCTTCCTGGTTCCTTTTTCCTGCCTGCCTGTCTCTCTCCCTCTTTTCCTTCCTTCCTTCCTTCCTTCCTTCCTTCCTTCCTTCCTTCCTTCCTGGTTCCCTTTTCCTGCCTGCCTGTCTCTCTCCCTCTTTTCCTTCCTTCCTTCCTTCCTTCCTTCCTTCCTTCCTTCCTTCCTTCCTTCCTTCCTTCCTTCCTTCCTTCCTTCCTGGTTCCTTTTTCCTGCCTGCCTGTCTCTCTCCCTCTTTTCCTTCCTTCCTTCCTTCCTTCCTTCCTTCCTTCCTTCCTTCCTTCCTTCCTTCCTTCCTTACTTCTCCTTTCCTTTCTCCCTCCCTCCCTCTTATCCATCCATTTCCTTCCTTCCTTTCCTGCCTGCTTGCTTCCCTCTTTCCCTTCCTCTCTCCCCTTCTTTCCTTCCTTCCTTCTCCCTCCCTTCCTTTCTCCCTCTTTCCCTCCCGTCCATCCATCCATCCATCCATCCATCCATCCATCCATCCATCCATTTCCTTCCTTCCCTGCCTGCTAGCCTCCCTCTTTCCCTCCTTCTCGGTCTCCTTTCCATTTCCACCTTTCCAGCTTTGGTGCCGAATCTCTGGCCACTGCCTCCCTCCCTCCGATGTACCCCCCCACCCTCCAACAGATTCCCAACCCTGCTTTGTAGGAACCCTACATTTCTTTTTTTTCTCTCTCTCTCTCTCCCTTCCAACAGAAGCACCGCCACCCTTTCGCTTCGCTCGGAAGGAAGGAAGGAAAGAAGAAAAGAAGGAAAGAAGGAAGGAAGGAAAGAAGGAAGGAAGGAAGGAAGGAAGGAAGGAAGGAAGGAAGGAAGGAAGGAAGGAAGGCTGGAATTCTCTCTATGGGCGCGCGCCCTTTCGCTTCGCTTTGCACTCCTCCTCCCCTCCCCCGCCCCCTCCCTCCCTCTCCTCCTCCTCCCCCCACCTCCCCCCCGTTCTCTAATCTTGTGACCAAGTCATTTTCTGAAATGACACAGCAGAACTGGGGGGGGGAGGGAGGAGGAGGAGGCCGGAGCGGTGCAGGTAGAAAGCAGGATTTGGTTTGATGATGCCTCCAAGGCAGAATGGACTCCGGTGGAGGATTTTATTTTTATTTTTGTTTTTGGGAAGCCTCCTCCTCCTCCTTCCCCTTCCCTCCCCCCCCCACCCCCAAAAAAAAGCAAGGAAGGAGGAGGAGGAGGAGAGAAAGAAAAACCGGAGCAGACGATGCATAAGCAACTTTCAAGCCCAACTGGCTTTATATCCCGGGAAAAGCTGAGTAGGCATCTGCCGGGGAGCTGGAGGGGGGGGTCAATTTGTTCCGCGCAGCCTTCCTTTATGTAAGAAAGCGGAGGGAACAGCGAGTCTCTTCCGACGGAGACGCTGTTCACGTGCGAGGCAGTCTCTGCGCTAGGCGGGATGGGCTGCCTTCACACAACCTATTTCCCCCTACCCCACCCCACCCCCCGGCTCCGGAATCCCCCCGTTTTCTAAGTTTGCCCCCTCGGTGGAACGATAAATTGGGGAAAGGAATAAATAGGGGGGGGGGGAGAAATAAACAATGGTATAGGTTCTCTTGCTTGGGGGGGGAAGGGGAGGGACTAGAAGACCTCTCAAGGTCCCGTCCAGCTCTATTCTATTCCATATTCTAAACGTCTATGCAGATTCTCAGCCATCCAGGTCAGGGCTTCTCAATCTTTTCACCCATTGTACCACTTTTAGGATATGGTAGTATCCGAGTATCACCCGGTTGTCTAGCAAGGTGTCAAAAACCTGATGACCCCCCCCCAAAAAAGGAAAAAAGTGATAAAGTACAGGTAGTCCTCGACTTACAACAGTTCGCTTAGTGACGGTTCGAAGTTACAATGGCACTGAAAAAAGTGCCCCCCAAGGCACAGCCGAGCAAGACACCTGCCTGCCCGCCCTGTGGCACTCTTCCTCCTGTCCGAGGTTTTCATTGTTGGGAGCATTTCTGTTGAGGATTGGCAGCGGGGGTGGGGTGGGGAGGTGTTTGGTTTTTATTCCCTCCTGTCCGCTGGGTGGTTGCAGCAGGTTTTGGTCACTTCACATGACCCTGGGGCACTGTGACCATCATAAATATGAATCCGTTGCCAAGCATCTGAATGTAAATCACAAGACCCTGGAGAGGCTGCAACATTCCAGCTGATCAGCGCTTCTTCTGGGCTCAGCAGAAGCGCCAGGATCAGCGCCGAGTTCCAGCTGGATCCTGGCGCTGATCCTGGCACTTCTGCTGAGCCCTGATAGCTCTGCAGCTCCAGCCGTCTCTCACTCAGGCGTGTGCGGTGCTGCCACCAGTTCAGCTCATTCCCCACCCCTGCTACCACTTTTCTAGGATGGTCACATACCACCTGCCAGGTGCCAATGTACCACAGGGGGTACCCATACCACTGGTTGAAAAGCCTTGGACTAAATGACCTCCAAGGTCCCTTCCAGCTCTATTCTATTCTAATCTAAAGAAAAAAAGGACTAGGAGTGACATGACAGCAGGCTTCCAATATTGGAGGAGCTGCCTCAAAGAAGAGGAGGGGGTCGGCCTATTCTCCAAAGCACCTGAAGGCAGGACAAGAAGCAACGGATGGAGACTAACCAAAGAGAGAAGCAACCTAGAACTAAGGAGAAACTTCCTGACAGTGAGAACAATTAGCCAGTGGAACAATCTACCTCCAGAAGCAGGGAATGCTCCAACACGGGAAGTTTTCAAGAAGAGATTGGACAGCCATTTGTCTGAAATAGTATAAGGTCTCCTGCCTGAGCAGGGGGTTGGACTAGATGACCTCCAAGGTCCCTTCCAAATCTGTTATTCTGTCAAGCAGGAGCCTTTATACCAGGGGTCTTTCAAACCTGGCCCTTGTGGACTTCAAGTCCCAGAATTCCTCAGCCAGGAAGGCGTGAACTAGAGTAATCAACCAATAGAATAGCTTGCCTTCAGAAACTGTGGCTGCTCCATCACTTTCAAAAAGAGATTGGACAACCATTTGTCTGAAATGGTAGCGGGCCCCCTGCTTGAGCAGGGGGTTGGACTAGATGACCTCCAAGGACCCTCCCAGCTCTGTTCTTCTATGTTCTAAGTTCATGCACCTTCAAGGTGTCCAGATTGAGGAGCATCATCCCAAGATGGTTCATAAAAGAATCCTCTTTGTCCCTCTTCCAATCCCACTGGTTTTTGTTTTTTTTAATTTTTTAATCATCAACCAAGGCCTGCGGGATGCTGCCTCCCGGTCATCAGCCATTCTAGTCTCTAAAAGCATCCCAAAGAATTGAGATCAAGCCCTCCATTTGTCTTCCAGCGCTGTGGACAGCTCCCAGCGACTCTTCGGGAGCCAATTCTTCACTTTTCCTAAAGGAAACAGGTCAGGAAGCAAAGAAATGGGGAGCCCTTCCATTTTCCAGGACTCAAAGGCTCTGAATGGATAAGCTTAGAAGTGGATTCAGCTTTCCATCCTTCCAAGGTCGATAAATTGAGGACCCAGATTGTTGGGGGAGCAAAAGGCTGCTCAGAGAACGCTGTAAAGCGCTTGTGAAGCGGTATATAAGTCTAAGTCAGTGGTTCTCAACCTTTTTAATGCCGTGACCCCCAACCGGTCGTAAGTCGAGGACTACTCATTCGGTCGTAAGTTGAGGACTACTCAACTGGTGCAGCACCGTTTGCAAAATGGGACTTTTGGCGGGCTCAGCAGGGCAGAGACAGCCTGGACAATTCCTATTGGCTTTTGAAAGCCAATAGAATTAGACTCTATTCAAGAGAGTCTATTCTATTGGCTTTCAAAGCCAATAGAATAAAAGGGAGTAGCACAGCTAAGGAAAAGGGGGAAAAAATGGCAGACTGCATTGTCTGGCGACCCCCGTGAAATGGTTGTTCGACCCCAAATGGGGTCCCGACCCACAGGTTGAGAACCACTGGTCTAAGTACTGTTGCCAGGAAGGAAGGAAGGAAGGAAGGAAGGAAGAGCTGTGGTGGTGCAGTGGTGAGAATGCAGTACTGCAGACTAATTCTGTCCACTGCCAGCAGTTTTGGGGGAGCAAAAGGCTGACTCTGTAAAACTGCTCAGAGAAGGCTGTAAAGTGCTTGTGAAGCGGTATATAAGTCTAAGGGCTATTGCCAGGAAGGAAGGAAGGGAGGGAGGAAGGAAGGAAGGAAGGAAGGAAGGAAGGAAGGAAGGAAGGAAGGAAGGAAGGGCTGTGGTGGTGCAGGGATGAGAATGCAGTACTGCAGGCAAACTCTGTCCACTGCCAGCAGTTCGATCCTGACCGGCTCAAGGTTGATTCGGCCTTCTATGCTTCCGAGGTCGGTAAATTGAGGACCCGGATTGTGGGGGAGGGAGCAATAGGCTGACTCTGTAAACTGCTTACAGAAGGCTGTAAAGCACTGTGAAGTGGTATATACGTCCAAGAGCTATTGCTATTGCTATTCGGTGTGTGCTGTAAGTTAGCATAAAAAGAGGCAGGATCAAATCAAGGGCTGCAATTCTCAGTTTGCAGCATAATGCAGTGGCTCAGCAGATCAATCAATCAATCAGAAGAGAGCTGAAAGGCACATTGGAGGTCCAACCAGGAGATGCCTTTCAGACAAGTGGCTGTCCCAGTCTCTTCTTAAAAGCCCCCAGTGATGGCACACCCACAACATCTGGAGGCAAGTTGTTCCAGAGGTTAATTGTCCTCATTGTCAGGACATTCTAGTCTGTCTAGACCAGGGGTGTCAAACTGCCAGCCCACGGGCCGGACGTGCTACATGGAAGCCACGCCCACCCCATTGCCGGCAATGGCAAAACTGGCTCGATACGTTGCGCGACGTCACGTGACATCGCAAGTTTGACATGCCTGGTCTATTCTATTCTATTCTATTCTATTCTATTCTATTCTATTCTATTCTATTCTATTCTATTCTACTCTACTCTACTCTACTCTACTCTACTCTACTCTATTATTCTATTCTATTCTATTCTATTCTATTCTATTCTATTCTATTCTATTCTATTCTATTCTATTCTATTCTATTCCTATCCTATCCTATCCTATTCTATTCCTATTCCTATTCTATTCCCTATTCTATTCTATTCTATTCTATTCCATTCCATATTTTCTATTCTATTCTATTCTATTCTATTCTATTCTATTCTATTCTATTCTATTCTATTCTATTCTATTCTATTCTATTCTGTTCCATTCTGTTCCCTATTCTATTCTATTCTACTCTACTCTACTCTATTATTCTATTCTATTCTATTCTATTCTATTCCATTCCTATCCTATCCTATCCTATCCTATCCTATCCTATCCTATCCTATCCTATCCTATCCTATCCTATTTTATTCTATTCCTATTCCTATTCTATTCCCTATTCTATTCTATTCTATTCTATTCTATTCCATTCCATATTTTCTATTCTATTCTATTCTATTCTATTCTATTCTATTCTATTCTATTCTATTCTATTCTATTCTATTCTATTCTATTCCATTCCATTCCATTCCATTCCATTCCATATTTTCTATTCTGTTCTGTTCTGTTCTGTTCTGTTCTATTCTATTCTATTCTATTCTATTCTATTCCTATTTTATTCTAACAAAATGGGGCAGCCCTATTTCTCTGGAGGATAATATTGACTTCTGATTTAAAAAAAAACCCAAAAAACCCTCTTTTTGCAACCACATCCAGGATGTCAAGACTCAGATAAAAAGGGTATTTCCTGTTCTTGTCAGACGTGAGTGGCGGAAAGACGCTGAAATACCCATAAAGGAACTTTGTTTTTTACTGCCCTGCCAGACGACATTATGAAAAAGTTGCATTACACAATAAAACAGATTTCTGCCTCTCTCTAATCAGCTATCGCCACTCCAGGCTGTGCTGCTAATGGGGTTGCCAAAAGATATATATTTTTCATGATGGAAGGAAGAAAAGAAAAAAAAAAGTGATGCTGTCGGAAGGAACCACTGCGGTGGTTCGGCGGGGTGATGACAGGCCATTCTCCACGTTGCATTTGTTCTGCTGGAAGAGTGTGTGTCTCTGTGTGTGTGAGACGCGTGACATTCCCAGCTGTGACAACAGCTTAATCCATTGATTTCCGTTTTGCTTTTTGCCACCAGAAGAGAGGGACTGAAGCTCTTCAGACTAAGTATGTGGTTGGTTGGAAATTCCAGACCAGTGTTTTTCAAACTCGGCAGCCTGAAGATGCGTGGACTTCAATTCCCAGAATTGAATTAAACTCTGGATGTTGAACTCCACACATTCTAATCAGAATAGAGCTGGAAGGGACCTTGGAGGTCTTCTAGTCCAACCCCCTGCTCAGGCGGGAGACCCTAGACCAGGGGTAGGCAACCTTGGCTCTTTTATGACTCGTGGACTTCAATTCCCAGAATTCCTGAGCCAGCCATGCTGAGGGAAAAGTGAGAGGTTTCCAAGCTGAGCCATGCTGGATCAGGAATTCTGGGAGTTGAATTCCACCAGTCATAAAAGAGCCAAGGTTGCCTACCCCTGGTCTAGGAGGCTCACCGCTTAGGACAGGGGTAGGCAACCTTGGCTCTTTTATGACTCATGGACTTCAACTCCCAGAATTCCTGAGCCAGCGTGGCTCAGCTTGGAAACCTCTCCCTTTCCCCTCAGCATGGCTGGCTCAGGAATTCTGAGAGTTGAAGTCCACGAGTCATAAAAGAGCCTAGGTTGTCTACCCCTGCCCTATACCATCCCAGACAAGTGGCTCTCCAGTGTTTTCTTAAAAACCTCCAGTGATGGAGCATCCACAACTTCTGGAGGCAGGTTGTTCCACTGGTTAATTGTTCTCACTGTTAGGAAGTTTCTCCTTAATTCCAGGTTGCTTCTCTCCTTGGTTAGTTTCCCTCCGTTGTTTCTTGTCTTGCCTTCGGGTGCTTTGGAAAATAAGTTGACCCCCCCTCTTCTTTGTGGCAGCCCCTCAAATACTAGAAGACTGCTATCATGACCCCCCTAGTCTTTTTTTTTTTTCTCTAGACTAGGCAAACCCAAATCCTGCAGCCGTTCTTCATATGTTTTAGTCTCCGGGCCTTTAATCGCCTTATTTGCTTGAGAAGCCCCCTTCTAGATGTCTCATGGTGGGTTCTCTTTTCCCAACTTTCCAAGCCTCTTTTCAAATTGCTCAGCGGCTGCAATCCAGAGGAGGGAGAGAAAAGAAGGCAGGTACACAGACTCAGCTCAAAAATACAGATTATGGCCCCAACAGTACGGGAATGCAGCAGCGTTCGTTGGCTTCAGCACTACAGTCAGAACAGCACCAAGGGAAGCGAGCTGGAATCCAATCGGAGTCCCACTCCCCTTTGGCTTGCAAAGGCGAAGGATTTCAGCAAGTCGGATTTTACAAGTACCACCCCCAAATTTAACACATCTGGAGAGGGGGCTGAAAGGTAAGCCTCTCCTAAAGTCCATCCACGCAACGCAGAATATGTTTTGGGTCTCCTCAAGTGGGAACTGGGCTCCTTTTTCTTGTCATTAGGATGATTCATCACCCAGTCAGCCAGATGTCCCACAGGTGCTTTTTCAAAAGGCAACTGGCATCGGTTTTTCTTTGAAGATTTTTTTCCCTTCTTTTGTAGGTCAGAAGGTCCAGAGCTGAAGAAGCTTCTTGGATGAGAAGCGAAACGTCTTCAAGGAAAAAACAAGTCCTGTTCGCCTTTTGAAAAAGCACTTTTGGGCCAGACAACCATGACCGGGATGATGGAGAATCTCCATAGACAGTCATCCAGATGTTCAGACCGGATTGAGCTATTGAGTCCTTCCCAAGGCTTTGGGAGAAGCAGATGTGGTTGTGTTCAAGGTAACCTGGCAGGATGTAAGCTGTTCCCAGTAAAGCTGCCTTCTGCAATTGACCGATGGTGACTTTGTCAATGCCCATCGGTCAATTGCAAAAAGGCAGCTTTACTTGGAATAACTTGCATCCTTCGACTGCCATTATCATGATTAATATGGTTCTTGCACAGTCATCCAAATGTTCAGACTAGAGTTGGCATTTTTGCCTACCGATTCGAGTCCTTTTCAAGGACCTAAGATAGGCAGATGTAGATGTTTGATGATGTTCGAGGTATCATCTCAGGATGTAAGCTATTCCGATAGAACTGCCTTTTGCAATTGACCGATGGTGGGTTTGTCAATGCCAACGGTGTTCAAGTGATGCTCCAGTTCTTTTTATTATTATCTCGCTATTATTTCAAATCCGCTTTCCAATGGGCAGCATTGATGGATGGGTTGGGTCTTTTCCTGCATTTGGGAATGAAATATCTGCCTAGGATGGTGGTGGCATCCCATTCCCTAGAGGTTTTCACAGGAAAGTTGCAGGATTTTTATCCTGAATGCTTTGGAAGATTCCTCCAAAGGCCACAGAGTCGGACTGGATGGGATGAGCTGGAATAACAGAATAACATAATAATGGAGTTAGAATAAAACTTGGAGGTCTTCTAGTTCAAATCCCTGTTCACATTGTCTGAAATTGGAAATTCCAGTTGAAATTGGAAGGGACTTTAGATGTCATCTAGACACCTTCTACGAATCTGTGATGCCAGCTGATTCTTACCTGTTCTCTTCAGAGGCAGACGTGGCCAATATTGGGTACAGCCGCAGCCCCGTGCAACAAAAATTGTGGTTATAAGAATGCTAATAACAGTCACAGCTGTATTATTGGGGGGGGTCCTTGGTGCTCTTTGAGCTGGGTGGTTTTCTTCCAGACGTTGCATTACCAAACTAGGTAGCACCATCAGTGCTAGAAGGGAATGAGGTTTGTTTTTATTTTAAAAAGTCAACAAATTCCACTTTCTTTTAGCACTGATGACGTTACCTATTTGGGTAAGGAAACGTCTGCAAGAAAACAGCCAAGCTCAGAGAGCACCAAGGACCCCACAGTTCTCCTCCTCCTCTTCCTCCTCCTCCTCCTCCTCTTCCTCCTCTCCTCTCCTCTCCTCCCCCCCAAACCCCACACCCTTCTAGCACTGATGAGGTTACCTAGCTGGGTCATGAAACGTCTGCAAGAAAACAAGCAAGTTCAGAGAGCACCAAGGACCCCACAGTTCAGTCCTGCGCTACAAATATTCTTCATTGGTATTTTGGTAGCTACGAATATTCTTTTCTATTGGGACTGTATTATTATTTCTTCACATGAGAAATTGTGCTGTCATGGGGCCTGGAATTCAATGGGACACTGTCATTATTATCCTAATGGATTCAACGTGGAGTCAGAGTTGTGAGCTCCAAGAAAATAATTTATTAGCACAGTCTTTCCTCAGGGTTTGCTTTCCAGATGTGCTAGCTAGGACATGATGAACTCATCTGACTGTACAACTTCCAAGTTGTTGTTTTTTTTTTAAATCATGGGAGAAATGAGAGATTCAGATTTGCCTCTGTTACAGGGGTCGGTAACTGTGGCCCCTTTACGACCTGTGGACTTCAACTCCCAGAATTCCTGAACCAGCTCAGGAATTCTGGGAGTTGAAGTCCACAGGTCATAATGGGGCCACAATTGCCCACTCTTGTGTGGCTATTCCATTCTTAATAGCCATCCCCTGGCTAATATCACACACCCATCTCTACTAGGCCTACACTGCAAGGTGGTTGTGAAAGAGAGAGAAAGAGCATTATCCTCTATCTTAAATATCTGCCTTTTCTCTCTTTTTTTCCCTTCTGGATGGACCATTTTGCTGTTTCCTCTCAGTCCTAGACTAATATTATTATTGTTGTTATTGTTGTTCTTGTTGTTGTTGTTGTTGTTGATCGTCGCACAGCCGGCCAGATGTTCAGACTGGATTTGGCATTTTTGTCTACCTATCGAGTCCTTCCCAAGGACCCGGGATAGGCAGATGTGGATGTTTGATGGTATTACAGATCTCGTCGCAGGATGGAAGCAGTTCCTAGTAAGGCCGCCTTTTGCAATTGACTAATGGCAAATTTGTCAATGCCAATGGTGTTCAAGTGGTGCTCCAGTTGTTTTGGGATTGCACCCAAGGCGCCTATTACTATTGGTACTACCCTTGATGATGATGATGATGATGATGATGATTAATCATCGCACAGTCAGCCAGATGTTCACACTGGATTTGGCATTTTTGTCTACCTATCGAGTCCTTACCCAGGACCTGGGACAGGCAGATGTGGATGTTTGATGGTATTACAGATCTCGTCGTAGGATGGAAGCAGTTCCTAGCAAGGCCGCCTTTTGCAATTGACTAATAGCGAATTTGTCAATGCCAATTGTGTTCAAGTGGTGCTCCAGTTGTTTTGGGATTGCACCCAAGGAGCCTATGACTATTGGTACTACCCTTGCTTGCTTTTGCCACAGTCTTTCTATTTCTATTTGTAGGTCTTTGTAATATTATTATTATTATTATTATTATTATTATTATTATTACTGCTTCCCTTTCCTAAGAGGGGTCTTGCTTTTAATTCTTCTTTCCTTTTACTTTATTTGAGGGGCTCTCACAGAGAAGAGCGGGGGTCAACTTATCTTCCAAAGCACCTGAGGGCAGTAGTAGTAGTAACAGGTGGAAGCACATTAAAGAGAGATCCCACCTAGAAATAGGGAGAAATTTTCTCTCGGTGCAGAAAAGTTAATCAGTAGAATGGCTTGCCTCCAGAATTTGTAAATGCCTGATCACTGGAGGTTTTCCAAACTAGACTGGGCAACCATTTGACCGAGATGGTATGAGGCAGGGGTCTTCAAATTTGGCCCTTTTATGACTTCAACTCCCAGAATTCCTCAGCCAGGGTGCCTGGCTGAAGTCTACAAGCAGGAGTTTTCAAACCTGGCCCTTTGATGACTTGTGGACTTCAACTCCCAGAATTCCTCAGCCAGCCTCCATTTTGTTTGTTAGATTTAAGACAGGGGTCTTCAAACTTGGCCCTTTGATGACTTGTGGACTCAACTCCCAGAATTCCTCAGCCAGCCTCCATTTTGTTTGTTAGATTTAAGACAGAGATCTTCAAACTTGGCCCTTTTATGACTTGTGGACTTCAACTCCCAGAATTCCTCAGCCAGCTCCATTTTGTTGTTAGATTTAAGACAGGGGTCTTCAAACTTGGCC
This sequence comes from Crotalus tigris, assembly GCF_016545835.1. NCBI lineage: Eukaryota > Metazoa > Chordata > Lepidosauria > Squamata > Viperidae > Crotalus > Crotalus tigris. Next base: position 165,604 of record NW_024098373.1, read on the forward strand.
CTTTGATGACTTGTGGACTTCAGCTCCCAGAATTCCTCAGCCAGGGTGCCTGGCTGAAGAATTCTGGGAGTTGAAGTCTACAAGCCAGGGTATTCAAACTTGGCCCTTTTATGACCTATAGACTTCAATTCCCAGAATTCCTCAGCCAGCCTGGCTGAAGTCTACAAGCAAGGGTCTTCAAACTTGGCCCTTTTATGACTTGTGGACTTCAACTCCCACGCGTGCCTGGCTGAGGAATTCTGGGAGTTGAAGTCCACAAGTCATAAAAGGGCCAAGTTGGAAGAACCCTCGTATAAGGTCTCTGACATGAGCAGGGGTTGGACTAGAAGACCTCTGAAGTCCCAGTGATGCTACGCTGAATTCTCCCCCCTCGAAAAGAAGCCTCGGGCAGGGAGAAGGATTCTGCCAAACTAACAGTTCACACAGACGCAACTCTCCCTGCCTCCTCACCCAAATCTTTCCCTTGGCTAGTCTCGGCACCCGCAAAGGCCAGCCCTAAGAGTAAAGCTGCAGGAGCTAAGATGCGGTTCTTTCTTCCTCCACCCCCCCCCTTCCCTCCCTCCCTCCCGGAGTGGCTGGCATCTCCTTCAGAGGCTGAGCTGAGATGCTGGCACTTTTGGATCTAGCTCAGCCGCTTGGCTCGTATGGGAGGAATCGTCCTCCATCCTATGTGCAACCCCCCCCCTTATTCGGTGGTCCCGTTGCACCAGCTGGGATGGTGACAGGACTCAGTTCGACCTACTTCTGGATGCTCAGCTTGCTCGCTCTCCCCCGCCCTCGCCATCCCAGCAGGGTAACACCAGAGATGGTGCAGAGTCAGTTTTCCCTATTTCCCCCCCCCCCAAAAAACCCCAACATCCACTGCCCCCCCCCTTTTTTTTTTTGTAAAACTGGGGCTTTGCCCTCCGGTAATGCATGCAGTCAATGGCTCCGTGCGCCAGCTTGGAAAGGAAATTTCGGCCGGCACGATTTGATTTATTTAACGATTTGATTTATTTAACTTCGCATATGGCATCTACAGAGGTCATACCATCACTGAGAATAATAATAACAAGCTTAATAAAACACATTGTACATAGGAGTGTATGAGTTTAAAGGATCAGCAAATATATATATTGAATTGTCCAAGGCCACATATATACTTGCTGATCATATATATATATATATATATATATATATATATATATATATATATGTATATGTATATGTATATGTATATGTATATGTACATATTCTCTATCCCTACCTACCTATCCTGTCTGTCTGTCTCTATCAAAAAATATATGGACAACGCAATATATGAGATTAAAGATTATCTATTTGTCTGTCTGTCTGTCTATCTATCTCATCTATCTATATCTATTTATCTATATAATCAATCTATCTGTCTAATCATCTGTCTATCAAAAAATATATCGACAATGCAATATATAAGAGATTAAAGATTATCTATTTGTCTATCTATCTCATCTATCTGTATCTATTTATCTATCTAATCAATCTATCTGTCTAATCTATCAAAAATATACCGACAATGCAATATATAAGAGATTAAAGATTATCTATTTGTCTGCCTGCCTGCCTGCCTGCCTGCCTGCCTATCTATCTATCTATATCATCTCTCTCTCTATATATATACTCTCTCTCTCTATATATATATATATAATCTCTCTCTCTATATATATATATATAATCTCTCTCTCTCTATATATAATCTCTCTCTCTCTATATATATATATATATAAATATCTTTCTCTCTCTCTCTATATATATATATAAAATCTCTCTCTCTCTCTCTATATATATATAAAAATATCTCTCTCTATATATAATCAATCTCTCTCTCTCTCTCTCTCTCTCTATCTATATATATATATATATAAAAAATCTCTCTCTCTCTCTCATTCTCTATCCCAAAAAAATATACGGACAACGCAATATATACGAGATTAAAGATTAAATTAAGGCAAAATCACGATTAAGAATCGCCTTGACTGGGCCAGACGGGCTCGCTAGCAAAGAGCTACAGGACGGGATGGGGCGGGGGGGGGAGGGAGCGGTGTCCCTTTCGTGGCGGGGTGGGGGGGTTCCCGCAGCAGCGGCGGCGGCGGCTGATCTCCGGAACTCGCTTCTCTCCTCCGGCTTCTCTTTCGCTTCTCCGCCGCCGCCGCCGCCGCCGCGGCGTCACGTGGGAGTCCGCGAAGTTTCCATAGCGAGGCCTCCGGGCGTCACATGATGGCCACGATATAATGAAACAACATTGTAGCGAGAAGCGAGCATTGGCGGAGCGCTGCGCGGTGCGCGGGCGGAGAGCCGCGCTGGAACTTCGGGCAAGCAGCGCAGCAGAGGCGGCAAAGCGGGAGGGGGGGGGCGGGAAGCAGGAGAAGGAGACCCCCCCCACACACCCCCAACTTTCGGACACCCCCCTCCCCGCCCGCCTTCTCCGCGATCCTTTCGTCTCCAGCCTCGGCAAGGACTGGCACAGCGCAGCCTGCGTGGGAATTGCACCTGTTTCCACCCGGGTCTCCCCTCCCACCCGAGTTTCTTTGGATGGGGGGGGGGCTTGGGGGGGTAGGCGAGACAAGAAAGCAGCGGAGAAGATTTGGGGGATCCCGGAACACGATCCCGCCCGGTGTGTGTGTGGGGGGGGGGAGCTGCGATTTGAGGACACGCCACTTTTTCTCCCGGGAAGGGCAAGCACGCGCGTCGTGGGAATGGAGGTAAGTTGTTGTTCTCGTGGGAGAGCCGCGGAGTGGGCATTGGGGCGTGTGTGTGTTGCGTGTGTTGTGTTGTGCCTTTTAAACCCGGTCCCCCCCCAGATAGAAAAGTCCTGCTCTCTCTTTGGAGGGGTCGCTTTTCGGAGTCCGTGGCGGGGCTGGCCGGGAAGCCGGGGCAGGGAGGGAGGGAGGGAGGGGGTGTCTCTCCTCGGCGGAGGGTCTTCCCTAGCCCGGCTCGCCGAAGCGGTTGCGCCCTGTCGAGGCGGCGGAGCGGCGGCGGCGGCTGCCCCGCTTGGCCACGCGTCTCGGCGGGAGCTCCGGCGGCTCCCTCTGGGGCTGCGTGCGCGTCGCTCGCTCGCTCGCTTCCACCCCGCCTCTGATGTCCGCATTCCAGCTAATGTTGCGCAGATAAAATTCAAACTCGAGGTAAACAGGCGGCGAGGAGGAGGAGGAGCGGCGGCGGCGGGCGAGGAGCAAAAAAAAAAAAAAAAAAGCGCTCGCCAGCCTCCGATCCCACCTCCTTGCCCGACGCCCGGAGGGAAACACCGCCCGGCGGAGACCCCGATCCTAAGCCCGCCCGCGGTCTTTTGCCTTGCACCGCCCCGGAGCCCATCCTCCGCAGCCAGTCCGGGGGAGGGGGGGCGAATCTGACGTCTATGGGGGAGACTTCGGCCAGGCTGGGGCTGGGAGACGGTGAGACGGGGCAGGTCGAGGCTGCTATTCTTGCTTCTCTTCCCCGTTTTCCTCCTCTTCATTTTTTCCTCCTCTCCTTCCTCCTCCTCTTTTTCCTCCTCCTTTTTTCTCTCCTTCCCCTTTTTCTTCCTCTTCCTCCTCCTCTTCCCCTTTTTTCCTCTTCTTTTTTCCTCCTCTTCTTCTTCCTCTTCTCTTTTTCCTCCTCCTTTTTCTCTTCCTCCTCTTCCCCTTTTTCCTCCTCTCCCTCCTCCTCTTCGCCTTTTTCTTCTTTTTTCCTCTTCTTCTCTTTTTTCTCCTTCCTCTTCCTCCTTTTTCCTCCTCTTCCTCCTCTTCCCCTTTTCCTCTTCTTTTTTTCCTCCTCTTCTTCTTCCTCCTCCTCTTCTCTTTTTTCTCCTTCCTCTTCCTCCTTTTTCCTCTTCTTCTCCTCCTCTTCCCCCTTTTCCTCCTCCTTTTTCCTCTTCTCCTCTTCTTTCTCCTCTTCCTCCTTTTTCCTCTTCTTCCTCCTCTTCCTTTTTCCTCTTCTTCCTCCTCTTCTTTTTCCTCTTCTTCCTCTTCCTCTTTCCTCTTCTTCCTCCTCTTCCCCTTTTTCCTCTTCTTCTCATCTTCTTCCTCCTCCTCTTCCTCCTTTTTTCTCTTCTTCCTCCTCCTCCTCGCCGGAGCGTTTGCTCCTCCGGACTCCGGGAACGGCTCGGCGTGGCGCTCTTCCCGGCCGCTTCAGGTGCCCGGGAGCCTCGGAGATCCGGCCTCCGGGTTGGACGCCTTCCAAGGACATGATGACGACTGTATAGATGTTTTTTCTCTCGCCCCCTTTTCCTAATTTTCCCACGGGCGGTTTTTTTTTTTTTTTTTTTTGCTTTGGGTACCACAAAAGAAAAGAAAAGAAAAGAAAAGAAAAAAGGATCGGAGCGGCCGTAGGTAAAGCGCCGCGACTTAGGGGGGTTTGGAAGATGGGTGGGTGGGTGGGCGTCCGCGACGGCAAAGTTGCAGGATGTGACGGCTAGTGGTCAGAGCAACTGGGCGGCGGGGGGGGGCGCGCGGAGGAGGGAGGGTTAAGAAGCCTTTTTTTTTTGGCTGACCCGGTTCTTTCCCCTTTTTAGGGAGAAAGAAGTCGGTCCCTTGTCATAATCCTCGCCTTTTTACATAAGAGGCTTAAGCGCGGGCGGCGGGGGGGGGTGGTGGTGGTGGAGAGAAAGGCGCCTTTGCCGGGAATTGCTTTTGCTGGCTTTCCCGCAACGACGACCCTGCGAGGTAGGCCAGGGCTGGCCGGAGGTTTGGATTGGGAGGATTTAGGAGAGTGTTGGAGGTGGGAGAGTTTAAGCTAGGAAAGGGGAGGGGGGGGAACTCAGCGGCTAGCAGAGGTGCTGAATTTTGTGTCTTAAAGAAGAAAGTTGCCAGAGTGTTCTTCTCCATCTTCAGCCCCAGGAGACTCTCCTCCTCCTCCTCCTCCTCCTATGGCAGAGTTGAAGAGCAGACCCAGCTGGAGGTGATGGCGGCTTAAGAAAAGGGCAGGAAGGCTGATTCATTTTGGCTTCCTTCCAGCAAAGAAAAGAGCTTGAAAAGGCAGGTGCAAATTTCTCCTACCTTTGCCCCAGCACGGACTGGCCAGCTTGACAGCTTCCTTCCGGCTGTAGCAGGTTGGGGCAGAGAGAGGGGGGGCAGCTCTTGTTGAAATCCCCTTCCTTCCCCCCCCCCAGCTCTGAAATGCAAAAGAGAACTGTCTTAACCTTCCTCCCCACCCCCTTTCTCTCTCTCTCTCTGTGTGTGTCCATTGGATGTGCAAAGTGTTAAAAGTGTCAGGTCAGCTGCTGCGTTGAGACACGGCTGTCCGCTGGCTCTGCAGTGTTGCTTGTGGGGGGGGGGGGAAGGAAAAAGTTGAGGGCCAGATGTGAGTGCCTTCCCCCCCCCATCCCACGGTTGCCCTGCCTGGCTGTTTAGGGGCTTTGATGATGAGGTTGGGAGTGACGCCCTTTGGCGGAGTGGATTGAGGTTTCCCCCATTAGGCGTCTGACATAAGAAAGGATTTCCATTGCTGTCAGTCCAGTCTTGAGTTTCAGAAAGACGTATTGCGAGTTATTCACGCTGGAAAGGGAAGGAATCAGTTAACTGCAGATGCAGAAGGGAGGAAGGATATGGGGGGGGGCAGAACTGCAGAGGTTATTTTTATTCGTGATCAGATTGGGAGTCCCCCTGTTCCTCCCAGGCTGCAGGGGTTAACAGAAGCAATAATTAATAACAGAGAAAAATAATTCAGAGTAATAACAAAGAAACAACATACAAGTAGTCCTCTACTTACCACCACAGTTGAGCCCAAAATATCCGTTGCTAAGCAGGACAGTTATTAAATAAGCTTTGCCCCATTTTTACGACCCGTTCTGGCCACAGGGCTAAATAAATTGCTGCAATTCTTCAGTTAGTAACCGGTTGTTAAGTGGATCCGGCTTTCCCATTGACTTTGCTTGTCGGAACGTGGCAAAAGGGAATCACGTGACCCCAGAACACGGCAACCATCATAAGTACATGCCAGTTGCCAAGCCTCTGAATTTTGATCACATGACCCTGGGGAGGCTGCAGTGGTCGTAAATGTGAAAACCGGTCCTAAGTCCCTTTTTTTTCAGTGCCGTTGCAACTTCGAACAGCCACTAAGCTAACGTTTGTAAGTTGAGGACTACTTTATGAACACCGATATAATGGGTCAGGGTAATGTCAGAGTGACTGACTCAAGGCCAACGTAAACAGACAGTGTAGTTTTTTCCGTTCTTTTTCCAGCTTTGCGTATGCTTAAACATGTTTCTTGTTCTTCCTTGTTGACTTGGGTTTTACTCTGCAGTTTTACAGCTCCCGTAGCTTATAGCTTTTCCCTGTGAGATTTCTTGGATATGGATGGCCCAAAGACTTGTGTATAGTGACAAGCCAGAGATAATATGTCTTCTGGGTTTATATCTAACTGAGAGAAAAGGGTTGAGGAAGGCAGGAAGTAAAGAAAAGTACCTTATTTAATTTTTTACTCCCTCTTTGCTTGTAATTATGACACAGCCTTTATTATATTTATACACATGCGCCCCTGGAATTGCTCTATGCGTCTACTACATCATTCACTTTTAACGAATAGTTACTTATAAGTATTCTGAGGTATTTGGCTCCTTAAAAGTGTTAGTAGGTAATTGCGTATCATTAAAAAGGAACAGTGAAAAAAAATCAGCCGATTGATTTTTTTAAAAGTCAGAAAGATGCTTTTCCGGGTTTTTTTTTTTCCAATAGAGAAGAAAAATTGATGTATTATTTTTTGGGAGAAATCACGTATTAAACCGATCTCTCAATTTTAGCCCTGGGTCTTGCCATCCTCATTCTCCTTAAAAGGAATTGGAATTAATTTTAGGTTTCTGCGTATCGGAGTGAAGATAAGAAAGCATGTAGTTATAAAAGCTGGTGAACGTGTTTAGGATGAAGAGAGGAGTTGCATGCGGCTGCATTCATAATAATCTTGAAACTGACTTCAAGATGGTTAAAACCAAGTACATTCTGGACGTTTATAGCTTTGGAAAACAGGCTTCGAAGCCCCTGATTCGGCTTCTAATTTTTCATCCACCTCAGATAATTCCCTTCCCGTAAGAAAGGTGCTACCGAACATTACAAACCAGCTAACAAGGCCAAATCTTTATTTGCGTCTTAATGTGACAGTAAAAAGAAGGTGTCGGGACTTTTGTGCAGCCGAGAACGTATTGAGGAAACCCGTGTTCTAGAATGTTCTTCTGCGTTTGGTGTTTTGCTGAGGTAAACCGACTCTCGTAATTCTCAGGAAATTTGGAAGGCGTTTCGTTAGGGATGGGTGGTTTTGAGACTTGGGTCCAGAATCATCTTGAGAGTAGAGGTATTTGTTTTCGGATGAAGTGATCAGCCTGAACTTGAGAAGACAAATGCAAATGGAATTCATGTTGCCTTCCACATCAGAGGCATTCTTGATTTGTTAGGATTAGTTTTGTAACACAACTACTGACTCACTAAGAGAGTTAACGGTGGGCTGGTCTGGTAAATCCAGTTCTGTAGGTGAATGGAAATAACTACCTCACAGCGATTCTTAGAAGCAAAAATAAAAGGAATATCTAGCAGCTTAAATGTCCTGCAGTTGTGTTAAATGTGACCCGGTAAAGCTTGAGAGGCCAAGTTAAGGCACACAGGCTGCTTTAGAGAGAGGGACCACCTCCATTTACTCCCATGGAGGTGGTCCCTAGAGGGACGTGTCTTAAATTGGGACGACAAGATGCACGATCACAACTCCTTGTGGTCACGTTGTCTTCTACCATGTTCCACTAGCTGCAAGTTGGTGCGGTGCAAGCTTATGTAAGAAAGGAGGAAGGGTAATTGCATTCTGCATAAAAACCGGTCTGTAGCTGTGCCTGGATTAAAAGAGCAGAACTTAACGGAGCACATACGTCATGGAATTTGCGTGAGGGATTTTATTTCGGAATGCAGGGTTTTGATGGCAAAAGGGGCTTGTTTTAGCGGGGGTGGGTGGGGAAAGGGGGGGTTTGAATCGATCTCAGGAATCCGATCTGATCCATTCCAATTCAGTTTGGAGTGAAATTATAGGATGTGCTCCTGGTTGAAGATTTTACCACTCAGGTTTGTCACAAGCAGCAGCGATGTTCAGAGATGTACTGAGTATCTCACCGTGGTAGGGAATGCAACTAAGAATTAGGTTGTTTTTGGGTGCCTGTGTGAATTCTCCAAAGACAGACATCCCAAAAGCACGTAGGCTATATCTGCGTGTTAAGCAGGTTGTGTGGACGGTTGCAAAGCAGTGCATTAAGAGAACTGGCGCCATTTTGAACATATGCGAATCTCAGATTCCTCGGAAGACGTAGTAAATTTCTCAGACCATGTCCTTGGATAGGGTGTTTCCTGATTCTATTGGCAGAGGAGGTGCTGATTTCCTGGGCAAGCAAGCATTGCATCATAGAACCCACAGCCTGGCCCTTTCTTTTTTAGCTAGATGAGAAAGTGTTTATATATATATATATATATATATATATATATATATATATATATATATATATGTCTTTGGTTGTTCGGGTTTATATATATATTCGAGAATATATATATTCTCCAGGGTGATCTGTCCCCAATCTAGTCTTTCTAGGCTATATACACACATACGTGAGGGGTCCTTGGTGCTCTCTGAGCTTGGTTGTTTTGTTGCAGATGTTTCGTGACCCAACTAGGTAACAACAGTGCTAGAAGAGAGTGGGGTTTGTGGAGAGGAGGAGGAGGAGGATGACGATGACTGTGGGGCCCTTGGTGCTCTCCGAACTGGGCGGTTTTCTTGCAGACATTTCATGACCCAACTAGGTAACATCCTCAATTTATATTTTACTGGCTTGCCCTGTCTATATTGGTGGGAGTGGTCTTGGATGTTCTTTGGTTGGGCTGTTTACTGTAGACTTGTTTGGCAGTCCCTTGATTGGTAATGAATAATAACAACAACAACAACAATAAAGTTGGAAGGGACCTTGGAGGTCATCTAGTCCAACCCCCTGCTCAGGCAGGAAACCCTAGTCCATTTCGGACAAATGGTTGTCCAGTCTCTTCTTAAAAACTTCCAGTGTTGGAGCATTCACCGCTTCTGGAGTAAACAGCCTAACCAAAGAACCATCAAGACCAGTGGTTCTCAACCTTTCTAATGCCGTGACCCCATAATACAGTTCCCCATGTTGTGGTGACCCCCAAGTGGGTGTGGCCACCAATAAGAGGGAGTAGGACAGCTAGGGAAAAGGGAAAAAAATGGACAGCGTGGTTTGGCGACCCCCGTGAAATGGTCGTTTGACCCCAAATGGGGTCCCGACCCACAGGTTGAGAACCACTGATCAAGACCATCCTCACCAATTCTGACAGAATATAAATTGCAAACAAACCCCACTGCTAACTAGCATTGATGGCATTATGCAACGTCTGCAAGGAAACCACCGAGCTCAGAGAGCACCAAGGACCCCTCATTTCAACCCTGAGCTGCAAATATTCTCCTTTTATCGGTATTCACATACCTGCTTCACATCTTTTTTTTTTTTAAACTGCCTTTAATTCAGTCGTTTTTTTTCATTTTCATACTTCTTGGAGGAGGAACTCCGCCTGAGGTATCCCATATATTTAGGCATTTGTGTTTATTTTTGCAGAGGCGAGCAGCCCTGTTCCTGTAGTTGTTTGGTTGGAAGGGGGCTTGTTTGTCCCTCTATGAGTCATCCCTGTGATGTGGGATGCTGGCTCAAGGGCTTGTGTGCCTTGGCAGGGAAACCTAGTTTTGGGCTGGCAAAAATGGGGCATTTTCGTGGCAAGCCAGAGTAAGTCTAAAGTAAGTTTGGCAGTTGGAGGCTTAGCCTGTGGAGCTCCCTCTGCGTGGGGGCTGCTAAACCATGATTTGTGGTTTAGCTGGGCTGGAGCCAAGTCCTTGGGGTACTAGGCAGCCTGTTTCCGGGCACTGGAGGCTCGCTCCTCCGAGACTGGCAAAGCCAAGCCCGCGCAGGATTTGCACGGGTGACTGGGACGCTGCGGGGCTCAGAGGATCGCCTTGCAAGGGCTCCGAGGAGGGCGTGCGTGCCGGTCCCGGGAAGAGCCGCGTCTCCGGCGCCGCGCGAGGTTTGTTTTGACAGCCGGGTTCCTCCTCTCTCCCCCCCCCCCGTTCCGGATCATGACTCCAGGCCCCGCCCCCGCAGCCAATAGAAACGCGGCTCGAGCCAAACAGCGGCGGGCCGGCCCCGCCCCTCCCCCCGCGGCCGAGCCAATCGACTTCTCCCGAGTAAGGCCCCTCCCCTTAGCGCGCTTCTCTCCCGGGCCTCGCCCCTCCCTTCCCAGGGTTTGTTGTGGTCCGGCCTCGTGCCGCCGGCTGCCCTCGTCACGCGGCTGGGCCTCGCGCCGCCCTCTCCGCGCCCCTTCCCGCTCGTCTCCCTCCCTCCCTCGGCCTCGTGCTTCCTCCCCCCCGCCCACTCGTCCGCGCGCCCTTGCAAGGCGGGCTTCTGATTGGCTGGCGGGAAGGCGCCCAGCTCTCTCATTCCCCCCTTCCCCCCCCGCTCAGTTTTCCCTCGTTATTTTCTCCTCAGGCCTTTTTTTTTTTTTTGATCCGCGGCTAAGGCGAAAAAACGTCCGGCTTTTCGAAGGGATAAAACTGGCCTCGGCGGGTTCTCGAGGTCAGCCTCGCTGTAGGACGCTGAGAACCAGCCTCCCTCGACCCCGCAGGCCTCTATAGGAAGGCTGGACTCACGGACCCATAAGCCGCAGCCCTTCAGGGCGCCAGGGGGAAGGAAGAGAGCTTCCCTGAGCGCCCCCCCCCCGTCAGAACACTTTCTTTTCTGTTTACAGTTGTAGGACAGGTTGCAATTCCACAGGGAAAGGGTGTGTAAGGCTGGCTGGTGATGTTGGGGCAGCTGCACCTGCCAGACTTCTGCCTGTCGAGGAGAGGCAGCTAATACTAGAGCAGTGGTTCTCAACCTTTTTAATGCCGCGACCCCCAACTGGTCCTAAGTCGAGGACTACTCAACGGTGCAGCACCGTTTGCAGAATGGGACTTTTGGCGGGCTCAGCAGGGCAGAGACAGCCTGGACCATTCCTATTGGCTTTTGAAAGCCAATGGAATTAGATTCTATTCAAGAGAGTCTATTCTATTGGCTTTCAAAAGCCAATAGAATAAAAGGGAGTAGCACAGCTAAGGAAAAGGGGGGAAAAATATGGCGGACTGCGTTGTTTGGCGACCGCCATGAAATGGTTGTTCGACCCCAAATGGGGTCCCGACCCACAGGTTGAGAACCACTGTACTAGAGTTTTAGTACAGGTAATCCTCAACGTATACCAGAGTTGAGCCCAAAATTTTATGTTGTTAAGTTGAGGCATTTGTTAAGTGAGGGTTGCCCCATTTTATGACCTTCCTTGCCACAGTTGTTCAATGAATCACTCCAGTTGATAAGTTGGTAACCTGGTTGTGAAGTGAATCTGGCTTCCCCATTGACTTTGCTTGTCAGAAGGTTGCAAAAAGTGATCACACAACCCCAGGACGTTGCAACGGTCATAAATAGGAACCAATTGCCAAGCGTCTGCATTTTGGTCACGTGATCATGGTGATGTTGCAAGCGTAACTGAAAAAATGGTCACAAGTCACTTTTTTCAGTGCTGTTTTAACTTTGGATGGTCACTAAATGAACTGTTGTAAGTTGAGGACTGCCTGTACAGTTTTTAATAATAATAATAATTTAATCTGGGTAGTTGCACGGTTAAAACTATTTTTTTTGGTTGTTTGGTAACTTGCAAGCTGCCCAGAGACACCTTGTTGGGGGGAGATGGGCAGCACTAAAAATGGAATAATATGACTTGGGAACTAGGGGGCACCACAGCCAGGTGACTTTGGCTGATCTTGAAAAAGTTAAAACAAGAGTTGAGCTTGTGTTGCATTGGGATGGAAGACCACTTGGAGATCATGGTGGGGGTGGGGAGGGGGAAGGCCTTCCTGGATCAAGGCAGCAAAGCAGTTTGTGTTGTTTGTAAGAAAGCATCATGGATGTATCCAGAAGGTCACCAGGAGAAAGAGTTTGTTGCCCAGCCAGGTGGCAAGGCCTCCCAACTTCGGTTAACACTAAGCAGGTTAGGAGAGTGTTACTATCAAGAGGATAGGCTGTCAAAACCCCTGGGCTATAGTCTAGCATGTGAAGTCAGAACATGTTCTGGAAGAAGACAGTGACAAATAACTTCCGTTGTTTTTTCAAGAAAACATTGTGGGTGTAAATAGGAAGTCAGCAGGAGTTCCTCAATTCAGGAGAGCTATTAAAATACCTTGGTTTACCTGGAGGAAATGTAACTTTTTTGCATGTGCAATATGAGTGCCTCACTGACAACACTGGGAGTTACTAGGCAGGTTATCTCTTGTAGGAGGACCTGATGCAAAAATCCAAAGACAAGATGGCTTTAAGGAGATCCTTTTGCTGCCATTTCGTGATGTTTGGACGTTTGCTGTCCAGCTAATTAGCCCTTCATTTTCAAATATCCCTCACCACAACTCCAATAGGTTCCTTACAGCAGAAAATATAAAAACATGTTACTTTTGCTACTAGGAGAAATCTAATGATTTTCAATGCATGTGCTTTTTTCTCTAGACCAGGGGTGTCAAACTTGCAATGTCATGTGATGTGTCGCGACGTATCGTGACTTTTTCCCCAATGGGGTGGGGGCAGTTTTGGCGTGACGCATCCGGTCCATGGGCCGGCAGTTTGACACCCCTGCTCTAGACTGTAGGCCCGTGGTGGTGAACCTATGGCATGCATGCCACAGGTGGCACGCAGAGCCCTCTCTGTGGGCATGCGCACCGTTGCCCCAGTCCTAGGCCTTCAGCTGGGTTTTATAAAACCTTTTCGCTTTAGGCCTCCGCTGCCCTGTGCAAAAAAAAAAAAAAGAAAAAAAATGAAAAGGTTCAATCAATCAATTTCAACTTCTCACGAAAAAAAAGATCTTGCAAATTTTGATTGATTGATTGAACTTTTTAGTCCCACCCAGTCTGCCGTTACCACCACAGCCAGGCCCACTCAGTGGGCCACACCTATCCGGCACCCAATGATACATAAGTGGGTTTTGGGTTGCAGTTTGGGCACTCGGTCTCTAAAAGGTTCTCCATCACTGATATAGTTCATCTATATTGAGAAAGCTTTCGCCAAAAAGTATTTATGTTTAACAAGTGCCTGCCACAGTAAGTTTTTGCACATTACACTGAAGATGAAGGCTCTAGCTGTGGTTATTTAGAAAGCTGTCGGTGCAACCCTGTGCCTTGTAAATCACGACATCTGTTTAATTTTCTCTTTTAAAGTTTGGTTTAGTAGCCAAATAATTTCTTAAATATAGGGAAGTAAAAAACTTGATCACACAGCAGTGTCAATCACAGAAAACCAACTATGTAGATCAGCATAGATCAGACATGTCAAACTCGCGATGTCACATGATGTCACACGACGTATCAGAACTTTTTCCCCATTGCCTGCAATGGAATGGGTGCAGTTTCCTCGTGATGCGTCTGGCCCATGGGCTGGCAGTTTGACAGCCCTGGCATAGATAATACCAACTATCATTTGTATAGCAAATGATACATTTGTTAAGTATCATGTCTGAAAAGGGTTCTGTAACATCAGTAACTGACTTATTGGTTGGATTCCCGAGCAATTGCACTAAATTGGTTGCAATTTGCACTAAAACAATGCAGACTAGGGGCTCTGGGTCCTAAAGTCCATACATCTGGAGGGCACAGAGGTTGGGTCAGGATGAAAGAGCCAGGCCACAGAATGATTGAAAAGTCGCTCTCTTCTTAAAGCTAACATCTGGAGAATTCAAACATTCCTCTCCTCAGTCTTCCTGCTGAAGCAGATACTCAAACTGTAGACCTCAGTTGAGGCTTTTCAGTGTCATAGGGATGATAATCTTAGCATCGGTCTACTGTCTTGTTCCTTACATGCCAAAAATCTTCATTAATGAGTTGGGGGGGGGGGGAGAATGGAGGGGAAATGTGAGACAAGAAACTAATGCTAAACTGAAAAGTAAAAAAAAAAAATCTCCTGTTTTACCCCAGTAAAAAAAAAAATCTCCTGTTTTACCCCAGTAAAAAAAAAAATCTCCTGTTTTACCCCAATATGCTCAGAAGCTTTCCTTCTGAGCATATTAGCAATTCACTGAAGCTCCAAGGGAGATCAGGCTAGGTTCCTCTCTGCTGGTCTTCAGAAAAATTCCCAAACACTTAGTATTTCCGGGGGAATGAGGGGCATTCTCATGTTTTAAGCTGTGAGCCGTTTTATATTTTCTACTCTGTTGTTTCTGCCTGGTTTTCAACAGGATGTTTTATGGCATTTTAATGTGTGTGTGTGAGAGAGTTTATAAATGTAAATAAATACGTAGCCGTAGAAGTCCAGTGAGTTCTGTTCTGGATATATTAGATAAAGAGTTTACCATCAGTTTTGTGCAGAGAGGCTACAAAATTTTTTCTTCTTTTTCATCCACAGGGGTAAAAGTCTTCCGCAGTAGATTTCACCCTGTTATGTAGCTGTTGGTGATAAGAGTCTTATTCTGCCTTTAAAAAACAAAACAGCTGAAGTTGTTAACTTACTGGCCTGTCCTTTAAGGAAGTAGGGCAAAGCACAGAGGCCCGGTATGGGATAACTGAGAACTTAGTCATGTAAGTAGAAGGGGAATTTACCTATTAGGAATAGAATGTTCTGTGCATCTTTCTCTGCTGTTTACGCAGATGCTGTGGGCACTCCCACAGCAGAGGAAACCACAATCTTTAATGTGTTAAATTGCTTAGAAATCGACATCTTAATCCATTGGACTGAAGTGTATAAGAATAAAAGTCCAGTTCTAAAATCAGAATCATCAGTTGCACAGGGAGAAAAATTAAGAGATCTGTGGATTTATCCAAGTTGGATTAAACAATCTGTGGATCCCAACCAGGTACCGTAGAATCCTGCAGCTACGTTCCACTGAGCAGTTTTGAAAGCATCACTGGACTATGGGCAAGATTCCTCCTTGGTACCAGATGCTGTGTGGACATGCTATTAATAAGGTAAAATGAATTAGGATGATTGTGTGGTGGAAAATGTCAACAGCATATTGTGTGAGCCAGCTCTTCACATTTCGCTGTTAAAATGGTTTGGGGGAGACATGTTTTGTGAACACAGCAATTGTGTTTACTTAACTTGGATTAGCCCGTTTATGTGACCCTAATCTTACTGATTCTGTTACTCAGTGTTTCCATTAGATATCTTTAGAACTTCCTCTGTTTCCTTAGGTAATGAATGACCTTTCTTGGGATTATGCCATCCTTTTTCAAGAGGGAAATTTAAAGTTTAGAATTAGGAAGAATCTGGTAGCACCATTTCTGATTAGCACATTTGATTAAAAGGCATAAGCTTTTGTCTAAAATTCCACATGAAACTTATGCCTCTTAGTAAAAAAAATTAATCAGAAAAGTTTGTATATTTTAATAAAAACTACATATTTTAATGGAATATAATAGCTGGAAATGTTGCTGCCAGACTCCTGATTTTGTTTTCCTCTTTAGGCTACCACAGCTCTAATCAAACAGGTTTGTAGAAATACCAAAATAATAAATCATTCATTTAAAAAACCCTAAAAGGGCAGACAAGCCAAGAGATCCAAAATGGATTGGTACATTACCTAGCGATCAATGGTAGCTTAGTATCTTAGTGCCCTGTTTTTAGGTAGGAAGTGTTGAGGGAGAAAGAAGAAAGAAAACCAGAATTAATAATGGAAATAATTGATCTGCTTTATTTTTTTTTGCAGTCCCCAATGATCGTAGCTAATAGATATAGATTTGTCTCTTCTCATTTTATAATACATCAGTATTCAACCTTTGCAAAAAAAAAAAAAATGACATGTCTTTACATTTTAGACATTGCTACTTTCTTGAAAGGAAAACTGACAATAGAAGTGAAAAGGAGAGGCTAACCCAGTGCCCTGTATCTGAGATCCAGTAACATTTATTTACCATATCTGATTTTCTTATTTACCTTAGGAGTAAAGCATTTTCTGCCAAGGGTGGGTGCTTTCTTGGAGGAAACAGCAGTTTGCAAGGAACTGTTTTCATCAGAATGTGTGCCATAGATTGGGTGGGAGGTAATCTCCTCCCCATACAGTTGCCAGTTAAATGTATTCGCAGATGTAAAACCAATTTAATAAATGTATGATCACGAACCATCAAATTAAGGGGATGGGGACAATAGCTTCGTTATAGAGTCAAAATAATGCCCTCCTAACATTCTATTAACCTGTTCACTTAAGCAAATTAGATCAGTTACTGCATTCACAGGACAAGCTACGCCTCATTAATCTTAATTTTGGACTGCTTTTTAAATTTAGGGTGCTGTGAGGATCTGATTCAGAATTTAAAGCCCGTAAAGTTGGCTTAATTGAGTAACTAAAGTTAAATCCAGCAGTAGTATTTCATGTCCTGTTAAAGAATGAGTTAGTTCAAGATTTAATTGCAGCTGTCCAATTATACAGTCTGCTTAGGTCAGGGGTGTCAAAATTTGCAACATCACGTGACATGTCATGACTTTTTTTCCATTGCCAGCAATGGGGTGGGCGCAGTTTCGGCATGACGCATCTGGCCCTCAGGCCAGCAGTTTGACACCCTGGCCTAGGTCTATGGTGTGTTCTCTGTGGAGCCCCCAAGGAATCAAAAACTTGTGAGTGTACAAGTGGGGGACAATTCACTGAAGTTCTGTATGAGAGTTTTAAAAATAAATAACCAAACCAGTTCTGTATATCAGATCAATTTTGTGTGGGCTTTGCCGTGCTTACATCAAAGCCACTGTCTCCTCAAACAGACCTAGGCTCTGTGTAGAAGAGGAAGTGTGAAACTTGATTGAAATTCAGAGGGCAGGAAAAGCCAACCAGCCAACAATCCAGCGAACATCCTTTTGATTGTCAAATAACAATTTTGGTGCCAAAATCAACTTGGGCGACCAGATGCAAAGATGAACAGAACTCTTGTTCTTTTAGACTTGTTCATGCAGTCATTTTGCATGTTTCATTTGCCATGTGCGATGTGTGTATGTTAGGAAGGGGGAATTTGCTGGTACTCCTTTTTTTTCTTTTTGCAGTTCATAACTGGTAAAAAGATTTTTCTTGGCTCCCCGAGAGGCAAATGGATTGCTAGGAATATTGCTTTTCTGCTTAATAAAGATGCTTCTTTTTCATCTTTCTGCCCCTCCTCCCTTGCCCACATAGATAGGTATCCTACGCAAAGATATGTTTCTCTATAAACAGTTGCTTTATTGTTGCGTAGTGCTGTATGTGCCACTGCTGAAAAGTCCAAAGTATCTGGTGTTGCTGAACGTAGCCCAGTCTAATTAATTTATAAAGACTGAGTAATTAATTTGTAAAGTCCTTCAGCTTGCCCTCAAATCCCTTTTTTGTGAAGCTGTTCTAACCTGTCATGATTCTTTTGGAAATGCATATAAAAGAAAAACGTAGCATGCATTTGTTTTGTTTACAAAAAGACTCAACAAATAAATAAACGGGTAGTCAGGACTGCAGAAAGAATAACTGCAACCAGTCTGTCTTTTAGAGAAGACCGTGAGTCAGAAGGAAGGCTGAGTAGGGGGTTGGACTGGATGACCTCCAAGGTCCCTTCCAACTTGATGATGATGATATCTGCAGACCCCTCACATCCTGGACACAAACTGTTTCAACTCCTCCCCTCGGGATGGCGCTATAGGGCATTGAAGATGAAAAGAATTAGACCCAGGGACAGTTTTTCCCTACTCGGACCATCACTGTATTGATCACCTAATTTTCACAGTGTTGTCTAATGTCTGTGCATACTTACCCATGTAGTATGGCTGTAGTAGTACCATTATCCTTCTTATTATCTTCTTTACTACTCCGTCTTATTGAAATGATGATGATGGTGGTGATGATCATTATTTTAAGCCTTTGCATGTACGTAGAGAGCTTCTGCATCTTGGAGACAAATTCCTTGTGTGTCTAATCACACTTGGCAAAATAAAGTATTCAATTCTGTCCTGTTCTTGTGCTCTGCTCTACTCATAATCAAAAATGTAACAGATACCTCAAGAGTTGAAGCCCCTAAGGGCCAAATGTGGGGTGAAACAGCATTGTGTCAACGCTGCAAATATTGTATATTCTTGCTTTTGACAATATGCAGAATTGTCTGGTAAATATGGGGTTAATAAAGAGCAGAAGGGACGTTGGGGGTAAAGCCCGGGAAAGAAAGAGGAAGAAGACATTTGACCTTGACACTAATTGGATAGTGTGAGATATGAAGGCTAATTTAGGGAGGAAACATGCTGATAATTTAACTCAGTGTTTCTCAACCTTGATAATTTTAAGGCATGTGGACTTCAACTCCCAGAATTCCACAGCCAGCATTGCTGGCTGTGGAATTCTGGGAGTTGAAGTCCACATGTCTTAAAATTGTCAAGGTTGAGAAACACTGATTTAACTGCTCAGAGGAAGAGAACTTAGATCCTAGTATCCCTCCGTTGTGCCTGTGCCGACATTTTGTATCAATAAAAGACTTTTAGGAAAATAAATGCCTGGAAGTTCTTTGGAATGTTTCATTAGCCGGAACCACATCACATTGCTTCATGGCAATAGAGCGTGTACTTTTGGCAGTAAAGGGTTCCAAAGAGGGCATCCAGATAAGGGGTTCTGAAGCTGTTTTTGGTCATGCCTCTGGCATCTTTAAATATGAAGAGCAAGTGAACAAAGATCTCTGAAGCTTTCAGGGGAAAGTTCATTTTTTACCATATAATAGCATTTATTCTCTCTTGGTTTGCTTTGGTTAAGATTCCCATTGTGACTGCCTTTCTGTGATAGAAGTCACTGCTGATTTTCTATCTGGGAACAGCTGTTAAAGTTCTACATTCAAAATATGTCTACGTTGGCCCCTCCTGTCTTTCCAACATTGTTTCCTCTCCAGTTATGGTTGTCACACTCCATAAATCTTGGATTTATAAGTGGAATACTCAGATTCATGTGACTGCTTTGGAATGTTGAGTCAACTCTGAGTCAGCTTATTAAAAATGAGAGCAGTGGCAAAACAAACGAAGGCTATAACATACTAGGTTTGAGCATCAACTATCCTTTTTTCCTCTTGGGATGGTTGACCTAAAAGAGATAACAATAAATAATGCTAGGATCAACAGCTAGGATCAACAGTACCTAAAAGAGATAACAATAAATAATGCTAGGATCAAGATTGTTCCTTGGGAGCCAATATGAAATTTGCTACGTTTTATCTATGTGTGCTGTGTAGATCCACATACTAAATTATTAGGTTTATACTGTAGTGCAGTGGTTCTCAACCTGTGGGTCGGGACCCCATTTGGGGTCGAACGACCATTTCACGGGGGTCGCCAAACAACGCAGTCCGCCATTTTTTCCCCCTTTTCCTTAGCTGTGCTACTCCCTTTTATTCTATTGGCTTTTGAAAGCCAATAGAATAGACTCTCTTGAATAGAGTCTAATTCTATTGGCTTTCCAAAGCCAATAGGAATTGTCCAGGCTGTCTCTGCCCTGCTGAGCCCGCCAAAAGTCCCAGTCTGCAAACGGTGCTGCACCAGTTGAGTAGTCCTCGACTTACGACTGGTTGAGTAGTCCTCGACTTACGACCGGTTGGGGGGTCGCGGCATTAAAAAGGTTGAGAACCACTGCTGTAGTGTGTCACACAGAGATGGCCAATTGTACTTTATTCAAGGAATGATGGTTAAATCAAGTCTGGCCTGATGCATTGTGCAAATTCGTACTTTACAACTAGTGAGTTGCCTGAATATAATGGAAAAGAGGGTAAGATGGAAGGACATGTATTAACAGTGCTATTCTGCCTATTTTCCTTAGTATTTTTGTGACAGTCTATCACTGTTAAACTTGAATCAGTTTCTGTTTTTTCATCTTTTACCGTCCAAGAATTTCTAAGATCCCTCTCATTGATTCATTAAATAGCTTGATTCTTATATATTTCTAAGCTCTAGAATTTCCTTGTGTAGGAAGCTCATTCTTACTTCCTTAGCCTTCCTTAATTTTTGGAAGTTATGGCAGCTTTCTCTCTTAAGTAATCCATTAATATATACAGTACCTTATTGCAGTTGTTATTTGACTTTTTAAATATAATTTTTACTGAAGGTTTTAAAAGCAATAATAAGAATTCATACAAACTAAATGAAAATGAAAGAAAGAAATAATTGGAAAAGTTAAAAGTGCAATAAGAAAATAAAAAAGTGAAAGATAACACAGAAAGATATAAAGGTATAAAGAAATAGCTTCTGATATTCTTTACAGTAATTATAAGTACAACTATATTTTATCCTTTCTCTTTAAACTTGCATCCTGACTCTTCTTTTTTATAATCTGTCCTTTCTAATTGCCAAAACCATAAATCACCAGCTCCATTTTTTTTTCATTTTTACACAAAAAGTCCATTAGAGCTTTGCATCCACCACTAAATAATAAGTATTGCCCTTTCTCTAATCAAAGAAGTCAGTTTGTCCACTCCATCCAGTTCACCCTTAGTTTCTGGCATATCTTGAAAAGCTGACATGTACTAACCCAAGGGCAATCCTGCTTAGTTTTTTTGCTGTTGGCTAAGTCTTCTAGACCAGTGGTTCTCAACCTTTTTAATGCCACGACCCCCAACCGGTCGTAAGTCGAGGACTACTCAACTGGTCGTAAGTCGAGGACTACTCAATGAGTGCAGCACCGTTTGCAGAATGGGACTTTTGGCAGGCTCAGCAGGGCAGAGACAGCCTGGACAATTCCTACTGGCTTTTGAAAGCCAATAGAATTAGAGTCTGTTCAAGAGAGTCTATTCTATTGGCTTTCAAAAGCCAATAGAATAAAAGGGAGTAGCACAGCTAAGGAAAAGGGGGGGGGAAATGGCGGACTGCGTTGTTTGGCGACCCTCGTGAAATGGTCGTTCGACCCCAAATGGGGTCCCGACCCACAGGTTGAGAACCGCTGTTCTAGACCCTACTACGTGGTTGCAATGTAAATTCACTTTTGTGTTGAGCTTTACAGTACATTTACATAAAGACTGATAGCAAGACTGGTTGATAATGGAAAGTCCCGTTTTCCACCTCAGTTCCTGGTGACTCTGTAAATTCGTGTCGGCTTCTGGCAGCAGTTCAAAATTGGTTTGCCACTACCTACTTTTGGTACGCTTCTTGATTTCTCCTCTTGTTCACAACAGTGTTATTGCATGGAGGCTAACCAGCATGATCCTATTTAGCTTGTGAGGAAAGAAAATGTCAAACAGATGTTACCAACTGCCAAAATGTCAGCTTTCTTCTAGGCAGGATGTGGAGAGCACTAACAGGGTCTTATATTTGGCACCCGAGTTTCTTAGGATGAGATTTTCTGAATTACTTTCCACGTTTTTGAACACAAGTGGAATGCAAGAAGAACCCTTGCGTAAATTAGGAAGCAGCTCCTAGATTAGAGTGATCACATGTGTTGTCTCGAGCACATCAGATTGTATGTATAAGGATCACATAGAACTAAACAGTTGATCAGTAAAATAAAGGAGATTTGAAGAATGATGGGTTGTTAGAGCAGCCTTTCGCAGCTGGGTTTCTGCTGAACTCTAGGGTCCTGCAAGAGGTTGTAATTGGAAAAAAATAAACATTATTTTGGGTTCTGAGATAATTAATATTCTCTGTGGGCGACTAGGAACCAAACAAAAAGGATTGGCTAAGATGACCAAAATAAACAGTTCCACAGAAAAATACTCTCTTTTCAAAAGAGCATTGATAAATTATTATTGGATTATTATATATACATTTTACTGATCATTGTAACGTGCTGTAAGCTATAGATATAGGCTTGAGACCTGAAAATTATTTCAAGAGGTCATCTGGGGTAAAAAAAAGTTGAAAAGGCTGGTTGAGAAGGTAATTTAAATACCATTAAATACAACAAGGCTGCAGTGTTAAGTACCTATCGCTAGATGGATGCAGAGACCACAGTGAAGTGTAATTGCATTGTCCCTTCTACCTCCTTCCATCCATTCTCCATTTTTAAGCCTACTTTATAGACAGTTGGAGAAAGGTGCAGTTTGCTGTGTTTGTGAAAGCAGCATAAACTTTGTTGTGATGATATAATCCCTAGGAAATACGATCTAGTGAATATTAATAATATACCTTCTTAAAATGACATCTGGCTTCCGTGTGAACTGGTTCAATCCATCTTTAGAAGTGATGTTCTGATACAATAGGGCTACAGTATTATACCTAGGCTTCATTAATCCAGATTATCACCTGGATCAGGATTTCTTAACCTATGTTTCTGTGAGGTTGATTTCATTTCATTTTCATTAACCTTTGATGAAAATTTAGCTTTTCATTCAATAACTTATATAAGCAGCACAGTGATTTATGCCTAAATCTCAGACTAAAATTATGACACCCTAAAATTAAGGTATTGCTATTAATTTAATGGGGTAATAGATATATTGCTGTTATACGTGTTATTTTTTATGTATTTCGATAAACTGTATTTGAGGATAATTGATGTACTGTATAATATGGTCCACATGCATTTTATTTATGCATTTAAATACATTCCTTATTAAACAGGGGTCCCTTAGATTTCACCAGGTTCTTTAAGAGGTCCCTAGCATAAAAAGGTTAAGAACTCCTGACCTAGTATGACAGTTTCACTTTTCTGTATCACTGTTGCCACGTAATGTTTATGTGGATATTTGCAACTCAGATCTAATGGCCTATGATTTGCCATTTTCAGAGGTGAGGCTGCCGTTTTTTATGGCAGATTTATACAAGACTGTATCCCTAAAGGAACTGTCTATCATCTATTTTTAAAATTTCAGTTGTGTCTTGGCAATTCTGTGGACCAACTCCACATCTGCAGATTTTCACCTGTTTCTTTCAATTGTTTTTTGTTGTGGCTTGTGTTGGTTTTGATGGTGTCTAGGCACTGTGTTTTTTTTTTTCCTTTTATTGCTGATCACTTTGAGCATAACCAAGCATAACTGCCTTTTCTAATGAGTTTGTTCTCATGACATAGCCAAAATAAGTAAGATGGAATTTTATGATTTTTACCTTTTAGTAATATATCTAGTTTTATATGCTCCAGTTCTTGCTTGTTTGTCACCTTTACTACCCAGGGAATGTGCAGGAGCCTTCAACGTCATAGCTTAAGTGAATCAATTTTTTCATGGTCCAACTTTCACAACCATAGGTAACTATGGGAAACATAATAAAATGGATTAATCTGCGTTTAGTTGCCAAGCTGATGTTCTTGGCTTTCCATATTCTATTCATGCTTATCATTGCTGTGTGACCCAGTGTGATTCAACACTTTATTTCTGGATGGCATTCGCTGTTTCAATCAATCTGAAATCCTAGGAAATTCTTGCATGCATTTGATATCTTCACTATCAATTGTTATTTCAAATATTTCCATTCCTTGCAGTGGTCATGAGCTTGGTCTCTTTTGATTGTTCAGAAACAGGCCAACTTTCTTACTTTCATCTTTCATCCTTTCGATTGGAGGTGTCTGAGAGAAGAGTTGTGTCATCAGCATATTAAGGATTGTTGATGTTGTTCCTCCAATCTTTACTTCAATTTTTAATTCTTCAAGTTCCAGCTTCCTCATGATCACTTTGGTATGCATATTGAATCAGGAAGGTGAAAGAGTGCAATCTTGCGAAACTCATTTTTCTAGCATGAACCAAAAAGTATCTCCATATGGTGTTTGTACAGTGGCTTCCTGATTTGAGGCAGCATGACTACATCATGTTGGCCAGATGTGTTGGCACTTCTGGCTTCTAGGACTTTCCATAACTTGTCATTATCAATACAGTCGAAGGCTTTCTTGTAGCCATTAAAGCAGATGTAGATTTTTTAATATATATTCTTGAGATTTTGCCATGATCCAGCACGAATTTGCAATATGGTCACCAGTGCCATGACTCCATTCTGAAGCCAGCTTGATCATCTGGTACTTCCTTTTTGATGGCTGGTGCCAGATCTTAAGGAGAATCTGAATAGAGTAGAGTAGAGTAGAGTAGAGTAGAGTAGAATGGAATGGAATGGAATGGAACGGAACGGAACGGAACAGAACAGAACCTTGGAGGTCTTCTAGTCCAGTCCACCGCTGAAGCAGGAGAACCTATACCATCACAGACAAGTGATTGTCCAGTATCTTCTTAAAAACCTCCAGCACCCACTATTTCTGAAGGCAAAGCTGTTCCACTGGTTAATTGCCCTCACTGTTAGGAAGTTTCTCCTTAATTCCAGGTTGCTTCTCTCTTTGATCAGTTTCCAACCATTGTTTCTTGTCCTGCCCTCTGGTGCTTTGGAGAATAACGTGACCCCCTCTTCTTTACGGCAGCCTCTCAAATACTGGAATACTGCTATCCTGTCTTCCCTATTTCTTCTTTCTTTTCCTTTTCTTTCTAGGATGAGGAATGAGGACAATTTTGTGGTAATTGGAACAATCCTTGGAGTCACCCTTTATTAGCAATAGAATGAACACTGTTCATTTCCAATCTTGTGACCCTATGTTCATTTCCCAAACTTTCTGGAACAGGGCTGTGGTGGTTGTGGGTGATATGGCCTCAACAATTCTGTGAGGATGGTATCAACGTCTGGTCCCTTGTTATTTGTCAGTTGGCTCGTTGCCCAAATAACCTCCGGAAGGATGGCTGCTTCTGTTTCTGCTTCCCTTTCCTCATCATCCTGAGGAGGCTGGGCTGGCATACAGCTCTTCTTTATATTCTCGCCATCTGTCCTTGACAACTTGTTGGTCAGACAGCTCTTTCCCTTGCTTGCTTGTTTGTGATGATGCTTTTATGAGCAGTAAATGATTTTTGGATCCTTTTGACCTGCACAAATGGATTCTTGCACAAATGGTGTGGCACTTCATGCAGTGCTCTTCTAGCTGCTTACTACATTAGCCCTAATGTACTAATACATTAGTCCTAGTGCTTTATTGTTTTTCCTTACTGTTCTCTTGAAATCTGCATTCTGTCTTCTTTCTTCCTCCCATTGGCTTGCTGCTTTGGCTGCTTTTCTTCACGCAGCTATTTCTGATAGTTTCATCTAGGAGTTACTAGCATTTTTTACTCTGGCTTCTTTTATGGTGTGTGTTCAACTGCTGTTTTAATGATAGTTGATTGGATTTGTTGCCACGGTACGTTGGGCATCTTCCCATCAGTGTCCAGCAATTCAAACCCATTTTCCATCAATTGCAAATTATGGAAGGGATTTTGGTGATGTCAAACCTCTTTGGTGGTGCTGTCTTTTTGATGCTGCATAATTTGACTCTGATCTGATCTTACCAACAATTTATAATCTGAACTGCAGTCAGCACCTGGATATGTCTTGACAGCTAGGACAGAACTAGGCCATCAATGGTTGCACAGGATATAGTTGATCTGATTATGGTGCAGTTTATTTGGTGAGGTCCAAGTATATAAGGGACACTTGTCCTGTTTGAACCAGGAATTCATGATTTGGAATTGATTTTCATGGCAAAATTGAACCAAACAAATGCCGGCTTCATTGTTCTCCCCAAGTCTAAAGCTGCCAGTGATGCCTGCTTTTATTTGCCTGCCAACCTTTGCATTGCATACGTACCCAGTATATAAATAAATGTCTTTTTCGGGCACTTGCTTCAGAGATTTGTCAGTGCTGGCATTGAAACCCTTTATTTCAAGCTCTGTTGCATTAATTGTTGGGGCATAGATTTGAACTCCTGAGATTTTGAGGCGCTTCCTTAACTAAATTTCTTGATTAAATTTGATTTGGTTGTTCATTCAACTTGTTAAGTCATAAACCATGTTTTTTTTAGAACTGTGTGGCACTGAATTAGTGCATTGAGACCAATTGACTCTCAATGACTTAAGTTCACATGAGATGCTGAATCAGATTATGACTTAGTGCAATGTGTAAACCCAGCCATTGTACGGTATATATATAGCATA
This sequence comes from Crotalus tigris, assembly GCF_016545835.1. NCBI lineage: Eukaryota > Metazoa > Chordata > Lepidosauria > Squamata > Viperidae > Crotalus > Crotalus tigris. The sequence goes on from NW_024098373.1 coordinate 191,512, forward strand.
TGATGAAACTATTCAAAGGTTTGGAGAAATATAATAAAAGGAACATAGTAATTTAATGGAATGGCTTGTTTCTGACTGCTCTACCCTCAGCAACTTTTGCTTCAACATAGAAGTCTATGTCTTCTGATAATTTGATGGTATTAGACTTTAAAACCTGCTTTAGCCATTGTGTTGTTGTTGTTGTTAGTTGTGTCTGACCCATCGCGACCCCATGGGCAACGTTCCTCCAGGCCTTCCTGTCCTCTACCATCTTCTGGAGTCCATTTAAGCTCACGCCTACTGCTTCAGGGACTCCATCCAGCCACTCATTCTCTGTCGTCCCCTTCTTCTCTTGCCCTCAATCTTTCCCAGCATCAGGCTCTTCTCCAGTGAGTCCTTCCTTCTCATTAGATGGCCAAAGGACTTGAGTTTCAACTTCAGGATCTGGCCTTCTAGAGAGCAGTCAGGGTTGATCTCCTCTAGGACTGACCAGTTGGATCGCCTTGCAGTCCAGGGGACTCGCAGGAGTCTTCTCCAGCACCAGAGTTCAAAGGCCTGAATTCTTTGGCGCTCAGCCTTTCTTATGGTCCAACTTCCGCAGCCATACGTTGCAGCTGGGAGAACCATGGCTTGACTATACATACTTTTGTTGGCAGGGTGATGTCTCTGCTTTTTAGTATGCTGGCTAGATTTACCATAGCTTTTCTCCCCAAATGTAGCATTTGAAAAAAAATAGCTTCCAGTGATCAGTGAGAATTATTTTTCAAAGCGGTCTGTAAATAGATCTTCAAAACCCAGATGATATAATAGTTTATCTTTTTGTACCTGTGGGATGTTTTTGTCCCTTTGTATTTAATTATGTTTCTCTCCTTTTCAGCTTCAAGAATGGATCGATTCAGTTTTTTTCTCCTTCCAACTCACGATGTCATCCTGAACAAAAGCATTGTCAACTCACACTGAGGAAAAGATTTCGCCCAGGAAATAGCTACGTTGTGGTTTCTTAGGCAACTACCTACAAAATCATTTTCAAAAGACAGAAGGCTGTTATAAAAGGCAACACATTGTACAGAATTACTTCGTTGTTGTTCATATTTGTTTTGCTTCCTGTCAAAAACATGTTCATTTTGGGCACTTAAACTCCCATTAAAATCCTTTAAAACTTTGGGATTCATGGATCATTGGATGAAAAGTTGACCGGAATCTCAGTGAATGATCAAAGACTGCGTGATCTTGCAGGAACAAGAATACCTCCTAATCACCTTAATTCCTCCCCCAACTTCATTGGTGAGCAACCTTGAGACAAAAATGACCTCTAGTCCACGATTATATATCTATTCCAACTGGGCATTTCTTTAATCTACCTTGTTGATTTTCTCCAATAACAGTGCCAGGAGTAGGAAATTCATTCTAGAATTCTACCACTTTTGCAATTCAGAAGTTTATCCTAATGACCATGCTTAAAACTTTTGGCCACCACCTGGGTCTACTGTTTCTTTTCTGCAATAGACGCATATATTATTCATGTACTAAAATCTTTTAAGTCAGCCCATCAGTTATTTAATTTTTTTTTCTCAGTCATCCATACTGAACGGATGGGTTCTTAGACTTACCTTTAAAAAAGCATTGTTGTAGCTCAGGAGTGCGTATCACCATATAATGCTGCTCACCCTAGAGATGTATCCAGCTGTGTTGTTACCTTTATGTAAAAGAAGATATAGCTGTCCAGTGGAACAAGTATCCTGTTTGTAGTTTGAAGGAGAGATGCCACCATTTGGAGTATGAAAAAGCAGAACTTTTTAACTCAGAAGATAGAGATGAGAGCCATCAGTTTTGGTCACCTTGTAAACGGTAAGTCTTTAAAATATTTATCCTTAGAATTGCAAACTAGGAAGAAAAATGGTTTGGAAATACAGTAAAAAGTAAAAGATTTGAATAGCATACTTGAGAAAAGACGTATTTATGAAGAGCAGTTTGTTTCTTCGAATTTGCTGTCTAAATTGCATGCTATTGGAATTATTATTCATTAAATTTACAAGGCTTCTTAACTCAGTGGGATTATAACACCTAGATTGCTTGATTTGTGCCTTCTGCTACAGCTTCCCTCAATGTGATGCTTCCAGATATATTGGCCCTGTTCTGCTTAGCATCCCCAGTTAGCATATCCAGTAGAATTCTTCAAGCATACTGGGAATTCTGAAGTTACAGACCCAGCATAACTGGGGAAGTCCTTGATAAACAGTTCATTTTCAATAGCGATGTCAGTGATACCTTAATACTCCTCGTTAATTGGTTCTGGGCGGTGCAATGAGTACCAAAAAAAAATTAGTACCAAACAAATTTTTCCCATAAGGAATAATGTAGTGAGTCACGAGGCAGCTGATACCGACAAGTTCTATCTTGTGCATTGAGTACCAAACAAACAATGAGTACCGGGTCAAAATTTTCACGCCGGAATGTGTTGAGTACCAAATTTGATGAATTTCAAAGCAGTTGAGTACGAAGGTACCACTGTATTTTGGCCTTATGAAAAGGCTGAAGGGCCCATGTTATCTTTTCCCAATGCATTCACTCTCTTGAGGACAAAGACAACCGAACAACATTCTTGTCAAATCTCTCCTACCGAAGTCAGAACTCCAAAATGAAGACAAATGTGTATGTTCTTCTTAACTACTTAGATTTGCCAGAAGGGAATTCTACCAAAACCGTTGTTGCTATTACACAATCCTGTAGGAGTCACAAGAGAGAAAGCTGCTAATGATAAGGGTAGACGGGAATTGTGCTGGGGTTAAACCGTTGCCAGTCCTGATTATATAAAGACCAGAACACCAGCTGAAGCTCCATAAAATGCTTTTTTCTTGCTTTAGTATCATTGCTTTGTGTTCAGGGCTAACTAGCTGGAATTTTTCTCCTGTCAAGTCAAACGCCGGAGGATGTCAGCATTTTATGTAAGATTGAGATCAAATTTGGTATTTTGGGAATTGCCATCTGTGCTCTTTTTATATAAGGAAGATTTGCTGCCAAGATTTGTGTACAATCTTGTTAGGATTCAGCCATGATGGTGGGGGAATTGTTTGAAAAATAATGATATGGCTATGTGATTGCAATATCTAAGTGAATTGCTAGTGTTTGCTTGTAGCACCTTTACCATTGCTCCTAAATTTTTTGGGAGAATCTCAAAAACTCATAGAAAAAGAGCTGAGCTGGGTTTATACTGTAATGCAGGTAGTCCTCGACTTACAACACTTTGTTTAGTGACTGTTCAAAGTTACAACAGCACTGAAAAAAGAGACTTACGACCTTTTTCATGCTTATCACAGTTGTGGCATCCCAATGGGTTGTGCGACCAAAATTCAGACGCTTGGCAGTTTATATTTATGATGGTTGCATGTTCCAGGGTCATGTGATCACCTTTGACAACCTTCTAACAAGCAAAGTCATTGGGGAAGCCAGACTCACTTAATAACCGTGTTACAACCTTAACAGCTGCAGTGATTCACTTAACAACTCTGGCAAGAAAGGTTGTAAAGTGGGGCATGACTCACTTAACAATTGTCTCGCTAAGCAAGAGAAATTTTGGGCTCAGTTGTCATAAATTGAGCACTATCTCTATAGCAAAAGCAAAAACTTAAAAAAAGAATATACTGGTAATTTTATTATTATTATTATTATTTTTAAAATTTATAAGCTGCCCCACTCCCGAAGGACTCTGGGCGGCTAACAATAAAAAACACATAAAACATAACAAACAACAATACAAAAACAATCATTTGTACCTTATCTTTCCTTGTTGCCTGTTGAAGGACCACAAACACTTATTTTCTCTTAAACCTCGATGTTATGAACTTCTTTAGAGGCTCTTACCTGCATGCCCTGAATTTCAGAGATGAGGTGAAAGATCTTTTCATGGCTGTCCTTGCTTGGAATATCTATATAAGAATTTAAGACAAGCCATGCTGGATTAGAGATAGGCTTGATTTAAGATTAATGTGAGCTTTGCCTCATCTCTGGCTCTCTATGTATGGAGATATATCCTGAACCTATAGTCAAAAGTTAGCAAGTTAAGTTTGAAGTTAAAAAAATAGCTAGTCCTTTTAACTTCAAACCATTCCTAACTTCACCGTTTATGAATTTGTCCCTCTTTTGACTAATTAAAATTAATTATTATAGCTATACCTTTAATCATCTGGCATCTTCTGTACTATGTTTTAAGTGCCAGCTTAAGATATTTCATTTTGTTTGAAAAGGGAGCCTTGTTGGTAGATTATTTTGACTTTGTTCTTTTGAGAATTGTTATGAGAGTATAATTAGTCCTCTTGTACATTGGTGCTTTCATTGTTTTTGTTCTACTCTTTCTTGATTTTTTTTAATCTGGTAAACTAAATTCTGTTCATTATTGCATGTCACCTGAGGGAGGAAAAACTAATCAAGTTTAAATAGTTGAATAGATCATTAAAAGCAAAATGCATACTATTTTATGACTCTAGTTTCTAAGCCCCTTCTATGTGCATTGTCTTGCATCCAGAGAAAGGCCTATAATTCTCTCATAGTTGTTTGAGAATTAGCTGACAGAATTCAGTGGTTCTTACTTTTGAGTAGAATTACGTTGTGCTTGGATCCATTTCAATTAATGCCGCACCATTTTTAATCCCACTCTTCCTTGCAAGAATAAAATAATGTGAAAATTATAAGCACTGGAAGCAGAATAAATTATGGAGAACATGCAAATGTAAATCTACATTTATACAATGTCTTGCCAGGGAAATTGGCAAAGAAACATCCTTACTTACCTTTCCATTGACTGGTGAAAAACCACTTAGTTTTCTCACCATTTGGCTGCTTGCCATGCTGTTGCTCATAAACATTTATTTAATGCAGTTTTCTATGGATTTTTTAAATGCACTGTTTTATTTGGGGGGAAGGAAGGGTTTTTTAAGAGGTATGGAAGCACTGATTTATTTCTCTTGTGTAGAAACTTGGCTGGTACCTCAATGTAACATAAAAAAAGAATAATTATTCTGATGTGCAGGCAGGCCAGGCCATCCCAGTTGATAGAGGATGCTATGCAAATACGTTTGTGCAATTAGTTGTTCTTGTTCTACACTGCACTACACTTCAACTGATGTCAGTTTTCCATTTGAGCTGAATTTCTGGCACATGGTGAAAAGCTGTAAAAAAGAGAGATAGTATTAAAAAAAAATCAAGTGCCACAGTCTGGTAAAAGCTCATATTCACTCTGCCCTTTAATTGGCACCTCCAGTTTAACTGTAAGCGATTAGTTGCTAAATTACTTACAAGCAAGTTTCTGACTTAGATAAAAGGAGAATTTTTTTTCTATAAAAAAAACAATGCTGGGCCCCTGTAAGAAGGAAGAAAATATGTGTTGCAATGTGTCATATATATAATTTATGCTCTTTGGTTTATCGTAGCAGCAAGTGAGTGGGTGGGTAGGGGAAAACATATCCTTGGGAGGAAGGGAGCTGTTAAATCATTCGGCTGGTTTAATGATTCAGCCTCTTGGCGACTTGTTGAAAGTGTTCTGTGCCGCTGGTTTCAACTTACAAGAAATCAATACCATATGCATGAGTAAACCATCTTGACACAAGAGGATGTTTAAGATATAGTTCTGTGTACTTTCCCTCTTAAACAGAAGCAGGACTAGCCTTCTGGAAAAGGAAACACATGTCATCACAGCTGCCTTACTCGCTCTTTTCTTCTGTTGTTTTCAGACTGAGAGCTAGGGTGGCCTATTGAATAGAACAGGATTGAGACCTGTGAACCCTCCAGATGTAACTGGACTACAGTTCCAGAGTAACCTCAGCTCTGGTCAAGGATGAAGGATGTTGAATCTCAGCAACATCTGGAATTTGGCCAGTTTCTCCCACCCTCTCTTCTTCCTAGAAAAGATTTTGGACTATAGGGGATTAAGTTCTCAAGAGTTGTTGAGAAAATACAGATATTTTCTGGATGTATAACTTCAAATGGTTGGCTAGGACTTAATCTGTTGAATTGCTGCTGTGACCGGGCAGAGGGGGAAAGAGTCATCTTTCTGTGGAAGATTCCTAGTTGGAGTCCTTGGGTTCACCATTTTTAAAAAAGTTAGTGGATGGTGAGAAAGAGGTTTTTCTGCCAGAAACTGCAAAGCCAGCAGCTAGTTAGCACTGACTCAAATTTCTGCATGTTAGCTAGGACTTCCAATCCATATTTGGAGAGCACTAAGGTGCATAAAGTGACACAAATAATACTATAGATAGTATTCAGTTATTAGTCATAGCATAAATGTTGCTCTCCCAGGCAATTATCTATTCATATTTTTTCCCTATACAGGTAGTCCTCACTTACTGACCACAACTGGGGCCATAACTCCATCACTAAGTGGTGAAATGTCATATGACTGCACTGACTTCAATGTCAGTTTGCACTGTGATTGTTAAACAAATCATTGGAGGTTGTTAAATGAGACATCATGTGACGATGAACTCTTGACTTCCTGTTGGCTTCCCCACTGACTTTTATTTTTGGTCAGCTCTTCCATATCTATGAACAAGTTGCAGTTCTTGAAAAAAATCTTCATAATGAAACTAAATCCAAATTGGCCTGCATTTACAGCCATTTGCAGTGTCTTGTAGTCATGTGATTACAATTTATGACATTTTTGCTGAAAACCGGCATTTACTTCTAGTGTCTGGCAAAAACTACCCATAATGAACAATTGATTCATTTAATGACTGTGCCATTCACTTAATGACTGCTACAAAAATAGGTAAAATAGGGGCAGTCACACCATGACTCGCTTTACAACCATCTCAATTTACAACCATAATTACCAGGCTCAATAATGGTCATAAGCGAAGGATTATTTGTATAGGAGGGTATATTGGAACATAAAAACTGCTGATCTAGCTTAGCATTCTTTGACCACGTGCTAATTATTCATAAGTAAAATATCTACCTTGCAAACATAAGTTAAGTATCTACCTTACATGGCAAACTATAACTAGGTGTGACTTATTATGTCCTCCCTTGGATTTGAAATCAAAGCATTGGGATATCTAAATCTCTCAAGATGCTAGCTTTTGAGTCAAGCTTCATTCCTGGTAAACTTAACAGACATGCCTTTATAATAAAATGCCACTGGGCTACTTTCTGGGATGTCTTTATTACTTCCAAATTTGGCATACAGCCTTAGGATTTCCTGGTGGTCTCCTAGCGAATTACTAACCAATTCTGCTTAGCATTATGAGATTAATTGAGGGTAACCCAACAGAGATAAAGGAATGGTTCCGTTTTGTAGATGTGGCTTTATATCTGGAGGCTACACAGGAATTGATTCGTGGTTTGCACGACATGTTGGACTATGTTAAGAAAATCTAATCAAATCAAGCCCTGATAAGATGGCTGTCCCATAACCTGGACCATAATTCAGGTTGAGATAACCTGCTCAGCCCAATTATAGCGTGATGTATGGGGCTTGTGTGCACATGGTCTCTATCATACAGTAGCCATGTGTGTGTCTGTGGAAACTCTCACATTGAAATGGGTAGAAGAACATTACTTTCATGTTCCTCAACTCCTGGTATTCAGACACATTGTTAGAAAAGGGTTCCTCACATTCAGGAGCGGTTTGGCAGTAGAACAAAAGACTCAGAGAACATATTTCATTCAATATGTTCCAGAAACTTCTAGACCGTATTGCATCAGAAATGCCTACACTGAGCAGTAATTTGGATTCCATAGATTCAAGGGCCTTTTCCAGAGAATTTACGATTCCAGGAGGTAATGTCCGAATTGTGCTACAACTTTTTCACCTGAAATCAAGTTTCATTTGTCTCTGAATATAATAAACCGAAATGAGCAAAGGTCTTTTCTTTTTGGGGCAAGACCTGCAATAATGGACTTAAATTACAGAAAAGCAGATTTTGATGGAATGTTAGGAGGTGGTAGCCACTCCTATGCTGGAATTATTCAAGCAGAGGCTGAATAGCCATCTGTTAAGACATGCTTTCATTTGAATAAAGCAGGCATGTCAAACTGCCGGCCTGCGGACCGGATGCGTCACGCAGAAACCGTACCCTCCCCATCGCCGGCAATGGGGAAAAAGACGCGATATATCACGCGATGTCACGAGTTTGACATGCCTGGAATAGAGCCTGTACTTTGTGTCTCAGTGGCCCCTTCCAACTGAAGGATTGGTATGTGTTGCATATAGAAAGCAATAACCATCTATCTACAGGTAGTCCTCATTTAGCAACTGCCTCTTTTAGTGACTATTCATCATTATGACGGTGATGAAAAAAGTATGACTGGGTGGCTTCCATCTATTTCCTCCATAGATCAGTAAAACAAAGAAAAGCTAAAATAAGATTTTAAGTATGGTTAAGTACTTAGCGACCGTGGGTCAGCTTAGCCTAGTGCAGTGGTTCTCAACCTTTTTAATGCTGCGACCCCCAACCGGTCGTAAGTCGAGGACTACTCAACCGGTCGTAAGTCGGGGACTACTCAACCGGTCGTAAGTCGAGGACTACTCAACTGATGCAGCACCGTTTGCAGAATGGGACTTTTGGCGGGCTCAGCAGGGCAGAGACAGCCTGGACAATTCCTATTGGCTTTTGAAAGCCAATAGAATTAGACTCTATTCAAGAGAGTCTATTCTATTGGCTTTCAAAAGCCAATAGAATAAAAGGGAGTAGCACAGCTAAGGAAAAGGGGGAAAAAAATGGCGGACTGCGTTGTTTGGCGACCCCCGTGAAATGGTCGTTCGACCCCAAATGGGGTCCCGACCCACAGATGGAGAACCTCTGGCCTAGTGGTTCATTCACAATCCAAGCTTAGTGACCTCTTCGCTTAACGACCCAAGTTGCTGGTCATAATTGTGGGTTGCTAAATGTTGACTACCTGTAATAGTCAATAATAGTAGTATCTTCAACAAGTGTGTTGCTGTCCAAATTGGTGGATGGGTAGTGACATCTTTATGATAGCAAATTCCACAGCTGAATTATGTATATCTGACTTAAGTTACATTCTCTTCAGCTTCCCTTAATAGCCACAGTTCCTGAATATTCTAACTCTTTTCTTCAGGATACTGAAAACAGAATCCCAGTAATCAGGGGTTCTCAACCTTGCCAACTTTAAGACTTGTGGACTTCCTCAAACTGGCTGAGGACTTCTGGGAGTTGAAGTCCACAAGTCTTAAAGTTGCCAAGACTGAGAACCCCTGCAGTAGATCAATAAGTAGGTCTCGTTCTCCACCTTTTTTTTGCTTTCTACCTGCACTTCATAATGCCTGATGCTCTTATTTTTTTTTCAATCATTTCTGGCTCAAAGACTGCTTTGGCAAGATATTAGAATAATAATGGATTGTTTTGGAAAATGTTCCTGCTGTGTCATGGTACATTCCGAGAAGAAAGGCAACAGTGATTTATATTTCACCATAAAAAAAAAGAATGCTTCAGTTGCTCTCAGTGATGGATTTTCTTTTTTCTTTGGTTAAGAGAACACGTACTTGTTTTGACTAGGATTTTGTTTGGGGGGGGGGGGTTTATAAATCATTATCAAGGACTAGTAAATGAATATGACTCAGTATTCTCTTTAAAGCTTACCATTTCTCAATATGAAAGAGATCTGATAGAAACCATTGTTGTGTTTTCTTTTCCAAGTTGCTGCTCAATGCAAACTTTTTTCGGTCCATATTTCTGGGCTAGGTCTTATCCTGCGCCTACCATGCAGCCTGTGATCTGAGTTGCTTGACCCAAGTCTCCTTATACAGCCAAGTGAAATTGATCTGTTCAATCTCAGCGTTGTCCAGCCTGGTTCCACAAATTACTGTTCAAGTGCCCTCCTACTCCCTCTTGATTTAAAAGTAGTTTACCATTTCTATTTCCAACAGAGGAAGGGACCGGAGTAATGTGGCTTTATACATGACCAAGAACTGTACTTTACTCAGAGATTCTATCCAAACTGATCTCTAGCGTGTAGACCAGCCTGCTGTGAATGTCAGAGTTAGTGGTTTACATACTCACAATCTTTGTTGGTAACAGTAGTAAACGTTTCCTTAAATTATTTTTTACTTTTGGAGACCACAAAAGCAACAATATGGAAGTGGTTAGCCATTCCTTTCTTTAAAGATTTTTTTTTTAACTTTCCAGGCTATAGTACTGCACAGCCCTGGTATTTCCTGGTGACCTATCCAAATATCAAACCAAGTTCATCTCTGCATACTTTTTCAGCCAGCTACCTGGATAATACCATTAGTATTGAGCTGAAAAAGCTTGACCCTACCTTCTCAATAGCTGCTCTTCATTTATGAGAGTTCACTTTTCTGCCCTAGGTAAAGCAAGGCATACTTTTTTTTTTTTTTTTAATGTGGAAGGGAGGGGTTTTGTGTGCCAAGAAACACAAATAGATCAGGAGATTTAAAAACGAAAAGCCCAACCTTGCTTTTATGTACTTACTCATTTCGGTGTCTTTCCGTACACAAGAATTGCGTACGGAATTCTTGCGAATTCTATTGCGAAATCACTTGGCATAAGAAACAAAGTGAGATATTTTGCACAAAGGGACGTAGCCTGTTTTGCTTTTTCTGATCAGTATCAAATGGGTTCTTGACCCCTTCTAGGGACTGCATTTTCTGTTCCCGTAAAACATATTTTCTTAGTAATGTTCACTTGATTTATGCAGGAAATGGGTGCATACAGATAGATACCAGTTAGCACCAACTAATGACATAGAATGCAAGTGTTTGGGATTAATAGCTCAGTGGTTATGTTTTATGGCAGTTTCACTGTCATAACTCTAATCAAACTTAGCATGGTGCTGAAATGAATATACTAATGCATAAGCTAAATTGAGTCAGGAAAGATTTCATGCGGTACAGCATATCTGTGCATTCATTTTCTTGTTATACCCAATACATGTTTCTGCATGCAGCATGAAGCTATTCTGCTAATCAGGCACTAGTTAATTTGGCAGAGAAATTGATTTGCCATTATTTCTTGGAAACAAACAAGCAAACAAATCCTGCATCTCCTCAGAATGTGGTATGAAAACAAAGAGTCTGTTTTCACCTGCATATTTAATTGTTCAGATGTTTTTGCAAATCTCTGCATATTTGTTTTTGTTCTGCTCTTGGTAAGATCTCTGGCTTCCAGATCAAGAGAGCAATAAAGCTCCCACTGGTGGCCTTGGTTAGGTACTCAAGAGATAATGGAGAGTAGAATATTTGGTGGTGTATGCCAACACATTTAGTAAGAAAAGCAATGTGGTGGCCTTGAAATTGTGTTGTGGAATATAAGAAAGTACATCTTGTGATTGTACAATAATAAGGTATAAACTCCATTATCTCATTGTGTGGGTTGTTGCCATGTTCTCCCAACCACATTTAAAAGTTACAGGATCTGTTTTCTCCTACTGTATATAGTAAAGTGGGGAAGACCAGCCAAAATTTCATTATTCCTGACCCACTGTCAAAACAGAAAGATATAAAAGCTGAAGAGAAAAAAGCCCTTAGTTTTTCTCCCTGCAAAATGCATTTAAAAGAGAGGGACAGACAGAAATGATAATACTTTCAACATATATTCAAATCATTTGCCACACTCTGATTTCCTTTCTTTGTAGCAGTTTTTCTGTGCATTATCAAGATGCTTCTACCATTAGGAGTTTTTGATCTGAAAGTCCTTTATTCAAAGCAAAGGCTATTTTGCTGCTTTTAGTGGAAGTCACTCCCTCCCACTGCCTGTAGCTCCATACAGTCAGAAGCAGTTCTGGATAGTTTTTAATCCATACAATATTCCGGGAGAAAAAGGTACAACCAAACAAAGATCACAATGTATATATGTATGTATGTATGTATGTATGTATTCAAAATTTGTGGCTGGCAAAGAGTTAGTGGCAGACTAGTATAGCTATTTCAGGCTCATTAGCCTCACCCAACAGATAAGGTTATGTATGTATGTACGTATGTACGTACTTATTTATCAATCATATTTATTAACCGCCCCTCAGAGGGGCTATAGGCGGTGAGGTCCTATTCCTAACTTTTGGCCGGCGAACCATAAACAACCACTCATTACAGAGTCAAATAATTTAAACAAAATCTCACCTTTCCTGTAATTTGAATCCATTATTTTGTGTCTTGCACTTTGTGAGCAATAGAGAACAGAACTGACCTGTGTAAGAACTTGTCCGGTAATTGAGTTGCTATTATATCTGTTCCTCAGTCTTTTCTTCTCAGGGCTAAATATTCTATTTCCTGCAGTCATTATTCATAGGGCAGTTTTCTAATCCCTTGATCAACCTTGGCCTTCTCTGAACCTGTTCCAATTTTTTCTGAATAATTCCAAAGGCACGCACCCGGAACTGGACATAGTATTTCATCGAAAATCTGGTTTAAATAAAGTCAGACCATCTGAAGAGTATGGGTTGAACTTGATCCGTGGTTTTTTAGAACAAAAGATTATTATATTTGTACTGTAAAGAACGTTTGTGTTTTGAAGAGACTTAAATAGGGTGATTTAAGAGGGATGGTCTAGTCCAGGGGTAGGCAACTTTGGCTCTTTTATGACTCGTGGATTTCAACTCCCAGAATTCCTGAGCCAGCATGAGGGAACTATGGCTCCTTCATGACTTGTGGACGTCAACTCCCAGAATTCCTGAGCCGGCATGGGGGAACTATGGCCCCCTCATGAGCCAGCATGACTCAGCTTGGAAACCTCTCCCTTTCCCCTCAGCATGGCTGGCTCAGGAATTCTGGGAGTTGAAGTCCACGAGTCATAAAAGAGCCAAGGTTGCCTACCCCTGGTCTAGTCATAGGTTGCATGCTTAAAGGGAGAATTACTTTATTTGTGATGTATTCCTTTGTTTGCTCCTTTATATAATGAAGAATGGCCTTCAATCTAATGAGCTGGTTGCTCAAAATGCATTCTTGTCAAAGGTTTTTCTCCATCTCCTCACCTCTCCTGATATTGATGAGAGAGAAGACATTTTTGGTTGTAGTAATTTTCACATTTGGGAGGGTTCGCTTAGCACAGTGGTTCTCAACCTGTGGGTCGGGACCCCATTTGGGGTCGAACAACCATTTCATGGGGGTCGCCAAACAATGCAGTTCGCCATTTTTTCCCCCTTTTCCTTAGCTGTGCTACTCCCTTTTATTCTATTGGCTTTTGAAAGCCAATAGAATAGACTCTCTTGAATAGAGTCTAATTCTATTGGCTTTCAAAAGCCAATAGGAATTGTCCAGGCTGTCTCTGCCCTGCTGAGCCCACCAAAAGTTCCATTCTGCAAACGGTGCTGCACCAGTTGAGTAGTTCTCGACTTACGACCGGTTGAGTAGTCCTTGACTTAGGACCGGTTGGGGTCGCGGCATTAAAAAGGTTGAGAACCACTGGCTTAGCACCATAATGGAAGTCATTGAGATTCCAAGTCTTTAATACACTGGGGCACTCCAAGAGAGTTTTGTAACTACAGGTAGTCCTTGACTTACAACCATTCACTTAGTGACCGTTCAAAGTTACAGTGGCATTGGAAAATGTGACTTATGGCCGTTTTCCACACTTAAAGACGGTTGCAGCATCTCCATGGTCACATGATCAAAATTCAGGTGTTTGGCAACTGGCATGTACTTATGATGGTTGCAGTGTCTTGGGGTGACACTGACCCTCCCCGCTCTCCCCTCTCCTCCTTCTCTCCTCCTCCCCCTCCCTCCCCCTGTTCCCATCTCCTCTCCTCACCTCACCATACCATACTGAGTCAGCACTTACCCAGATTAAATCCTGGACAGTAGATGTGTGTGCTTGGCATCAAAGAACAGGACCTTTAGGTTAAAGGATTCACCTTAATACTGCCACCTAGACTTCCTTGCTCAGACTATAATCTGAAACAAAGTGAGGCCGACCACCAGCTTATACTTCCTTCCTTGAAACAACCACTTGGCAGCCTCCAATCGTGTCTTCCCTTGGCAGTTGCTTACATCAGGGCTTACCCCCGGGCTAGGCCCCGTTCCTCATACCATTCCATCTCCTTGATATTTCATAAAAGGCAAAAAAAAAAAAAAAAAACCACTTCCTCCCAATTGCATCAAAACTCCCTCCCAGTGTATAACACGAAAGTGGACAGATTGGCCCACAAAAGAGGTTCTTCTTCAGTTTCACATTTCTTTGGCGATCTAGCTACCTGAGGGCAGTGTTCTTTTTAAACTTGGGAAATAGATGACCGAACCTCTTGCGGTTATTTCCCGGCCTGCAAAGAGAACTGGCAGGGCAGTGGTTCGCTTCCCAGCTCCTCTCCCGATGGTGCTGGTGAATGGAGAAAGAACATGAAATTCTGTGCTGTGTTTGTACTTGCCCGGCACGCATGGAAGAAACAAATTGTTCCATTGCCCTGGCTAAGATCTGTTGTTGCTTTGCCACTACAATGAGAACATAAAAAGTTTTATCCCTGATATTTTTAATTCCCCTTGCAAAAACATAAGAGGAACCGTGAAAATAACTGCTCCCCTAGAGAGGCTGCTGCAAGGCTCCTCAGCCAGACATTGCCACCGTATCTGGCTGGCTTGTACTCTGGAATGATCCCCCAATATAGGCCAAACCCCAACTCTGCTTGCCTTTAGAAAAATCTGTCAAGACCAGGCTCCCCCCCCGGCCCCCAGGCATTTGTATGGAATCCCACTTTTGTTTGTCTAATTTTTAATAATATTATTAATAATAATGATAATAATAATAAAGTTGGAAGGGACCTTGGAGGTTATCGAGTCCAACCTCCTGCTCAGGCAGGAAACCCTACACCATTTCAGACAAATGGTTGTCCAGTCTCTTCTTAAAACTTCCAGTGTTGGAGCACCCACAGCTTCTGGAGGCAGGTTGTTCCACTGGTTCATTGTTCTATCAGGAAATTTCTCCTTAGTTCTAGGTTGCTTCTCTCCTTGATTAGTTTCCATATGTTGCTTCTTGTCCTGCCTTCAGGCACTTTGGAGAATGCTTGACTCCCTCTTCTTTGGGGCAGCCCCTGAGATACTGGAACACTGCTATCATGTCCCCCCTCGTCCTTCTCTTCGTTAAACTAGACATACCCAATTAACTTATAGTCCTCGATATACAACCACCAATAAAGGAGAAAATTTGTAGCTCATGGTTGAAATGAAGGACCCCCTCAGTGATGACCGCAAGTGAACCTCAAATTTCTGTTGCTAAGCAAGACAGTTGTTAAGGGAGTTTTGCCCCCATTTTATGATCTTTCCCGCCACAGTTATTAAATGAATCACTGCAGTTGTTAAGGTTGTAACATGGTTGTTAAGTGGTTGTTAAATGAATCTGGCTTTCCTATCAGTGCCAGGCTGCATTAACAGAGGGATAGAATCAAGATCGCGCGAAGTATTAATACCACTCTACAAGGCTTTGGTAAGGCCACACTTGGAATACGGCATGAGACTCTAGAAAGAGTGCAGAGAAGAGCAACAAAGATGATCAGGGGACTGGAGGCTAAAACATATAAGGAACGGTTGATGGAATTGGGTAGGTCTAGTTTAATGAAGAGAAGGATGGGGGGAACATGATAGCCATGTTCCAATATCTCAAGGGCTGCCATAAAGAAGAGGGAGTCAAGCTATTCTCCAAAGCGCCTGAAGGCAGGACAAGAAGCAACGGATAGAAACTAACCAAAGAGAGAAGCAACCTGGAACTAAGGAGAAACTTCCTGACAGTTAGGACAATTAACCAGGGGAACAACCTGTCTCCAGAAGTGATGAATGCTCCAACACTGGAAGTTTTTAAGAAGAGACTGGACAGCCATTTGTCCGAAATGGTATAGAGTTACCTACCTGAGCAGGGGGTTGGACTTGATGACCTCCAAAATTCCTTCCAACTTCATTATTATCATCTTCATCATCATCATCATCATCATCATTATCATCATTATCACTTTGCTTGTTGGAAGATGACTTCCGGACACGGCAACCATCATAAATATGAACCACTTGCCAAGCATCTGAATGTTGATCATGTGACTGTGGGGAGGCTGCAGAGGTCGTAAGTTTGAAAAATGGTCATCAGTCATTCTTTCAGTTCCTGTTGTAACTTTGAATGGTCATTAAACAAATAGTTGTAAGTCAAAGATTACCTTTATATTGGCTTGTTCTTTTTTAACTTTGCATAGTTATCTTTCTGGTTTGTGCGTTTCTATTATTTACCAAATACAGTGGTACCTTAGTACTCACCGTTAATTGGTTCTGGGGAGGCGTAGTGAGTACTAAAAACAATGAGTACCAAACAGATTTTTCCCATAAGGAGTAATGTAGTGAGTCACAAAGCAGCTGACTCCAACAAGTTCTAGCTTGTGTGTTGAGTACCAAACAAACAATGAGTACCTGGACAACATTTTTGTGTGAAAATGCATTGAGTACCAAAGTCAATGAGTTTCAAAGCACGTACTATTCACAAATGGGAAATCCATGCTATTCATGTATATGCTTTTGGTTCAAGTGTGTGGTTGGAAAAATTGACAACCAACCAGTTTTCTTCTTCATAATAACTCTGTGAGATAGACTGGCTTGAGAGAGAGGACTAAGCACATTTAGTTTGCTTTCATGGTTAAATTGGGACTTGAACCCTGTGATCCTGGTTATTGTTCAAGCCATCTTTTCTGGCTTGGCTGCTCAAAAGCTGCAACTCAAATTCCCAGCCTTTTGGGGGAAAGCTATTATGCAATGCTAGTTCTGAGTCAGGAGGCTAATATGGATGCTCAGTTCTTGTCAGTTAAAAAATGTGTGATGGAAAGCATTCTTATTTTCTGAAATACACAGATATGGAAGCATGCACATAATTTAGCAGTTGTGGACTTGCTTGACATGCGGAGAAACAGTTTCCAAGGAAACAAGAGTCCTTGATGGAATTGCAGTGTTCATCTTGTTTCCAGCTACTTTATTTGTCATTAATCAGGAACTATGACTTTACCAGGAAGACCTCTCTTGTGTGCTTTGGTGGCAGTTTGCACATAAATTCATTATCTTTCTGTGCTTTTCCCTCCTCCGCAATGCTGCCTGAGTAAATTAAGTGTTGGTGTTGAAATGTTAAACAGCATCCAAAAGGGAACAACTTAATTTGAAATTTCTTCAGTTCTTTTATCCTGAAAAGAATTGATCAATTCTTGTCTTTAAAAGATATTTAAATATATCCTGGATATTTTCCAAGAAAGCACTGTATCTCTAGAGACCATTTTCATGCTGAAGTGCAAATGACTGAGGTAAACTAATGTTTGTGTCTCTTTTCGTATTTCAGGAAACCATCTGTGTCAGGTTTCGATAGTTTTTCTACTGAACCAAAATATAAGCTGTCTCCTGCATCTACAAAACTTTTATAGTCTTGCATGTATGGATAAATACTAGTTCAGTGGATATTTGCTTGGTATTCAGATATTCCCAATTAACTGAATTTTAATCCAAGTCAGACGTGTGAGGGCCAATTTATGTAGTGGTTATAATATGGATTACATTTTTCTTTACGATGAAGGTGTTGCTGATACAAGTAATCTCCTTAACTAATTGAAAGGAACACTGTATTGGATATCATCTGGCCATAAAGATACTTTTCTACCTTGATATAATAGATTCCTGTAATTGAGCATTAATGGCTGTTAAGAAGATGGTACTCATACCAGATCACTGACTAACTCAAATGGAGACAGGAAATGGAATTGAGGCCTCTCCATGCCACTTTTTCCTACAAAACCTAAAGCACAAAAATACATTTCAAAGAAGCAGGAAGCAAACATTGACTCAGCTTACAAGTATGTTGTGGGGCTAAACTCAGGGCTTAGCCAATTGTGAGTTCTCCTTGAGGCCTAAAGTTGAAATTGTTACACAGATACACAAACTTCACATTTGGATGGGAATCATCCTGGCAAGGTGGATGACCTTGGTACTCATCGTTATTGATTATGGGAGGTTCAGTGGAGTACCAAGCAATTTTTTCCCCATGAGGAATAATGTAGTGAGTCACAAGGCAGCCGACACCGACAAGTGCATTGTTCTAGCTCATGTGTTGAGTACCAAACAAATGATGAGTATAGGGACAAAATTTTCACGTCAAAATGCTTTGAGTACCAAATTCGATGAGTTTCAAAGCAGCTGAGTACCAAGATACCCCTGTATACAAAATGAGCAGAATTTTGAAGTCAACCTTTTTCTCAAAGCCTTGCCTCTCTATTTCCAGGATGAAACCAGTCGTTAGAGATGAGAAGGGTAGACACGAGCCGCCTTGTTAGCTTTCCACACAACATAAAGTGAGCTCTTTGAGATGTTCTTGAGAGCTCAGCGGTTCTTGGAGTGGTAGATTAGCAATTGTTTTAGATTGAGGTCAACCTAGCAGCCCAGTTAGCCTCTTCTTTGCAGCTTTGAAGCCTGGCAGCCTTTTCCTCTCCTTAATAATAAGATAAGATAACCTTTATTGTCATTTTTTGTTACTGTGGGCACAACGGCACACATCAAAAATGAAATTTAGTTGCCCGCTCTCAAAGTGAAACACGTACATGACGCCCACCTAAACGTACTATGAACAACATATATATAGACCCACATCCCTACATATGCGTAGCAAATAAATATTAAATACTGTCCATCTTGAATATATAACGGAAGGAAGAAGCTTGAGAGTTCACAAGGTTAATGCTGTATGGAATGAAACTCTGGCTGAATCTGGATGTTCTGCTTCGGATACCACGGAGCCCCCCTCCTCCCAGAAGGGAACAAGGAAAACAGGTTGTGAAGAGGATGTGTAGTGTCCCAGATAATCTTACAGACTCAGCTCAAGCAACGCTTCTGTGCTATGTCCTGGATGGGAGGGAGGGAACTGCCAATGATCTTTTCTGCCGTCCTCACCACTCTCTGCACCTCCTTCCTATCTGAAGCAGTGATGCTTCCAAACCAGACTGTGATGCTGTATGACAGGATGCTCTCAATGTAGTTTCTGACTGGCATTTCCTTCCAATAAAACCATATTCCATCCACATTGGATATTTGCGGTGGCTAATAACCATCCCCTTCCTCGATGATCTCCTTGAGGGCTTCCAGGAACTCCGTGGTTGCATCCCTGGGTTTGTAGACGAAACTGAGAAGTTAAAATATCTCAGAATAAGGCAATCCACTTCTGTATTCCCACATGAAGAAAGTTACACAAATGGATGGTTTTGGAGTTGCAAAGAAACTCTAGAAAGAAATCAGACGCTGAATTCCCAAAGTCTAAAATCTAAAATGACCTCACTGCCTCACTTCCATTAGTTAACCTGGGTGTATCTCAGTATCGCGCTTTGCACACAGTTTGGGACTTGTGGATGAAGGATGATGAGTCACAATTTACAGGCTGAGCTTGTGTGAAATAGCTTCAGTCATTGCAGTTGCTAGATGCTCAAATGGCAGACCATTCCCTGTTTGATTCAGAACTCTTTGACTGCGCTGGGTTTTAAGGTAAATAATTTCCATTTATATATATATATATATATATATATACCTCTGCCCTATTTCATTTTATTTCAGGATTCTAAAGAAACCAAAAATGTACACTTATTTTTACAAGGAATGCTTACCGACACTTTGAACAAAAATTATGGCATGATTATTCTATGCAAAGGGAGGCTGGAGGAGATCAGTGTTACGAAAAAAACCCCTCTTTTAGAATGTTTTATTAATTGTATTGTGTTCCAAGTATATTTGTACTCTGTACTAAAAATATTATCGCTGTCATGTTCACGTGGTATGCAAATTGTATAATCCTGATTTAATGTGCATTCCTCTTTTAGCATGTTTCTGAGGATAGTAATAGTAATAGTAGTAAAGTTGGAAGAGACCTTAGAGGTCATCTAGTCCAACCCCCTGCTCAGGCAGGAAACCCTACACCATTTCGGACAAATGGCTGTCTAGTCTCTTCTTAAAAACTTCCAGTGTTGGAGCATTTACTGCTTCTGGAGGCAGGCTGTTCCACTGATTAATTGTTCTCACTGTCAGGAAGTTTCTCCTTAGTTCTAGGTTGCTTCTCTCCTTGATTAGTTTCCACCCGTTGTTTCTTGTCCTGCCTTCAGGTGCTTTGGAGAAATAGCTTGACTGCCTCTTCTTTGGGGCAGCCCCTGAGATATTGGAATACTGCTATCATGTCCCCCCTTGTCCTTCTCTTCGTTAAACTAGACATACCCAATTCTAGCAACCGTTCCTTATATGTTTTAGCCTCCAGTCCCCTAATCATCTAATAAAATTACTGGGTTCAATCAAGAGAATTCTCGCTAGAGTATACACATCATTGCAGTCTGACCAGTTTCTATATGGCAACCTCTCCACTTGTCTTACTTAGTATACCTGCATGAATCTTTTGATCTTCCATTTCATGCTGATTCCCTTGCCCAAATCTGCTTTTGCAAAGGAATTGGTGCTTTCTAACTTAGACGTACCATCCTTCTGGTTCATGGGGCATACCTTATATTTTACCAGAAATTCAGTATCTTGCCAACTTTAAGCAAGAGTCACATACAGTAAGGTGAGCTCTAGGAGTGAAGCCAATTTACTTGCGTCCTACAATGTATTCAATAGAATACAGGTAGTCCTTGATTTATGTCTGTAATTAAGCCCAGAATTATGGTCATAAGTCATGCTGGTCATTAACCAGGTTATGTGACTACGATTTTATGATATTTTTTGGGGTGGTCATTGAGCGAATATACCAATTGTAAAATGAATGCCACGGTCATTAAGTGAACCCATTGTTCACAATGGCTGTTGTTTGTTGGAAACTGAAGTAGATGCTGATTAATGCCAAAAACCATTGTAAATCTCGATCATGTGACCACTAGACACTGTAAACGGCTATAAACGTGGGCCAGTTCTGAGCACCCAAAATACAATCACTTAATATGTGTGTGTATGTGTGTGTGTATGGCTGTTGGAACTTCAAATCTGGGTTGTAAGTACCTTTATTGGACTCTGTTATAACTTTGAATGGTTGTTAAACGAAGACTACCCGTATCTGTTGCATTTACTATTTGAGCTGCTAATAAGATAAGATAACCTTTATTGTCATTTTTTTTACTGTAAGCACATTGGCCCACATTAAAAATGAAATTCTGTTGCCTGCTCTCAAAAGAAAGTATATATCTACCAATACACATACATAACACACACACACACACACACACACACACACACACACACACACAGACACCTACACCACCAATATCTATCTATCTGTCTGTCTGTCTGTCTGTCTGTCTGTCTGTCTGTCTGTCTGCCATAAAGAAGAGGGAATTAAGCTATTTTCCAAAGCACCTGAAGGCAGGACAAGAAGCAACGGGTGGAAACTAATCAAGCAGAGAAGCAACCTAGAACTAAGGAGAAACTTCCTGACAGTGAGAACAATTAATCAGTGGAACAGCCTGCCTCCAGAAGCAGTAAATGCTCCAACACTGGAAGTTTTTAAGAAGAGACTGGACAGTCATTTGTCCGAAATGGTGTAGGGTTTCCTGCCTGAGCAGGGGGTTGGACTAGATGACCTCTAAGGTCCCTTTCAACTTTACTACTATTACTAATTACTATCTATCTATCCATCCATCCATCTATCTATCTATCTATCTATCTATCTATCCATCCACACACACACACACACACACTAATCTCTGTCCATTTTGAATACATAGCTGAAAGAGGAAACTTGAAAGTTCACAAGGTTGATATTATATGGAACAAAACTGTGACTGAAGCTGGACATTCTGCTTCGGATACCACGAAGCCCCCTCCTCCCAGAAAGTAACAAGGCAAACAGGTTGTGAAGAGGATGTGTAGCGTCCCAAACAATCCTGCAGACCTTGCTCAAGCATCACTTATATGCCATGTCCTGGACGGGAGGGAGGGAACTGCCAATGATCTTTTCTGCCGTCCTCACCACTCTCTGCACCGCCTTCCTGTCTGAAGCAGGGATGCTTCCACACCAGACTGTGATGCCGTATGACAGGATGCTCTCGATCGTCCCTCTGTAGAAAGTGGTCAGGACAGGGGAAGGAAGATGTGCTTTTCTCGTGCGACGCAGAAAATGCAGGCGCTGCTGTGCCCGCTTCACCAGTATAGACTGGTAACTATTTAGCATCCAGGGAAAAATGGTCGGAGTTGTGGCAGATAGTTTGCTGGTTGAGATCAATCCCGCTTGCAAGTGTGTAACTAAAGAAAATTTCATATACTAAGAGCTACAGGTGGTCCTCGTTATATGACCGCAATTGAGCCCAAAATTTCTATTGTTAGCTGAGACATTTGTTAAGTGAGTCTTGTCCCATTTTACGACCTACAGTTGTTAAGTGAATCACGGAAGTTGATAAGTTAGTAACCTGGTTGTTAAGTGAATCTGGCTTCCCCATTGACTTTCCTTGTCACATGGTTGCAAAGGGGGATCACGTAACCCTGGGACACAGCAACCGTCTTAAGTATGAACCAGTTGCCAGGCATCTGAATTTTGATCAGATGATCATGGCGATGCTGTGAAAAATGGTCATAAATCCCTTTTTTTCAGTGCCATTGTAACTCTGAACGGCCACTAAAAGAATGGTTGTGAGTCAAGGACTACCTGTATATAGAAAGCAGTTGAAAGTAAAATGCCAGGGCTACAAAGCCAAAGATAAACTGTCTGGTACACGTGGACTGTATCACGTACATGAAATATTATGTACAGTTCTGGTTTCTGCACTTGAAAAAAAAATAGTCTAAAAAAAGGACAGTGAAAATATAAATAGGCTGGACAGATGTCTGTCTCTTTGTAGAATAATTTTGGTCATTTTAGCTTTGAAGAAATGTTAAGTGGGAGAGGTGTGCAGATTTATTCCTGGTCACGCCAGATGGCAACACCCAGCTAATGTTAGCGCACTGGTTCTCAACCTTTTTAATGCCGTGACCCCCAACCGGTCGTAAGTCGAGGACTACTCAACCGGTCGTAAGCCGAGGACTACTCAACTGGTGCAGCAGCACCGTTTGCAGACTGGGACTTTTGGCGGGCTCAGCAGGGCAGAGACAGCCTGGACAATTCCTATTGGCTTTGGAAAGCCAATAGAATTAGACTCTATTCAAGAGAGTCTATTCTATTGGCTTTCAAAAGCCAATAGAATAAAAGGGAGTAGCACAGCTAAGGAAAAGGGACTGCATTGTTTGGCGACCCCCGTGAAATGGTCGTTCGACCCCAAATGGGGTCCCGACCCACAGATTGAGAACCGCTGCGTTAGCGGATCTTGAACAAGGGATAAACAGAGTGAGACTTAGGACTTGAATGTGTAACCAGTTCAGATGCCTGGGTCTGTAGACGAAACTGGGAAGTTAAAAGTATCTCAGAATAAGGCAGTCCACCGTCTACATTTCCATACGAAGAAAGTTGCACAAACGGATGGTTTTGGAGTTGCAAAGAAACTGCTTTGAGGCACAGAGCTTAACTTGAGGGAATTTTGACCTTTACCTTTTGGAGACATCAGGTGGAAGAAAACCACGAACCCTGAAAAAAAAAATACTCAAAATAGTATGAGGTCTGAATTTGGGGCTTTCCCTCTTACACCTCAAATCTCAGATCTCTTTTTTTTTAATTGTCACATTTTCTGAGCCTATGCAACACATACTGTATCATTTTCACTTTCATCACCGTCACTGTTCAACTTTGGGATCAAAATGGAGGCAGTTTGGTATTTCTGAGCTTGAGTTGAAGATTTCATGTTGCAGTAATTCAGAAAAGTTCGTGTAAATTTTTAACTCTGCCACAGCCAATTCAAAAACAGTAAGAGGACCGGTTAATAATAATAGTAGTAGTAAAGTTGGAAGAAACCGGTCAATCCTAGAGGAGATCAACCTTGACTGCTCTCTAGAAGGCCAGATCCTGAAGTTGAAACTCAAGTACTTTGGCCACCTAATGAGAAGGAAGGACTCACTGGAGAAGAGCCTGATGTTGGGAAAGATGGAGGGCAAGAGAAGAAGGGGACGACAGAGAATGAGGTGGCTGGATGGAGTTCCTGAAGCAGGAGGTGTGAATTTAAATGGACTCCAGAAGATGGTAGAGGACAGGAAGACCTGGAGGAACGTTGTCCATGGGGTCGCGATGGGTCGGACACGACTTCGCAACTAACAACAACAACAAAAGTTGGATAACCCTAGAGGTCATCTAGTCCAACCCCCTGCTCAGGCAGGAAACCCTACACCATTTCGGACAAATGGCTGTCCAGTCTCTTCTTAAAAACTTCCAGTGCTGGAGCATGCATAGCTTCTGGAGGCAGGTTGTTCCACTGATTAATTGTTTTAACCATCAAGAAGTTTCTCCTTAGTTCTAGGTTGCTTCTCTCCTTGATTAGTTTCCACCCGTTGCTTCTTGTCCTGCCTTCAGGAGCTTTGGAAAATAGCTTGATTCCCTCTTCTTTATGGCAGCCCCTGAGATATTGGAATACTGCTATCATGTCCCCCCTCGTCCTTCTCTTCGTTAAACTAGACATACCCAATTCTAGCAACCGTTCCTTATATGTTTTAGCCTCTAGTCCCCTGATGGAGCATTCTTTTTGAAACTGAAACGTAAAATGGCACCTTTTCCTGGGATCATCCTTGTTGAACAAGTTGTTTCACCTTGCTCAGTGCCAGAGCTGTTACAGGAACGGGGCAGAGATATGTGTAACAGCACCAGAAAAGGTGAGAACACAGCTTGAAATGCAGAGCAAGGCCCCCAGGGTGAAGACTAGGGAATTTGGCTGTGCTCAGGAGTGCCTTAAAGCCATGTATTAGCATTTCATCCCTATAATCCTCAAATTGCACTTAAAAGAATTCAGGATGGGTCTACTGTATAGGCAACAGTCAGCTTTCAAACAATCAAGAGAGGAGGGCTTTGTATCTGTATTTTCTGTAGGCCTAACTCTGCAATTCGCTTGTGCAGTTGATCAAATGAATGTTAAGCATTTAGTATTCTAACTGGAGAAAACAAAGCCACAAATGGTAAAAAAAAAAAATACAGGTTATGGAGTCAGGGTTGAGCATAGTCTGTTCATTCTCTGTCCTTCGTATTAAATTCCATTTCTAAGCGAAATAATTTTTCTAGAGCAGACATGTCAAACACAAGGCCCGGGGACCGGATGCGGCCTGTGAAGTGGTTTCATGTGGCCCGCGAAGCCATCCTGGAAACTGAGGGAATGGCCCCTGCTGCCTTGGCCCTGGCCCAGGCCGCCTGGGAGCCAATGTACAATTTTGTGGTGGTCATCTATGCTGAAATGTATTCAATCTTAGCTCCACAAGCCATCTGGAAACAGCGAGGAACCAGCCCCTGCCGCGTCGGCCCCGTCCCCTGGGTGCATGCTGGGGAGGTGTCACCCTTTGTGAGGAATGAAGAAATGCACCATCGCTTGGAAGTGGCCAGCAAATGGCCCTCGCCTACTTCATATATCAGTCTTGATGGGCTCTGGGGGAGGGGTGTTGGCAGGCAGCGGGGCGCTCTCCTCACAGTGAGGTTCTTCCAGTGGACCATACCTTGCCACTTGCCCTGGTCCTACCCCCTTCTCCCAGAGACCCTCAGATCTGTCCCACTCCTGCCCAGGCCCCCACAGGCACCCTTTACGCAAACAATGTAGAGCTGGCCATGCCCACCCAGTAGGCCACACCCACTCCACGCTGACCCAGTAGGCAACACCCACCCTGGCCACACCCACCTTCCCCCCAAGGGCAATGACAATGCTGATGCGGCCCTCAATGAAATTGAGTTTGACACCCCTGTTCTAGGGCGAGCCTGTTTAATGATGTACAAGCATGGTAGTTCTCCAGCACTGGAGATGGAGAATCCACCAATGGGTTTAGGCTGTATTCCTGCCCAATCAGATCAAGTCAGCCAAAGTTGCCACGCCCGTCCTGGACCATAGAGATCCCAGTCTTGACTTGATCTTGCCCAGGACAGACGTGCAAGATCTGGCTCTTAGGCAGGTATAGTCTATATTGGTGGATTTCCTTTCTCCAGTAGCTTTACTGTTTAATGATGTCCAAGCATGGTAGATCTCTTCAAACTTGCTTTCTATTTTCTTCTCAGGGGAGTTTAGCAAATGGGCAGCATTTTAGTTTTTTCTCGGTTTAAAATTTTCCTCTTGCCATCTTCTTTGATACATTATTCCAGGGGTGTCAAAACTGCCGACCAGCCGGCTGGTTGCATCATATAGAGGCTGCGCCCTTGTGACGTGGCGAGTTTTGACACCCATGTATTATTCCAATGTGAAGGGAAGTAAAGAAAGAGACCTCTCAAGATCCCTTTCCATGTGGCACCTTTACCTTTACCTTGGGAAAACCTTACAATGTGTGACATGATTAATACTGAATTTGGGGGGGGGGGCTGTGCCTTTAAAATTAAGCATGTGGTATGAACCCGGCCTGTAAATGAAGTGTTTTTTGGAACAATAAAAATGCATTTAAGCTATATACAAACATTTATCCATAAAGTCTAACTTGTTTTCAGAGGAGGGGATGTAGCCAAGGAAATACCTCTGTTGTGTAAAATAATTCAGAGTTTACAGTTGGCTCAAATAAGCATGCCTAATTTCTTCCTCCACTAATGTGAGAGCAAAATAGCTGTTCATTCTAACTGAGAGGATATTTATTTGACATAAGTAGATGTCTTATGCAACATACAACTAAGGAGCGGGACTTGAACATCTTTGAATAATTGCAGCAGAGGAAACACAGGTGATCTGGTTCTTTGGAAGAATTATATCTCATACTTCAATGGGCAGAAGAGCATGGAAGCAATGGCTATTGCTACAGACAACCAGTGGAATGGTAATTAAAACGCAAGGCATATGTTACTCATTTCCTTGATTGCTTCCTGTTTTACAGTGCTTGGTTAGCAGGATGCAAGACAGGTACCTTTTTATCTTGCATTTTATTTCAGCTGTGGTGAGTTGTCTCATTCTAAGTTATCCTTCCCCAGAACTTGTCTTCAGATGTGCTGGAAAGGCAAATCCAGGAATCCCTGGCCTTCAACTACCCCATTTAATAATTTTCTCGTGATAACACAAGCACATTTGGACAGTGCCAAATTCTGAAAACCAAATACTGAGAGTTAGCAGTTAATGGTCGGGATTTGCTTTCCTTGCAGAGAACGATTGGGAATCTTCATAGACATGGTGGACCTTCCAGAACCCTTGTTGGTTATATCAGTGGTGGCGAACCTATGGCACGGGTGCCAGAGGCGGCACTCAGAGCCCACTCTGTGGGCACGTGCGCCATCGCCCTGGCCTTCAGCTGGGTTTTATAAAATCTTTTCACTTTAGGCCTCTGCCACCAAAAAAAAAAAAAAAAAAAAAAAAAAGGTTTAATCAATTTCAACTTCTGGCGGGGAAAAAAAAAGATCTTGCAAAGTTGGAATTGATTGATTGAACTTTTTAGTCCCACCCAGTCTGCTGTTACTGCCGCAGCCACACTCACCCAATGGGCCACATCCACTCGGCACCCGACGATGCATAAGTGGGTTTTGGGTTGCAGTTTGGGCACTCGGTCTCTAAAACAGTGGTTCTCAACCTGTGGGTCGGGACCCCATTTGGGGTCGAATGACCATTTCACGGGGGTCACCAAACCATGCTGTCCGCCATTTTTTTTCCTAGCTGTCCCACTCCCTCTTATTGGTGGCCACACCTACTTGGGGGTCACCACAACATGGGGAACTGTATTATGGGGTCACGGCATTAGAAAGGTTGAGAATCACTGCTCTAAAAGGTTCGCCATCACTGGGTTATATGAAAAGAAGGGGCCGTAAGATTGAGCGCAGGAGAGGAAGCGGTTTTTTTTTAGAAACACAGGGCCCCACGTTCATCTTATCCATTTTGCAAAGCAAGTGACATTTTCCACTCCTCACCCCAGTGTGAAATTCTCCCGTCTTCCAAACGATCTTTGTGAAAGAGGCAGAAAAAGCAACGACAGGGTGAAGGATTTTAAGGAAAGTCAGGCGGGCTTCAGTGCAGCACTTTGCACTTTGCAAAGAAAGAGGAAATGGTTTGCTGCCAAAAGGAACTTGTGGTCTAGAAATAGATATAATGAACAAGCAGAGGAAGGCTGGAGAAATGGGGTCAGAGGGAAGAGTATGCAATGACTGCAGCACCTATTTGTTCTTTGGTTACATGGCAATAAACTGCTCAGAGCCAGGAATTAGCGAGGTGGCAAGGAGTGGGGTGGTCCAAGAGAATAAAAGGGGAACTATCCATAGATATTCCGACAGCCTGTTCCAGGCATAAGTGGTATATATATATATTTTGATTGCTAATTATGTTCTCCATCATAGGGTCTAGAAAATTTCCTTAAAAACATATTAGAAGCCGATTTCTCAAAAATCGTGCTTGTGTGTGTGTGTGTGTGTGTGTGTGTCCAATCATGCAAACTTTAAGACTTGTGGACTTCGACTCCCAGAATTCCCCAGCCATCCTTTTAAGACTTGTGGACTTCAACTTGGCTGACTTAGGAATTCTTGGAGTCGGAGTCCACAGGTCTCAAAGTTGCTAAAGTTGGATACTCCTGCTCTAAAATGACGGTCTCCCCATTCGCATTCTGTACTTTTTCATGTACTACTTCCTTTATTCACACAGCATTGTTACATCCAGCGTTGTTGAGAGTGGAACAGTTCCAGCCCAGGGAATGTTATCCTGTTACTAGTTAAGGAGAATATTTGTAGCTCAGGGTTGACATGAAGGGTCCTTGGGGCTCTCTGAGCTTGGTGATTTTCTTGCAGGCATTTCATTACCCAAACTAAGTAACAGGTTTAGGTAGCGAAGTGTCTGCAAGAAAACCAGCAAGCTCAAAAGAGCACCAAAGGCCCTTCTTATTATTCTGTTTGTGGAAACCATTGTTCTGAATGAGGAATATAGAATGGAAAAAAACAGGACTATAAAGATACTATAAGGGCTAGAATCAAGATCACGTGAAGTGTTAATACCACTTTACAAGGCCTTGGTAAGGCCACACTTGGAATACGGCATCCAGTTTTGGTCACCACGATGTAAAAAAGATGTTGAGACTCTAGAAAGAGTGCAGAGAAGAGCAACAAAGATGATCAAGGGACTGGAGGCTAAAACATATAAGGAAAGGCTGCTGGAATTGGGTATGTCTAGTTTAACGAAGAGAAGGACAAGGGGGGGGGGGACAGATAGCAGTCTTCCAATATCTCGGGCTCCGACAAAGAAGAGGGGGGGGGTCCACCTATTCTCCAAAGCACCTGAAGGCAAGACAAGAAGCAATGGGTGGAAACTAACCAAAGAGAGAAGCAACTAGAACTAAGGAGAAACTTCCTAACAGTTAGAACAATTAATCAGTGGAACAACCTGCCCCCAGAAGTGGTGAATGCTCCAACACTGGAAGTTTTTAAAAAGAGACTGGACAGCCATTTGTCCGAAATGGTGTAGGGTTTCCTGCCTGAGCAGGGGGTTGGACTAGATGACCTCCAAGGTCCCTTCCAACAAGCTGCAAATGCTGAGAGCAAGCACACACATCTTGCTTTATAGAGTATTTTTGAAGGTTTCAGGTGTCTTGGAGTGTCTCATTGTTGATGCAGTTCCTTTAAATACTGTGCCGAAGCTACAGAGGGAGGCGCCGGATGTAAAAATTAATCTGAGAGAAGCTATTTTCAGAAGCGTTCCAATATCTTTTCAAGCTCAGCTCCTTTCTGGAATCCATCTTTCATTTTTCAGAGACAGGGCACCGTCTGCCAAGCCAGACTCCTTACTCTTTCTTTGCTGGACCAAAAATGGGCAGATGTCAAATTATTTCTTGTTTTTAATTTCCTGTCCCTCCCTCCTCCTCCCCCTTCTCCTGGGAAGTTCCTGACCTGATACTTTTTTTTTTTAACTTATGTAAATTTACCAGAGGGTTATGGCTACTGTTTCTGTTGAAAACCTGCTCAGTTCCTTAGAAGTTGTTCTGAAGTTCTCTCGTCATTCAGATTGTATCAAGCATGCATGAATAATAATGCATAAAAAAGAGTGTGTGTGTGTGTGTGGGGGGGTAAATTCCCGTAACCACTGTGGTTTCTCACCCCCTCCATTTCAGAAATCCTTTTTTATTCTTTCCTCTGTGCAATACGGCAAGAGCACAAGTTTGATCAAGGCTGCGGTGTTTTCAGGTCTCCTCCCACCTTGATTATGACCTGAACTTTGCTTTTCCTTCTAAATCGAGCATGCAAATTAAATCTTGCGTGGGGTGTGTCAGCCGCCTGGGACTCGTCCTATCATGTGGACAGTGTGTTTTTTTCCCCTTTTGCTTGGTCTTTTCTTAACAGCTCCAGGGGGTTTGCAGGCGAGAACTTTTCAAGATTAGGGAAGCACTTTCAGATGCATGGATTCGAGGGGTCCAATCACAATCGGTGGGCCTGACCTCACCAATTATTTCATAGGTAAGTGAAATAATGCAGATGAGCTGTTAAAGTGGGGGGGGGGAGAAGGGTGCATAAGGGCATTAACCCCTAATTTAAAATTACCCTTCTGCACTGTGCTGTCTAAACCTGGAAACCTGTTTATCTTTTTATTTAAAGAATAGAATTCATCGCGTATTTGCCTTCTCTCCCCCCCCCACCTTCCCATATTAGAATCTTATCATGGGAAATGCCACTTGCATTCCTGCATATACACTCTTTATTTCAACTCTAAAAATAGACTAACTAGACTAGTCCAGAGGTTGGTGTATTTTCAATTATCTTTCTCCCCCTGCAGTGATTTTGACTCTTTTTCATTTTTCTTTTTTCTTTCTTTCCTTTAATTTTGCGATTATAGTTTGTAACTCTGAGCCAACTTCTATACAATTAGAGAGAGTAAAGAGGATTCCCAGGGCAAGTTGGCTGTTGTTGTTTTTTTCTCACGCGGGCATATTTGTGTTTTCATTCCGCGCTTTTGAAATAAGTAGCACATAACCAGTACAGTGACATTTTCTCTGCGGGAAAGAAATTCGTGGCATTCAGATGTATGGAGGTTGCAGGGCAAGAATACGGCAATTTGCTATCTTAAAGGTGTGGGACTTGTCTTAGCCAACATGTCTAATGGTCAAGGATTCCTCAAATTATAATCCTAAATAAACGCAGACCACCCAGTTGTCTACTTTAGCGTTGTCTTTTTGGGTAGTTTTCTTTGCTGAACGGTAGAGAGAGGTGTATGGAAACCATACCGACACAACGCTTTCTGAAGGTGAAAACCATTAGGCATTATTACATAGTCTTGCAATTAAAATGTGCTTAAATTGATTTGTAGCCTATCATTCGTTAGATTACATCTGGCAAGATCCTGCTTATGGAAGAAAATATGGTTGAGTGGGCATAGGGAGCGTAGTATGTCTTGCTTGGGTATTACTTGAGGAGAAAGTATTCGAAGTATCTTCCGGAAGTATTGCTGGTAGAAAGTGATTGTCGTGAGTGCAGTCAAAAAAGTTTGTTTTTCATCTCCCTTCAGCTAAAAATGTACTGTATTCAGTTTAGTATTTATTTAGTATTCAGTTTAGTATTTATTTAATTGGGCTTCCCTTAGCTTCAGTCTATTCAATCAGTGTTTCTCAACCTTGACAATTTTAAGGCATGTGGACTTCAACTCCCAGAATTCCACAGCCGGCATTGCTGGCTGTGGAATTCTGGGAGTTGAAGTCCACATGCCTTAAAATTGTTAAGGTTGAGAAACACTGGATGGATTGTTGAGGATTGAGCTTTTTGAAAAGGATCTGGTTAGCAATCGTGTCATATAGGCTAAATTCACACAACACACTACAGGGAATCTGGATAACAGAATAACAGAATTGGAAGGGCACTTGGAGGTCTTCTAGTCCAACCCCCTGCTTAAACAAGAAACCTTATACCATTTCAGACAAAGGCTTGTCCATTCTCCAGTACAGGAGATGGAGAATCCACCAATGGGTTTTCTCTGTCTGCCTGCTCTTGAGACCACGTTAGCCAAACTTGACACGCCCCCTCTTGCTAGGAGAACTCAGTCTTGACTTGGTCTCAAGCTCTTGAAGACGTGTCAGGTTTGGCTCTGAGGATTCAAGAGATTATACTCTGACTTTTCCTTTAGCAGATAGTTTTTTTCCCATTGCTGAATTCTCCTCTCCTCAACTTCCTTCCTCAGGTCTGTAGGTTGACCTTAAAGATTTCTTTCCTTTCCCCTTTACCCACTCTGGGATCAGAGTTGCTTCAGATCGGCTGATCTGAGGCCTGGGCGAGGGGGCCCCCCTCCATTTTATTTTTCCTTTCCCAGGGATCTGGTTGGAAAAAAAGGGCATCCTGTTGTGATTCCGTGCCAGCCTGTGCTCCCAACAGCTGAGACTGAGGAGGAGGTGGAGGAGGCATTTGAAGGGCCATCAGGGGCAGAGGGAGGCTCTGATGAATTACAGGACTCACGGTTTGATGCAGAGCCTGGGCCCTCCAGTCGTGTTCCTGATGAAGCTCAGCTGTGTGAGGAGAATGAGTCAGACTCGGAGGACTCACACCTGATGGACGTGCTAATGGATGCACGCACACGTCGTCAATTAACGAGAGTAACTCAGCAGCAGTCAATACAGCAACTCCAGGGTAAAAGGAGAAGGCACTGAGAGGCAACGCCTTGGGACTGCTGTATAAAAAGAGGAGGTATGGGCGGTGCTGGTTGCTGAAGGCAACCGTTTGCAAGCTACTTCTTTGGATCCTGGTCTGTTCGTCTTGCTTGCAACTACTCTTCTGTTTGCATCGTGGTTCCTGTGGCCATCTATGCTGAAATGCATTCAGTCTTAGCTCCACAAGGCCATCCAGAAACAGCGAGGAACCAGCCCCTGCCGCGTTGGCCCTGCCCCCTGGGTGCATGCTGGGGAGGGGTCACCCTTTGTGAGGAATGAAGAAATGCACCATGCCTTGGCGCTTGCCCCGGTCCCTCCTCTTTCTGCCAGAGACCCTCAGATCTGTCCCACTCCTGCCCAGGCCCCCACAGGCACCCTTGACACGAACGATGTAGAGCTGGCCGTACCCACCCAGTAGGCCACACCCACTCCATCCACGCCCACCCAGTAAGCCACACCGACTGTGGCCACACCCACCCGGCCCCCTAAGGACAACCGCAATGCTGATGCGGCCCTCAATGAAATTGAGTTTGACACCCCTGTTTTAGAGTCATGGTGTTCTATCACTGGAGGCTTTCAAAAAAAGATTGGATGGAAAAGATTCCTGACTTGGGCAGACAGTTGGACTAGAAATAAGCTGTCCAAACTGGCAACTTTAGACCTGTAGACTTCAAATCTCAGAATTCCCCAGCCAGCTGTGGGTAACTCTGGGAATTGAAATCCACAGGTCTTAAAGTTGCCAATTTGGACACCCCGGGACTATAAGACTTCCAACACTAGGATTCTATGAATCTGCTCTACCCTCTTGGGGTGAGGTATCCTATCTGATGTTGCTGCTTTCCATGTAGTTTTTCCTTTATCCCAGAGCTGGTTTGCCTTTCATGTATGCTAATGCATTCCTCCAGATCTATGGTTTTAAACCCCTGCATGCATCAACTGGAAGATCAGTACAAAAAAAGAACAACATCATTAGGAGCATAATCGTCTGCTTTGCCTCGTTGGCAGATTAAAGCTACTGAAACTGAAATGTGACAGGTTTGGGCTGGTAAAAAGAACATTCAATGTTTATGGTGTCTAAGCACCTATATAATGACAGGTTGTCATATTGCTGAAATTGATGTGTTATCAAATCTGGTCTGTTAAACTATAGTCATAGGCAATGGCCAAGGTTTATGGTAGTTAAACATTGGCCGGTGACTCTGCCCAACTCCAGAGGAATAAAAACGCAGGCAGTATTCCAATTTCTGGTCCTCTATTTTAGCTGGAGTCGACTCAGTTGTACATCATTTAGCCAGGGAATGTAAAGACGCTCATCAATGCGTCAACTTGGTTTGTGACATGGTGTTATTTTGATAGAATCCTTTATTGTAGTCAGTGGGGCAGGGAAAATATTCTGCTGGCATGAGGGTGCACCCTTATTATACAATCCCAGAAGCAGACCAAAGAGCAGAGCTGTAGGTCTTGGCATACTGTAGCAGAGCTTGTAGCAGGAAAACAATTGCACATTTTTTTCTACGTGCAAGGGGGGGTGAGGTAGCCCAGAACAATCATTCGGAGCAGGTAAATAAGGTCACAGTGTTCCTGTTTGTCTTGGGAAAGGAGAGCAGTGCATTGATTAAGGATTTTTTTTTCCTTTTAAAGAGAAAGCAGCAAAAAGATAAGAAATAAAGGGATCCTTACGTCTTGAACAAGGTTGGAAAAAAGTCCTTTCCTGGCATTGCGAAGACATTAGCAACTCTAACATAAACTCACTCAGATTTTTCATTTACACAAAAAGAAGGTAAAAAAGTAAAGGCAAGGTTGATCCCTACAGACTTCATGAGCCCGAAAAGTTGTTTCTTGGCAGCTTTAGGAGAGTGGCTTGATTTTACCTTCTTTCTCAGCATAATATTTGAAGTCCCAATTCAACGGATATCTCTGTAATCTCCTGGTGGTCTTCCACTTGTTATTGTTGTTAGTTGCAAAGTCGTGTCCGACCCATCGTGACCCCATGGACAATGTTCCTCCAGGCCTTCCTGTCCTCTACCATCTTCTGGAGTCCATTGAAGCTCACGCCTCCTGCTTCAGTGACTCCATCCAGCCACCTCCTTCTCTGTGGTCCCCTTCTTCTCTTGCCCTCCATCTTTCCCAACATCAGGCTCTTCTCCAGTGAGTCCTTCCTTCCCATTAGGTGGCCAAAGTACTTGAGTTTTAACTTCAGGATCTGGCCTTCTAAAGAGCAGTCAGGATGATCTCCTCATCCCAGGCACCCATGCATCGTAATCTAGTATTTCTACATTACAGTGAAGCCTTCATTTAACAGACCATTATTCCCAAATGTCCATCACTGTAGCATTTACCTGTACATCGTCTTCATATTGACAATGTTAGACATATAACGGATATTGTTGTTGTTAGTTGCGAAGTGGTGTCCGACCCATCGCGACCCCATGGACAACGTTCCTCCAGGCCTTCCTGTCCTCTACCATCTTCTGGAGTCCATTGAAGCTCACACCTACTGCTTCAGCGACTCCATCCAGCCACTTCATTCTCTGTCGTCCCCTTCTTCTCTTGCCCTCCATCTTTCCCAGCATCAGGCTCTTCTCCAGTGAATCCTTCCTTCTCATTAGGTGGCCAAAGTATTTGAGTTTTGACTTCAGGATCTGGCCTTCTAGAGAGCAATCGGGGTTGATCTCCTCTAGGACTGACCGGTTGGATCGCCTTGCATCCAGGGGACTGGCAGGAGTCTTTTTCAGCACCAGAGTTCAAAGGCCTCCATTCTTTGGCGCTCAGCCTTTCTTATGGTCCAACTTTCACAGCCATACATTGTAACTGGGAAAACCATGGCCTTGACTATGCGCACTTTTGTTGGCAGGGTGACGTCTCTTGCTTTTTAGTATCCTGTCTTTATTTGCCATAGCTTTCCTCCCCAGGAGCAATCTTCTGCTAATCAGGTCCAAATCTGCTTATCTTTTTCAAGGTGAGCATCCTGGCTGAGGAATTCTGGGAGTTGAAGTCCACAAGTCATAAAAGGGCCATGTTTGAAGACCCCTGGTCTAAAGTCACCCATTGAATTTCTGTGTCCGAATCTGAGCTTGGATCTGGGTCTACAGCTTGCACTTGTCCTTACAGTAGTCCAGTAATGGCAAAACTTTTAGAGACCAAGTGCCCAAACTGCAACCCAAAACCCACTTATGTATCGTTGGGTGCTGGGTGGGCATGGCCCATTGGGTAGGTGTGGCTGCAGTTGTAACAGCAGACTAGGTTGGACTAAAAAGTTCAATCAATCAATTCCAACTTTGCGAGATTTTTTTTTCCCGTGAGAAGTTGAAATTGATTGATTGAACTTTTTTTTTTTTTTTTTGCATATGGCGGTGGAGGCCTAAAGTGAAAAGGTTTTATAAAACCCAGCTGAAGGCCTAGGACTGGGGCGACATGCGCGTGCCCATAGAGAGGGCTCTGCGTGCCACCAGTGGCACGCGTGCCATAGGTTCGCCACCATTGCAGTAGTCTGTCTCATCCTTCTCCCAAGGTGAGTTTTTGCCAAAGATGTGAACTTGCCACACTCAAGAATTCCCTAGCCAATATAAAGAAAAGCAGAGTCCTGCTGGCAATAGAACTTAGCTGCACAAGTAGGCTACTCTCTCTACATCAGGGGTGTCAAACTGCCGGCCCATGGGCCGGATGCATCATGCCAAAACCGCGCCCACCCTAGCTCCGGCAATGGGGAAAAAGTCGCGATATGTCACATCACATGACGTGGCGAGTTTAACACCCCTGCTCTACATTAACATTATCTCTGATTTATTATATATGTGAAGAGGACTATTAGCTTTTAGTCTTCAATTCTGTTGAGTATGATCACTTGTAATAAAGTGTCTGATGCAATTCCAGTTTCAAACAAGAGCACACCTAAAATACAAATGGAGCAGAAAAATTGTGAGCGCTTGAACTTTTTAACAGCTTGGGAGTGCTGTTGGGACACATGCATAAATGTTTAGCTGAAAAGGCACAACACAAATATGGATAATTAATTTTTGGTGCAAGCTTTCCCGTCTACAAGGGCGAACAATAAGCCAACTTTGTGGTCTTGCTCAATTACTATGTTTGAATGTCGGGAGAAACTATAATTCATGAACCAGCATATCCTTCAACCTCATGAGTTAGTGCAAGCTACATGTTGATTCTTTTTTGTTTTCATTCCGCATAAGAGTATAGGGTTCTCAGGGAATATTAGAGGGTGAGTGGCTGGAAAATTTGGGGAGTTAAAGTCCACATGTCTTAAAACTTGCCAAGGTTGGAAACCCCTTCTTTAAACATGTGACTAAGGAGCTTACGCCCTTCCTCATCTTTTAGAATATGATCAAGCTAAGAATAATTTAACTTCGTTGAAAGGGGGAAAAAATAGAAACTCTTTTGGATTTTGATGGAGTCACATTGGGTAATGGAATGTTTGGATGACCTTGGGGGACTAAGGAAAGGGATGGTGCCTAGGAAACAATTAGACAAAAGAAGGGGGAGCCTCAAGGTTTAACAGCAAGAGGAAGAAACTTCAGAAGGATTTGCCCTAATTCAGTGATGGCGAGCCTTTTAGAGACTGAGTGCCCAAACTGTAACCCAAAACCCACTTATGCATCGTCGAGTGCCGGGTCGGCGTGGCCCATTGGCTGGGTGTGGCCCATTGGGTGCGCGTGGCTGCGGTGGTAATGGCAGACTGGGTGGTACTAAAAAGTTCAATCAATTCCAACTTTGCAAGATCTTTTTTTTCCCGCGAGAAGTTGAAATTGACTGATTGACTGAACCTTTTTTTTTTTTTTGCACATGGCGCCGGAGGCCTAAAGCGAAAAGGTTTTATAAAACCCAGCTGAAGGCCTAGGACTGGGACGATGGCGCACGTGCCCACAGAGAGGGCTCCGAGTGCCGCCTCTGGCACCCATGCCATAGGTTTGCCACCACTGCCCTAATTCATCAGACAGTTCAAAGCGAGGTCAGTTCAAAGTGATGGTGGAAAGTTGGTGCTTTCCGACTTGCAAGTTGAGGTAGACTTACAGTAAAGTAGAATTAGCTTATCTAGTTGTATTTCCGGTCTGGTTTATCCTGAAGTGATCTCATTGAGCTGCTAAAATATAGATAGTATCTCCAGAGAATCTCATACGCATACACACTCACTCAGAAAAAAAAAAAAACAGATGAGAAGTTTAAAATCAGAAGGTGCTGAGCAAAACATGAGCCACCCATGCCCAAGTTGCAGGCCTGGCTTTTTGGAGGGAGCGTGACCGTCTGCAGAGCCAACTGGGGAGGCCATCCAACTCTTGACATGTTGGTAGTTTATGGTGTTACGATGGTCATGAAATCCCAGGCCACTTCAGATCCTACCCTCAGAGGTGGCAGTTGAAATCACTCAGCATCGTGGTTTATTTATTCAAGCTTCATGGCATCCAAACCATGGTCAAAGTGTTATACCCAATCCCTAGGTTGGGCTCTAGTCCAGGGATAGGCAACCTTGGCTCTTTGATGACTGGTAGACTTCAACTCCCAGAATTCCCGAGCCAACCATGCTCAGAGGAAAGGGAGAGGTTTCCAAGCTGAGCCATGCTGGCTCAGGAATTCTGGGAGTTGAAGTCCACGAGTCATGAAGGGGCCATAGTTCCCCCATGCTAGCTCAGGAATTTTGGGAGTTGAAGTTCATGAGTCAGAAAAGAGCCAAGGTTGTCTAACCCTAGAGGCTCACCACTTAGAACAGGAGGATTTAGGACAGGGGTAGGCAACCTTGGCTCTTTTATGACTCATAGACTTCAATTCCCAGAATTCCTGAGCCAGCAAGAAGAATTCTGGGGATTGAAGTCCACCTATCTTAAAGCTGTCAAGGTTGAGAAACACTGGTCTAGGCGCAGGGGTAGGCAACCTTGGCTCTTTTATGACTGGTGGACTTCAACTCCCAGAATTCCTGAGCCAGCCTGGCTCAGCTTGGAAACCTCTCCCTTTCCCCTCAGCATGGCTGGCTCAGGAATTCTGGGAGTTGAAGTTCACGAGTCATAAAAGAGCCAAGGTTGCCTACCCCTGTCCTAAGTCCTAAACGGTGAGCCTCCTAGACCAGGGGTAGGCAACCTTGGCCCCTTCATGACTCGTGGACTTCAACTCCCAGAATTCCTGAGCCAGCATGGGGGAACTATTGCCCCCTCATGACTGGTGGACTTCAATTCCCAGAATTCCTCCCTTTCCCCTCAGCATGGCTGGCTCAGGAATTCTGGGAGTTGAAGTCCACCAGTCATAAAAGAGCCAAGGTTGCCTAGCCCTGGCCTAGGTCACTTATGTTAGCTTTATCAACAAAAGGGCAGGTCAGAGGATACGACAGCTGATGTAGCTTGCTTGCCCCTTTTTCACAGATTCACCTAGAACTCACATTAACCTAGAACTCACATCTGGCCTTCAGTGGAACAAAACTGATGCAAGAGCCGAAACCCAGATGATCCTATCTCAGTCAGGGTATCTCCCTTTCTTTAACCACGGTTTCAGTAATACCCAGTTAAAATAAGACAAACCTGGTGTGGCATGACCTGTTAATGACAAATCCATGCTGGTTTTTGGTAATGACCACATTGTTTCAAGGTGTTCGCAGAGCTTGCTTCTCTTTTTATATACTTCAACAAGCATTTGTCACAGTTTCTCTGTTGGAAGGCTATTTAAATATTTGGAATGTACAGTATACAAAGGCTTTATCTTTAATTTCCCATGTTGTTTTAACTGTAACACGTAATATGAACATTTCCAAGAAATTCACGTTTTGATTAGCGTGTGACAATTATATTCTTGAGGTTTTTTTTCTTTTCCACCTTTCTTTTGCATCAACACAGGGGTAGGCAACATTGGCCCTTTCATGACTGGTGGACTTCAACTCCCAGAATTCCTGAGCCAGCATGGAGGAACTATGGCCCTTTCATGACTGGTGGACTTCAACTCCCAGAATTCCTGAGCCAACCACGCTGAGGGGAAAGGGAGAGGTTTCCAAGCTGAACCATGCTGGCTCAGGAATTCTGGGAGTTGAAGTCCATGAGTCATAAAAGAGCCAAGGTTGCCTACCCCTGCATTAACAAGGCACTTAATAAAAAACCTTAGTCAACAATTACAAAAGTAAGGAAAACAAATTTGTTCAGAGTTCATTCCCCCCCCCCCCCAGGGATACACATTTAATTGTGTTTTAATTTCTTCTTCTTTTTTAGTCTGAATCGTGTAAATCAAATATCTCAAACAAAATGCAACTGTGTTGGGATAATTAAAGAAATGGTACTGACCATAGCAAACCAAGATAGTAAGGAAAATTAGTTAAGGAAAATAATTCTCTCATACTTGGATGCAGAGCTAGGAATTGTAAAACCTGTTGCTTGTGACTTCTGGTCAGATGCTGTAAATACCACATGTGACCTTTCAAATGGAAATCTCAAGATCATTCTGAAAAATGAAAAGTGTTGCATACTGGGGGTGGACACAAAGTTTGAGTCAGCAGATTGCAGTAAGGAAACAGGGTCCTTCCTATTTTGTAAGCTCACGAAAGGGGAAAGAAGCATATTTTTAGTCAAAGTAAAAATTGGCAAAGGTTTTAGTTCCATGCTCTCCAGAATTAACCTGAAGTCTTACCAAGCTATCAAATCTGACCCAGAAATTTCCAAACTCTTAATCAGATTTAGACAATCAGCAAATTCAAAAAGATTTAAAAAAATTATTTCATTTTGGGAGACTGCAAATATTGGGAGCATTTTGTCGCCATTATCATATTCAGACAAAGTTGAGTGACCAAGTACGAGATATTTTATTCTCAGTCCAAATAGCCAAGTTGACTATGATCCCAAACTGTCTGGAACTGAGTACCCAAGCAACCAAGCGGGGTTAGAGGAATTCAAGTATATTTGCATTTATAATTGCTGTGAAGAATATTGGAAGTCGTTTCTTTATATCTTTGTTCTTTTCTATTTTTCCTCATTTTTTTCTTTTCTGGAACTTTTTTCTTTTTCTTTGCGTTGTTTCTTTTTCTTTTCTCTATGCTAGTTTGTGCTAGTTTTTAATCTTCTTGTTAAAAATTTCAATAAAAATGCCCCCCCCTCTCTCTCAGAAGAACTAGAGACTGTGACTTAAATAAAACCAATCCCAATCATGCAGAGATTAGGCTCCAAGACAGCCATAGGGTGGAATCAAAAGAACTAAAACAGGTGCATTTTCAAAATTAAGCCAGGGTTGAGTGCAATTACCCATTGTTGAGCTGTAAACAAGTTAAATGGGCTTAGTTTGCATAAAATGTTAATGCACACACACTCAAAAGTCCTAAAAAGATTATCAAGAACCAGAATAGACAGGAATAGAGCCACTATGCTTGTGATCCAGTTACCTATCCCAGTTAAAAAAAGGGGATCATAATCTTAGTATAAGGTTGTTGTTGTTAGTTGCAAAGTTGTGTCCGACCCATCGTGACCCCATGGACAACGTTCCTCCAGGTCTTCCTGTCCTCTACCATCTTCTGGAGTACTTTGAAGCTCACGCCTACTGCTTCAGTGACTCCATCCGGCCACCTCATTCTCTGTCGTCCCCTTCTTCTATTGCCCTCAATCTTTCCCAAAATTAGGCTCTTCTCCAGTGAGTCCTTCCTTCTCATTAGGTGGCCAGAGTACTTGAGTTTCAGCTTCAGGATCTGGCCTTCTAAAGAGCAGTCGGGGTTGATCTCCTCCAGGACTGACCGGTTTGATCGCCTTGCAGTCCAGGGGATGCGCAGGAGTCTTCTCCAGCACCATAGTTCAAAGGCCTGAATTCTTTGGCGCTCAGCCTTTCTTATGGTCCAATTTCACAGCCATACATTGCAACTGGGAAAACCATGGCCTTGACTATATGTACTTTTGTTGGCAGGGTGATTTCTCTGCTTTTTAGTATCCTGTCTAGATTTACTATAGCTTTCCTCCCCAGTATAAGGTACCTACTGATATATTTATTATGGTAAGGCTTTTTTGTTTGTTTGTTTACCATCATTTCTTGATAAGCCAGTTAG
Organism: Crotalus tigris; assembly: GCF_016545835.1. Lineage (NCBI taxonomy): Eukaryota > Metazoa > Chordata > Lepidosauria > Squamata > Viperidae > Crotalus > Crotalus tigris. The sequence goes on from NW_024098373.1 coordinate 233,049, forward strand.
GTACATTATGCTAGGCCATAAACACTCCTGAGTCACTCTCATGTGAGATGGCGGCAGTATAAATAAATAAATCATAGTTTATAACCAACATAGCAGCTGGGTTCCAACTACATGTTAAGCTATAAAATTTACATTTTTGCTTTGTGAAATATGTGAACCTAGTGTGTAGCCATCTGGTATTTGCAGCTTGAGAGACAAAAATGAGTATAAAATAATAGGGCTGTGCACTGAATTCCTTTGCCTAGTTAGAGCAAATTGTGCTGATCTAAGTGTAATGCTGGGAAGATGCCTATAAAGCTGATGCTTGCTGCTAGACTATTATGTACCAGCTTAACCTAGTAATTTTCTGGCTTTATCCTGAAATATTGTATAACTTTAGTTAAAGCACAGCTTGATAAATGACAGGAATGAGTGTGGAAAATGCCTGGAAGATAATTACTAGTGTACCCCTGATTTTTCATTTGTTTGCATGGATATATAAAGACGTGCATTTATTTAGTGGCTCGCCGTTTTTGAGATGGAATTAAGTTTAGTTGCATGAGCAACTATACCAGCATGGAAGCTGGTATGAACTTTATATGTGTGTTGTAAGAAGGCAAACAAAGGACATATATGTGCTTTTTCACCTTGCAGATTTTCTATCGGTCTCACTCATGGGGGGGCAGGAGGAGGTGGAATCCAGTGTCCTTTAATCTGAAATACTCAGTCTTTCCCAACACGACAAAAGGATTTGCCTTTAGGTCAGGAGAACCTGCCTGCTTTGTCCATGAGTTATTTCCTTGGATTTCTCCCCCCCCCTCCCAAAAAAGCAGGGACACAGTCAGATCAATGACTCGTAATGAAACATCCCTAAGTCATTTCCCCTGATGATAAATGGTTTTTGTTCTGCAACATACTCTAAAAAGTAAACTTTCTAGGTGAAAGGAAAAGGGAAGAAAATCACATGATTTTAAGCAATCAGAACACTCTTCATTGTGTCCTATGTATTATAGCTAGAAGAAAAACAATACATTTAATGTTTATGTTGAAATTATTGTAACTCTTGTATTTCTGGATTGACCAAATTTTACTATTATTGGCCGTGGTTCTCTCAAATTTAACTTTTGTATTTGTTGAATTATCCCGTGGCAAGTTGAGTTGTCCCATTCCAGCCTTGGGAGTTGGGGCAGATGGGGAGGGTGCTGCCTAGGGAACGGTCTGATAAGAGAGGCCGTAGCCCATAGTATAGTAGTAGTAGTAGTAGTAGTAGTAGTAGTAGTAGTAGTAGTAATAATAATAATAATAATAATAAAAGTTGGAAGGGACCTTGGAGGTCATCTAGTCCAACCCCCTGCTCAGGCAGGAAACCCTATACCATTTCGGACAAATGGCTGTCCAGTCTCTTCTTAAAAACTTCCAGTGTTGGAGCATTCACTGCTTCCTGAGGCAGGTTGTTCCACTGGTTAATTGTTCTAACTGTCAGGAAATTCCTCCTTAGTTCCAGGTTGTTTCTCTCCTTGATTAGTTTCCATCCGTTGCTTCTTCTCCTGCCTTCAGGGGCTTTGGAGGATAGCTTGACTCCCTCTTCTTTGGGGCAGCCCCTGAGATATTGGAAAGCTGCTATCCTGTCCCCCCTCGTCCTTCTCTTCGTTAAGCTGGACCTACCCAATTCCAGCAACCGTTCCTTGTATGTTTTAGTCTCCAATCCCCCTGATCATCTTTGTTGTTCTTCTCTGCCCTCTTTCTAGAGTCTCAACATCTTTTTTACATGGTGGTGAACAAAACTGGATGCCGTATTCCAAGTGTGGCCTTCCCAAGGCCTTGTAAAGTGGTATCAACATTTCCCGTGATCTTGATTCTATCCCTCTGTTAATGCAGCCCAGCACTGTGTTGGCCTTTTTGGCAGCTGCAGCACACATATAATGGGTGGAAATCAGAAAGGACACCTCCAAGATCTTGCAAGGTTCTGTTAACATAGCCTTAGCTCATCTGGTTGTGATCCCTGTGTGGTCTACCTAGGACAGGGGTGGACAACCTTGGCTCTTTTATGACTGGTGGACTTCAACTCCCAGAATTCCTGAGCCAGCCATGCTGAGGGGAAAGGGAGAGGTTTCCAAGCTGAGCCATGCTGGCTCAGGAATTCTGGGAGTTGAAGTCCATGAGTCCTAAAAGAGCCAAGGTTGCCTACCCCTGGTCTAGGAGGAGTGGCAGTTTTTAAGGTTAAAGCTTTTTTCTTCCCCCACTTTCCCTTGACCCATTCACTCTTCCATCATAAACTGTATTTGTTTTGTGATTCAGTCCTCATACATTCTCTCTGTGTGACCAAACTATCCCTAGATATTTTTACCAGTCATTCACATTTTAATCACCCCATAGTGATTTAGTTAGTATTCATTCATTCTTGGCCCCATCGTATCTTTTTTTTTTTTTTTTTTACCACACACAGTGGTATCCCATTTTCACCCTATATCCCAACTCGTTCCCATATAACAAAGTGGCCAGGAACATACTCTTATATATTGTCATTCTGGATTCTTTCACCATTTTCATCCCTCTCAAAAAAATAATAATAATCATGTGCTATCTTTCCACATATTAACATTTATGCAAGTCAATAAAACATACTACCATGAGGCATACATTTGTCTACTTGTTTTACCTCTCCAGCATTTGCAGTTCTTTATTTTTGGTCTTTACTTTGATGTATTAATTTGGTCTTCAATACATTAACTTGCCTCTTCACAGTTCGTGCAATATTCCCTGGAAACCATTTGGGTTCCAGCCAATGACACAGCACCATCTGCACACAAGGATATACATTCAGTACTTTCTGAAGCAGATGCATAAGTCTTGTCTTCTGAGCAGCCATTTGGGTTAAGCCAGGCGAGTGGAAGACCTATGTATTTGAAAAAAAGTACTTAATATACTTTCCATTGATAAGCTCTCAAATGAGGTCGGGGGGGTATACAACATGAGTACACATTTCAAAGCAGTGTTAACATGTAACTTAATTAGGAATACCTTCCCCCCTTTCACCTTAATTGTGTTTCCCCCCCTTCCTTTGGGGGCTCTGTTCCTCCTTTGGCCTTTTGGAGCGCAGAAGAAGATGTCCAGGCTTCAGCTTTGCTCCCTGTGAGAAACCTCTATTCTTTTGTTTTCCCTTTCTCTTCTCCCCCCCCCCAACTGCTGTACCATCTCTCCTCTTCCTTCAGGTTTTTGAGAAGAGATTGGACAACAGTTTGTCTAGATTCTATACCATTTCAGACAAATTGTTGTTGAAAGGGGAAAGGGAAAAGGGAGAAGTGGGAAAAAGAGAGAAAGGGAGAGACGGGGGAGAACAGACTAACAGTTGGAAGGGACCTTATAGGTCATCTAGAACAGGGCTTTTCAACCTTTTCATCCATTGTACCACTTTTAGGATATGGCAACATCCGAGTACCACCAGTCGCCTAGCAAGGTGTCAAAAACTTCATGACCCCCCCCCCAAAAAAGGAAAAAAGTGATAAAGTACAGGTGGTCCTTGATTTACAACAGTTCGCTTAGTGACGGTTCGAAGCTACAATGGCACTGAAAAAAGTGTCCCCCCAAGGCACAGCCGAGCAAGATACCTGCCTGCCCACCCGGCGGCACTCTTCCTCCTGTCCGAGGTTTTCATTGTTGTGAGAATTTCTGTTGAGGATTGGCAGCGGGGGTGGGGTGAGGGGTGTTTGGTTTTTATTCTCCCCGTCTGCTGGGTGGTTGCAGCAGGTTTTGGTCACTTCAGATGACCCTGGGACACTGTGACCGTCATAAATATGAATCCGTTGCCAAGCATCTGAATGTAAATCACAAGACCCTGGAGAGGCTGCAACATTCCAGCTGATTGGCGCTTCTTCTGGGCTTAGCAGAAGCGCCAGGATCAGCACTGAGCTCCAGCTGGAGCCTGGTGCCGATCCTGGCGCTTCCATTGAGCACTGACAGCCCTGCAGCTCCAGCCATCTCTTGCTCAGGCTTGTGCGGTGCTACCACTGGTTCAGCTCATTCCCCTCCCCCGCTACCACTTTTCTAGGATGCTCGCGTACCACCTGCCAGGTGCCAATGTACCACAGGTGGTACCCGTACCACTGGTTGAAAAGCCCTGATCTAGAATCTAGTCCAACCCCTTGCTTATGCAGGAAACCCTAATATACCCTTTCAGAGAAATGGCTGTCCAGTCTCTTCTAAAAAACCTTCAGTGATGGAGCGCCCAAAACTTCTGGAGTCAAGTTGTGCCACTGAGTAATTGTTCTCACAAAAAGCTAAGGCAATTTCTCCTTAGTTCTAGGTTGGTTCTCTCCTTGATTACTTTCCATTCAGTTTCCAGTTGCATTGAAGCGATTTAAGCAATTTCCAGCAGAAAGAACTTTTGTTCATCTGGATTCAGAGTGTATGCTCCAGGCAGCATTCAATTCCATACCCACCAAATGTTGAACGCCTAGGAGGTAATCATCCCAGGCACCATTGCATCATAATCTAATATTTCTACATTACAGTGAAGCCTTCATTTAACAGACCATTATTCCCAAATGTCCATCACTGTAGCATTTACCTGTACATCGTCTTCATATTGACAATGTTAGACATATAACGGATATTGTTGTTGTTAGTTGCGAAGTCGTGTCCGACCCATTGTGACCCCATGGACAACATTCCTCCAGGCCTTCCTGTCCTCTATCATCTTCTGGAGTCTATTGAAGCTCACACCTACTGCTTCAGCGACTCCATCCAGCCACTTCACTCTCTGTCGTCCCATTCTTCTTAGCCCTCCATCTTTCCCAGCATCAGGCTCTTCTCCAGTGAGTCCTTCCTTCTCATTAGGTGGCCAAAGTACTTGAGTTTCAACTTCAGTATCTGGCCTTCTAAAGAGCAGTCGGGGTTGATCTCCTCCAGGACTGACCGGTTTGATCGCCTTGCAGTCCAGGGGACTGGCAGGAGTCTTTTCTAGCACCAGAGTTCAAAGGCCTGAATTCTTTGGCGCTCAGCCTTTCTTATGGTCCAACTTTCACAGCCAAACATTGCAACTGGGAAAACCATGGCCTTGACTATACGTACTTTTGTTGGCAGGGTGATGTCTCTGCTTTTTAGTATGCTGTCTATATAGGCATAATTAATGCAGTTTGCATCATTTGATCATAATGCATAAATAAAATAACTATTGCCTGATTTAATGTAAATATAAATACAATGTCTGGATTGTCTGTTGCTTCGGGGTGTGGGGATTTATCCAGATGAAAATCTAGAACAGGTATATTAAATGTCTGTTCTCTGCTCTTCATCATGATATAATTTTTGTGGATTTGCAGACTATAGTATTGTTTCGGAATCAGAAAACAGAGTAATAAAATTTAAGATTGTAAAATTACACAGTGTACTAAAAAAAAAGTGTCATAAAATTCGAATTGCGCTGGAGAAGACTCTTGAGAGTCCCTTGGACTGCAAAGGGATCCAGTCAGTCAATCCTAAAAGAACTCAACCCCCTGGACAAGCGACTGAAGCTGAAGTTCAAATCGTTTGACCACCAAATGAGAAGAAAAGATTCTGAAGTTGGGAAAGATGGAAGGCAGAAAGAGAAGGGGACGATGGCAGAGGACAAGATGATTAGATAGCGTCATCGACGCAACAAAAATGAATTTGGGCAAAGTCTGGGAGACAGTGGAGGACGATGGGGCCTGGCGTGCTGTGGTCCATGGGGCCGTGAAGAGTTGGACACTGTTGTGATTCCGTGCCAGCCTGGGCTCCCAACAGCTGAGTCTGAGGAATCTGAGGAGGAGGTGGAGGAGGCATTTGAAGGGCCATCAGGGGCAGAGGGAGGCTCTGGTGAATTACAGGACTCACGGTTTGATGCAGAGCCTGGGCCCTCCAGTCGTGTTCCTGATGAAGCTCAGCTGTGTGAAGAGAACGAGTCAGACTCGGAGGACTCACACCTGATGGACATGCTAATGCAGTGTTTCTCAACCTTGACAATTTTAAGGCATGTGGACTTCAACTCCCAGAATTCCACAGCCAGCAATGCTGGCTGTGGAATTTTGGGAGTTGAAGTCCACATGCCTTAAAATTGTCAAGGTTGAGAAACACTGTGCTAATGGATGCACGCACACGTCGTCAATTAGCGAGAGTAAATCAGCAGCAGTCAATACAGCAACTCCAGGGTAAAAGGAGAAGGCACTGAGAGGCAACGCCTTGGGACTGCTGTATTAAAAGAGGTGTAGGCGGGGCTGGTTGCTGAAGGCAACCGTTTACAAAGTACTTCTTTGAATCCTGATCTGTTCGTCTTGCTTGTGACTACTCTTTTGTTTGCATCGTGTTTCCTGTGGACTATTTCCTTCATTTGGACTGAGTTTTGCTGTTTGTGTTTTGGACTATTTGGCAGGTTTGTCACCCATATTAAAAGGGGTTTGTTTTGCTTTAAAATCTCCAGCCTATTGTATCAACAGGGGTTTGGTCCTTGTGCCTTTAACAAGGACGGCTATAGGCTGGGATTAGAACAGATACGAGTTAGCGACTGGAGAACAGCAACAAAAATTTAGGAGGTTGGATTGTGCTCAGGCTGCATGCTTGTTTCCCATTTAGAGTTTCTGCATTAAGCCGATTAGAAACATTAAATAAACAGCGTAAGACTTTCTTCTTTCCCTCTCAATCTTACGCACTTATTCAGGAATGCAAAAGTCACTATTCTTCAGTGCAGCAGTTTTAACGACAAACACATTATCCACCTTCCATTTCTTGTACGTGATTGAGGGCGCCCGATATTTTTGCTCATACAACTCGGCCTGCTTTACGTGCATCTCTCCTGGCACATCATGAAAAAACAAAAACAAAAACACAGGACAGCTTTTATCTGTTGCTATGAGCAGCCAGACAGTGAAAGGCTGTGCAGCAACTTCATTATCCTTTTGTTTGCTATTATATTTTCTTTTATAGTGTACATAGCCTACAATCTTCTGGGTGTCTGTATAACAAGATGGTGCTGGCCTGTAGCTGGCAAGTTTCCTAGCAAATTCAGCAGTGCCATAGAGAAAAGCAGAGGCAGGAAACAAGAATATTGGGCTTTAAATCTCTCAGAAATTAGGGATTGCATGAGCCCAAGTTCCTCCACTAAGTCAATTGAGATGGGATGCTAGCATATTAAATATGACTGATCTGGGTTTAAATCCCTGGGGCCTAATTAATCATTATTTCTCAGTCTAGCCTACGTTAAAATGATATCAGAAGATCAAAGACGGTGAAGAAGGACAAGATGATTAGATTTGGGTGAATTTGCAAAAAGTCAATTAAATTTGGGTGAATTTTGCAAAAAGTCAATTTGGCTATTAGTTTAACAAATTGACGGGCTTTATTTGTAAAGCACATTGAATGCTACCGTAATTAAACAGGAGGAATTCATATAAGATGCTAAGCCAGAAACGAGCAAAACAGCATAAATTGATATTAAAACCTAATTTAATATGTTGGTACATCAGCCATCAGAGTTAACGTGTGCCAACCCAGTCTTGTGTGAAATATTGCATATAAAAACAGTAAATAAAGAAGGAGACAGATTGGAGTGTGTGTGTGTGTGTGTGTGTGTGAGAGAGAGAGAGAGAGAGAGAGTGATGTCACATATGAAGACATCTCTGCAGAAACTGAACAAATCATTGGTGAAATTTGTGCTAGATCGTGACAAGTACTTGGGAAGGTTTTCTGCTTGGTTAATGCATGGCAGGCCTGTCCATTCATCTCCATCCCAGTTTTGTTCGGTCCACATTTTCTTCTAAAAATTATTAAGATAATAAAAATAATAAAGGCGGGATACTAAATAACTAAAGGGACCTACTTTCCCTAATCAAAAAAGCTAACGAAGATATCAGGGAAATAAAAAAATAGTAAAAAAAAGAGTCACTTTCTCATGAAACGGGTGGCCATGTAAATATGATGGACAAATAAATGATTTTTTTTTCTGGATGGAAAAATTCTTTCAGTTCTCAGGATAGTTTCAGCAAACTCTCCTGGGGCCATTTCCTTATCAATCAGTTGGTCTTGCTCTATTTGCCAAGCAGCCCTGCCCAGCCATCTGTTGAATTTCCTAATACTTTAGAGCAGAGGTGTCAAACTGCTGGACCACATGCGTCATGCTTCAGTGACTGCATCCAGCCACCTCCTTCTCTGTCGTCCCCTTCTTCTCTTGCCCTCCATCTTTCCCAGCATCAGGCTCTTCTCCAGTGAGTCCTTCCTTCTCATTAGGTGGCCAAAGTACTTGAGTTTCAACTTCAGGATCTGGCCTTCTAGAGAGCAGTCAGGGTTGATCTCCTCTAGAACTGACCGATTGGATCGCTTTGCAGTCCAGGGGACTCGCAGGAGTCTTCTCCAGCACCATAGTTCAAAGGCTTCAATTCTTTGGCGCTCAGCCTTTCTTATGGTCCAACTTTCACAGCCATACATTGCAACTGGGAAAACCAGGGCCTTGACTATGCGCACTTTTGTTGGCAGGGTGATGTCTCTGCTGTCTAGATTTGCCATAGCTTTCCTCCCCAGGAGCGAGCATCTTTTAATTTCTTGGCTGCAGTCCCCATCTACGGTGATCTTGGAGCCCAGGAAGATAAAATCTGTCACTACCTCCATTTCTTCCCCATCTATTTGCCAGGAATTGAAAGGGCCGGATGCCATTGACCACGATGGCGAACCTTTTATTTATTCATTTATTTTAAAGTTTTATTGAATAACGAAAAAGAGAAAAAAAATTAAAAACATTGAACGTGGTAAATCAGCATTTGACAAACATCTCAGTTCATATTGACATTAATTACAAATAAAACTCTTTACAATAACATCCTTCTAATTTCAATCTTGACTTATCTCATTACAATAACTTCCCTATTTTTTTCCCCCACCATCTACAGAATTTATTCCATATTTGGTTAAAAAAAACTGTTTCATCCTGATTTTTCAGTCTTTTAGTTAACCTGTCTAATTCTGCGCAATACATAATTTTCTGAATTAAAATTTCCCCACTAGGTACAGTTTTGAGCGAATAAAATCCTTGCCGCCGTAACCACACGAATAAATAAATACGTATTCCTCTTTACTAACATTTTTTTCAAGGATTCCTAACAACAATGTCTCAGGTTTGTACTGGATGTTTTGCATAATCATTTCTGTCAGCCATTCCCAAACCATGTGCCAGTACACCTGCGCTTCCTTGCATGTCCACCAAATATGAAAAAAGGTGCCCCTTTTTTACATTTCCAACATAAAGATGAGTATCCTTTATACCAGTGGTTCTCAACCTTTCTAATGCCGCGACCCCATAATACAGTTCCCCATGTTGTGGTGACCCCCAACCACTTATACATCACCAGGTGCCAGGGGCGTGGCCAAAGAAAAGGAGGAAAAAATGGCGGACAGCCTTGTTTGGCGACCCCCGTGAAATGGGTCGTTCGACCCCAAACGGGGTCCCGACCCACAGGTGGAGAACCACTGCTTTATACATTTTGGCTAATCTAGCTGGAGGGAGATGGTGATGGCAAACCTTTTAGAGATCGTGTGCCCAAACTGCATCCCAAAACCCACTTATGCATCGTCGGGTGCCGGGTGGGTGTGGCCCATTGGCTGGGTGTGGTCCATTGGCTGGGCGTGGCTGCAGTGATAATGGCAGACTGGGTGGGACTAAAAAGTTCAATCAATTCCAACTTTGCAAGATCTTTTTTTTCCCCCGCGAGAAGTTGAAATTGACTGATTGATTGAACCTTTTTTTTTTTGCACATGGTGGCGGAGGCCTAAAGCGAAAAGGTTTTATAAAACCCAGCTGACGGCCTAGGATTGGGGCAACGGCGCACGTGCCCACAGAGAGGGCTCTGAGTGCCGCCTCTGGCACCCGTGCCATAGGTTCGCCCCCACTGTTCTATGAGGATTAAGATAGAGGAAAAGAGGTGGAAAACCTCTTTTCTATCACTTTGTAGCTGAATTTGGATTGCAGCAGTGGGGAGTGATTCTGGATTGAGATCTTTGCCAGCTAGGAATTATTTCTAGTAAGATTTGAGTGGAAAAATGTAGGGGTTTCTTTTCTATTGAATGACATCTTCTCGGCCTCCAACCACAATGCACTGAGTCCTCCGTAAGTGAGGAGGCCAAACTGCAAGGCCAAAATCTCCATGAAGGGGCCTCACAATAAAACATCATCTTGTTGTCGCTGAAATGAATCATCCAAATGATTCTGAGTTTCCTGTAAGTCCCATCAATCAGACTCTAAAGAAAGTCCCATGGTAATAGAAATAAAAATAAAAAAACACCCTTGTTCTAAGATAAGCATTTCTATTTTTGAAGCCATCCTGTTATTATATTTATTATTTTCTTGAAAGACAACAATTTATCCCGTGTCCCATCAGAATGTCTTCTGAGTGCTAGGGGAACAGGTGGCTTGTTGGAGTTTTTTTTTGAAACACTTTAGAAAAGCTAGTTAGTAATAGTAGTAAAGTTGGAAGGGACCTTGGAGGTCATCTAGTCCAACCCCCTGTTCAGGCAGGAAACCCTACACCATTTCGGACAAATGGCTGTCCAGTCTCTTCTTAAAAACTTCCAGTGTTGGAGCATTTACTGCTTCTGGAGGCAGGTGGTTCCACTGGTTAGTTGTTCTCACTGTCAGGAAACTTCCCGGTTGCTTCTCTCCTTGATCAGTTTCCATCCGTTGCTTCTTCTCCTGCCTTCAGGCGCTTTGGAGAATAGCTTGACTCCCTCTTCTTTGAGGCAGCCCCTGAGAGATTGGAATACTGCTATCATGTCCCCCCTTGTCCTTTTCTTCGTTAAACTAGACATACCCAAAACTTTTCTGCTCTAATCAAAAGTAGTTGATTACAGCAGGACTTGTGGAACCCTGTGACCTTCCTGGATTGTATAACTACCATCTAGCATTTGGGAGAGCTGTTGTACACCTAGGTGGCCTCAGGATGCCTTTACCTATGGTCAGCGCATAGTTTCCAAATCTGGGAAAACGTCATACGTATGGACTTCAACTCCCAGAGTTCTCTGCTGCGGGCCATCTTGGCTGGAGAATTTGGGGAGCTGAAAGTCTATACATCTGGAAGTTGCAAACACTGGAAAACACAGGATTAGAGTGAACTGGGCGAGTAATGGTGAATTGCTTTTGTTGGACCCATTGTCCGTATCTTAACTTAATCAAGGGTTATGGGAATACAATAGGACCTGCAGAGAATGTGGGCCATCGATTTCTTGTGCCCCAGCTCCTCTGTATTTTCGGCCCACGTTGACAAAGACAATTGTCTTTGTGAGGCATTATTAAGATAGGTTATTACTATACAGGTGTGGCCACAATTGAGCCCCAAATCTACGTTGTTAAATGAGAAATTTGTTAGGTGAGTTTTGCTCCACTTTACGACTTTTCTTCCCACGTTTGTTAAGTGAGCCACTGAAGTTGTTATAGTAGTAACATGGTTGTTAAGTGAATGTATTTATTTATTTATTTATTTATGAGACTTATATACCGCTTTAAGTGCAAGCACTCTCTAAGCGGTGTACACCAGTAAGCAATGTATACATATATATATATTTACATTGCCCCCAACAATCTGGGTCCTCATTTTACCTACCCCGGAAGGATGGAAGGCTGAGTCAACCCTGAGCCGGTGAGATTTGAACCGCTGACCTGCTGAACACAGTCAGCTAAAGTGGCCTGCAGTACTGCACTCTAACTGCTTCTCCATTGTCTTTGCTTGTCAGAAGGTTGCAAAAGGTGAACACGTGACCCCGGGACACTGCGACCGTCATAAAGATGAACCATTTGTCAAAATCATGTGACTGTGGAGGTGCTGCAATGGTCATAACTGTGAAAAATGGTCATAAGTCACTTTTTTTCCCCAGTGCCGTTGTAACTTCAAATGGACACTAAACGAGCTGTTATAAGTTGAGGACAACCTGTATCATCTTCATTGCCCACGAAATAAAAGGAAAGATTTTAATTTCCTTTTCCTGAAAATATCTGCCTTTTTAGAGCTGAATTTCCTCTTCCCACAAGCTATTTTTTCATCGGTTTCACGTCACATGCCAAGCCATTCCATGGCTTGTTTGCTTTTTGCTTCGTGTGGTGTGTGAAGCTCAGCAGTTGTTAAATATTCACCAAGCCATAGCTAACCAAACAGTAGTTTAGGACAATGCTGCATTTGCAAGAAAATTTAACTTCCGTTAGCTCAGTGGTTCTCAACCTTTTTAATGCCGCTACCCCCAACCGGTCGTAAGTCAAGGACTACTCAACCGGTCGTAAGTCAAGGACTACTCAACTGGTGCAGCACCGTTTGCAGACTGGGACTTTTGGCGGGCTCAGCAGGGCAGAGACAGCCTGGACAATTCCTATTGGCTTTTGAAAGCCAATAGCATTAGACTCTATTCAAGAGAGTCTATTCTATTGGCTTTCAAAAGCCAATAGAATAAAAGGGAGTAGCACAGCTAAGGAAAAGGGGGAAAAAATGGCGGACTGCGTGGTTTGGCGACCCCCGTGAAATGGTCGTTCGACCCCAAATGGGGTCCCGACCCACAGGTTGAGAACCACTGCGTTAGCTAAACCATGATTTAATCAAATAATCCAGTTTCCTGGGCTTGAATGATACATTAGGCCATTAACTTTAACGAAGAGAAGGACAAGGGGGGACATGCTAGCAGTATTCCAATATCTCAGGGGCTGCCATAAAGAAGAGGGAATTAAGCTATTTTCCAAAGCACCTGAAGGCAGGACAAGAAGCAACGGGTGGAAACTCATCAAGGAGAGAATCAACCTAGAACTAAGGAGAAACTTCCTGACAGTGAGAACAATTAATCAGTTGAACAGCTTGCCTCCAGAAGCAGTAAATGCTCCAACACTGGAAGTTTTTAAGAAGAGACTGGACAGCCATTTGTCCGAAATGGTGTAGGGTTTCCTGCCTGAGCAGGGGGTTGGACTAGATGACCTCCAAGGTCCTTTCCAACTTTACTACTATTACTAACTGTGCAGGTTAAGCTCACAGAACATACCAGATTAAAAAAAAAATATTTTGTGGCCCAACGTCCTATGTGATACTGCCCAGATTTCCGATACGTTGACGTACAGTCCCAACGATGCTTATTCAAAAGGCAACAGGACTTCCGTTGTTTTTCCTTTAAGACCTTTCCCCCTTCTCATCCAAAAGCTTCGGACAGAATGGTGGAGAATGGAAGGATTTATATTCCATGCAGTCACACGGTCATTAGCACTCTCTCTGAGAGTCATTGAGGCCACTTGGAGGTTTATCTGTGCTGAAGAAGAACTTAAGAAGCTTCTTGGATAAGAAGCAAAACGTCTTCCAGAAAAAAACGAAGAAAGTCCACTTGCCTTTTGAAAAAGCACCTTGGGTTAACCGTGACCTGGATGACTGAGAATCTCCATAAATCGGGGCTTTTCAACCTTTTCACCCATTGTACCACTTTTAGGATATGGCAATATCCGAGTACCACCCGTCGCCTAGCAAGATGTCAAAAACTTGATGACCAAAAAAAAAAAAAGGAAAAAAGTGATAAAGTACAGGTAGTCCTCGACTTACAACAGTTCCTTAGTGATGGTTCGAAGTTACAATGGCACTGAAAAAAGTGCCCCCCAAGCCGAACAAGACACCTGCCTGCCCACCCAGTGGCGCTCTTCCTCCTGTCCGAGGTTTTCATTGTTGTGAGCATTTCTGTTGAGGATTGGCAGCGGGGTTGGGGTGGGGGTGTGTTTGGTCTTTATTCCCCCTGTCTGCTGGGTGGTTGCAGCAGGTTTTAGTCACTTCACAAGACCCTGGGACACTGTGACTGTCATAAATATGAATCCGTTGCCAAGCATCTGAATGTAAATCACAAGACCCTGGAGATGCTGCAACATTCCAGCTGATCGGCGCTTCTGGGCTCAGCAGAAGCACCAGGATCAGTGCCGAGCTCCAGTTGTAGCCTGGCGCTGATCCTGGTGCTTCCGCTGAGCCCTGACAGCCCTGCAGCTCCAGCTGTCTCTCGCTCAGGCTTGTGCGGTGCTGCCACCGGTTCAGCTCATTCCCCTCCCCTGCTATCACTTTTCTAGGATGGTCGCGTACCCCCTGCCAGGTGCCAATGTACCACAGGTGGTACCCATACCACTGGTTGAAAAGCCCTGCATTAGTATAGTAGAAAGAAAATACAGATATTTCTCAACTTATGACTACAGTTGAGCCCAAAATTTCTGTTGCTAAGCAAGACAGTTGTGAAGTGTCGCATATTTGCGCATATTTTGCTGCCTATTTACGACCTTTCTTGCCACACTTGTGAAGTGAATCACTGCAGTTGGTAAGTTAGTAACACAGTTATTAAGGGAATTTGGCTTCCTCATTGACTCTGCTTGTCAGAAGCTTATAAAAGGGGATTACGTGACCCTGAGACACCGCAACCGTCATAAGTACATGCCAATCGCTAAGCGGCCGAATTTGGATCATGTGACCACGGGAATGCTGCAACAGTCGTACGTGTAAAAAAAATAATCATTAATTGCTTTTTTCAGGACTGTTGTAAGTTTGAATGGTCACTAAACAAAGGGTTGTAAGTCGAGGACAACCTGTGGTACATTCTCTTGTTTTCTTTAAAAAAAATAAAAATAAAAACGTTGCCAAGAAAGACAGTGGAGACAAAATGGCTGTACTTTGGGGTGTGAAGACTGTCCCTGAAACTGTCTCCAGGACCACAAGACAAAATTGTTTTTAGTCTAATTTCATTCAAATTTATTACCTATGTGGTACTTTTAACACTTGAGACAATGAAAACATTTATTAGCCAGTCAAAAATAGAACCGAAAAAGTAAGCAGAAGAAAAACAATGCAATATAAAAATGAATGCCATTTACTTTCCAGATTTAATGCACAATGTTAAGAATAACAAGAGTTGGGAGGGACTTTAGAGATCTTCTAGTCCAGTGGTTCTCAACCTGTGGGGTCGGGACCCCATTTGGGGTCGAACGACCATTTCACGGGGGTCGCCAAACAACGCAGTCCGCCATTTTTTCCCCCCTTTTCCTTAGCTGTGCTACTCCCTTTTATTCTATTGGCTTTCAAAAGCCAATAGGAATTGTCCAGGCTGTCTCTGCCCTGCTGAGCCCGCCAAAAGTCCCATTCTGCAAACGGTGCTGCACCAATTGAGTAGTCCTCGACTTACGACCGGTTGAGTAGTCCTCGACTTATGACTGGTTGGGGGTCGCGGCATTAAAAAGGTTGAGAACCACTGTTCTAGTCCAACCCCATGCTCAAGCAGGAAACTCTATATAATTTCAGAGAAATGGTTGTCCAGTCTCTTCTTAAAAACCTCCAGTATTGAGCACCCACAACTTCTGGAGTGAAGCTGTTCCACTGAATAATTTTTCCTTAATTCTAGGTTGGATTCTAGGTTGGTTTGCTTCTTGTTCTGCCTTAGATGGTTTGGAGAATAGTTCAATCCCTCATCTTCGTAGCAGACCCTCAAATATTGGAAGACTGCTATCGTGTCACCCCTAGTCCTTCTTTTCACTAGACTAGACATACTCAATTCCTGCAGCCGTTCTTCATTTACAACCTCCTGGCCCTTAATAATTTTTTTTGTTGTTCTTCTTCTCTGAATTCTAACTGATAACCATAGTAGCCAAAACCTTTCAAATAATTTCTGGAATTATAAATCTGTGTCTCAACTCTGTTTGCTCTCTTAGAACAGTGTCTGTTTAGTTCAGGAGAGCACATTTTCTGTGTGTGCTACTGCTGCTTGAAAAAATGGAGAAGGGATGTTTCTGCTTTAACACGCTGCTGAAGGGGGAATCCTGGAACATAGTATTTGTGGCGTGCTAAAATGATTTGTCATCCTGAAAAAAACCCTGGTTTTCTCATCTATAACATTAACATCCTCTTCTATTAGTTCAGTGCCAGTTAGGCAAAATGAGGATTTATCTTTGCAAGCAGGTGTGAGTGAAACAGCTATTTGTAACGCTACTCATGCTCTTAGTCAATGAGGTTGGCATGGACTTCAGCTGACTAATACAGATACAGTATGAATGTGTGACCCTTCTGTACATTCCAGTTTTAGGGGTTGTGGGCTGGAGATCGGCAGCCTTTTTTGGGTGTTTCTTTTGCCCTTCCCTCCCCTTCCGAGTCAAGTACAACCATCTCATCTAACTTTCATCTATGTTCAAAGGTTTTTTTTTTATTTAAGGGTTAAGTAGTGATACCTCATGGTTTGAGACCTACAAAACTGATCAGACTTTTCCAGATTTAGGCATTCCCTTCCCAGTACGTGGCATTTTTCCAAAGTGAACCTTTGAAGCATTGCTTAGGTCCGTGGTGGCGAATCTATGGCATGCGTGCCACAAGTAACATGAAGAGCCCTCTCTGTAGGCACGCATGCCATCACCCCAGTCCTAGGCCTTCAGCTGAGTTTTATAAAACTTTTTCGCTTTAGGCCTCCGCCACCGTGTGCAAAAAAAAGAAGAAGTTTCAATCAATCAATTTCAACTTCTCGCGGGAAAAAAGTAGATCTTGCAAAGTTGGAATTGATTGACTGAACTTTTTAGTCCCACCCAGTCTGGGTTACCATTGCGGCCACGCCCACCCAATGGGCCACACCCATCGGCACCCGATGATACATAAGTGCGTTTTGCGTTGCAGTTTGGGCACTCGGTCTCTAAAAGGTTCGCCATCATTGGCTTAGGTATAGCTTTCTCTCCTCTCCCCCCCCCCTATGTGTCAAAAGAAACTCAGTTGAATGTGAACTTAGGAGAAACATTGGTTTCTGCGATTTTCAATTTGGTTCCTGCTACTGCAGTTCGTTCGTGGTCTTGTGGAGAACTTACAGCCATGGTTTTGCATTTAGTTGGGCCAGGCTGGACGGTGAAACGCCTGTCACAATTTCCTTGTTTTCTTCTTTGTTGCTGTTCACCCAAGAAAGAAGCTACTTTTTAATGGTTTTGGAGTGTCAGGATAACGATGGATGGGTAGATGCCAGAACCTTTGATTGCACAATAAAGGTTAAACTAAGCTTTGAGTAATACACGAATTTGGCTTCTCTCCCCTTTAATCGATTTGGTTAAGTCTGTTATGTGATATATAGAGAGAGATGTATGCATGTATGAATGCGCAGACCCATGAAGATCAGCTTGCTATTCTGTAAAGAGTGTTTGACCCCATTAAAGATGAACAAATTGTGGCTATGGTTTTCAGGAACTTTCTTATACGAATCAAGATGCAGGTGTTACACTAGTAGTATTCTTTGATAACAGCTCTGTGTGGAATCACAGATACCTCTCACGTAGAGATGAGCCTATGAGAATCTTTAATGTTCAATCTTTTTTTTTTTATTGAAATTTTTTAAACTTTTACAAAAACGTTCCCTTCCCCGAACCCTCCCAACCCACCCTAACCCTCCCCCAACCTTCCCAGAGCTGAATACAGGCTTGATTAAAATTTAAAAGAAAAAATTTTAAACACAAATAAACCATATACAAATTTGGTTACAATAATTAAACAAATC
Organism: Crotalus tigris; assembly: GCF_016545835.1. Classification (NCBI taxonomy): domain Eukaryota; kingdom Metazoa; phylum Chordata; class Lepidosauria; order Squamata; family Viperidae; genus Crotalus; species Crotalus tigris. The sequence goes on from NW_024098373.1 coordinate 250,527, forward strand.
ATAAAATACTTTAACACCAATGTTCAATCTTTGAATGTCAAAAATTGTTTCACTATTTCAGTTTCTCCCATTCTTGGTTGCTATTGTTGACTTTAGCAAAAACTAAACACGAAAAACACAGGATGGCATAACCAATTTATTTATTGCTTGCTTTCAGATTTATATCTTGCTTTTCTTTTCAAGATAATAAGGTAGCTTACATGGGATCAGTCTCCTGTTATTTCATCCCCATAGCAGCAGTCTTGAGAAGAAGACTCATGTAAGAGGAAGGAGCTGGATCTCAGTCATCCAGTGAGCTCCATGGTTTAACAATGATGATGATGATGATGATAGAGTTGGAAGGGACCTTGGAAGTCATCTAGTCCAACCCCCTGCTCGGGCAGGAAACCCTATACCATTTCGGACAAATGGCTGTCCAGTTTCTTATTAAAAACCTCCAGTGTTGAAGCATTCACTGCTTCTGGAGGCAGGTTGTTCCACTGGTTAATTGTTCTCACTCCCAGGAAGTTTCTCCTTAGTTCTAGATTGCTTCTCTCCTTGATTAGTTTCCATCCGTTGCTTCTTGTCCTGCCCTCAGGCGCTTTGGAGAATAGCTTGACTCCCTCTTCTTTGGGGCAGCCCCTGAGATACTGGAACACTGCTATCATGTCCCCCCTGGTCCTTCTCTTCATTAAACTAGACATACCCAATTCCAGCAACCATTCCTTATATGTTTTAGCCTCCAGTCCCCCTAATCATCTTTGTTGCTCTTCTCTGTACTCTTTCTAGAGTCTCAACATCAATAAGCTGATTGTCTCTGGTCCAGTTCTGGTAACTCAACTACACTTCTCTCTTTTCTCTCATATAATGGCTTATCATAAACTCACACTCCATGAATTATAAACCCTGAAATCACACGCATTCACTATGTTTAGGACTCCTGCATCTAGACTGTAAACATCCAATCATTAGATGGCAGTACAGAGTTTTCTATACTTAATTTGTGTGCCGCCACCTAGGAAAGAGGATTAATTCAAGAACCCGCTGAAATGTGGGAATACAGCTTATAGATGCATTGAGTCTAGTCAATCTGCCACTCCTTATTTGCACAAAAGGAGATGTTGGAGTCAGATCTGGCCAACGTTTCATGGATGTTATATCTCCCCTGCAGTCCTGTATGCACATTAGAACTTCTTTCCATTCTCAACCCAATGTTTTGAGGTCATTTTTATCCTTTATGAAACAATCCAAGGAGATTTACCTTGATTTCCCAAGGGGCAGGCCTGCCCTTATCTTCAGTCTGTCACCGCAGTTACTGTTCCTTCAGTTATCCAATTGATAGTGTTTTATGATCCAAGGCACGTGTGATGATTCAATCAATCAATCAGAATAGAGTTGGAAGGGACCTTGGAGGTCTTCTAGTCCAACCTCCTGCTCAAGCAGCTGACCTTATGCCATTTCAGGTAGGTGGCTGTCCAATCTTTTCTTAAAAACCTCCAGTGATGAAGCCCCTTCAACGTCTGAAGGCAACGTCTAGTTAATTGTCCTCGCTGTTAGGAAGTTTCTCCTTAATTCCAGGTTGCATCTCTCCTTGATTAGTTTCCATCCATTGTTTTGTTGTCCTGCCTTCTGGTGCTTTGGAAAATAAGTTGACCCCCTCTTCTTTAGGGCAGGCCCTCAAATACTGCAAGACTGCTATCATGTCACCCCTAGTCCTTCTTTTCTCTAGACTGGCCATACCCAATTCCTGCAACCTTTCTTCCTGTGTTTTTGTCTGCAGGCCTTTAAACCATCTTAATTGCTCTTCTTTGCATTTTTTTCCAAAGTCTCCCCCAAAAATTTTTTTTGTAACGTGATGACCAAAACTGGATGCAGTATTCCAGGTGTGGCCTTACTAAGACTTTATAAAGCATTACTAATACTTTACGTGATTTTGATTTTATGCCTCTGTTTATTCAACCCAGGATTGTATTAGTTTTTTGGGCTGCTGCTGCTGCTGCACACTGCTGGCTCATGGTCAAGTGATTGTCTACTAGGACTCCAAGGTCCCTCTCACAGTTGCTATGTTTGCGCCAGGTCTCACCCAATCTGTACTTGTGCCTTTGGTTTTTCCTGCCTAGGTGTAAAACCTTGCTTTTCTCCCTGTTAAAATTTATTTTGTTGGATCGGGCCCGTAGTTCAAGCCTTTGGTTTTTCCTGCCTAGGTGTAAAACCTTGCTTTTCTCCCTGTTAAAATTCATTTTGTTGGATCGGGCCCGTAGTTCAAGCCTTTGGTTTTTCCTGCCTAGGTGTAAAACCTTGCTTTTCTCCCTGTTAAAATTCATTTTGTTGGATCGGGCCCGTTGTTCAAGTCTGTCAAGATCTTTTTGGATCCTGGGATGTTGGCTATTCCTGCCAGCTTAGTGTCATCTGCAAATGTGATGAGTTCCTCTTCTATTCCTTCATCTAAGATTCAAGAAAAGCTGAAGAACGTTCAGTCTGTATTTTTAACTAATTCTGAAAGGAGTTAATTTTACCCCCGGGCTACCAGTAGCTGATTATACTCTGTCCAATTATTTTTCTCAGCACGCACAAGGAAGGATCTCGTTTCCTTTTTTGTGTGTGCATGTAAGAGAGAATATTCCCGCCTTTCTATTTTCCACCATCCTCTAACCCTGCACAGTGTTTCAAGTCAGATCATAGAGAACTGGATTTGTTGATCATATTTTAACCTGCTGTTGGTGAAGTTTTGTGGGTTTTACTCCAATTGTGCATTTGTCGCTTTTATTTATATTTTTCTTTCTTTGTTATTTTTAATTGTCGTGAACTTACCCAGAATCACACATGAGAGAGATGGGCAGCTATATAAATGGGAACGATTAAACAAATAAACAGCCTGCAGAATGAGATCGAATTGAAAATGGCATCTGGCATGATGCTTTTACAAATCAGCCACTTTGTTTTTTTCTTTCTTCCCCCCCCCCCTTCGCTTCCCCCCCGCTGTCTTTCATTTCATTTCATTTCTTTTTTTTTCTTTCTTTTCTTTTCTTTTCTTTTTTTTTTTTTTTTGGTCTATGGAATTTTCCTGGGCTTTGGGCATTGCCAAGGATCTTTGCATTTGTCAGAAGCAACAACATTGCATGAGAGCCCGAAGAGCTACTCATTGCAAAACATGTGCTGCGTGCTGCTGACTAATTTCCTTCGGTGTATAATTGAGGGCTGACTCAAAACTCAAGATTTGGCCACCTCCTTGCAATGCCGAGCAAAGTTGAGCTTGCTTTGGAGTTACCGTCAAAGCTGTTGCAGGGAAGCCCACTCTGTCCCGTTTACAATGCACGACAGGGTTTAGACAGGGAGGAAATTGTTCTCTGCATGGCTTGGATGAGTCAGGGGATGTGCTTTTGGTGATCCGAGGGGCACGTGGCCACCTTTGTATGCTAATAGGAGGCGAGGTCTCTTGCTGGGAATTGACGTTTCCCTTATTCTTAGTGAATGGTTTCAAGATTCAGAGAGCTAAGTTTCTTGCTTGCTATGAATAGTACAGTACAGGGGATCGGTCTCAACTGGCAGGCAAGTTTTCTAGATTTTTTTTTTTTTTAGTCACCTAAGAAGGAAACTTTCCCAAAAGAAAAATGAAAGTGCTGTATGTCACACCTTATTTCTCTTGCCCTCTTCTTTCTGTGATTTTTTTGAATTCTTTCCCTGCCTTTTTTGAGCTAGCTAGCTAGCTAGTCTCTCTCTGTCTCTCTCTGTCTCTCTCTCTTTCTCTCTCTCTCTCCCATCCTCTCTCTCTCTCTGTCTCTCTCTCTGTCTCTGTCTCTTTCTCTCCCATCCTCTCTCTCTCTCTCTCTCCCTCTCCCTCTCTCTCCCTCTCTCTCTCTCTCCCATCCTCCCTCTCTCTCTCTCTCCCATCCTCTCTCTCTCTCTCCCTCTCCCTCTCTCCCATCCTCCCCCCCTCTCTCTCCCATCCTCTCTCTCTCTCTCTCCTCTCCCCTCTCTCTCTCCCTCTCCCTCTCTCCCATCCTCCCTCTCTCTCTCTCTCTCTCTCTCTCCCATCCTCTCTCTCTCTCTCTCTCTCTCTCTCTCTCCCTCTCTCTCTCCCTCTCCCTCTCTCCCATCCTCTCTCTCTCTCTCTCTCTCTTCCTCGCTCTCTTTTCTATCGAACAACTTTGGAAGTCAGAAGAGAATATTTCAGCCTGCAGATGGACTACTACGTAGGCTCCTTGGAGGCACACAGAAATGGAATAATGCTTTCTAAAGAAGAAGATAACCAGGAGAGTTTATTCCCCATTTGGGGGCAATGTTGGCTTGCCGAATCAATGGATTGCTCAGGGAAACCAAGACTGAAACCTGGAACCATGGCTGTATGTGAGTGTTTTGAACCACGTGGCTGGTTGATCGTATACTTTGAGTTTTTTTTGTGTGTGTGTGTGTGTGTGTGTTTGCTTCTTTACCCGGTAATGGGTTTCTAAATTTATGTTTGCCTATTGATGCAAAGGACTGGGGCTGCGGTCCATTGGCAGAACATACTTTACCTTCACTGTGTCTCAGATTTGATCTTTAGTTAAAAGGATTAAAGACAGGAGCTTTTTTTTTTTTTTTGCTGGTTGGAATACAAATATGGGCTACGAACACTTGCTGTCTGGCTAGTATCAGCTGAATGACTGAAAACAGCTCTCTGGTTTCCCATTATTTGATCCACTTGATGTTGTACATGAGTAATTTTGCTTGATCTTGATGAGGCAGTGAGTCTCAGCATGATGATATATATCTCATTCCTGAATAATAGAATAACAAGAGTTAGAAGGGACCTTGGAGGTCTTCTAGTCCAACTCCCATTTCAGGCCGGAAACGCGAAATGTTGTCCAACCTCTTCTTAAAAACCTCCTGCGTCGGAGTACTCACCACTTCTGGAGGCAAGTCACTCCACTGATGAATTGTTCTCACTGTCAGAAAATTTCTCCTTAGTTCTAGGTTGGTTCTCTCCTTGCTTATTTCCCATCCATTACTTCTTGTTCTGTCTGCAGGTGCTTTGGAAAATAGCTTGACTGCCTCTTCTTTGGGGCAGCCCCTGAGATATTGGAACACTGTTATCATGTCCCCCCTTGTCCTTCTCTTCACTAAACTAGACATGCCCAATTCCTGCAACCATTCAAATATGTTTTAGCCTCCAGTCCCCTAATCATCTTCGTTGCTCTTTTTTGCACTCAGCACTCTGCCACCTTGCTTTTTTGAAGTCCGCCAGGGGCCAAGTTGCCTCTGGGGAGATTCAGCTCTAAAACTCAAGCTTGACTTTGGATCCATCCTCAAGCTGTTGCTTTTCCCTCAGCCTCAGTGCTCTAACTATTCAGCGGGAATTATAGTGTACGAAAGGAAAAAAAATAAATAAATCCAGAATTTAAAGCACATGGCAGATGAACAACAACAAAAATCTGTACGGATATTCAATGATACTTTAGACTTTTGGAATCTACTGCCTTCCAGATCTGTTAGATACAAGTTCCATCCTCCACGCTCGTTTGGGAGTACAATACGTAGCTTTCAGGAAATAAGAATTTTTCTGCTTGACCAGTTCTGGGTTTATGTAGTTCTGTTTTAGAGTGCTGTAAACTTTCAGGTAGACCAAATTAGGTAACCACCCTCTTTCTAACAGGAGAGATTTCTCTAGTCCATCTATCTGTTCCTCCCATGAGACTTCTTTGTTGCTTCCATTTAACTCCAAAGGATCTAGCCTCTACACCTTTTGAGTCAAATTATTACATTATTAACATGCACGGATATAGACAGTATATGTATTGGACCCACAGGAGACAAGGATTATTGTAATGCTCATTAAAGGGAATACTGTTCTTGGATTGATTGGGAACAGAAAGGATTTTCCTGTTGTGAGTAGGTGTGGACTTGAGAACCTGTTATGAAACTAGATTCAAGGCAGCTTCTTGCATCACAGATTGGCAAGAAAGGATAGGGACACAGTTGAAGCAGCCTCATTATGTTACAGCTAGGAGTACTGTATATGCTAAGTTCTGCCATTTGTACAGTACAAACAGTTCATACTGGATGTATTATATATATATTTTTTTCCACTCTGCTTCTGGGGGCGAAGATGGAGTACCTGTGCTTGGAGAAGGAGCATACAACGAGAGATATTTTCACTAAAAATGAAATGAAACGGCTCTTCATTTCATAACCTTTTTGTACCGACCCGGGAGTGGCATCCACAGCAAATGCTAGTTCTCAAGAGCTTGTTGGTCTTTTCACGGCATTGCTGAGCTGCCATCCATAGTAAGGAGACGACTCTTCTCCCGGAGGGGGAAAAGAGGACCAAACACCCTCTCCCCAAAATATTTTGGGAGAATTTCTTTGGGGAAATTGTTGACCTCCCGACTCAGATAGCAGAATGAATTGGAAATGGAAGCTTCATTGGTGTGGTTTTTCTTTTCTTCTTCTTCCTTTTCATCTGCCTGCAGCTGATTCAGGAGCCTTCCAGCAGCAGATGAAAGAAAGCTGCAACGTTCCTGACTGCAAATGGATTTGACTCGTAACTACCACCTTGTTGAGGACTATATGAGATTTTGGCAGCTGAACCCCAGTGGTAAGTTAAATACGGTCTTTCTTGAATCCTTTATTGCAGTGACTCCCAACCTGTGGTCCGCAGACCCCGGGTGGGTGGGGAGTTGTCACAGGGGGTCTGTGAAAGCTTGAAGAAATGTTATGATTTAAATCTTAAGTCTTGGTGGTCCGTGGCCACAAAAAGTATTTAAGGCGGGCTCCATGGTGAAGAAAAGGTTGAGAACCACTGCTTTATTGTTTTATGTTTTTCACATGTTTCACTGTCCAGGCCATTTTATTACTATTCCCATTTTAGAGCTAAAAAAAACTGAGGGTGTGTAGGATCATGCCCAACTGACCATTCACCTTCTCAGCCAAGTTGGAGGAAGGATACTCCAAGCCCAGTTTGAGTAAAAATAGGGACTAGTGTAGTAAACCATTCTTAATTCCCCTTATCCCACGATTCGCCTTTAGGCTGATTGGGCCTTTCTCCTTCCATCTAAAATGGAAATTGTTTCTCGTGTATCTCTGGGAACCATTACAGCGTGATACGATTATGAAGGTTTACTACCTTTTGTAAATATATATTTATCAAAATTGTATAACTGTCATAATTCACAAAAAGGCAACTCTGGGTAGCATACAACCCTCCTAGATTACCACTGCCATCGTAACCCCAGCTGTATTTTCTTTCCTGTATCACCTACGGACAAGTGGGGTGATGGCTAAGAGATGGTGACCACCGGTAGTTGGAAGACCAGCTGGTATCTTCAGGGCAAAGATAAGGTTTCCATTTAAAAAAAAAAATGACGTACTTCTGTCCTTTGCGATATTGCTTGTAGTTTGAGTCTCAGCATTTCCAGGGAGAAAGAGACAAAGGCAGATTTATTTATTTATTTCTATTTCATATTTCTTAACCGCCTGTCTCCTTGGAGAAGGGCCCTGTGCATTGTCCACATGAATAATCTGACTCTTTGTAAGGCATTTTAATTCGCTTGTTGTCGGGTTGTTTTTATCGTACGTTCTGGCCTGCCTCAGCTTGTGCTACCGAAACCAATCTTGCTTGACATCTGCTTCACTCTCTCTGTGATTTACTTATTGTTCCATGAGTGGATGGGGATGGTGGGCATTTTTAAGTTGTGTCGTTGAGCCTCCGTTCTGGCTTCAGAAAAGAGGTGGGCCGCCTTCTTTGCCAAAACTCTCCCAGACGAGTCTTTGGGAGTGGCCTACCCAGTCAAATATTGGCGGAAATAACTGGCCAAATATTTGAATTGGTTATTTCGACCGACGTTAAATATTTGGCAGTCTGTGATTTTGGAATGTGAGAATTCATAGGTGATTCGTGCAGAAGAAGACAGATGGGTTAGCTGGTTTGCCATGAAGTTTAGTCATGGATTGTATTTGGTAGCTGGCATTCTGACAGTTAATTGTATACAATCAAGGATATTTGATCAAAGAAAGATGGGAACACCTCCAAGAACATATTGGAGGTACTCAGACAAAATGATCCGGTGGGAACATGACTCTATCAGAAAATATTCCTTTTCTACAGTGGTTCTCAACCTGTGGGTCGGGACCCCATTTGGGGTCGAACGACCATTTCACGGGGGTCGCCAAACAACGCAGTCCGCCATTTTCCCCCCCTTTTCCTTAGCTGTGCTACTCCCTTTAATTCTATTGGATTTGGAAAGCCAATAGAATAGACTCTCTTGAATAGAATCTAATTCTATTGGCTTTCAAAAGCCAATAGGAATTGTCCAGGCTGTCTCTGCCCTGCTGAGTCCGCCAAAAGTCCCATTCTGTAAACGGTGCTGCACCAGTTGAGTAGTCCTCGACTTACGACCGGTTGAGTAGTCCTCGACTTACGACCGGTTGGGGGTCGCGGTATGAAAAAGGTTGAGAACCACTGCTTTACTAGAAGACAAACTGGTGAAGTTACTCCCTGTCAATCCATACTCATACGTGGACTCACCCCAAACATACAACTTAGATGTTTCTTATATCCCCCTCTACTTCGTTTGTGAGCGTGTGTGTTGTTTTGAGGACTTGGGCAGACTTCTAAGCAAAGCAGTGGTCTGCAAGCCTCCCAGCTTTTTTAATGTTCCAGAAGTGACTACACAGGTGGGGAGTGCATTTATATGAATAAAGATCAACCTGGAAGGAAATGCTTTGGTGTTTACTAGATAATTTCCTATTTTCTTTTAGTCAAGGAATCATCAAACCCGAATCCCAAAAGTATAAATTCAAGTAGAGCCAGAATGTCCACCAGATTCCCAGGGGGTACCTGTGGACATTTTGCTGCCCCCGAGTACCACTTTGATTAGACATTTCTACTTCAACATTGCAATGAAATCACAGCTGGCACGGGGTCTACGCGTAGCATATTGTACTTTGTTCAAGGAGTAAGGCGTGTTATTGCATTTGGATGGCTGCAGCTTGCTAAGCTCGCTAGTTTTAATTATTTTTATTTATGAAACAGAGTTATGGGGCTGCCCGTATAACCAGAAGGAACTCTGAACAGTGAACAGAAAAAAAATCTCAATACAGTAAAAAGACCATTTGAAAAATGATATTGTTTCCATTCCTCTTTCATAAGTACAGAAGGGGAAAGAGAGAAGAAAGAGGTTGCAGTTATGTGACATGCTTAATTGAATCAAGTCGAACAGCACATTCACACAAAATACTGCGCTTTATTAGTTTTAACTATGGTTAAAGGTAAGGTTTTGGGGTTTTTTTAAAAAGCTTTTTTGTGCTAACACATCCTATTTAGTTTATGGTGAGATACACTACATAAATGAAGAACATGGGTTAATTTTGGAATCAGGTTATTATGTGAATGCAGCCAGTGTTGTTAATGTTTGGATTATGATGGATCTCAGTAACATGATTTTTTACATCTGTGTCATTCATTTACACTGGAAGTTTTTAAGAAGAGACTGGACAGCCATTTGTCCGAAATGGTGTAGGGTTTCCTGCCTGAGCAGGAGGTTGGACTAGATGACCTCCAAGGTCCCTTCCAACTTTACTACTACTACTATTATTATTATTATTTATAAAATTGATGTAGCTGCCCATCTCATATAGTGACTTTAGACAGCTTACAACAGATATATAAAAACACAATATTGCAAAAAAAACCAGACACACAAAAGAAATGTAACTAAAACCACTAAAAATGATCGCACAATCTTAATTCCTTGCATGCCTAACCAATAATCTGACCCCAGTGCCTGAGGGAAGAGCCAGATTTTCAAGATTTTCCTGAAGACTAATGTGGTTAGAGCTATCTGGATCTTTGGGTGGAGACCTTTCCATAGGCCTGGTGCAGGAACAGAAAATTTATTTAGACCCTTGTTTGAGAATCTTTTTTTAAATAATATTACTGAAAAAAATATTTTGAGAACGTTATATATACACACAGTACTTTGGATGAATGTTTCATTAAGAAATAGGTGTGATAGATGTGTAACTTTCCCCAGTAATTTGAAGAAGGCAAAAAGAAAACCTTTATTGTAGTCAGTGACCCATATGTGATAAAATTCAGTAATCTAAAAATGGCCTACATGTACATGGATAAGGGCAGATGATAAAATGAATTAAATATATCACTTTCTTGGGGTTTGTTTGGTTCAGATCAAATGTGTCTGGTCTGTGTGTAGGTCAGTGGTTCTCAACCTGTGGGTCGCGACCCCATTTGGGGTCGAACGACCATTTCATGGGGGTCACCAAACAACACAGTCCGCCATTTTTTTCCCCCTTTTCCTTAGCTGTGCTACTCCCTTTTATTCTATTGGCTTTTGAAAGCCAATAGAAGAGACTCTCTTGAATAGAGTCTAATTCTATTGGCTTTCAAAAGCCAATCAGAATTGTCCAGGCTGTCTCTGCCCTGCCAAAAGTCCCATTCTGCAAACGGTGCTGCAAGTTGTCTGCAGTGAAGGCGAGCTGTCTGGAAGTTTCCACCCCTCCCTGCTGAGCAACTACTAAAAATGTAAGGAAAAGAGGGCCAGGGGTGGGAGGTGGGAGCCCGGCGGGCGCAGGGAGGGTTGCTGGCACGCGTGGGCCCGACGGGTGCCTTACCTCCCTTGGGCTGGGCTAGCTGGTGGCCCAGCCGGTGGTTGGCCTGCTCCGTCTCTGCCGCTTGCCAGCTACACCTCAGCCGGCGCAGGGGGCGGCACCACGCATGCGCAGCGCTCCCGGGCAGGGAAGTCCTCGACTTACGACCGGTTGGGTAGTCCTTGACTTACAACCGGTTGGGTAGTTCTCGACTTACGACCGGTTGGGTAGTCCTCGACTTACGACCGGTTGGGGTCGCGGCATTAAAAAGGTTGAGAACCATTGGTGTAGGTGATCCCACAACACAAGTATTCTTCATTTTTAAATTGTGTGTGTGTGTGTGTGTGTGTGTGTGTCTGTATCTGTGTGTACGTGTGTACCTTCAAGTCAGCCTTGACTCCTTCCAAGATTTTGGTTAGTCACTGCCTCCTGCCCAGGGCTGAGAGAGAGGGATTGGTCAAAGGTCACCCAGCTGACTCTGTGCCTATGGCGGGACTAGAACTCGCAGTCCCTGGTTTCTAGCCTGATGCCTTAACCAGTACACTAAACTGGCTTTCTTTCTTTTGAAAGAAATTGAAGCTAGAATAATAAGAGCACTAACAAGGCAAACACACAAAAAAGGCAAAACTTTACTTTCAGAATACAAGTAGTCCTCAACTTATGACCCACACGTGAGCTCTAAATTTCTGTTGCTAAGCAAGGCAGTTGTTAAGTGAGTTTAGAGTTAGGAAATTTTAAATAGATTTGGAAATAATTCTTTGCCCGTTCTGTTTCATTAGGTTTGCCCTGAACTGCAAAGTGAAAACTAAACCCAACTTTCTTTTTTTCCCCTCCCACATCCTGGGATAATGGTTGCTTCCAGAGCAATGTAACCCTGTCTGATGATAAATATCACACTGCTATAGCTATTTTTGCCCGTGGTTTAAAAAAAGTTGTCAGATTCTTCTACCCCTGCCATTTAAAGCTGGCTTATTAAGGAGATGAGTACAATTACAGACATGTTTATTCAGAAATAGCCCATTGAGCTCATTAAAACTTATTCCCTGATCGGTCTCGAGAGAAATGCAATCTTTTTGATGGAACTCAGTAGGATTTAATTTTAATCAGGCTTTCTCCAGATTCCAGTAGGATCGCTCTCCGTCTATTTCCATATTGTCATGTGACAAAAATTGAATGGAAGATCAAATGGGGGAGCAGTTAAACGGGGTCTTAAGAGCTTTTAAGATGTCATGTGAAATTGAGCATGACAATGTGGGAAGGCTAAAAATTCCCTCTAGGATCCTGAAGGATTCTTTCCAATTAAGTGTGGTCAGTCCGATGATCTCCAGAGGTTATCGCCTTTAAAAATTCTAACCGCTGTGGCGGCATGTACAAATTCTACTGAGTAGAGAACTAGCCGATGACTAATTTCTTACACCACATTATAAACTTGAAGCTCAGGATTAAGAAAGGCACCAGTGAATTTGGAAGCCATACACATTTTGGGAAGAAAAGAGTAGTGACCAAACAAACTCATCATTTAAACTGAGATCCTAGTTTGACTGTCCCACTAAGGCAGTGGCTGAGTTTGTCGTAAAAGACTAACTGACCTAGGATTATGAGTGGTCCACGACTGTTTTTTTTAAAAAACAAGACCCTTCTGATTCCTTGGGCCTTCAACAGTTATTTATATTTTATCTATTTATTTTTCCTATTTCTTAATAATAATAATAGTAGTAAAGTTGGAAGGGACCTTGGAGGTCATCTAGTCCAACCCCCTGCTCAGGCAGGAAACCCTACACCATTTCAGACAAATGGCTGTCCAGTCTCTTCTTAAAAACTTCCAGTGTTGGAGCATTTACTGCTTCTGGAGGCAGGTTGTTCCACTGATTAATTGTTCTCACTGTCAGGAAGTTTCTCCTTAGTTCCAGTTTGCTTCTCTCCTTGATTAGTTTCCACCCATTGCTTCTTTTCCTGCCTTCAGGTGCTTTGGAGTATAGCTTGACTCCCTCTTCTTTGGGGGCAGCCCCTGAGTTATTGGATCACTGCTATCATGTCCCCCCTTGTCCTTCTCTTCGTTAAACTAGACATACCCAATTCTAGCAACCGTTCCTTATATGTTTTAGCCTCCAGTCCCCTAATCATCTTTGTGGCTCTTCTCTGTACTCTTTCTAGAGTCTCAACATCTTTTTTACATGGTGGTGACCAAAACTGGATGCAGTATTCCAAGTCTGGCCTGTCTATATTCCTCAGAGAGGGGCTTGGGGTGGTCTACATTGTAATACAGTTCTTTCTGCGATCCTGGAAGAACACTCCAGGCCTCTGGAATGGAATAGATAAATGAAACTTCTGTGGGCATCAACGGGCATCTGGACTTTCTTGGTTTTTTCCCCCTTTAAATTGTTTCACTTTTCAACCAAGGAGCTTCTTCAGTTCTAAAGAAGATAAGCTAGAGTTTTTAAAGGCCATAAGTTCTGAAGAAGCTTCTTGGGTGAGAAGTGAAATGTTTTCAAGGAAAAAAAAAAAAAACAAGACAGTCCAGGTGCCTTTCGAAAAACACCTTTGGGACAACTACGACCTGGATGATTGAGAATTTCCATAGACTTTGACAGGCTTGCAGTTCAGGCAGAGATACATGTCAGTTCTGTCTAGTTTTGAACCCAGGACCATTTCACAGGACGTAGCTGCTGTCCCACTGAGCTATGGATGACTTTTTGATTGCTGGAGGTTTTCAACTAGAGGTCACAGAGCTATATGCCGAGGATGTTTCGGGTTCAGGTAGTCCTTGACTTTGTTTGTTGTTGTTGTCAGTTGCGAAGTCGTGTCCGACCCATCGCGACCCCATGGACAAAGTTCCTCCAGGTCTTCCTGTCCTCTTCCATCTTCCAGAATCCATTGAAGCTCACGCCTCCTGCTTCAGTGACTCCATCCAGCCGCCTCCTTCTCTGTCGTCCCCTTCTTCTCTTGCCCTCCATCTTCCCCAGCATCAGGCTCTTCTCCAGTGCGTCCTTCCTTCTCATTAGGTGGCCAAAGTATTTGAGTTTTGACTTCAGGATCTGACCTTCTAGAGAGCAATCGGGGTTGATCTCTTCTAGGACTGACCGGTTTGAACGCCTTGCAGTCCAGGGGACTCACAGGAGTCTTCTCCAGCACCAGAGTTCAAAGGCCTCAATTCTTTGGCGCTCAGCCTTTCTTACGGTCCAACCTTCACAGCCATTACGACCCTAATTGACCCCCAAATTTCTGTTGCGAAGCAAGACAATTTCGTGAATTTTGCCCCCCCCATTTTATGACCTTTCTCGCTACAGTTGTTAACTGAATCACTGCAGTGGTTAAGTTAGTAACATGGTTGTTAAGTGAATCTGGCTTCCCCATCGACTTTGCTGGTCAGAAGGTCGCAAAAGGGGGATCACGTGACCCCGGGACACTGCAGCCGTCATAAATATGAGTCATTTGCCAAGTGTCTGAATTGGGGGATGCTGCAGGTGGTTGTAAGTGTGAAGACCAGTCGTGAGTCCATTTTTATTCGGTGCCATTTGTAACTTCAAATGGTCACTAAAGAAACGATTACAAGTCAAACACTCTCTCTCTATAGTAGACTGGTTGGGTCTTTATAGCATTAATACTAGGTGAAATAAGCCATTCTTAAGAGTCACTGGGCGAAATCTTATCAATAAAAGTTGCCAATAAATTACATCAAGTGTTCAAAGATACCTGGCACATTTTAGTTTTTCCGAAAGAGGTGGGAGTCAAAGTCACAGAAAGAGTCGTTTTATGGTGGTGCTTGTGGAAGAGTTCATCCTAAATAAAGAGAGAGAGAGAGAAAGAGAGAGAGAGAGAGAGAGAGAGAGAGAGAGGGAGGGTGAGAGAGAGGGAGGGTGAGAGAGAGGGAAGGAGGAAGAGAGAGAGAGAGAGAGAGAGGGAGGGTGAGAGAGAGAGGGAGGGAGAGAGAGAGAGAGAGAGAGAGAGAGGGAGGGAGGAAGAGAGAGAGAGAGAGAGAGAGAGGTGAGATGAGAGAGAGAGAGAGAGGGAGAGAGAGAGGGAGGGTGGAGGTAAAGACGAGAGGGAAGGAGGAAGAGAGAGAGAGAGAGAGAGAGGGAGCGTTGCTTGAATTCATCAAAGGAAAGAGAATGGTTAGAAATTGGATCTTCAACACTTTGTTTTTACCTGGGGACTTTTTGTTCTCCCCATAAATCTTCCAGGCCGGCCATCTTGTCAAAAGGCAGGCCTAATTCCAAGAGAAATGCAGTTTACTCTTATCTTAGGGAAGGGAGGAAGTGCTGCAGTTTTTACAGCTTTGTGATTTGTAACTCTCAGCACAAAAGTAGAATGGCGTGGCATCAGATTTCTCCCAGCTGAGACCAGTGGGGCTTAATTGTTGAGAAAAACCAAAGCTGACCACATCAAAGGAAAGAGGCAACTCTATCTTCAGCTAATTGCTACCGATCCACCTGCATGGTGGGGGAGAAACAGCACTCTGGATTGGTTTACTGCAATGGTTTTATAGCACTAATTCTAATTTGGCACATCGCATCATCGCATTAAAAGGGAAATACTGTTTTCTGGCGGAGGCGTCGATGCATTCACACGAAAGGACAGACATGAATCGGATCTCGTTCCCCAAAGACAGGTGGTGGCTGGGTTCCCACAATAGCCTCAACCTTACCGAGACATTGAGTTAATTTAATTTCTGGGTTCACACTATACAGTACATTGAATCATGGACCTTGTCACCTCATCCCCATCATAACAAAATAACAGAGTTGGAAGGGACTTCGCAGTCTTCTGTATCAACCCCTGCTCAGGCAGGAAACCCTGTACCAGTGATGGCGAACCTTTTAAGATAAGATAACCTTTATTGTCATTTTTATTATTGTGGGCACAACGGCACACATCAAAAATAAAATTTAGTTGCCCGCTCTCAAAAGTGAAACACATACATGACGCACACCTAAACATACTGTGAACAACTGTAAAACCCTAACTATTAAAAACCAATAAAACTTTGCATGTGTGTAAATGTAGCTGTAGATCTTAAATGTGCAAAATTTGTTTAATATCAGAGTGTTGTTTCACTTTTTCTTTTTTCTTGGCATTTTTTCCTACAAAGCTCTAGTCCAGTGGTTCTCAACCTGTGGGTTGGGACCCCATTTGGGGTCGAACGACCATTTCACGGGGGTCGCCAAACAACGCAGTCCGCCATTTCCCCCCCCCCTTTTCCTTAGCTGTGCTACTCCCTTTGATTCTATTGGCTTTTGAAAGCCAATAAAATAGACTCTCTTGAATAGAGTCTAATTCTATTGGCTTTCAAAAGCCAATAGGAATTGTCCAGGCTGTCTCTGCCCTGCTGATCCCGCCAAAAGTCCCATTCTGCAAACGGTGCTGCACCAGTTGAGTAGTCCTCGACTTATGACCGGTTGGGGGTCGTGGCATTAAAAAGGTTGAGAACCCCTGCTCTAGTCCCTTGGATTGGTTAATGTCGTTCAGGAAAATGGGTTAGTTCAGGAACCAGATCAGCATATATGACTCCAAAGATTTAATGTAGCCTTTAAAAAAAAAAAAAAAAAGCAGCTGCTACAAAAGAAAGCTTCTATAAAATGCTCTTTTCCAGCTGTTTTGGATACAAATTCTGTCATTCCCATGCAGTACCTGGGAATAGCTTTATCTAGAAGAATACCAGGTTGGAAGAGGTTTATTTACTTATCATTTGTTAAATGTATATGCTGCCCATCTCCCTGATAGGTGGCTCTGGGTGGCTTGCGAATAGAAAAACAATTAAAATTTTAAAAATTAAGCAAAAAGCTGGAAACATAGAGACAGATGACATGGGGATGAGAACTTCCTGCCCCTGTCAATCGCCTCCAATGGTCAGAACCCCCCCCCCCAAACCAAGTAAAATCAAGGTTTTTTTAAAATAATATTTTATTAATTTTCTAGTATTACAATTCATTAATGCTTAATGAACAACGTGTTGTCTGGGTTGATTTGTTTTGCGCTTTGTAATACAAGTTAAGTTTTTACTCTCTATCTCCAGTCTCTAAGAGACTGAGGATGGGATGACAAGAATTTCAACAGGTGAACTGCTTCTGTTTCAAACTACTAGCTTATCTCTCTAGTATAGGGGTGTCAAACTGGCGGCCCACCGGTTGCGTGTGTCGCACGCAGACCACGCCTGCCTACGTGATGCGATCGAGTTTGCCCCCCGTGCTCTAGCACCTTAACAGTTGATTAGTTCTTAGTTTCTTCGTTTATTTCTAATGACAAGTTTAGTTTATTTCTTAGTTTATTTCTGATGACAAGGAAGCAATTCTTTTCAGCGATAACAGGAATTGCGGGTGACTGTTTACAAAACAAAACAAACTCCTGAATTCTTATCAGCTTGTGAACCACTGCATCAAGGATGTCCAATCTGGGCAATTTTAAGAGTTGTGGAATTCAACTCCCAGAATTCCCCAGCCAGCATTATTTATATCTCAGCAACCTACCTAGTTTTTCTTAAGGCTGAGAGCGCCACAACCAGCCGTGAGGAAGGAATGGACGTGATTAAGTGAGTAACAAAAGAGGACAAGCACCAAACTGCTTCAGCAATGAAGTGTGTTTGTACTTAACCCCAAGTGTTCCATCTCCCCCATCATTTGAGTCTTCATCTAGCCCAGGGGTAGGCAAACTTGGCTCTTTTATGACTCGTGGATTTCAACTCCCAGAATTCCTGGCCAGTATAGCTGGATGGCCCCTTTATGACTTGTGGACTTCAACTCCCAGAATTCCTGAGCCAGCCATGCTGAGGGGAAAGGGAGAGGTTTCCATGCTTAGCCATGCTGGCTCAGGAATTCTGGGAGTTGAAGTCCACGAGTCATAAAAGAGCCAAGGTTGCCTACCCCTGATCTAGGAGGCTCACCACTTAGAACAGGAGGACTTAGGACAGGGGTAGGCCACCTTGGCTCTTTATGACTCGTGGACTTCAACTCCCAGAATTCCTGAGCCAGCATGGCTCAGCTTGGAAACCTCTCCCTCTCCCCTCAGCATGGCTGGCTCAGGAATTCTGGGAGTTGAAGTCCACGAGTCATAAAAGAGCCACAGTTGCCTACCCCTGCCCTATCCTGTTCTTCTAGTCTAGGCCAGAGGGTTTCCAAACTTAGTAACTTTAAGACTGGTGGACTTCAACTCCCAGAATACCTGAGCCAGCATGGCTCAGCATGGAAACCTCTCCCTTTCCCCTCAGCATGGCTGGCTCAGGAATTCTGGGAGTTGAAGTCCACAAGTCATAAAAGGGCCAAGGTGGCCTACCCCTGATCTAGCCGTAGCTGGACTTCTCATCCGGCTGTTTTTAGGATTGTACCCCTTAAAGAGTTTCCCCAGATGATACTGACGTAGACTTGACCGAACTATTTTTCTCCATTATTCTTATTAGCATAGTAATACTAATGTTTTTATCAATCTTAGAATTTCCCCCAGACCACTTTGTAATGATTATCATTACAGAGAGTGTCAAGAGCTCAAATACACAATAGCTATATAAGAAATCACCCCCCCAAAAAACAAAAAACTTTGTCCAAGGTGCTGGTATCAGTAAAGGGCTTTGGAAAGTAGACTTCAGGCACATGAACTCAGACCTTATCCTCACTTCTTCAGGTGGACTGGAAAAAAAAAACAAAACCCTCAACCCAAGTGCTGGGGAACGGCTGTCGATTGACTTCAGCAATGGGGGGCAATAGAAAGCATTCATAACCAAAGCTACTACCAGTCTTCTTTCTTTCCATGGACATGCTACCACAAGCTCCTTACTGGAGAACGTGATCAATCTTGTTGCCAAAATACCATTCTAGAGAGGAGAAAAATGCATTAGATTGGAGAGAAGGTATGTTTAGTTTTTGTGGATTCACCAAAACAATACATGGGGGCGGATATGTCTGTGTGTGTGTGTGTGTGTGTGTGTTAATTCCAGTACAGGCAAGCGCGTCTGGTTTATGTGTGTAACATCCGCGTTCTTGTCCTTGAGGTGTGTTTGACTTGCCCAATTTCTTTTGAGACTTCTTATTTGGCCAATGAGAAGGTTCTATCGGCGCCGATACCTTTAGGAAGTGTAAAATTTCCTGGCCTGTTCGCCTGAGTTTTGGATTCTCCTCTACCATTTGTTCCGCTATACCAGACATGTCAAACACAAGAATGCGGGGACCGGATGCGGCCCACGAACTGGTTTCTTGTGGCCTGCAAAGCCATCCTGGAAACAGTGAAGGAACAGCCCCCGCTGCCTTGGCCCTGGCCCAGGCTGGCCGGGAGCCAATGTACAATTTTGTGGTGGCCATCTATGCTGAAATGCATTCAGTCTTAGCTCCACAAGGCCGTCTGGAAACAGCGAGGAACCAGCCCCTGCCGCATCGGCCCCGTCCCCTGGGTGCATGCTGGGGAGGGGTCACCCTTTCTGAGGAATGAAGAAATGTACCATCGCTTGGAAGTGGCCAGCAAATGGCCCTCGCCTACTTCACCTATCTGGCTTGATGGGCTCCGGGGGAAGGGTTTCGGCAGGCAGTGAGGCTCGTCCAGTGGACCATGCCTTGGCACTTGCCCCGGTCCCACCCCCTTCTCCCAGAGACCCTCAGATCTGTCCCACTCCTGCCCAGGCCCCCACAGGCACCCTTGACGCAAACGATGTAGAGCTGGCCATGCCCACCCAATAGACCACACCTACTCCATCCACACCCACCCAGTAGACCACACCCAACCTGGCTACACCCATCGGCCCCCTCCGAGGGCAACCGCAATGCTGATTTAGCCCTCAATGAAATTGAGTTTGACACCCCTGCGCTATACCTTTGAAGCAGCTGTTTATTTATTTATTGAATTTATCTTGCTGCCCATCGCCTAAATGTGACTCTGGGAGGCCTGAGGGGGTCCCTGGTGCTCTGTGAGCTTGGTTGTTTTCTTGCAAATGTTTCATTGCCCAAATTAGATAACATGGTTAGAACAATCCATAAAGATATTCCATAAAGGTATTTTGTTAATCAGTAACGAGTCCCGGAAAGTGGCACATTTAGAAGAGTAGAGGCCGGAGGATGAAAGATAAATTGTCGAACTGCAGAACTTTGCATGCATTCGTGTGCTTTGCCAAGATTTTTGTTGCTAGGTGGAGGAAAGGACCCTTTTGACGTGTTGGTGTAGGAAGTATGAACAGGAGCACAAATAAAAAGATGCAGGAATATAGGAAGGCGCGAAGGGATTAGCCTTCCTTTTACATCTCGTGATTTCACCAACACTATTAGCCTGAGAAGATTCCATACAGCGCAGTTGGCTTCTTCTTCTCTCTGGAAATGTTCCATTTTTGGGGGTTTTCTTTTCCTCTGTCCCAGGTATCACACACAGGAGATTTGTCTTTCCATTTTGTTAAGTTTGTTCATGTTCTACATATTTACACTTCCCTGATACTTTGAGGCCAGCAGATCAGACGTACTGCCACACCGGCCTCCAAGGTTGTGTCTCATTTAAAGGGGTAACCCAGTGAGAGGCAATGAAAAGTTCAAGGAGGTAATGTGAATGGGGCTTCAAAATTTATAGTGTGACAATTCACAGGACCAACGTCTATGGAGAGTCTCAATCATCCAGGTCATGGGTGTCCCAAAAGTGCTTTTGCAAAAGGCAACTGGACTTTCTTGGTTTTTTTTTCCCTCGGAAACATTTTGCTCTTCACCCAAGAAGCCTTTTCAGTTCTGAACTGAAGAAATTTCTTGGATGAGAAATGAAACTTTTCCAAGGTAAACAGCAAGAAGGTCCAGTGGACGTTGAACTTTGGGACAATTTACAGGACCACGTGTTCTCTTTCCCGCATTTTTCACGGCCTCAGGAGCCGTACTGCAGGCCAACTCACTGTTCACTCCAGGAGTTCGATCTTCACCAGCTCCATGTTGACTCAGACTTCCATGTCTCCTAGGTCACGAAAATGAGGACCCCGAGTGTTGGGAGGCAATAGGCTGACTCTATAAACCACTTAGAAGGGGCTGTAAAGCACTGTGAAGTGGTATATAAGGCTAAGTGTTATTGCTATTAAGTGAAAATGGAAAGGAAAGGTCGTGGAACATTTTGATTTTTGTATACCAATTTGAGTTTTGAAATGCTCGCTTTAGAACAGTGGTTCTCAACCTTTCTAATGCCGTGACCCCATAATACAGTTCCCCATGTTGTGGTGACCCCCAACCACTTATATATCACCGGGTGCCAGGGGCGTGGCCAAAGAAAAGGGGAAAAAAATGGCGGACAGCCTTGTTTGGCGACCCCCGTGAAATGGTCGTTCGACCCCAAATGGGGTCCCGACCCACAGGTTGAGAACCACTGCTTTAGAAAGAGTAGAGAGAAGAGCAACAAAGATGATTAGGGGACTGGAGGCTAAAACTTACAAGGAACGGTTGCTGGAATTGGGCGTGTCTAGTTTAATGAAGAGAAGGACGAGGGGGGACATGAGAGCAGTGTTCCAATCTCTCAGGGGCTGCCCCAAAGAAGAGGGAGTCAAGCTATTCTCCAAAGCGCCTGAAGGCAGGACAAGAAGCAATGGATGGAAACTAACCAAAGAGAGAAGCAACCTAGAACTGAGGAAAAATTTACTGACAGTTAGAACAATTAACCAGTGGAACCACCTGCCTCCAGAAGCGGTGAATGCTCCAACACTGGAAGTTTTTAAGAAGAACCTGGACAGCCATTTGTCTGAAATGGCATAGAGTTTCCTGCCTGAGCAGGGGGTTGGACTAGATGACCTCCAAGGTCCCTTCCAACTTTAGTATGATCATCTAGCCAAAACAGCAATTGCCATGTCCAACAGTGGCCAATTTGAGAGTGCTAGAATTGCTGAAAAGAGCAAGGAGCCAGCTACAGGAAGCGATCCTAATCATAGAAGCCAAACAAAAGCACGGCAGGAAGCAATCTTAGGCTTTAGCGTACTTGAGTTGCTATAGGCCAAATGCCATTATGCGATAAAAACACAATTAACAACTCTTAATAACTGAGCTCACATAATAAAAGAAGCCAGGCGTCCTCAACTACAGCACCCTCCCAGTGTCTAGTCTTCAATTCCCAGAATTCTTAGTCTTCAACTGTGCTGAAGGGGGAATTCCGAGAATAGCAATCCGCTTCTGAAAGACCCCCCCCCCGGAGAAAAGTCTGCATTGGACCTAAACCAATCACAATCTAAATTTACACCTGGACTCCCAAGATTGCTACACAGAAATGAAAAGGAAAAAGACTGCTGCTGATTCTGTTGGGCGATCCCAGGCATGCCACTTTGATCCACTCATGTTGTAGCAATCGGTTGTTCCGCGCAAGGCATATGGAAGCGCACGTGAAACCCATCGGGGGAGCCGCCGCGCAAGGCCTTTCGGAGCTTTTGGGCAGGAAAGATGGAACCGGCGACCTCTTTTTTTTTTTTTTTTTTTGTAATAGCAGCTGGTTACAAGACACAGGAGCTGAATTGGTAATGTGGAAGAATTCAGTGGCACACAATACTGAATAGGGAAGTTGGAGGGGAAAGTATGTGTGTTTCGGGTGCGTGAGCAAGCGATTATGTGAGTGGGAGGTTAATTAAGTTGGCAAGTGGAGGAGAAGCCGGCATTTCCTTGAACAGTTGGCGAACATGAATTCAGAAATGGGCCAACTTCATTAGCAACCATCCTGGTTCCTTCACAAAGCGATACAGGGGGCAGAATAATCCCTTGAGAGGAATTGGAAGCCTTTTTTGCGGGGGGGGGGGGACGACAAGAAGGTTGCCTGGGTGCAAACACACCAGGCCTCCCTCACCTCCTGCAGGGCCAGGGAAGGGACTGTGGAAAGAGGGAGGAGGGTTAAGCTTCCACTCCCTCTACCTGGGTTCCTCATGAAAATTACAACCCTGCCTGAAAGAAGTTTTTTTTTAAAAAAAGAACTAGGTGTGGTTGTTACCTGTACAATAAACCTAACGGCTGCTTTGTCCCCAAGAGGCATCCAGAATTACACTTAAATCTGGCGCCTTTTAATTCCATGGTATTTTTGTGGACACCTTTGCTCTTTCTTCATTTTAAGTTAGTGTTGGAAGGAAAAGTCTTCATCCTGGTGTCGAGCCCCGTGGGCCCGACGCTCACAGGAGGAGGGAAACCACACGCTAGACTGCCGCCTCCCCTGCAGCCACCCCGCCAGCCGGGAGCACCGCCAGGACTTACCGCTCTGCCGCCGCCTGGACTGGCCTTGCACCCGGGGAGCCGCCAGCTGACGAGCGCAAGTCTGGTGGGCTGCCAGCTGATGGGCACAAGTCCGGGAGGCCGCCAGCTGACGGGCGCAGGAGTCCGGCGCTGCTGCGGCCTCCCGGCCACCCTCTTCATCAGCTGGAGCCACTGCTGGGATAGCCGGGGCTGCCAGCGGTTGGGCGCACGTCTCCTGACGTCGGGGATGACGCCAGGACGCTGCCAGCTGTCCGGCACCCCTGCGCACTGACGAGGGGAATCCCCGCAGTGGGTGGGCATCGAGGAGGACGTCTTGACACCTGGTTCAGTCCAAGCCGGGAATAAACAACATGGCGACTGCTTTAGAAAGAAGGTTGCAGTTTATTGAACAGGAGAGCCAGACAGAAAGATGGCTCTGGCAGGAAAGGGGGAAAAAGGTCTGAACACATGTAGGGAGTGGGTTTTTATACCCTCTGGAGCCTTTTGTTAGGAGTTATTCCTGTGGCATGAACTTTAACCTGAGTCTGAGTGTGACTTTCTGGTATTCTGATGGTGATGGGTCAATCTTATTATGTCCAAAGGTCATATCCTGCTTCCCTGGGGCTGATGACTCTTAGAGTTTGGATGGGGTATGTAGATTTTAGGTTTTTGCCTTCTTAATCTCCTGGCTCCCAGGATATACATCTTCATCTCTATAGGGCTGGTTTCTGCTGGGGAAGGGAGACTTGGGGCTATTAAGAAAACTGGGCATGCTTTTCTGCCTCTTTAAGATCCTTTGAGAAAATATATTTTCCTGCCCTTTCAATATTTCCTCCTCTGGGGGGCTGACTTCCCACATTAGCTTAAAATGTTTAGAGATAGGAAGAACCACCATGCACATTTGTTTTAGATGCAAGGGAACTATTTAGTAGTAAGACATGATGACCTGATGCATTTGTTCCAGGTAAGGTATCACCAGTTGAAATGTGAAAATATTTCAGCTCATAAGACAGCTCATAATACTGTCCCCCATTTTTTGGGGTGGATGGGGGATTATGGCTAAAGCTTAGCATGTAATTGCCACGGAGCTGAGAAATGTGGCCAGATTTGGCCGTGGGTATCTTTCCTCAAGGGAAAAAAAAACAGTTATTGGTGTCAGAGCAGAAATAACAGTTGCTTGGGCCATGAAAAAAAAGTGACAAATTGCTATGTGGTTGAGGGAGAAATATATATTATGTCTACACAGCACTTTTTAAGAACCCCCTTCTTTTATAGGATGGAGACAATTTGTTGGCACATAACATATTAAAAAGAGTTGGGTTTCCACAGTAGGTAAACAAACAAAAAAAACCCCCAACTATCAAGGATTAAGATCACCCGGTTTAGAAATTTGGATAAAATGGAGCCACTGAGTTTTTAAACTAACTTGTGTAAACACAGTCATAAGAGAGGGGCATCGGCGGGGAGGGGGGAAACGGGAGAGAATTGCCAAGAGATTCTGGCAAGAGGGAAAAAACGAAAATAGTTGTATAAATCATATGGTTTGCTATTGGGCATTAAATAACACCGTAGGAGTATTTGAGTGATGGAGTTTATCCCCCTTTTTTTTTTCTGGTGGGTCCTTCGTTCTTAGAAAGTCCAAGATTGTATATCTTTTTCAGTGCCTTCTGCTCTAAGTGGCCTAGATTGCACAAAAGTCGAGAGCGCTGTGAGGGTGAGAAGAAAACAGATCTCCTTTATTTTTCATTTGTTGCCTCTCTTCCACGGGAAGCCTAGAGCTCACTCTGGGGACTAGGTCCAGAACAGAGACCAGTGGTTATCAATCTCTAAGGTAGGCCGTGATTTAAGGCTACAAGAGTTACGCGTGCCAGTTTGGTGTGGTGGCTAAGGTGCTGGCTTACAAACCAGGAGATGGTGAGTTCTAATCCTGCCTTAGGCATGAAAGCTGGCTGGGTGACTTTGGACCGGTCACCAGGAGACAGTGAGTTCTAGTCCTGCCTTAGGTGTGAAAAACTAGCTGGGAGACTTTGGTCCAGTCCCTCTCTCCCAGCCCAACCCACCTCACAGGGTTGTCGTGGGGAAATAGAAGGAACATTCTCCACCTCAACTGACTCACAAAACAGTAAAGGCAGGATAAAAATTGAATAAGTAAATAAGAGGGATCCTTCTGTATAATAGACTTACATTTAATACTAACCCTGTGATTATATTCCCACTTAATTTGGAAGTAATTAAGTTTCCACAGTGCACTAGAATAGAATGGCATGCCGTGGATTAACCCTATATTTGGTTATATCACATTCTGAGATGATAGGAATTGTGCTGTGTGGATATAACTATAGGGTTTAATGCAGTGGTTCTCAACCTGTGGGTCGGGACCCCATTTGGGGTCGAACGACCATTTCACGGGGGTCACCAAACAACGCAGTCCGCCATTTTTTCCCCCTTTTCCTTACCTGTGCTACTCCCTTTTATTCTATTGGCTTTTGAAAGCCAATAGAATAGACTCTCTTGGATAGAGTCTAATTCTATTGGCTTTCAAAAGCCAATAGGAATTGTCCAGGCTGTCTCTGCCCTGCTGAGCCCGCCAAAAGTCCCATTCTGCAAATGGTGCTGCACCAGTTGAGTAGTCCTCGACTTACGACCAGTTGAGTAGTCTTTGACTTACGACCGGTTGGGGGTCACGGCATTAAAAAGGTTGAGAACCACTGGTTTAATGAATCTTGTGAACCCAGCCAGTGAGTCATCTGGATTGGTGCTGCCCTTAGACTTCAGCAAACGGTTTCTTCCCATTTTCCCAAGTTCCTTGTGATTTCTCTAGAACCGAGTCAAATCCTCGTTGGAAGAGCTAGTTCTCCTCCTGAAGAATTCAATATCTTTTTCCCCCTACCACACTCTCAGTTTTGATGTGGAAACAGATGCCAAAGTTTGAATACCTGGTTAATGGCTAAAGATTTTTCCTTAGAAATGGAGAGATCTTCCGGCACTAGGTGTGCTTAATGCTCAGTTGTTATTTGTTGTTCAACTTGGAACGTCAAGGTTACCGTCCTGCCGCCGTGACCTTAGCAGTCCACAATCGATCGATTGTTTTAGCGTTATTGCTACAACTTCCTGTTTGATTGTGTTATTAAGTTATGTGCACGATGCATTGGATGTGGAAGACTTGGCGAGGGGGGGGGGGCGATTTTTGCTTGCGAGAAAGTGTGTTTTTGCACCTGAAAAACAAATAGGCCTATTTTGTTTCAAGGCTTGGATGCAGAAAAATAGTGTAGCTTTTTTCTTTTTTTTTTTTTGTATCTAGGAAACTGAACCGGTGATTTGTTCCTACGTAGTTAGTAAACTTTTATGTGGGTCAGTCATTCTCAGCCGCAGCTCTTGAACAGGATTGTTGCATTGATAAAATAACACTGAGATTATGTGTACTGGCCACAGATCCTTGGAGGTGGAAAAAAAAAAAAAATAACCACGAACTGCATTGGACGTTCACTGGATTATGTAAGATCTTGTTTTGTTTATTGAGATCGGTATCTAGTCTAGTATTACGTTTTCCAACAGGGCTCAAGCTGTTGTTTCTAGAAGCGCACAGGGCCTTTTTCAACTTCCCGATCATATTGACTCTGGGAAAAAAAAAAAAAGGATGATCTATTAAGCTAGGACAGATAGTTACTGACAAGTCCATCCAGGTTCTTTTCGAAGGACGGTCGGAGCAAATGGCCACCGCTGCATCCTACATCAAGAAATACGTTAAATTACTGCTGTTTTTCTTCGTTTTTGTTTTTTTTTAAAAAAAACATGCAGTGTTCTGACTCTTATGTAAAAGAGGGGGAAAATGCCGCCCCTCCCTTCATTCCAGATACCAAAAGGTTGCTGCAGATTAGGAGAGGAAATAACTTGCGAACATTGTGTTCCTTCTAATCTTTATACGACCTGTAGAGGCAGGTGTTTGGAAGGGAAAAGAATGGGAATGAATGCCTCGGGTTGCGCAACCGCAGGGGAAATAACACCAGGCTTCATTAAATACGTCTCAGCTGTCCAAGAGACACCCCAGTCGCCATTCTTTGCAGGCCTTCCGCAGATTCTGCACGCGGGGGGGGGGGAAAGCAGCCTATGGTCCTTGACCTGCTTTCAGAAGCCTTGTGGCCCACATTTGAAAAAGGAGGAGCTTGGGGCATCTCTCACAAAAGGGCTACCGTAAAGAGATTGGCCTGTTAATCAGATGGGCGCCATGGTGGACGATCCTGGTCACCAAAACCCCATTTAGTGGAATGAGAATTGGCTTCTCGTTCTTACCCCCCCCTGTCCATGCCCACTAGTCCCAACTCCCTAAGAAGGACTCCACGTCTTCCCTTTGCCCTTCTCCCCCTCCACCCCGAGCAGTTGGAAGTAATGCCTGCTATTTGTCTTTCCCAGGACTCGGGATCCAGGATTGAACGGCAAAATTTGCAGGGCCACCTCTTCCCGAGACATCTGCCTGTCCTATTAGATCGGATCGGATAGTGTAGTAGTGGACTCTCCAGCTAGAATGGTGGGAGGTGTGAAGAGAGGGGGCAAGCTTAGAGTCCTCGCACAGCAGAAAGCGACGTAGGCCTTACCTCCTCTAGAACACGGCTTTTCAACCTTGTCACCCATTGTGCCACTTTTAGGATATGGTAACATCAGAGTACCACCAGTCGCCTAGCAAGGTGTCAAAAACTTGATGACCCCCCCCCAAAAAAGGAAAAAAGTGATAAAGTACAGGTAGTCCTCGACTTACAACAGTTCGCTTAGTGACTGTTCGAAGTTACAGTGGCACTGAAAAAAGTGCCCCCCAAGCCACAGCCAAGCAAGACAGCTGCCCGCCCGCCCGGCCGCGCTCTTCCTCCTGTCCGAGGTTTTCATTGTTGTGAGCATTTCTGTTGAGAATTGGTAGCCGGGGTGGGGTGGGGGATGTTTGGTTTTTATTCTCCCCCCCCCATCTACTGGGTGGTTGCAGCAGGTTTTGGTCACTTCACATGACCCTGGGACACTGACCGTCATAAATATGAATCAGTTGCCAAGCATCTGAATGTAAATCACAAGACCCTGCAGAGGCTGCAACATTCCAGCTGATCGGTGCTTCTTCTGGGCTCAGCAGAAGTGCCAGGATGAGTGCTGCTTTCCAGCTGATTGGTGCTTCTTCAGGGCTCAGCAGAAGCACCAGGATCAGCGCTGAGCTCCAGCTAGAGCCTGGTGCTGATCCTAGCGCTTCCGCTGAGCCCTGACAGCCTCAAAGAAGCGCTGATCCTGGTGCTTCCGCTGAGCCCTGACAGCCCTGCAGCTCCAGCCATCTCTCGCTCAGGCTTGTGCGGTGCTGCCACCGGTTCAGCTCATTCCTCAACCCTGCTACCACTTTTCTAGGATGCTTGCGTACCACCTGCCAGGTGCCAATGTACCACAGGTGGTTCCCCTACCACTGGTTGAAAAGCCCTGCCCTAGAATTCCTGAGCCCCTTATCTGGCTGTTCCCGAGAGAATATTGTTTAGTCTGGCAAGATTCTTATAAATAGGCACATAGCAATAAAGAGGTAACTTGGATCAGCCCAGAGCAGGGGGTCTTCAAACTTGGCCCTTTTATGACTTGCAGACTTCAACTCCCAGAATTCCTCAGCCAGGTACCACCCCCACCCCATACCTCAGCAGGCCCTCACCGTTTTAGCCCTTGGGAAGGCCATAAAGACCCAGCTTTTCACCCGGGTGGTGGGAGAGAATGGGAATATCTGGAGCTGGTAGTAGGACCTTCCTAAGGGATTCGGTTTTGCGTTTTGCTTTCATGGATTATGGTTTTGTGGTTACTGTTTTTATTGTTGTCAGTCACCCAGAGCTGTATTCAAGATGGGCGTCCAAACAATTCTTTTAAACCAGTGGTTCTCAACCTTTGGGTCGGGACCCCATTTGGGGTCGAACGACCATTTCACGGGAGTCGCCAAACAACGCAGTCCGCCATTTCCCCCCCCCCCCTTTTCCTTAGCTGCGCTACTCCCTTTTATTCTATTGGCTTTTGAAAGCCAATAGAATTAGACTCTCTTGAATAGAGTCTAATTCTATTGGCTTTCAAAAGCCAATAGGAATTGTCCAGGCTGTCTCTGCCCTGCTGAGCCCGCCAAAAGTCCCATTCTGCAAACGGTGCTGCAAGTTGTCTGCAGCGAAGGTGAGCTGTCTGGAAGCTTCCACCCCTCCCTGCTGAGCAACTACTAAAAATGTAAGCAAAAGAGGGCCAGGGGTGGGAGGTGGGAGGCCGGCGGGCGCAGGGAGGGTTGCTGGCGCGCATGGGGCCCGACGGGTGCCTTACCTCCCTTGGGCTGGGCCAGCTGGTGGCCCAGCCGGTGGTTGGCCTGCTCCGTCTCTGCTGCTTGCCAGCTACGCCTCGGCCAGCGCAGAGAGCGGCACCACGCATGCGCGGCGCTCCCGGGCAGGGAAAGTCCTCGACTTACGACCGGTTGGGTAGTCCTTGACTTATGACCGGTTGGGGGTCGCGGCATTAAAAAGGTTGAGAACCACTGTTTTAAGCAAATATGTGATTTACATGCACGCATACAGGCATGCATGCGACCTTTTTCGTGAAGTCCTTGAACAAAACTCATTTGTGATCCTAATAGCTGCTACGTGCGTGCATGTGTGCTTGAAACAGTTTTGCTTTTTGAATCTGGCTCTCTGCATACCCCATAGCTTTTCTGTTTAATGTTTTGTAATTAAAAGAATATAAAACAAAAATAGGGAGTTAGGAAGGAACCAAAGGATTATCATGGGAAGGGGGCACATTTATGCCTGTAGTGGATTGTCCTGTCCAAAGATAAACCTTTTTTTTTTCTTCCTCCAGGCAGGTGTAAGAAAGCTGTTCTGAGTCAGAAAAAAAAACACTCAGGTTTATTCTGTCATGTCCTGCATATTTCATATTTTCTCGCCTGATATAAAGACATTGTAGGGAAGGAAGAACATTTGATCCATCTGAGGACCAGTTAAAACACGATCTGTTTACATTAACTATATAAGGCTGAGAGAGCATCTGTTCGGAAAACAAACAGGCAGGTTCAGAGTAATAAAAGATTTTTTAGCAGGTTACGTACCTTGCTTGAAAATCCTGGAAAAAGCAAAGAAACGAAGTATCCTTCCCATTTTTGGTTTTGTCTGTGATGCATCTGTATCTCAGGTACATGTTTTAATGGTCTGCCCCATATCTGTCTAGACCACGAAACCACGGCAACTTTATGACTTGTGGACTTCAACTCCCAGAATTCCTCAGCCAGCCATGTGGAGTTGAAGCACAAAGGTCATAAAGTTGTCCCGGTTGCCCATCCCTGGTCTAGAACAGAGCTTTTCAACCAGTGGTACGGGTACCACCTGTGGTACATTGGCACCTGGCAGGTGGTACGCGAGCATCCTAGAAAAATGGTAGCAGGGGAGGGGAATGAGCTGAACCGGCGGCAGCACTGCACAAGCCTGAGCGAGAGATGGCTGGAGCTGCAGGGCTGTCAGGGCTCAGTGGAAGCAGCAGGATCAGCGCCAGGCTCCAGCTGGAGCTCGGCGCTGATCCTGGTGCTTCTGCTGAGCCCTGAAGAAGCACCAATCAGCTGAAAAGCAGCACTGATCCTGGCGCTTCTGATGAGCCCCGAAGAAGCGCCGATCAGCTGGAATGTTGCAGCCTCTCCAGGGTCTTGTGATTTACATTCAGGTGCTTGGCAACGGATTCATATTTATGACGGTCACAGTGTCCCAGGGTCATGTGAAGTGACCAAAACCTGCTGCAACCACCCAGCAGACGGGGGGAATAAAAACCAAACACCCCCCACCCCACTCCCACTGCCAATCCTCAACAGAAATGCTCACAACAATGAAAACCTCGGACAGGAGGAAGAGCGCCACTGGGTGGGCAGGCAGGTGTCTTGCTCGGCTGTGCCTTGGGGGGCACTTTTTGCAGTGCCATTGTAACTTCGAACCGTTACTAAGCGAACTGTTGTAAGTCGAGGACTACCTGTACTTTATCACTTTTTTCCTTTTTTTTTTTTTGGGTCCTCAAGTTTTTGACACCTTGCTAGGCGACTGGTGGTACTCGGATGTTGCCATATCCTAAAAGTGGTACAATGAGTGAAAAGGTTGAAAAGCCCTGGTCTACTAGATGCCCGGTTTTCTCAGCAAAATTGAAATTTTATTTTCCTCCCATCATTCCAGGCATAGTAGTAGCCTGATGGTTGTGACTTTTAAATTGTGTACCACACAGTGCAGCACTGACTGTAGCCTCCCTGAGGGAAACCAAGGTAAAAAATGGGCTTGTAGAAAAGGGAACATCATTTGCATGCTTAATGGAAACGGGGGTACCAGCATGGAGATTGGATGATTGTCCCAATGCAGGTGCAAAGTTAACATCCTTCTCCAAGCCAGCAGAGCCAAATGCTGGTTAGGGCTTGCTGTATCGTCTTCCCTTCTTCATGCCCTGCCGTGGCACTGCCAGTTAGATCCAGCATTGCTCCCAGGAAGGTTGAATCCTTAGATGGGCGGTGTGGAATGAACTGTTACCAACTGCAAACAGACACCATTGCTCTTTTTGGAAAAAAAAAAGAAAATAAAAGTTCCCCAAAGGATATTCAGAAAAAAAAAAAGATCCTGCAGGCAGACTAGCACAGTCAACCAGAGTCTGATTGAAACCTTTCTTCTTGACAGACTAGTTGTTTGTCTTGTATAAAAGAAATATACATGTAGAAATATTTATGTAGAGGTGGGAAGGGAAGGCTGTCAGCTCAATATTCACACCCATCCAGCACCCGATGATACATAAATGGGTTTTGGGTTGCAGTTTGGGCACTCGGTCTCTAAAAGGTTCGCCATCACTGGTATAGGGTTTCCTGCCTGAGCAGGGGGCTGGACTAGAGGACCTCCAAGGTCCCTTCCAACTTTATTATTATGATGATGATGATGATGATGATGATGATGGATCATCGCATAGTCAGGCAGATGTTCAGACTGGATTTGGCATTTTGTCTACCTATCGATTCCTTACCCAGGACATCATCATCATCATCATCATCATTATTATTATTATTATTATTATTATTATTATTATGAATCATCGCACAGTCAGCCAGATGTTCAGACTGGATTTGGCATTTTGTCTACCTATCGAGTCCTTACCCAGGACCTGGGATAGGCAGATGTGGATGTTTGATGGTATTACAGATATCGTTGCAGGATGGAAGCAGTTCCTAGTAAGGCCGCCTTTTGCAATTGACTAATGGCGAATTTGTCAAGGCCGATGATGGTGTTCAAGTGGTGCTCCAGTTGTTTTGGGATTGCACCCAAGGAGCCTATGACTATTGGTACCACCCTTGTTTGCCTTTGCCACAGTCTTTCTATTTCTATTTGTAGGTCTTTGTATTTTGTTATCTTCTCCAGTTCTTTCTCGATTATTATTATTATCATCATCATTATCATCATCATCATCATCATCATTATATCCACTGCAGAGTAGAGATTGTTTGCTTTGCTGAAAAGGGACAGTCCACCGCTGAAATCTATTCCAATATTTTATCCTTGCAATCTGCCTAGATTGAGATTTCACAGAGGGGGCCTTTTTCTCAGCTTTTGGCAAAAGTAGCTCCTTGTGAATCTGAATGCAATACATTATCTTTCCTCACCGGTCTTAAAGGTGACAGGAAAAGTTTTGTGTGTAAAATGAGTTTCCCCAGAAAGGCACCTCCTAATTGTTTTATCTTGTAAAATGTGCATAGGTGATTGCTTTTACAGAACACAGAGTAACACAGAGTTGGAAGGCACCTTGGAGGTCTTACAGTCGTGCTCAAGTAGGAGGATTGGACTAGAAGACCTCCAAGGTCCCTTCCAACTCTACACCATTTCCAGTCTCTTCTTCAAAACTTTCAGTGTTGGAGCACCCACAACCTCTGGAGACAAGCCGTTCCACTGATGACCATTGTTCTCACTGTTAAGAAATTCCTCCTTAGTTCTAGGTTGCTTCTCTCCTTGGTTAGTTTCCATCCCTTGCTTCTCGTCCTGCCTTCAGACGCTTTGGAAGATAGGTTGACCCCCTCCTCTTCTTTGGGGCAGCCCCTCAAATATTGGAACAGTGCTATCAAGTCACTTGTAATTCTTCTTTTCATTAAACTAGACATACCCAATTCCAGCAACCATTCTTGATATGTTTTAGCCTCCAGTCCCCTAACCATCTTTGTTGCTCTTCTCTGTACTCTTCCTAGAGTCTCAACATCTTTTTTTACAGCGTGGTAACCAAAATGGGATGCCATATTCCAAGTGTGGCCTTACCAAGGCATTAAAAAATGGTATTAACCCTTCACCTGATCTTGATTCTATCCCTCTGTTAATGCAGCCTAGGACTGTGTTGGCTTTTTTGGCAGCCGCAGCACACGGCTGGCTCCTATCTAAGTGCTTGTCTACTCTTCGGTATTCTGCAAAACGTATTATGGAAATAGTTTTCTGCCACCTTCATCCAGAATGCTTAATTCAATTCCCAACTAAATCCTAGATTTACCTAATAGTAATTGATTGGGAGCTGGCCAGAGTTTAATAGAAGATGGGTGGCTATTTAAATGCTATAAGTAAATAAATAACATTGGTCTCATTCACCTGTTCATCAACTCTCATTATTGGGTATGTCTAGTTTAACGAAGAGAAGGACAGGGGGGGACATGATAGCAGTGTTCCAATATCTCAGGGGCTGCCATAAAGAAGAGGGAATTAAGCTATTTTCCAAAACACCTGAGGGCAGGACAGGAAGCAGTGGGTGGAAACTAATCAAGGAGAGAAGCAACCTCGAACTAAGGAGAAACTTCCTGACAGTGAGAACAATTAATCAGTGGAACAGCTGCCTCCAGAAGCAGTAAATGCTCCAACACTGGAAGTTTTTAAGAAGAGACTGGACAGCCATTTGTCCGAAATGGTGTAGGGTTTCCTGCCCGAGCAGGGGGTTGGACTAGATGACCTCCAAGGTCCCTTCCAACTTTACTTATTATTATTATTATCCTCAATCATCGCACAGTCAGCCAGATGTTCAGACTGGATTTGGTATTTTGTCTACCTATCGAGTCCTTACCCAGGACCTGGGATAGGCAGATGTGGATGTTTGATGGTATTACAGGTATCGTCGCAGGATGGAAGCAGTTCCTAATAAGGCCGCCTTTTGCAATTGACTAATAGCGAATTTGTCAATGCCAATGGTGTTCAAGTGGTGCTCCAGTTGTTTTGGGATTGCACCCAAGGAGCCTATGACTATTGGTACTACCCTTGCTTGCTTTTGCCACAGTCTTTCTATTTCTATTTGTAGGTCTTTGTATTTTGTTATCTTCTCCAGTTCTTTCTCTTCTATTCTGCTGTCTCCAGGCACTGCCACGTCCACTATCCAGACTTTTTTGTCTTTCTTATCGACAATTGTTAAGTCTGGGGTGTTATGTTGCAGGTGCTTGTCTGTTTGAATTCTGAAGTCCCAGAGCAGTTTAATTTTATCATTTTCTATGACTTTCTCTATTTTATGATCCCACCAGTTTTTGCTTACAGGCAAATGATATTTTTTGCAGATCTTCCAATGCACCATTGTTGCTACTTTGTCATGCCGCTGCTTGTAATCAGTTTGTGCAATCTTCTTGCAACAGCTTACCAAGTGGTCCACTGTTTCTTCAGCTTCTTTGCATAGGCGGCACTTACTGTCTGTTGCTGTCTTCTCAATTTTGACTTTGTATGCATTTGTCCTTAAGGCTTGGTCTTGTGCAGCCAGAATTAGTCCCTCGGTCTCTTTCTTCAATTTTCCTGCTCTTAGCCATTGCCAGGTTTTATTATTATCTGCTTTCCCAGCTATTTTTTTCATGTATTGGCCATGTAGTGCTTTGTCTTCCCATGCCTCTATTCTGTTCTTCATTTGGTCTTTCTTGTAGGCCAGTTTGGTCTCTCCAGTAGTTAGTAAGCCTTCCTGATATACTAATTTCAGTGCATCTTCATCATTGTTCTTCAGATATTCTTCCAAAGCCATTTTTTCTTCTTCAACCATCTGATGTACTTGTAGCATTCCACGCCCACCTATTTGCCTTGGTAGATAAAGTCTATCAATGTCACTGCGTGGATGAAGGGCATGATTCATTGTCATTATTTTTCTGGTCTGCCTATCCATTGCTTTTAGTTCTGCTTGAGTCCAGTCCACTATTCCAGCTGTGTACCTAATGACTGGGATTGCCCAGGTGTTGATTGCCTTTATGGTATTTCCTCCATTGAGTTTGGATTTTAAGATCTTCTTCACTCTCTTGATGTATTCACCTCTAATCTTTTTCTTGACTTCAGTGTGCTTGATGTTGTCAGCTTGAAGGATACCCAAGTATTTGTAGTATTCTTCCTCATCCAGACTCTTAATGTTATTTTCGTGGGGCATCTTGATTCCTTCAGTTTTCACTATTTTTCCTTGTTTGATAGTAAGTGTGGCACATTTGTCCAAGCCAAACTCCATTACAATATCTTGGCTATATATACGGACAGTGTTGAGCAGCGATTCTATTTCAGATGATGTTTTTCCATACAGCTTCAGATCATCCATGTAAAGGAGGTGGGATAGTCTAGCAGATGTTTTTGATGTTTGATAGCCATGTCCTGAGTTATTCAGTATTGTTGACAGAGGAAACAGTGCAATAACAAATAGTAATGGTGATAATGAATCTCCTTGAAATATTCCTCTCTTGATATTAACCTCTCCCAGCTTTCACCATTGATCTGCAACTGTGTCTTCCATTGTGCCATCGATTTTGCACAAATTTTCTGATGTTTCTACTTACTCCTGTTATTTCTAGGCACTTGATTATCCAGTCATGTGGCAGAGAGTCAAATGCCTTTTTGTAGTCAATCCATGCCACATTCAGGTTGGTCTTCCTTCTCTTGCAGTTTTCCAAGATCATTTTGTCTATTAGGAGTTGATCTTTTGTTCCTCTGCTATTGGGGCGGTTTCCTTTCTGCTCAGGTGGAAAGAGATTATTATTATTATTATTATTATTATTATTATTATTATTATTATTATTATTATATCAACTAAATACCTCTTGCAAGTATTTTCAGGCTGGTCCAATCAAACATCTACATGGTTTAAAAATAACACAATATAACTTCATATCAATAGCAAAAATCATATCTTAAATAACTTAAACCATAATTCAGAAATAAAATCTTTTTATTTCTTTATGCATCCTGCCTGTCATATCCTTCAACTTGCTTAGCTTTCAAGCTTAGACACAGCTAGCCAATGTTTCTAGACCCCAGTAGAGAAAGTTATAGAAGGATGAAAGTTATTTTCCAAATTAGCTCACATAGCTCCAATTAGAAATTTAGATTTCCAAAAAAACAGGAGAAGGAACAAAATGGGGCTGTTAATGCAGATAGTTATGAAGCCATAAATTGTCTGTGAATTTTTTTTTTGTACATGAGGTTAACAAATTACTTCACGTGTATGAGACGGAATCTGTTTTTAAAGAAATATGTCTTCAGGGGGTAGTTATTCACCTTATCCTGCTTAATCCAGAGTGGGACAAGAAAAATTAAAGCAGGAAGATAATTAGAAACAGCAGGTAAGAAAGAGGTTAAAAATCCTCTTTTTCCCACCCCTAATCTCCCTGTTTCCTTTAAGTGTTGGTCAACTAATTGCTTTAAATATTGGTTAGACCTGCATAGAGTGCATGCTGAGTCTGGTGGCATTTTTGGAATTTTCAAAATGTTTTCTGGGTACTTTCCAAAATGTCTGTTTATATATCTAATACACCATAACCTTGGGTGGCTTCCAGGAACAGTAATAAAAACACACAAAAAACAATATACCGAAAAAACACGTCCTAATTTCCTGAACAACATGGCCTTGTAATAAGCAATTCCCATGATTGGGCTCCAGTCTCACCTTACCACAACACTGGAGGATGAAACAATTTACGATACAGTAATTTAGCAGAATGCTATCTGCTCTTCTTCTCTCTAATCCTTCCCATTTGCGGATTTTTTTTTTCTCTTTTTCCTAAGCGCTTGGGCATCTTTCCAAAGAAAGCCCTGGGCTATAACTGTCCAGGATCTTTAGGTTTGTTTCATGTCATGAGATCCATTGTTTTGCAGCAAATCCAGATTATGGACTTCAAGCGTTCTGTTAACGGTATTTTGAAATGTCATCAGCGTGGCCCTCTCCTAGAGAACCATGTTACTGGTTTCATGGTTGAAGCAGGGATTCCTGAAAGCATTGACCCTTTAAGCCAGTGGTTCTCAACCTTTTTAATGCCGCGACCCCCAACCGGTCGTAAGTCGAGGACTATTCAACTGGTGCAGCACCGTTTGCAGAATGGGACTTTTGGCGGGCTCAGCAGGGCAGAGACAGCCTGGACAATTCCTATTGGCTTTTGAAAGCCAATAGAATTAGATTCTATTCAAGAGAGTCTATTCTGTTGGCTTTCAAAAGCCAATAGAATAAAAGGGAGTAGCACAGCTAAGGAAAAGGGGGGGGGGGAAATGGCGGACTGCATTGTTTAGCAACCCCCGTGAAATGGTCGTTCGACCCCAAATGGAGTCCCGACCCACAGGTTGAGAACCACTGTTCTACATCATTAGAGTGTGTAGAACGGCTTGTTATGTGAACCCAGCAATGTTATTTAACCAGTTTAGGCTTAAGTACTACATATTGTGTGAATTCAAATTTGAGTCTTCCTTAGAGAACGGTTAGATCTTCTCCGTTTCAAAATATAAACCACGATATCGTCTTACCTTTTCAACAGGTTGAATTTTTCTGAGTACTTCCAAACTTCATTGTTAATGGCGTGAAAGCAAAAAAGGTAGCTCATTTATCACTTGGCTGCTTCTTAAGACTTCCCCTGAATAACTGGGGAAGCTTCTTCTTCTTCTTCTTCTTCTTCTTCTTCTTCTTCTTCTTCTTCTTCTTCTTCTTCTTCTTCTTCTTCTTCTTCTTCTTCTTCTTCTTCTTCTTCTTCTTCTTCTTCTTCTTCTTCTTCTTCTTCTTCTTCTTCTTCTTCTTCTTCTTCTTCTTCTTCTTCTTCTTCTTCTTCTTCTTCTTCTTCTTAGCTTTTAAGGACTAGAAGCTTACTGTTTGTCGTCTTCTTCTTCTTCTTCTTCTTCTTCTTCTTCTTCTTCTTCTTCTTCTTCTTAGCTTTTAAGGACTAGAAGCTTACTGTTTGTCGTCTTCTTCTTCTTCTTCTTCTTCTTCTTCTTCTTCTTCTTCTTCTTCTTCTTCTTCTTCTTCTTCTTCTTCTTCTTAGCTTTTAAGGACTAGAAGCTTACTGTTTGTCTTCTCCTCCTCCTCCTCCTCCTCCTCCTCCTCCTCCTCCTCCTCCTCCTCCTCCTCCTCCTTCTTCTTCTGAGCTTTTAAGGACTAGAAGCTTACTGTTTGTTTTTTTAAGAAAGAGCAGCACTTCTCAGACCCCCCCCCCACACTTCTTGTGGCTTTTTTGCGCTTCTGTTTGCACATGCCCAAACAACAAAGTCCACACACTTGCCCTAGGGGAGACTGGCCTCTCTCTGGGAGGTGTGAGCTGCCATGTCTAGCAGATGGGTCCTGTTGCCCTGAATGCTGTTGGCACCAGTTAGACAATCAGTCCAATTAGCAAAAGCTTGCCCATGTTCTCTCTCTCGAGGACATTGCGGTGCACGACTTCCAAGCTTTTCAAAACTCCAGGGCTAATTATGCAGCTCTTAGAAATCGTGACGGGTCCCAAAACCCTCTGCTGTCAAGCCTTTGCAGCCATTGATCAGAAATACATTCCCTGGGGGGGGGGGGGATTGGTACATCTATAAAGGGCCTGTTGGGCTTAGTTCTGCATCAAAGAGCAATGCTGGCCAGGATCAGGGTGTCAGGAAATGCTTTTGCCCAGGAGAAATGGGGGAAAGAGAACCCCTTTTGTTTGTGGGGGTCTCAGCGAATTCGGGGGATTTTAATGGGCTTTTCCGTCGCGCATTGCCAAATTATATTGGAAGCTGGTAGGTCTGCTTGTGAGAAGAGGGTCAGATTCTCGGCGACGGATGCTACGAGGCATCTGGCGGGCTTGCAGGACCACTGTGGGTGCGTTCACACAATAGCTTTCTGCTAGATTTTGAAATTAAACCATATTCTTAGTGCTCGCCATGCCCTGAGCTATAATCTAACCCGTTTGGATTTCTGCAATGTGCTGAGCTACAAAAAACTATGTGTGTGTGTATATATATATATACAATAAATTGTTATTGTGTGTGTGTGTCTGTGTGTGTGTGTGTGTGTGTATGTATATGTGTATGTATATATATTCTGAGGTTTTCGCGGGTGTTTGTATGTAGGTCTTTGGTTGTTCGGGTTTTCTCCTGCGTAAAATTGGAAGTGTCTTGGCGACGTTTCGACGAAGTCCCATTCGTCATCTTCAGGCTGGTGTTTTCAGCTTTGTGCTTCGAAGCACGAAGCTGAAAACACCAGCCTGAAGATGACGAATGGGACTTCATCGAAACGTCGCCAAGACACTTCCAATTTTACGCAGGAGAAAACCCGAATAACCAAAGACTTACATATATATATATATATATCTATATCTATCTATCTATCTATCTATCTATCTATCTATCTATCTATCTATCTATCTATCTATCTATCTATCTATATAGATACACACACACACACACACACACACACACACATACACACACAATATATGCCCGGGATACCGCTCTTTCTTGGGTGATTATTATTCACAAACTTTGCTGCAATGTTTTGTGCATTTTGAAGAATGCTTCGATTCAAAAATGCAAAAAATAAGATAAGTTCAGGTGAAAAGTCACCAGATTTTTCCTCCACCTCTCTAGCCGTGCGTGCAAATCTTCTCTGCCTATCGCCTTTGCGTGAACACTATTTGATCATTTGCCTTTATTCCTTTGGCATACCATTTCTCAGTTTAAACAGCCTCAAGAACTGTCTACAAAACAAACAAACAAAAACCACTGTTTTGGGAAGGGACTGGGAAATTTTATAGCAAATCTTTGAATTTTGTGTATTTCTTCCCTGTATATGCCTATCCCAGTGGTAGGCAACCTTGGCTCTTTTATGACATCCACGAGTCATAAAAGAGCCAAGGTTGCCTACCCCTGGATCCCTTCTCAATTTGAAATATCTATTAGAGTAGTATATACATTCCACTTTCCCTTAAGTGGCCAGAGCAGAGAGATACTAACAATACATTATGCCATGCCCCGTTTTTACTGTCTTTCATGACTTCCACACGTACCTTTTGGAGAGGAGAGAGTTTCTCTATATTTATTTTTTCCCTAAAATTTGTGCACTTTTCTATCAGGCAAAGTTAGATCCTTAACAATAATTTTCATTTTAAAAAGATGAGAAAAGGAGGAAGATATACTACAGGTAACAACAAATTCAGCACGAGAGAGAGAATTCCTTTGAGAAGAAATACCCACTGTGTTTATGTTAACGTATTTTACAGGAGGGAAAAAGGTTTAAAATATGGTAAAATAGAGAGACTAAACACTTAAGTCATCTAGAATTCTTTGGATGTAATCGCCGGTATGTGTCTATCCTCCTCAGAAGACTTGAACCGCTTTGCGTTTATGCGTTCTGAGTATTGTCATCTGAAGACAGTAGTAGTTAGGGCAAAGCTAGATTGAGATAACTTGAAATTGTGTTAT
Source organism: Crotalus tigris (assembly GCF_016545835.1). Lineage (NCBI taxonomy): Eukaryota > Metazoa > Chordata > Lepidosauria > Squamata > Viperidae > Crotalus > Crotalus tigris. The sequence goes on from NW_024098373.1 coordinate 290,881, forward strand.
CATAGTTCTAATCTGGGAAATTGTTTGGGCGATGAATGGACTTTTCCGTAGTATTTTCATATCCTAAAACTATGCTAAATCTTAAACTATGAATCTTCTGCCATTTGGTAAATTTAGTCAGCAGCCTTTATTAGACTGATGACGTGTATTTGCATTGGGATATAAAGTTAGATAAAGTTTTATAATAAACGTGCATTACGGTTAGTGGTGGAAATACATAGTTGTACGCATTCTTCATACAATGCCTTTTTTAACCTATGAATTTTATGCAAACTTGCATAATCTAAGAGCAAAGATGTCAAGGACTTGCTTGTAATTAACTCTCTGTAGCAGATGGCCAAGCAGAAGTCCTTAGTGTACACCAAAACCTGAGAATAAATATCACTGAATTTACCAGAGAAATATAGAAATATCCGTAAAGTTTGCACACTGTTATTTAAAGCATGGTCCTTTGCTGTTTAAGGGAAGGAGAAAACCCCCCCAAAGTCCCACTGGGCCTACTTAAAATATTCTTTTGGTTCCTGGCATTGGTTATATTTGTAGGTTTTTATTTGGTCTGATTCTTTTTCCTGAATTGATTCTGGATTTTAATTGGTACTGTCAGCACACGGTTCTTACGTTTCCCAATAAGCTCCTTCAAGTTTGCTCCCTTATTTAAAACATCTGCATAGAATTGCTAGCAGAATAGTGACTTCTTTCAGCAATTTTCAGAACAAATGAATTAAAAAAAACCCCAGAAATGCTTTTCCCAGAATTCCATTCCCTCCCCACTTTTTTTTTTCCTTTTGTGCCAATTCATCAGAAGGCTTGCAAAATAAAAAAAATGGGAGGGTAAGGAAAGAGCTAACATGACTCTTGATTCATTAAAGGAGATGACGGAAATCAACCAAATTCCAGAAGTTACTAGCTTTGTACGGTATGTACGGGGCTGTTTTCTGAGAAAGGGCCAAAGGCCTGCTTTCTATCATTTCTTTGTTCAAACTCCAAAGAGTTTCATAAAAAAAATTTTTTTTACAGGGCAACACTACAAATCAGTCAGCTTCTCTAGAACCCGTTGGGTGGGGACGCCCAAGCATGAGTCCCTCTGTCCTTTTCACGATGGGCAGTTTGGGGTGGATGAAACTAAAGAGCCAGACAGAGAATTTGTTGGATCCAGCTCAGTTGTTTTGAGTTGGCCGCGTTGCAGGGATTATTTCAGATTAGAGTGGAAGTTGAAATGACTCTGCTGTGGGAAGACTGGGGAGCTGCAATGCCCTCTCTCTACCTGTAACCCTAATTCAGAATATAGAATAATAGAACAACACAGTTGGAAGGGACCTTGGCGGTCTTCTAGTCCAACCCCCTGCTGAAGGAAGAGACCTAAACCAGGTCATGGACTTCAGCCAGCAATGCTGGCTGAGGAATTCTGGGAGTTGAAGTCCACGAGTCATAAAAGAGCCAAGGTTGCCTACCCCTGGTCTAGGAGGCTCACCGCTTAGAACAGCAGGACTTAGGCCAGGGGTAGGCAACCTTGGTTCTTGACTCGTGGACTTCAACTCCCAGAATTTCTGAGCCAGCCGTGCAGAGGGGAAAGGGAGAGGTTTCCAAGCTGAGCCAGGCTGGCTCAGGAATTCTGGGAGTTGAAGTCCACGAGTCATAAAAGAGCCAAGGTTGCCTAGCCCTGTCCTAAATCCTCCTGTTGTAAGCGGTGAGCCTCCTAGACCAGGGGTAGGCAACCTTGGCTCTTTTATGACTCGTGGATTTCAACTCCCAGAATTCCTGAGCCAGCATGGCTCAGCTTGGAAACCTCTCCCTTTCCCCTCAGCATGGCTGGCTCAGGAATTCTGGGAGTTGAAGTCCACCAGTCATAAAAGAGCCAAGGTTGCCTACCCTTGCCCTATACCATTTTCAGGCAAATGGTTGTCCAGTCGTTTCTTGAACGTCTCCAGTGATGGAGCACCCACAACTTCTGGAGGCAAGCTCTTCCATTGGTTGATTGTTCTAACAACCAGGACATTTCTCCTTGGTTCTAGGTTGGTTAGCTTCATCCCATTGTTTCTTATCCTGCCTTTTGGTGCTTTGGAAAATAGTTTGACCCCCTCATCTTTGTGGAAGTCCCTCCAATATTGGAAGACTGCTGTCATGGCTGTCCTAGTCCCTTTCATTAGATTAGACATACACAATTCCTGCTACTGTTCCTCATGCATTTTATCTTCCAGCCCTCTAATCATCTTTGTCACTCTTCTCTCTACTCTTTCCAAAGTCTTCAACATTTCTCAAGCTTTGCTTTCTCGCAGAATTGTCTTAATCGTAAAAAGTCGTTAAAAACATACGAATAAAACATTTTGACCTCACGCTGGCTGGGGAATTCTGGGAGTTGAAGTCCACATGTCTTAAAAGTGGCCAAGAATGGACAACCCTGGGTTAGACTATATATAGCAGTGATTCTCAACCTTTCTAATGCCGTGACCCCATAATACAGTTCCCCATGTTGTGGTGACCCCCAAGTGGGTGTGGCCACCAATAAGAGGGAGTAGGACAGCTAGGGAAAAGGGAAAAAAATGGTGGACAGCATGGTTTGGCGACCCCCGTGAAATGGTCATTCGACCCCAAATGGGGTCCCGACCCACAGGTTGAGAACCACTGATATATAGGATCATCCTTTGCATACATTTTTTAAAAATAAAGGCACTTTGAATCAGAAGGCCACGGCTTCGCCACTCAAAGGACGCCAAACGAGAGGATCCAGTTGGGATGGTTTTCTGGAATGGAGAATGGGGCGAGACTCTGCCGAAACCTCCCCGCCAGTTGTCATCATTTATCCTTCAAAATAACCACCCTTCTCGAACCCAAGTGAGGAAACTAACAAACTGAGATCAATGAATAGGCATTCCTAGCCCAGTTTCAGAGCGGCTATTTGTTTGCTTTAGGAATAAATTAAGGGCCCGTGAAAGTTGGGTGGAAATTCTTCCATTCGGTCATTTTGTGAAAAAAAAGATCCTGGTTCCACCTTTCAATGTATTTAGCCATTGCTGTCCCAGCCATGATTGAGATTTACCGGGAATACTAGCCAAGGAGATGGGCAGACTGAGAACTGGATTGGAAAAGGGGGTTTTGTGCTTCAGTTTAACCCAAGCTTTGAGCCACGATTCAAGAAAATCGTTCTGCAATCTGCATTTTTCCTTCCTTGCACAGTTGTTGATAGAATTCCAGAGAAGAGAAGGGCAAGAAGGACATAGGGTCCCACCCATTGCTTAGTGCTGTGGTCCAAATCAGAGCTTCTCCAATTTTAACCTTACTTTGTGCTTCTGCTTTAATATATGCACAGTGAAATGATAACCGCTACTCCTCTGGGTCAGTGTTTTTCAACTTTGGCATCCTTAGGATATGTGGGCTTCAATTCCCAGAATGCCGGCTGAGGACTTCTGGGAGTTGAAGTCCACGCCTCTGAAAGTTGTCAAGGTTAAAAAACCTGGCTCTGGGTCATTGGTTTTTATTGTTAAAACTTTAGAGCAGCGGTTCTCAACCTGTGGGTCGGGACCCCATTTGGGGTCGAACGACCATTTCACGGGGGTTGCCAAACAACGCAGTCCGCCATTTTTTCCCCCTTTTCCTTAGCTGTGTTACTCCCTTTTATTCTATTGGCTTTTGAAAGCCAATAGAATAGACTCTCTTGAATAGAGTCTAATTCTAATGGCTTTCAAAAGCCAATAGGAATTGTCCAGGCTGTCTCTGCCCTGCTGAGCCCGCCAAAAGTCCCAGTCTGCAAACGGTGCTGCAAGTTGTCTGCAGCGAAGGCAAGCTGTCTGGAAGTTTCCACCCCTCCCTGCTGAGCAACTACTAACAATGTAAGGCCAGGGGTGGGAGGTGGGAGGCCGGTGGGTGCAGGGAGGGTTGCTGGCACGCGTGGGGCCCGGTGGGTGGCTTACCTCCCTTGGGCTGGGCCAGCTGGTGGCCCAGCCGGTGGTCGGCCTGCTCCATCTCTGCTGCTTGCCAGCTACGCCTTGGCCTGCGCAGGGGGCGGCACCACACATGCACGGTGCTCCCGGGCAGGGAAAGTCCTCGACTTACAACCGGTTGGGTAGTCCTCGACTTACGACCAGTTGGGGGGTCGCGGCATTAAAAAGGTTGAGAACCATTGCTTTAGAGGTTTCCTCTAACACTCAAAGGGAATGTTGTTTCAGGTAACTTTATGAACAGCTGCACAGCAGTACAAGCTCTCGGGGCAAGAGAAAGCTTAATTCTGTTTTTCGAGGTTCCCACATTTTCTTTGCTCTAAATCAGACATGTCAAACTGGCGATGTCACGTGACGTCGCACAACGTATCGGGCCGGTTTTGCCATTGCCGGCAATGGGGTGGGTGCGGCTTCCACATGACGCATCCGGCCTGTGGGCTGGCAATTTGACACCCATGCTCTAGATTGTGGATGACAAGCAACGATTGCAGAGGATTTTTTGGCTGGCATATTTTGAATAATAACAAAGCTGCTTTCTAATTTCAGGTGTGAGTCTTCTCAGGAGGGTGTCTTGAACCCAACGATGCTTGTTACAAAGGTGAGATGGGTTTTGGTTTCCAATATATGAGCTTTTCCTCTAACAACAACAACAACAACAAAGTTGGAAGGGACCTTGGAGGTCATCTAGTCCAACCCCCTGCTCAGGCAGGAAACCCTATACCATTTCAGACAAATGGCTGTCCAGTCTCTTCTTAAAAACTTCCTTGTTGGAGCATTTCACCACTTCTGGAGGCAGGTTGTTCCACTGGTTAATTGTTCTCACTGTCAGGAAGTTTCTCCTTAGTTCTAGGTTGCTTCTCTCCTTGATTAGTTTCCATCCGTTGCTTCTTGTCCTGCCTTCAGGCGCTTTGGAGAATAGCTTGACTCCCTCTTCTTTGGGGCAGTCCCTGAGATACTGAAAAAACATGCTATCATGTCCCCCCTCGTCCTTCTCTTTGTTAAACTAGACATACCCAATTCCAGTAACCATTCCTTATATGTGTTAGCCTCCAGTCCCCTGATCATCTTTGTTGCTCTTCTCTGCACTCTTTCTAGAGTCTCAACCTCTTTTTTACATCGTGGTGACCAAAACTGGATATTAATAAATAATAACTTAAGGTGGCAAGCATATTCTATCCACCCTCCTCCTATTTTCCCCACAACAACCCTGTGAGGTGAGTTGGGCTCAGAGAGAGAGAGGACTGGCCCAAAGTCACCTGGGCAGCTTTCATGTCTAAGTCGGGACTAGAACTCATAGTCTCTTATTGATTCACCCAAAGTCACCCAGCCATCTTTCATGGCTAAGATGGGACTCGAACCTACGACCTCCCAGTTTCTAGCCTGGTGCCTTCACCACTAGACCAAACTGTCTCTTCGCAAGATTATATATGAGGGCTGCCCAAAAGTCCCAGAACCCCAGGTAGTTCTGGGATTTGAAAAGCAGAAGGCAATGGCAATCCTCTTCTCGGCTGTTGCCAGTGAAAATATTATTTTGCACAGCATTTTGTTGTTGTTGTTAATTGTGAAGTCGTGTCCAACCCATCGCGACCCCATGGACAACGTTCCTCCAGGTCTTCCTGTCCTCTACCATCTTCTGGAGCCCATTTAAGTTCACACCTATTGCTTCAGTGACTCCATCCAGCCATCTCATTCGCACAGCATGCTGAAGCCCAAAGTAAAGTTAAAATTAACCAAGCTCCATGCCTTGTGCAGATCACATCCTCCAGATCTTCCACGGCCCAGTTAAGTATTGTGTGGATCCGAACGGCTGAGAAAGGTGAATCAAGAGGCAAAGAGGCCAGCTTGATTCCTGGGGGCTTGATGGAGATGGTCCCGTCGACAGTCCTGGAATGTCTGGATGATTCTCCCCATGCAGACAGACCGCATTCAGATCCAGCCACTCCCCGCGTCTGTGGGAATTCTCAAATCGTCCCGTCCGGTCACCCTTGTCCCAAAGGTGCTTTTTAAAAGGCAAATGGATTTTTCTGTACTTGGCTCTGGGAAGTCGGGGTGGGGGGGAGAGGGTGGGGGGGAGGATGGGTTGAAGTTTAAGTAGCTCAGATAAGTAGAAATAGTTTTATTGTATGTAATATTGATGTTTTAATTTGGAGAGAGGAATTGCTCGGGCATTTCCCCTGGACCGTATCCGGAGCGAGAAGATAGGAGGAAGGGGAGAAGCAAGTAGGAAGGTTGAGGAGAAGGAGGAGAGGGGGAGAGTGAGGAAGAAGAGGGAAAGAGAGAAGTAGGTTACAGGGTGGAGGCGGTTTGGGGGGAAATGGGTGAGCAATACCGAACGTTATAATAATAATAATAATAATAGTAATAGTAGTAGTAGTAGTAGTAGTAGTAGTAGTAGTAGTAGTAGTAGTAGTAGTAGTAGTAAAGTTGGAAGGGACCTTGGAGGTCATCTAGTCCAACCCCCTGCTCAGGCAGGAAACCCTACACCATTTCAGACAAATGGCTGTCCAGTCTCTTCTTAAAAACTTCCAGTGTTGGAGCATTTACCGCTTCTGGAGGCAGGTGGTTCCACTGGTTAATTGTTCTCCCTGTCAGGAAGTTTCTCCTTAGTTCTAGATTGTTTCTCTCCTTGATTAGTTTCCATCCGTTGCTTCTTGTCCTGCCATCAGGCGCTTTGGAGAACAGCTTGACTCCCTCTTCTTTGGGGCAGCCCCTGGGATACTGGAAGGCTGCTCTCATGTCCCCCCTTGTCCTTCTCTTCATTAGACTACACATACTAGTTAATAATAATAATAGTAAAGTTGGAAGGGACCTTGGAGGTCATCTAGTCCAACCCCCTGCTCAGGCAGGAAACCCTCTACCATTTCAGACAAATGGCTGTCCAGTCTCTTCTTAAAAACTTCCAGTGTTGGAGCATTCACCACTTCTGGAGGCAGGTAGTTCCACTGATCAATTGTTCTCACTCTCAGGAAGTTTCTCCTTAGTTCCAGGTTGCTTCTCTCCTTGATGAGTTTCCATCCGTTGCTTCTTGTCCTGCCTTCAGGCGCTTTGGAGAATAGCTTGACTCCCTCTTCTTTATGGCAGCCCCACAACTTTATGGCAGTTGTGTGTATAAATTTATTTTACTCTTTATCTGAAGTATTTTTATGAATGTAACGCATTGCAAAATTGAAAATAAAATTTTTTTTTACAAAAAAAAAAAAAAGCAAATGGATTTTTTTTTTTTTAAACCCCTTGAAAATGTTTTCCCTTCAGATTCCAAGACACAATTACTGGCAGTGCTTTGAGATCAGCCATGTTTGGATAACGGCCGCCCCCTGCTGGAACATAACTTAAATTATACTCGGAGAAATCAAGAGGATGAGAAACAGAGAGAGATGAAGGACATGATTCGGGGTTAAATCTAATGCTGCCTTGTGATTCAGGAGCTTAGTAAAAAGGTAAATTGGGAAAAAAAAAAGGGCTCAGCTAGATTAAAAGGTGACAGAAAGATCGTGGCGGCATCCTGTAGGCCGGGGGAACAGGATTTTCTCCTCCTCTTGATTCAGAGACTTTTAAGCAGTACCCTGTGGATACTTTGAATTTCTGGAGTTGGACCAGAGAGCCTGCAACCCCTTCCATCTCTGTATTATATAGTTGATGTCTACATAGAGAAACAGAGGAGGACGCACAGAATCATGATGACCTTCAGAATAATATCTATCCAGATGTTTGAATCTCTCCAGTCCTGCAAAGCTTGAGACAACCTTTAAAAATGTAGGGGGTGTTTTTCCCCCAGGTTCTGGAATAGACCGATGTTCTATCAGTTTGGTGCAGAACCTCCTTGGGTTATGGTATGTTCCCTCAGTTAGCTCCTAGGTGATGTTATTTTTATATTTTATTGTTAGCCATCGTATTGATTTTAATTGTATGTCGTCCTGCATCCATGCTGAGTAAGGTGACCTTTATAAATCTGAATTATATCTGACTATATGATACACCACAGGAGACCTAGATTAGTTAAGATTGTTGCTGGGAAGCAGTGAAGGATCCACACCACAGGATAATGGGCAATGTGATTGAAAGTTGGAAGAGAGCTAGTCTGTAAATATTTCATTAAAAAAAGAACTTTTAAGGTTGGGGTTTTTTTTTTACATCAGATTTCCTGTCTGCTTTCCTGTCAGCAACTTCATTCTGAGTCCAGCCCAGATAGAAGATCAGGAAGGGGAAAAAAAATTGCTCTGAAATTTGAAAACCACATTTTTTTTTTTATGTGTACCAATCAGGGAAAAGAGAGTAGGGGAAGAAAAAGAGTGATCTTGGTATTTTTTTTAAAACATTTCATAAAGAAACGTTACCTCCTGTAAGAAATTTCGTGACGAATTCGCCTGTTCATGTCATTTGCGTTAATCTCAGAGTTACATTTTCAGGTTGCATGCTTTCCCGTTGATATCCATTAACTGATGTTATGGGTAGTTTCTTCTTTAGAATTTTTAGTCAAAGAAATATCCTTCTCCAAGGAAGGGAGAAGAAATAAGTGTTCAGCTGTGAAACAGAACCTGAATTATTATTATTTTTTTATTCTTTGCAGGTTGCAAGAGAAGAAATGAAAAAAAAGAACATTTCAAGATAGGAGATGGAGGGAAAGGCAGCATCTGAAGGATTAATTCAAAAAATAAAAAATAAATCAATGCTGCGACATTCACTATTATTAGGTGGATGTCAGATTTAGATACTTCAAAGCTTAAATAAAGCCTTTTGGCCTTTGGTCAAGGAAGGACCTTTTGATTACAGAATGCAGAGCAGAAAATCTTCCATGTTGCTGTTCGGCAACGGATGACAACCCTTTGGCCCCGAGTCTCAGACTTACATCCCGGAAGTAGTCCGTGCCAATTCCATGCCGTTGCAAAGGAAACCGCGTGGAGAAGTCACCAGGAGTTGAGCAAAACACAAAAGAGCTTTGCCTTTTTTTATATTGGGGGGTCCTGTGGAGGCTCGCTCTTGAGGCTCACCTCACGTAGCCCTCTGGCTTCAAGATGATCATTTTTATCATTTGCTGAGGAAATACCTTCAGGGTGGTCTCCATCTCTGAACCAACTACGACAAGCAAGAGGATCCAACAGGAAGCCTGTGTTTTCTTTTTACAAATGGGAGGAAGACTTTATTTGCATTTTTTTTTTGTTTTGTTTTGGTCCTCTGGAGGAGGAACTTGAGGGAAAGCAGCATCAGCAAACTCCACGGTGCCTCCTGGCCTGGGGCAGACCCTCTTCTCCTTGCGTGATCTGGGCCCCTCACTTGACTTGGCTGGCTGTCGGCAGCGCCTTTTCGCCCCCAGAGAGGTAAGGGAAAGATGATGGAGCTGAGGGAGATCCACATTTGGTTTGGTAGCAACGCTCCCAGTCGTTTGGATGTCAGATTTAGATAGTTCAAAGCTTAAATAAAGCCTTTTGGCCTTTGGTCAAGGAAGGACCTTTTGATTACAGAATGCAGAGCAGAAAATCTTCCATGTTGCTGTTCGACAACGGATGACAACCCTTTGGCCCCGAGTCTCAGACTTACATCCCGGAAGTAGTCCGTGCCAATTCCATGCCGTTGCAAAGGAAACCGCGTGGAGAAGTCACCAGGAGTTGAGCAAAACACAAAAGAGCTTTGCCTTTTTTTATATTGGGGGGTCCTGTGGAGGCTCGCTCTTGAGGCTCACCTCACATAGCCCTCTGGCTTCAAGATGATCATTTCCAGTTCAGCTTTCCGAGTGCTCCTGAAATCCCTGGAACCTCGAGTTACACATTTTGGGGTTAGATACCAAGAGGGGCAACACGTTGGCAGTGCCGTGGCTCAGCAGTTGAAAGATAAATAACTGCTCGGTGGGTGGGGATTTCAGATCTGAGCATGATGTCACGGTTCCGACTAATGAAACACTTCAAAGAACTTCCAGGCATTTTATCCTAAAAAAGTCTTTTTATTGGTGTGACAAAAATGTCGGCACAGGCATGAAGAAAGGAATGCTGAGATCTGAAATCCCCACCCACCGAGCAGTTATTTTGCTAGCATTTCCCTCCCCTATTTTGCTGTCACGATGTACGTTCCCCAATTAGTTTGAAGGGCAAAGGTTCCCTTCCGTCTTCTTTCGCGGGCTTTTCCCTCCTCCCTCTCTCTCCTCTGAATTAACTCTAAAAGTACCAGGCAGTTCAGCATATTTTGTCAAAGCAAGAATATACGATATTAGCAGCGTTGACAGTCAGTTGGAAAGCCACGAGACCCGCGCACCACGCCAGGGGGTGGGCTCCCGTTCCTCGCCCCAACTCCTGCCGTTCGAAAGCACGCAAATGCGAGTAGGTAAATAGGTACCACTTCCCAGTGGGAAAGTAAGAGCATTCCCAAGGCCTTTGGCATGTAACCACGCTGGCGACGTGACTGTGGAAACCTCCTCAGACAGCAGATGGAGGTGAGCACTGCCCCCTATAGTCAGAGTAAAAATCCATAAGGGCTCCTTTACTATTTTTTCCCGTGGCACGCTTACGAATTTACGCAGACTTAAGGCAGGTTGTTGAGTGTGGAAAACCGGCGAGGTTGACAGCTTTTTATTTCTTCCGTGTGTTTTCGCTCTTGCAGCTTCTTTCGCCCTGAAAGTGGTTAAATGTTTCCTACAACAGGCTCAGAGCTATATTTTGGCTGCTTCAAGAAAAGGGCCCCGGGGGAAAGGAACACGGCTTTCTCCTGAGGAGTCTTTACCATCTCAGCTTCGTCGAAATGAAAAAAGGAAACCGCCAGCGTACGTTAATCTCCGCCTTTAATAACGCCTTAGCTACCAGGAGGCCTCGTCTGGAGCTTCTTCAGGAATCTGGTTTCATATGGTGGTTTAGATTTAAGTACACAAGGTCTAGCACCATTTGAAATCAGTGTTTTTGGGGGAAGAACGGCTGCGCGTTGACCCGTTTCGGAGAGTCCACCTGTTGCTTCTGATAAAAGCTTCTGTGACCGCCTCATTTACACGGATTTATGGCCTCTTTTCATGCACGGCCTCACCAGGAAAACCGAGATCACAAAGCCAGGTTACTTAGACAATTTGAAGCGAACCTCTCCCTTGCAGAAATATACCTGGCTTCTTGGGCAAGATACTGGGCTTGGAAGTGTGTGTGTGTGTGTGTGTGTGTGTGTGTGTGTGTGTGTGTGTGTGTGTGCATACTATGAGAATGTCATTGACAGATTGCCAATAGGAGACATTTAGAGCTGGTTGTAAGAGAGTTTTAATAAGTTGACTCGGCAGAAAACCCCTTTTCCAGAATGGTTTCTGTGCCAGCTTGTTACCTTTTTAAATTAAGTTAGCAAATATTTAAGAATTGATGTTCCAGAGCAGCGGTAGGCAACCTGGGCTCTTTTATGACTCGTGGACTTCAACTCCCAGAATTCCTGAGCCAGCCATGCTGAGGGGAAATGGAGAGGTTTCCAAGCTCAGCCATGCTGGCTCAGGAATTCTGGGAGTTGAAGTCCACGAGTCATCAAAGAGCCAAGGTTGCCTACCCCTGTCCTAAGTCCTCCTGTTCTAAGCGGTGAGCCTCCTAGGCCAGGGGTAGGCAACCTTGGCTCTTTTATGACTCGTGGACTTCAACTCCCAGAATTCCTGAGCCAGCTGAGGGGAAAGGGAGAGGTTTCCAAGCTGAGCCATGCTGGCTCAGAAATTCTGGGAGTAATAATAATAATAGTAGTAGTAATAATAGTAATGATAATAATAATAATAATAATAATAATAATAATAAAGTTGGAAGGGACCTTGGAGGTCATCTAGTCCAACCCCCTGCTCAGGCAGGAACCTTACACTATTTCGGACAAATGGCTGTCCAGTCTCTTCTTAAAAACTTCCAGTGTTGCATTCACCCCTTCTGGAGGCAGGTTGTTCCACTGGTTAACTGTTCTAACTGCCAGGAAGTTTCTCCTTAGTTCCAGGTTGATTCTCTCATAAAAGAGCCGAGGTTGCCTAGCCCTGTTCCAGAGGATTACTCCCTCCCCCAGTTGTGTTGGTGCAGCTGGCTGGAAATTCTTAGGATTTGTATTCTCATGTCTCCGGAAGACCCCAAATTGGAGAAAAACGGCAACGGGGGCCATAATGGCCTATAATGCCAACATCTGAAAGACCGAGCAAGAGCAGAGTTTATTGATACGCTTAATATCCCGTTTCTTAACTGGGCTTTTTGATAAACACGGCTCTGCCACAACACTCCCAAAGATTCCCAGTAGTTGTTGGTGTGATTGTCGCCAGTCTTGACCTTCGCGGACTCCAGTGACCCCTTTAAAGGATAACTGATTTCTTCTGGTGTTCGGAGTCTGTTCTTCTTTCTAGCACCATTTGAAATCGGTTATAGTGATTGGGGAATGTCGCCCGGCTTGAAACCCAGGTGGAGAACCGGCTGAAACGCTTCCCTTCGGCCAACCTTTGGGATTACGGGAGATAGAAGCCGCAACCGGGCCACGCTGTGGTTCTCCTGTTGGAATGACGCGAGAAACCACGCCAGACGGTTGCGAAACCGATTGCAATGGACGCCTCGCTTCACAGCAGTTGTAACCATAATAGGAGATTTTTTTTTTTATCTTGTGTGGGTACTTGTGCACGCAGGCAGAGAGGGAGAAAACACACTCTTGTCTCATCCCGGGTACACGTTCCTTGCCAAGGACAAAGCGCAATGACGTAACAGAAAAACAGAGCTGGGAGAAGGGACCCTGGAGGTCTTCTAGTCCAACCCTCTGGTCAGTCAGGGAAGCCTACACCCTTCCGTGGATTCCTTGGATGTTGCTGAGGAAGGGAGAGAAATGGACTGTGGACTACCTCCAGCTGCATTTCGAATAAAACAGAAGCCTTGCTCCACAATGTGCACCACTAGCCCCTGGTATCGCAGGGACCAGTTTACCTCACAGTCACTTCACTTGAGATGTCTCTTGCCAAAGCCACACAACTGAAGAAGTTCAGTTGTGCATTATTATGTTTCACGGACATTGGGGAAGGCTACCTTTCGTAATGAAGGGCAGAAACTGGGAGGGTATTGGAGAAGACAGAGCAGCCTACTGTGGAAGGATGTAATCCAGCCTTTTCTAATTAGTTAGTTGCTTTTCGGACGAGTTGTATGAAAGCTCCAGTGATCCCCACCTGACATAGCTATTCTAGTGTGTGTGTGTGTGTGTGTGTGTGTGTGTGAGAGAGAGAGAGAGAGAGAGAGAGAATATAACAGGGTTAACATTTGCAGGATGCCCCCTGGAGTAAGCTTGGTTTAGTCCAGGGGTAGGCAACCTGGGCTCTTTTATGACTCGTAGACTTCAACTCCCAGAATTCCTGAACCAGCCATGCTGAGGGGAAAGGGAGAGGTTTCCAAGCTGAGCCAGGCTGGCTGAGGAATTCTGGGAGTTGAAGTCCACGAGTCTTAAATTAGCTAAGGTTGAGCCATGATATAGGGCAGGGGTGGGGAACCTTGGCTCTTTTATGACAGGTGGACTTCTACTCCCAGAATTCCTGAGCCAGCCATGCTGAGGGGAAAGGGAGAGGTAGCCAGGCTGGCTCAGGAATTCTGGGAGTTGAAGTCCATGAGTCATAAAAGAGCCAAGGTTGCCTACCCCTGGCCTAAGTCCTCCTGTTCTAAGCGGTGAGCTTCCTAACCCAGGGGTAGGCAACCTTGGCTCTTTTATGACCGGTGGACTTCAACTCCCAGAATTCCTGAGCCAGCCACGCTGAGGGGAAAGGGAGAGGTTTCCAAGCTGAGCCAGGCTGGCTCAGGAATTCTGGGAGTTGAAGTCCATGAGTCATAAAAGCCCAGGTTGCCTACCCTTGGTTTAGTCTGTTGTTGAGACTAGCTTGCACCTGTTTTGGGGACTCTTTTTTACCTGTTTATCTACAGCCCTGGGGGCCAGCTCTTGGCAGACTTTGCTGGGTTAATCTTCGGAGGGTTATTATTTGGATGGGGGACCACTAGGAAACTCCAGAGCTGTAGGGTGAGCTGAAAAGTTGAAAAATCATCCAGGAAGAAAGCAACGGCTTCTATGCTGTTTGAGAACAGAACAAACGGATCAAAAGCTTTCAGTTGGAGGAAAAGGGGGGTGTCCTCCCCCTGTTTTATTTTCTTTCTTCCCTTTGTAAAGCCAGAGTCATTTTGGCAAACAAAAGATAAAGCAGCCCACTGGCTATCCACCCTGTTTTCTCTGAATGAGCCTAAGTGGCGTTGTGTGTGTGGAATTCCTGGAGTGCCAGAAGGTACCACAAAGCCCAACCTTAGGCCACGTTACGTGGATCTGCAACCCCCTTGTGAAAAAGACGTCGCAAATCCTGGCCTCGTTCAGTTACGCTGCAGAGTAAGTAGCGAACATAACCTCCTAGGTCCTCAGCAAGAATTGCCACGTGCCCAGAAGTGGCAGGGAAAGTGGGGTGGCCCGTTCTTTGGGAACAAAAAAAGGGGGGGTGCTTGGCCTCATTCCCCCCCCAGCCTCTCCAACCAGAACAGGATTGGGAAGTGGGTGTTGATTGGGGCCACTGACTTAGTTGACCGTTTCAGGCGGATTCAAGATTCAGAGCTTTTTCTCTGACGTTCAAGACTTATCTCCCGCATGCAAAGCAAATCCTCTTTCCCTCACAATCCTCCTGCTCTTGTTTCTTTTTCATCCATAATAAAGATTTTAGAGGGACGCCAAAGAGGACCCAAATATACTGTGCACAAAATGCTTTAAAAAAAAAAAAAAGTCCAGACTCTTCTATCATGACTTTAGGTAGTAATTACAGCCTCTGGGCACAAGAGGGAGCCAGAGGCTATAGGAAAGGCTGATTGTGGCCCCTGCGCTCAATTGTGAATTGTGCCTTTGCCTGCTTAAAGATAGACTTAGTTGTGTTGTGACAGCGTGGCTTGCTGAAAACACCACAGTTTCCTGGTCTATGTGTGCAGATTCACACTTTGTACATTCGTACAACATACTTAGCTCTACTGAGCTGACCCATTTTCTGAATCCAAACAGCGCATTGCACAAAGCGGCAGTTTGCACAACACATTAAGGCAGTGGTTCTCAACCTGTGGGTCGGGACCCCATTTGGGGTCGAACGACCATTTCACGGGGGTCGCCAAACAACGCAGTCCGCCACTTTTTCCCCCTTTTCCTTAGCTGTGCTACTCCCTTTTATTCTATTGGCTTTTGAAAGCCAATAGAAGAGACTCTCTTGAATAGAGTCTCATTCTATTGGCTTTCAAAAGCCAGTAGGAATTGTCCAGGCTGTCTCTGCCCTGCTGAGCCCGCCAAAAGCCCCAGTCTGCAAACGGTGCTACACCAGTTGAGTAGTCCTCGACTTACGATCAGTTGAGTAGTCCTCGACTTACGACCGGTTGGGGGTCACGGCATTAAAAAGGTTGAGAACCACTGCATTAAGGTAAAGTTCATTATCATCATCATCTAAGATTAACCCTAACTAAGCTTGGTACATGAACTGTGGTCTGCAAATCACAGGGTCTGACTCACCATGCTGGCTGAGTGCCATATAAACTAGATCAGCATCTACGCCGAAGGTGCTTTTTCCCAAAAGATAATTGGAGCGTCTTGGGTTTTTTTTTGTTTTTGGAAAATGTTTTACTTCTGGTCCAAGAAGCTTGTTCAATTCATGACAACCATGACCTGGATGACTGAGAATCTCCATTAACATTTGTCCAGCGTGTACAGGTTTTTGTTTGTTTGTTTTTTGACATAGTGGTGGGAAAAATTTTGCATCGATGCAAAGTTTCATTTAGGTATCATGTTGATTTAATCCAATTTAACTGGCACCGGCTTTCCAAGTGGAATTCAACAAAATTGAGCAGGAATGGGTCATTTTGGGATGGTTTTAAAGACAAGCATTTGTAGTATTTGTGCCCTTTAAAACATCTTGTTTACTATAATACACACTATGTTGAAAATATCATTGTACTTATGTCAACATGTTGGCACCTTTGTGATTTGCTGGAGATGCAAGTGGTTTTAGGCCTGTCCTTCGTCTGAATTGCAGTTATTGGAGATAAGCAGACATGATGAATATTTGTTCATGATGTTAGCTGGAATTTGACTATTAAATTCCCAGCAACTCTGTACAGTTAACAAGTAACTAACACACACACACACACACACACACACACACACACAGAGAGAGAGAGAAACAGAAACACAGACAGAGACTAAGTACAGAGAAAAGTATAGAGAAGAGCAACTAAGTTGATCAAAGACCTGGACGCTAAAACATACAAAGAACGGCTGCAGGACTTGGGTTTGCCAGTCTAGAGAAAAGAAGAAACAAGTGACATGATAACAGGATTCCAATATTTGAGAGGCTGCCACAAAGAAGGGGGGGTCAACTTATTTTCCAAAGCCATTTGTCCGAAATGGTATAGGGTTTCCTGCCTGAGCAGGGGGTTGGACTAGATGACCTCCAAAGTCCCTTCCAACTTTACTATTATGATTGTTATGATTATTATCTAGTTTAATGAAGAGAAGGATGAAGGGGGACATGATAGCAGCGTTCCAATAGCTCAGGGGCTGCCCCAAAGAAGAGGGAGTCAAGCTATTCTCCAAAGCCCCTGAAGGTAGGACAAGAAGCAACAGATGGAAACTGACCAAGGAGAGAAGCAACCTGGAACTAAGGAGAAACTTCCTGACAGTGAGGACAAATAACCAGTGGAACAACCTGCCTCCAGATGTTGAGGGTGCTTCCATCACTGGAGGCTTTTAAGAAAAGACTGGACAGTCACTTGTCTGAGATTGTATAGGTCAGTGCTGGCGAACCTATTGCATGGCACTCAGAGCCCTCTCTGTGGGCACGCGCGCCATCACCCCAGTCCTAAGCCTTCAGCTGGGTTTTATAAAACTTTCTCGCTTTAGGCCTCTGCTGCCATGTGCAAAACAAAACAAAACAAAACAAAAACTATCAGTCAATTTCAATTTCTAGACATACCAAATTCCAGCAGCTGTTCCTTATATGTTTTAGCCTCCAGTCCCCTGATCATCACCGTTGCTCTTCTCCATACTCTTTCTAGAGCAGTGGTTCTCAACCTTTCTAATGCCGCGACCCCATAATACAGTTCCCCATGTTGTGGTGACCCCCAACCACTTATAGTATACATCGCCGTTTCTTGAATAGAATCTATTCTATTGGCTTTCAGAAGCCCATAGAATAAGAGGGAGTAGCACAGCTAAGGAAAAGGGGAAAAAAATGGCGGACTGCGTTGTTTGGTGACCCCCGTGAAATGGTCGTTGGACCCCAAATGGGGTCCCGACCCACAGGTTGAGAACCACTGTTCTAGAGTCTCAGCATCTTTTTTACATCGTGACCAAAACTGGATGCAGTATTCCAAGTGTTGCCTTACTAAGGCATTGTAAAGTATTAACACTTCACGTGATCTTGATTCTATCCCTCTGTTAATGCAGCCCAGCACTGAGTTGGCTTTTTTGGCAGCTGCAGTACACGGCTGCTCATATTTAAATGATTGTCCACTAGGACTCCGAGGTCCCTCTCACAGTTACTACTATTGAGCAAGGTACCCCCTATACTATACCTGTACATTTGGTTTTAGTTATAAAAGAGGCCTCGGCTGCCATGTGCAAAAAAAAAAAAAAAAAAAGGTTCAATCAGTCAATTTCAACTTCTCGTGGGAACAAAAAAGATCTTGCAAAGTTGGAACTGATTGATTGAACTTTTTAGTCCCAGCCAGTCTGCCGTTACCACTGCAGCCATGCCCACCCAATTGGCCACACCCACCCAATGGGCCACGCCCAGCCAATGGGCCACACCCACCCGACACTCGATGATGCATAAGTAGGTTTTGGGTTGCAGTTTGGGCACTCAGTCTCTAAAAGGTTCGCCATCACTGGTATAGGTTGTCCTGGTCGAGCAGGGGGCTGGACTAGAGGACCTCCAAGGTCCCTTCCAGCTCTTGTTATATTCTATTCTAAATTCAATGCAGTAATAAAAAGAACAAAAGATGGCAACAACCCGAAGCAGACACACCCTATCCAGGTGAACCTAATCAATGGCCTCTGGTTAAGACAGCAAGAGATCACGAAGGGCATGGAAATATAGTCAGATATCTTAAGACTTTTTAAGAACTGGGCAAGTTTTGAAAATAATAAAAGCCACAAATCACATCCATCCCAGGGTAGTCAAGGAAAGGACAAGCACCCCAAGAGAAGAAGGCCTGAGTGTAAAAGGATGTCTTCAGCCTCTTCCTACTCTCACAAAATTAAAACCTGGGTCATCTTCAGAAGCTCAACACAAGAAGTTTCAAGACAATGCAGTTAATGCTACGTAGTCTGCTGCTCTGGAAGGATTGGTGACCACCCACAAAAATGGCTTTAAAACATGCCCAGGTCACATGACACCAGTTAGATTAGAGAAAATGTTTAAAAATGTATCAAATACGTGCTGGAAATGTAAAAAACAACCAGGCACTTATTACCATCTCTGGTGGATCTGTCCTAATGCTAAAAAGTTTTGGTTTAAGATCCACATGTGGCTAGAAAAGACTATTAAAATACAGATAGAATTTAAACCAGAACTCTTTGTTTGTTAGGAATATTAGGTTTGAATTATGGAAAAGAGAATGAGTATTTAATATTGCATGTGTTGACAGCAGCAAGAATAATATTTGCCCAATTTTGGAAAAATGAAAATTTACCATCTGACCAGACTATAATAACAAAAATACTCGAATGTGCAGAAATGGATAGATTGACTTTAGAAATGAAAGAGAAAGAAGACACAATTTACTTTAAAACATGGGGAAAATTTTATCATTGGTTAGAAACACGCTAGAATGAGAAAAGATTATGAAATTTAAAGAGATAATTGACAATTTGTATTTATATTCCATGATTATTTGTATGAACTTGTTCTTTCTTCTTCTTCTTCTTCTTCTTCTATTTCTTCTTCTTCTTCTTCTTCTTCTTCTTCTTCTTCTTCTTCTTCTTCTTCTTCTTCTTCTTCTTCTTCTTCTTCTTCTTCTTCTTCTTCTTCTTCTTCTTCTTCTTCCTCTTTGTATATTTGTGATCTTCCATAATATGGTAAACTATAATTAATATGTAATATATTATTATTTTAAAGTGATTATAATTAATACTAAGCATTGTTAAGTAGTGAAATGAATGAGATTTATTGACTAATTTGTTATTTACATGATTATATAGAAAGTTGTTTAATAATAGAGTAATTATTAAGATTTAATATGTAAACCCGGACTGGTAGACTTGCTGAACTGATGTTATTTTGTGGGATTAATCCCACTTTTGTGTTACCTCTTTCCCCTGGTCTAACCTTTTTGTATGTTTCCCGTTGTCTTATCCTTTTTGACCCTATCCCTTATTACCTTTATAAAACTCAATAAAAATATTTATATATATATATATAAAACATGCCCAGGTTATTTTCACTGGAAATAATTGGAGGTGGGGTGTGGTGAAATATGAGGTTCCTGTGTGGTTTCTTCAAGCAGGAGGGAGATCCAAATATTGGGAGATGCATAGGATGACCTTTAAAGCCACTTCCAACACTATAATTCTAGGATCCTTTGACTTTAAAGCACAATTTTTTAAATTGTCCTTCGCGATTGAGCAAGTAATTCAAGCTCATTTCTGCAAAACCAGCAGATTTGATTCAACACCCTGTTTAGGGAATTTATCACAAAGAAAATCAGACTGTTAAAATGTGGAGTCTTGCCCCCCCAAAAGCATCTATTAACATTTCCCCCCCAAAAATGAAGAAACCTACTTTGAATTAAACAATTTGTTGCCCCGGGTTATTCTAATCTAAACAAATGCATTTGCCTATCCCGGTCCATTCTTATCCTTCTTATCTTAACTCTGAAATGGCCATATGAGAGAGACAGCGAGTAAACTATCACCGAGATACGCCTTTGTCATGGATGCAGAGAGATTCAATCGTGATTATTCTTAGGATTGCCAGAACAGGCTACGTTCAAAAGAGTCAGACTGGATTAATAGCAGACGATTAAAAGCGTATGTAAATAGCAGTTACTGGAAATAGGGAGAATTTCCCTCAAAGGACTATTCAAGATTCGTTTTTGGGTGCAAGCGTTGTTATTTCCTCTGGTTTCCACACTTTTCAGTCTCCGTTATGAACTGTAAATGCTTACCAGAAGAATAATGAAAAATAACACACGGAATGAATGTTCCCACTGCCTTTACTTATTACACCTTTGTGTGTCAAATTAGAGGTGTCTTCTCTTGATTAAGGTTAAGATACAAGAGATGGTGTGCGTTGTGGCAAAGATTTAGAAAAGGCATTATGTCTGAAAAGATTAATGAGCAGGAATTATATTTAATTCTACATATTATCACAGCAGAAAGAATAATTTTGAATGAAGGATTGCCATCAGAAGAAGAAATAATCACGAAAATATTGGCATGTGCAGAGATGGACAGACTAACGATGAGGCTGAAAGGCAAAGAAGATACGGACTATTATAAACTTTGGAATTTATTCTATTCTTGGTTAGAGAAAAGAATGAAGGATTAGGAAGTGAACATGTATTAGCTTAGCAAACACCAGACAACTTGTTTGATTGGAAAAATTAACATATGTTGATGGGGAAAACATTAATAAAAAAAGATTGTTACGATAAGATTTAGAATACCCAGTTGTGATGCCCCCTCAACCACAGAAAACCCCCAAGGCTTTGGCCAGTCCCTCTCCATGGGTCCAGAGCCCCAGCGGTGGAGAAGGGAACCGTCTAGACTACACCAGGGGTGACCCAGCTTTTGGGCCTACCTTCAGCTTGGCTTTGGATCAGTGGGTCTCTCTTGACCCTATTTCACAGGGAGCTATGTGGGGAAGAGGAAAAAGTTAGATGTCTTGAACTCCCAAACTAAAGGTGGGATATGAAAAATAAATACATTTCTGCTTTCAAGGCTTTGGCTTTGGTCTATTACAGTGTTTCTCAACCTTGACCATTTTAAGGCACGTGGACTTCAACTCCCAGAATTCCACAGCCAGCATTGCTGGCTGTGGAATTCTGGGAGTTGAAGTCCACATGCCTTAAAATGGTCAAGGTTGAGAAACACTGGTCTATTATGACAATGGTCGGCAACTGAGAGTCTTGTAAATGGTGGAGCAACGACGACATCTTAAGAGGCATCAAACACACACACCCCAAAATTAATACACCTTTGTTGTAAACGGGTGGAAGTCACTTGAGTTCATCCTTTCTGGATTAAAGCCGATGGTGTAACGTTGCCAACACCGAACGGGCACAGCTGCCTCTCCCCAGTGGCACAACCAGGCCCACAGTTGGTTCAGAAGGACACCATGATCAATGATATCAAAAGCCACCGAAGCTCGTATCCCATTTCAAATTCCAATAGGAAGTGGATTGTCTGAATCCTTCCCAATAGGTTTCATGTCTAGCCTAGTATGCAAATGATATTGACCATAGTCATCCATGTCCTAACTTAGGATTGGAGTAGTGCTTCTCCTGCTTCTCTCAACGGGTTTTTCCCCTTTCTCTGTGTCTCCACAATCTCTTTTAGCTTGTCTATATCTGGTGGGTACCTTCTTTGCCATGATGCCCACCTTGTGCAGCATTTACCCCCTTGAAATTAGATTGGCCCTCCCTTGGATTTCCCATAAGGCCCTCAAGATTGGAATTGCTGCTAGGCCTGGGGCACCCATGGGGCCGGAGACCCTCCCCTTGACTCTTTTGCTGAGGGAGCTATTTAGAAGTTTTGCGTTTTTGCTGTTTATTCCTGGGACTTTTTAAAAATATATTTCTATGAACCTACACTGGCTGATTTATTTATTATCGTGTGCTGCCTAGAGTCCCCTTTGAGGGGAGATGAGCCGCAAAGTAAATTTGATTAACAAGACAATAAATAAATTCTCGGAGAGAGATCTCATGAGCAAGATCCCTACAGCGTCTCCGTGCATTTCGGTCTCGCAAGATTTGGGGCGACAACATCAACAGGAAAACGTGGGATACTGCCGCCATCCCATTCAACCGCACAGTGGCACGCAAGATTCAATCCATTTGGTTTGTAGAGTTTCTGAGATCCACAAATTGTAAGGTCATAGGTTAGTATTTGATCATTCCTTTTTAATAGTCTTACGTAATGAGTGTGTGATGAATCTATCGATATTATTTCTGGCTGCTTAGTCCTGCAGTCAAGGAGCAAGGATGTTGGTGAACCCGCTCAGCTGAGGAATCGGTGAATCTCTGGAGTTTACTTTTTCTTGCCATTGTTATCTATTTTAATCTCAAAATTCTTCCCATTTGTAGGAAAGATGGGTAGATATTGATGAGTTCATATTAAAAATGAACCAATGAGGTGCCCAGGAATCCACACCAATCAAATTCAATAACTGCGTATACTTCGCCCATGGAATAGTTTGGGGACTGGAGTTCTTGCAACTTCAGAGGTTTAATACCTGTCATAAAGATGTTTTAGCACCAATGTTGCTCTTCATATTTGTCAATTCCAAAAATTGCAAAAAAAGGGGGGCCACTCAGGTGTTGTGAGGCATGCATGAATTGCCATCCACCTTCACCCCCCCCCATACCTTTTGCAACTCTGTCTTAAGGGGCAGATGGTCTATTAACTTCAGAATTTTGCATTCTCAATTTGAAAAACTTAAGTTTGTAGACCTAAGACCCCAGAGCCTTTTGCAATCTCACTTTCTCCCACATCTAAATTGTTAAACGCTCTTTTACAAATAAACAGATGTGGCAAGCTCTTTTTTTTTAAAAAAAACCACACCCAACAACTTAATAAGAATTTCACTTGCCTCCAGCTTCCTAATCGATGGAAAACAAGGTGCATTACAATCACACTGGTGCTATCTTCCCCTTTAGTGCCACGTGCCACACCCAGGTTTTCTGATGTGTGCATCCAGACAAAATTCTGGTACATAAGCTCCTCCAGCTTGAATTGCAAATCTGAGATAAACCAGGGCTTTCTTTAAAAAAAAATATTATCAGGACTGATGTTTTAGATGCAAGACTCATCCTTGCATTTATTGCTTCAAGCTCCTGGGGCCAATTTTCTGTTCCTTTATAAATCCTAGTTGTGGAGGGATTTTTCACAGCCTGGTCTTTCCTCTCAAGCTTCAGACTTCTCCACGCCATTGTCACCTTCATCTCCTCCTGCTCCAAGGATTGCACAGCCAAAGGTAAGTCTTGCACCCTAAAAGATGGCTTTAGGAAGGGGTCTTTCGGTATGTTTGGATTAGCTTCTGCATATCATAACCCACCTTGTACTTCTGAATAAGTATTCAAACTCCGATGGGATTCTTTAGCTTGAACCATTTACTTTTCGACAATTGAAATGAATTGGTTTGATGACAGACCCATTGCACAGTTTCCTCGCGAATTAAACCGGCTTGCAATTCAGAAAATAATTAGAGAAATAAGTTCTGTAGATGAGCATCTGTGTTTGTTAGGACTGTGCGAGTAAGGCTGTATAACAGGCTTTAATAATAATAGTAATAATAAAGTTAGAAGGGACCTTGGAGGTCATCTGGTCCAACCCCCTGCTCAGGCAGGAAACTCTATACCATTTCAGGCAAATGGCCGTCCATTCTTAAAAACTTCCAGTGTTGGAGCATTCACCACCTCTGGAGGCAGGTTGTTCCACTGGTTAATTGTTCTAACTGTCAGGAAGTTTCTCCTTAGTTCCAGGTTGCTTCTCTCCTTGATCAGTTTCCATCCGTTGCTTCTTGTCCTGCCCTTCAGGCGCTTCAGAGAATAGCTTGACTCCCTCTTCTTTGGGGCAGCCCCTGAGATACTGGAATGCTGCTATCATGTCCCCCCTCGTCCTTCTCTTCATTAAACTAGACATACCCAATTCCAGCAGCCTTCCCTTATATGTTTTAGCCTCCAGTCCCCTGATCATCTTTGTTGCTCTTCTCTGCACTCTTTCTAGAGTCTCAACATCTTTTTTACATCGTGGTGACCAAAACCGGATGCCGTATTCCAAGTGTGGCCTTACCAAGGCCTTGTAAAGTGGTATTAACACTTCACCTGATGTTGATTCTGTCCCTCTGTTAATGCAGCCTAGCACTGTGTTGGCCTTTTTGGCAGCTGCAGCACACGGCTGGCTCCTATTTAAATGATTGTCCACTAGGACTCCGAAGTCCCTCTCACAGTTACTACTATTGAGCAAGGTACCCCCTATACTATACCTGTACATTTGGTTTTTCTTGCCTAAATGTAGAACCTTACTTTCTTCACCACTGAATTTCATTTTGTTAGATAGTTTTAGTAGCTTGCTTTTCACCACAGGATACCCTGAATCAGAAACTAACCAAATAGCTGTTTGAACTCTATATTAAGCCACAAGAAAGCTAACCAAGGCTAAAACGTAACAATATTTGTAAGTTGCATGAGTGCAACCATAGATATTTAACAGACCTAGTTGTGCACATTATGGGAAGCAAGCTGTAGAACCAGGATGGGTGAGTTGGCACTGGGATCAGGCATCCAGAATGAATGAGAGAGCCAACTCCGTGTGAACATTAAACTTAGAGCTTCTCTGGACCCAGATCCCACAGTTAAATGCTCTTTCTATTAGGACATTTTTTTCCCCGTCATGGAGTTAGTATTTGCTTTTTGGCAACCAAAGCCTCTTAGGCCAAGTCTTAGGGCAGAATTAGGCAACCTTGGCTCTTTTATGACTCGTGGACTTCAACTCCCAGAATTCCTGAGCCAGCATGGCTCAGCATGGCTGGCTCAGGAATTCTGGGAGTTGAAGTCCACGAGTCATAAAAGAGCCAAGGTTGCCTATCCCTGCCCTATATCAGGGCTCCTCAATCTTGGCTAATTTAAGACTTGTGGACTTCAACTCCCAGAATTCCTCAGCCAGCATGGCTCAGCTTGGAAACCTCTCTCTTTCCCCTCAGCATGGCTGGCACAGGAATTCTGGGAGTTGAAGTCCACGAGTCATAAAAGAGCCAAGGTTGCCTACCCCTGTCCTAAGTCCTCCTGTTTTAAGTGGTGAGCCTCCTAGACCAGGGGTAGGCAACCTTGGCTGTTTTATGACAGGTGGACTTCAACTCCCAGAATTCCTGAGCCAGCATCGCTCAGCTTGGAAACTCTCCCTTTCCAAGGTTGCCAACCCGTCTTAGGGTGACAGAGAACAGATCTTTGATTACTGCAATGTGTGTATTTGTTTATGATCCATTCAGTCAGGTCTGACTCTTGGTGATTCGCTGGGCCAGGTCTCTCCACGTCCTCCAATCTTGTACTATTCCTTTGAATTGTTCTATGCTCAGGCTGGTGTCAGTCTTTATCTATGCATTTAGGAAAAATAATGCTGGGGTTCAGGAGAAAGAGTTACAATACAGTGAATTTCCGCTTCATAGAATTGGAGAGTCCCTTGAACCCATGAGTTTCCTGTTCAGGACAGGGATCTCTGATTGTCCAGCCTCTCATAAGTGACTCCAACAAAGGGGAAGCCAACCACCTCTCTGCGTGGAGATGGAGAAGCTACAACCTCATCGGTTAACCGGTCCTTGATTGTGCAGATCTCGCTTTTGGGAAATTTTCTCTTCTATTTAAACAAAATGTAGGTAGCTGCAGAGCTAATTTCTACAAGCAGGACAATTCTTTTCTGAATTCTTTTACTCATTGTTTCTCTCTTGGTTTATCTGATCATAGAAAAGCGTTCTTGACCATTCTCCTTGTAGCTTCTCTTAGGCCAGTGTTTCTCAACCTTGACAATTTTAAGGCATGTGGACTTCAACTCCCAGAATTCCACAGCCAGCAATGCTGGCTGTGGAATTCTGGGAGTTGAAGTCCACATGCCTTAAAATTGTCAAGGTTGAGAAACATTGTCTTAGGCATACAAATACTATCATCTTTCCCCTAAGATATGATACTGTTCAGACATTGCTTCTTAATATCCTAGAATTCTGGAGTTGATAACATTGTGATATTTTATAGGGGCAACAAATCCAGAGGAATCAGGTAGCCGTTTTTCCAACGAACACATTATATTAAAAGCATCAGCTTTGCGGAGCTGCAGGTCACTTCACTACATGCATAGTGAGATAGAGTTGGAAGACACTTAGTCCATATCTACTGTTCTCCTGTCGTCATGTTAAAGCCAATAACAGAATAACAGAGTTGGAAGGGACCTTGGAGGTCATCTAGTCCAACCCCTTGCTCAGGCAGGAAACCCCATACCATTCCAGACAAATGGTTGTCCCATCTCTTCTTGGAAACCTCCAGTATTGGGGTACTCACAACTTCTGGAGGCAGGTTGTTCTACTCATTAGTTGTTCTAACTGTCAGGAAAGAAAATTGGGCATTTTTCTTTCTCCCCACAAGCAGAAAGTGTGAATGTGAACGTCAAGAAAGACATAACAGATATATGTATATATATGTATATATAGGTCTTTGGCTATTCGGGTTTTCTCCTGCGTAAAATTGGAAGTGTCTTGGCGATGTTTCGACGAAGTCCCATTCGTCATCTTCAGGCTGGTGTTTTCGGCTTCGTGCTTCTAGGAGCAAGACACTTCCAATTTTACGCAGGAGAAAACCCAAATAACCAAAGACCTACATACAAACACCCGCAAAAACCTCAGAAAACAAATATGTATATATGTATATATCTCTATATGTATATATAGAGATTAAGAATTATATGTATGATGAGGAACAAATTGCTAGGAATATATACACTGGAATGTTACGTTATGTCCATCTTTGTTTTAACTGTTTTATAAATAAAAAACTTTTTTAAAAAAATACGGTAAGTACTGTTAGAATGTTTAAGATAGTAGAGGAAACAAATCAGTCCAGATTTCTCCCCTTTGATATTTTTATTATATTATCTGAGTTTATCTGTGCCTAGAGTATATATTTCCCTTTCATAAGGCACTTAAATCAGAATGTAATTTTAGTATTATGGATTGAATTTATTATAACATACAACTACCTCGGGCTACATGGGTTACTGTTTGTAACTGTTGCATTTCCCCCCCAACATTATTTGGTGATTTATCTTGTGTTGACTGTGGTTCTTCATATGCCTTTAAGCTGAAATTTCACAGTGATTAATAATAATGTGATAGAATATATTTACAATATATTTAATGCTATCTTGGAAGCTATAATCTCTATACTATTTTGAAATCCTTGGTTTATTCACCTGTATGATACTCTTTTATTGTTTTTTTCATGCTGTTTCTTGTATTTGTTTATGTATTTTCTTTAAAGTGCCCAATAAAACAAACAAACAAACAAAAAAGAAAGACATAACAGAGTAGAAAAGAAAGTAGTGGCGCTATTGGCAGCAGTGGAGGAAGCGGGCTGTTGCTCATTGTTGTGTGAAACCATAAAGGGTCTAAATCGTTGCTTTACCCAGGTCGGTGGGGATTTTGATGGTCATCTCCTTCCAGGCTCAGACCTTCACAAGCCATGTTGTTGCTGTCCCTGCTTTTGATGGTCTCCTGCTTCCTCCTGCCTGCAAAAGCCGAAGTGGTGCAAGACTTCAAGAATTGCCTGGACTTCTTTCTGGATAAGTCGCCACCTGGGGATGCTCTAACGCCGGGCAACCCTGCTAGGATTTGCCAGTTTTACAACAACGCCTACCATTTTGCCACGATGTACGATCGAGAGAAGCGCATCCCCATATACTCTGCTTACAAATGCAAGCCCGGGCAAGGCGGCCGATACCGCGGTTGGATGATTGAGCCTCAGGTAAAGGCATTTTTTTTTCTCCTCGCCCGCCTAGCTCTAGAGATGGCCTGCTTTGTACGGTCTGTTTCTAACCGTTGACCCATTTCTCAAGCTCCGCAGCTTTAAGCTATGTGGATTTCTGGATTCTGGAGATGTCCAGAATTCCCCAACCACGCGGGGTCCTTGGTGCTCTCTAAAACTGGGTGGCCTTCTTAACAGACATTTCATTCTCCAAACTAGAGAACATCCTCAGGGCTCTGATGATGTTGCCTAGTTAGGTCGTGGAGTGTCTGCAAGAAAACCAGCAAGTACAAGAGAGCATCAAGGAGCCCTCATTTCAACCCTCAGCTACAAATATTCTCCAACCCGCATGCAGAGACTTTGGACTTACATTATGGGAAGGCAGAGTCTGACACAGATCAATCATCTATCTAGCTCTTTCTCCCCCTCCCTCTCAGTAGAAGTCATATTGCAGTGGTATCAGCAACCAAGAGTGCTAGTGGGCTTCCCTTTATCAGAAGTGTTCAAGTGAAGACTGGAAGGTGATTTATTTGGACGGTTTTAATTTGGATCCTTGCATTGAAAGAGATTTTGGATTCCACATCCTCAACGTCTATCATTTCTCTGTGCCTAAAATTCCATAATTGTCCCGGTTCTTCCTTCTTCGGTTGATCCTCTAACCTAGGGTTGCCGTCGCATGTTTCCTTTGAGCTAACTAACTCTGCTCCATTTGCTTTCCAGCTTGCGGATCCCACTTTAGGCAAGAGCATGGAGGACGAGCGTCAAGCCAACATTCCTGCTGATATGATAAAAAAGAGCCAGGCCGTTTCTGAAGATTACACCCATTCCTTAAGCATCGAAAAGGGACACTTGAACCCCGTGGGCCATCAACCCAACGAAGAGAGTCGGGCTGCAACTTCCAGCTTGACTAACATCGTGCCCCAGTTCAGCAAACTCAACCAAGATGCCTGGGCGAGCTACGAAAACCGTATCAGGAAAGAAGCTCAGGCCTGCCTTGACATGTACGTCATCGCGGGGGTGGTTCCGGGAAAGGAATATCTCTCGGACCACCGGGTCAATAAGCCTAGCCACATCTGGTCTGCAGCCTGCTGTGTGAAGGATAAAAAGAAGAGGGCCTCATGGGCGGCCATTGCAAAAAACAGTGAGAACGAGGTGAAAGAATGGAGCTTGGATAAACTGCAGAAAATTCTAGCTGATCTCTACGGGCGGGAGAAAATTGATCTGTTCAATAGCTCCTGTTAAGAGATACCCAACTGGACAAGGGCCAGGCACAGGGAGGGCAGGGGCGTCAACAAGGTCAAGATGGTGGCTGTGACCATACCATTTCCCCCCCCACACACACACACACCAAAGTAGTCCAAATGCAGACCTCTTCAATAGCCCACGAGTAAATTTCTGCCCTTAATTAGCCACTGTCCTGTAGGAGAGCAGCAGGCAGAGCTGGGGGTGGTGCAGTTAAGGAAGTCTAGAATTGTTACGTTCCCATAAAATGATCCAGGTCCTAACCCCTCTTCAATTCCCGTTGAACTTAGGGTTGAATTTTAGTTGACTGGATTCTTGTGTGTAGGCTTGAGCAATAAATATTCTGAACTGCAACACAACACATGGTCCTGATTCTTTGCACCTGACACTTTCCTAGTGAGATAGCCATTCCGCTATCTGCCCTCCTGCCTTCATTGGAAGAGCTGAATTAATGCAGAAGAAGTTGCAAAGTGCAAGGCCTACAAATGCCGTTTCCTCTGGCCCCATCCACCAAAGCAGGGCCACCTTATGGACAGAAATTAAGTTGGTAAGATTATGTGCTCCTGGCCACTTTCCTTCGTCAGCTCGCCTGACCAATAACCAGCCAAGACACAGTGAAGGCCTTTGGTTTCGCTTATTGCAATAAGCGGGGAGAGAAAGCTATCAAAGCTTGGATTCTCTCCAACGTTCCAACCCAAAATATTTCCTTCTTTATACAGCCCAGTCCCGGCTGCCACATCCCTCCTCTTTCCCCATTGGCTGAGGTACTACGAGGTTACTACTCTTTCTGACCGCCTCCTACCTATTTCCTGCTACATACTAAATCATACATCACATGTACATTAATAATATAAAATATTAGACACATGCAATTGTTGGTTTTGAGTTCTAGGCCCCTTAGAACAGGGGTGTCATTGAGGGCTGCATCAGCATTGCGGTTGCCCTCAGGGGACCAGGTGGGTGTGGCCAGAGTGGGTGCAGCCTACTGGGTGGGCATGGATGGAGTGGGTGTGACCTACTGAGTGGGCGTGGCCAGCTCTACATCGTTTGCGTCAATGGTGCCTGTGGGGGCCTGGGCAGGAGTGGGACAGATCTGAGGGTCTCTGGCAGAAGGGGGTGGGACCAGGACCACTTCCAGGTGATGATGCATTGCTTCATTTCTCACAAAGGGTGACCCCTCCCCAGCATGCACCCAGGGGCTGGGGCCGACGTGGCAGGGGCTGGTCCCTCGCTGTTTCCAGACGGCCTTGTGGAGCTAAGACTGAATGCGTTTCAGCATAGATGGCCATCACAAAATTGTACATTGGCTCCCGGCCGTCCTGGGCCAGGGCCAAGGCAGCGGGGGCTGTTCCCTCACTGCTTCCAGGATGGTTTCGCGGGCCACATGAAAGCACTTCGCGGGACGCATCCAGTCCCTGGGCCTTGTGTTTGACATGTCTGCCTTAGAACAATAGGTTCTTTCCTCTTTCTCAGTTTAGTTAAGATTTCCTGGCTAGCCATTTCCTCTTAACAGATGTTTTTATAGCTTGCCTTCTTCCTTTCCCACTCTAAGACCCAGCTAATTTTTGCCTACATATTTATCTCACATCCTGCTTTGATGCTATCCTTTCCTGTTTCCCAGCCATTCTAGTTTTGGGTTAAGCTTGTTTATCCAGGAGGTAAGTTTCCACTGCAGCAAATTCCATTTTAAATTTCTCTTTCAATATTAAATTTTGAAGACCTTTCCTTTATCTCTATCAGTAAGGTAGATCCAGTTGGAGGTGGGGATTTGATGCCTCTTAAGATGTCATGGCTGCCCTACCACCTACAAGATCCTTGGTTGCTGACCACCATCGTAGACTGAAGCTTTGGGAAGCAAAACTTACTTATTTTTTATATTCTGCCTTTGGTTTGGGAGGCCAAGACCTCTTGAATTTATGTGCCATGCCACAATGCACAGAGAAAAGCGGAGTTTGTCTTGGAAAGGCCCAACGTTACTTTCCTCACTTGCCCCATCTTCCACTGGGCCAGGGGTAGGCAACCTTGGCTCTTTTATGACTCGTGGACTTCAACTCCCAGAATTCCTGAGCCAGCCACGCTGAGGGGAAAGGGAGAGGTTTCCAAGCTGAGCCTTGCTGGCTCACGAATTCTGGGAGTTGAAGTACACGAGTCTTAAATTAGCTAAGGTTGAGGAGCCCTGATATAGGGCAGGGGTGGGGAATCTTGGCTCTTTTTTGACTGGTGGACTTCAACTCCCAGAATTCCTGAGCCAGCCATGCTGAGGGAAAAGGGAGAGGAGGCTCACCGCTTAGAACAGGAGGATTTAGGACAGGGGTAGGCCACCTTAGCTCTTTTATGACTCGTGGACTTCAACTCCCAGAATTCCTGAGCCAGCCTGGCTCAGCTTGGAAACCTCTCCCTTTCCCCTCAACATGGCTGGTTCAGGAATTCTGGGAGTTGAAGTCCACCAGTCATAAAAGAGCCAAGGTTGCCTACCCCTGCACTGGGCAATACACACAAACACAGCCTGAGAGAGGAGCACAATCCCCACCTACAGAGGCAATGCATATGTACCGAGTCTGATCATAGGCAAAATGTACAGAAAGCAGCGATTAGGACCTCAAAAGAAAGGACAGAAATGCAGACACAAAAAAGCAGATGCAAAATAACCAGTTCATCGCACGGGGGAATATACAGATGTGGCCAGTGCTGTTAAAAGGGCTGGGGAGAATTCCAGACACCATGTTCTGCATGAATTACCTCCCTTGTTTATGCCTTAAGACGTATTAAATTAAACGAGTATTAAATATTCCCAGGAAACCATCTATTTCAGTGGTTCTCAACCTGTGGGTCATGACCCCATTTGGGGTCGAACGACCATTTCACAGGGGTCGCCAAACAATGCAGTCCACCATTTTTTCCCCCCTTTTCCTTAGCTGTGCTACTCCCTTTTATTCTATTGGCTTTTGAAAGCCAATAGAATAGACTCTCTTGAATAGAGTCTAATTCTATTGGCTTTCAAAAGCCAATAGGAATTGTCCAGGCTGTCTCTGCCCTGCTGAGCCCGCCAAAAGCCCCATTCTGCAAATGGTGCTGCGCCAGTTGAGTAGTCCTCGACTTACGACTGGTTGGGGGTCGCGGCATTACAAAGGTTGAGAACCACTGATCTATTTGTATCTGGTTATAATTATTGTCGCAATATATTATCCACTGCCAGCTTGCTCGCCCTGTGGCAGCTTCACCGGAGCCCCTTTTGCCAGGCTTTTTCGGGGTGACCCAGGACGGCCTTCGTGGCTGCTGTAACAATTCTGTGGCACAAGGCCGTGCTATATTTCACCCACCCCTAGTAGTTCCTTACTTTGTATGTTACCACCTCTGACGATCTGGATCTGGACATGAGATTGGACTTTTGAGTGGTACTCGCTAGTATTGATGATGTTACCTAGTCGGGATAATGAAATTCTTGTGGAAAATGAAGGACTCTTACGAATTCCAAAGGGTTTTAGCAGATAGATTTATTGCGCAGGTTCAGAAGCAATAGCCACCAGCAATTCTGAATCCCGAGGGCGGGTTCAGACTTCAGTTTTATACTTTCCTTTTCTCAGGAACAAAGGAATACACATTGTAATACATTAGGTTAGTTTCTCACGGGTATACAATGGAGAGTTTGCTACATACATTGTATCCAAGTGCAATGCGCATTAGGTTAGTCACATACTGCTAACACAGCCCTATTCCAGTAATTATGCAGACACATCATTATTCTAGTGATTGTTCATTATTCCACATTAAAATGTCTGCAAGAAAACTGCTAAATTCAGAGAGCACCAATTTCTCACAGACCACACCACCCCCTCTTCCTTCTCCTCCTCTTCCTCTTCATCCACCACGACAACGATCCTCCACCTTCTCCTTTCAAGATTTATGATGTTACCTGGGTTGAGTAATGAAATCTATGCAAGAAAACTGCTAAGTTCAGAGAGCACCAAGCCCCACCACACTCTACTTCCTCCTCCACCTCCTCCTCCTCCTCCTCCTCATCATCATCATTAGAAAAGCCCTAATGAAAGAGAGCAGAGTGTGGAAACAGAAAGAAACCCCTGTTTTTGTACACCAGTTGTCTCAAGCTTTTTTTTTTTTTTTAACTTCACTTGAAAAGTTGCTGAATGGGCTAGTATAGCTAAGAATTTGCCCCCCCCCAGTAAACCTGCAAAGGTGGGCATTTGTGGGTGTTTCTACAAGCCCCCCTACGCTTTCATTTTCTGTTTTCTGCAGCTTCATGTGCTTTCTCAGAAATGAGCAGAGAGCACCAAGGACTCTGCACTCTACTTCCTCATCATCCTCATCCTCATTATCATCATCATCATTAGAAAAGCCCTAATGAAAGAGAGCAGAGTGTGGAAAGTGAAAGAAACCCCTGTTTTTGTACACCAGTTATCTCAAGCTTTCCCCCCCCCCCATTTTTACTTCACTTTAAAAGTTGCTGAATAGGCTACTATAGCTAAGAATTTGACCCCCCAGTAAACCTGCACTTGTGGGCGTCTGTGGGTGTTTCTACAAGCCCCCCCCACGCTTTCGTTTTCTGTTTTCTGCAGCTTCATGTGATTTCTCAGAAACGAGCAAAGCACCAATCCGGTCCAAGTTGCTGGTTGCCTAACCCTGGAACCGTGCCCTAAGTATCAGAGGTCACATTCAAGCCAGATGCTCCAAGGAAGGGCCATCGTTTTGCAAGCACTTCTGAATACGGTAAGGCAGTTTTGTTCACGTTAAATGAAGTCGTTCGCTGGGGTCTTTGCTCTCTCAGATATCGCCTGCCTTGTCGGTACCAGGGAAATGGGCAGGAAAAGATACGTGCTTAGCATACGCTTCACGGCAGTGTTTGTTTAAGACGTGCGGACTTTGGATTTCTGCTTTGCCAATGAAAACTCTCTTTGTCCTTTTCCAACAAAGAATGTTTTTCCTGCGTCCACTCCGGAAGTTTGGACTGCCTCTGGAGCTGCTGATACTGTTTTGCAGAGGAGTGATTGGATCTGCCATTTGTACAGTAGTGGCCAACATTGTGCAAACCTTTGGGGAAAAGTGTATTTTTGAGATTTGGTGGCTAATAACACCACTATTTTTTGGGGGGGGGGTAGTACCATAAAATTGTATATCAATGGAAAGATAATTTAATCAAGAAGGTAATGCAACCAAGTTTGTTCAATTATCTGTACTGTGTGCTATGAAAAGTGACAGCCAAAGAACCAGAAAAAGGAAGCACAACTTGCTTAGGTTGATCTCAGGGAGATTTCCTTCACCTGATGGTAGCCAATGAGGGTGAGTGTTTAGAGCAGGCATGTCAAACTCACGACGTCACGTGACGTCGCACGGCACATTGGAGCTTTTTCGCCATTGCCGGGAATGGGTGGGCATGGCTCCAGTATGATGAAACCGGTCTGTGGGGCGGCAGTTTGACACCCCTGGTTTAGAGAGCCAATTGGGTGTCATCTTGTTTTGGCAACGAGCCAATCAGATCACAGTAGGATTCAGTTCTCGATGTCCTGTATGGAAGCTGAGAGGAGGACCTTTGTCCGTGTGTTGTGTAATGGTTATCAAGTTGGGTGGGGTTTTTGGGTGTTCTTTCATTGAGTGAGCTTGTAGAACGTAATAAAATTAAAGTCATGGTGCAAAGAGCTGCCTGGTTGCCCAGAAAGCGATGCAAAATAGTATTATGAAGTGAACAAGGCTACAGTTATAAAGAAATTAGAAGAAAAACGGGTGGAAACTTAACCAAAGGTGGTATTTGTACTGAACACTTTTCCCAAAAGGTTTCCACAATTTTGGCCACTACTGTATTTCTGTAACTGTGTGGTTTGATGCAGCAACTAAACAGAACAGATAAAGGCTTCAAGGGATAGTTAGGACTGCAGAAAGAGCAATTGCAATCAGCCTGCCTTCTTTTAGAGGACCTATATGTTGGGTGGGGCAGGAGGGCTGAGAAAATACACTATTTGCAGATCCCTCAGTCCTGGGCATAAATTGTTTCAACTCCTCCCTTCCAGTCAACCAGACATAGGGACAGTTCCCCCCCCCCCATGCCACCATACTGCTGTCTAATGTTTATGTGTCTTTACTGACGTAGTACAGCTGTAGTATTATTTACCCTTGCTATTATCTTCCTTACTACCCCCTCTTGTTGGGATGATGATGTTGCTTTGCATGGACACTGAGAGCTTTTGCATTGGAAATGAATTCCTTGTGTGTCTGATCACCCTTGGCCAAATAAAGTATTCAGTTCTACTCAATTTGTAAAAAGGTTAAGGAGTGAGAGAATTCCCCCCCCCCTTCTGTCCTAAGTTCTGGGTAATAGCTGGAAAGGCTTTAGAGAGGATTGACATATATAGTGTAGCTCCAGATGTTTCAGCTGTATGTACCTTATGCTTTCGTTTTGCATTTTGCTGGCAAACTTTACAGCCACTTTCAACGTAACCAAGAGGCAGAGAAGCAAAAACTGCAGAGAGTGATAGACAAGTCTGCTGTATTAATTCTACTTTAATGAAGAGAAGGATGAGGGGGGACATGATAGCAGTCTTCCAGTATCTCAGGGGCTGCCCCAAAGAAGAGGGAGTCAAGCACTTCTCCAAAGTGCCTGAAGGCAGGACAAGAAGCAACGGATGGAAACTCATCAAGGAGAGAAGCAACCGAGAACTAAGGAGAAACTTCCTGACAGTGGGAATAATTAACCTGTGGAACAACCTGCCTCCAGAAGCGGTGAATGCTCCAACACTGGAAGTTTTTAAGAAGAGACTGGACAGCCACTTGTCTGAAATGGTATAGGGTTTCCTGCCTGAGCAGGGGGTTGGGCTAGATGACCTCCAAGGTCCCTTCCAATTCTGTTATTCTGTTCTGTTATCTGTATATTCTGTCCTTCAAAACATTACTTTTGAGAAATGTTTTTTTTAACTAGAACTCAAAAGTAAAGAGTATTGTGGCATTAAAAAAAACACCCTCTTTTTTCATGTGAATTTGGAAAACTTTCAGAATCACTTATAAGACAGGATTGTGTGCAGTGCATCTTTGACAATCTGGGAAGAGAAGCTGAATAATAATAATAATAATAATAATAATAATAATAATAATAATAATAATAATAATAATAATAATAATAATAATAATAGTTGGGTCATCTAGTCCAACCCTATGCCATTTCAGACAAATGGTTGTCCAGTCTCTTCTTAAAAACTTCCAGTGTTGGAGCATTCACTGCTTCTGGAGGCAGGTTGTTCCACTGATTAATTGTTCTGTCAGGAAATTTCTCCTTAGTTCCAGGTTGCTTCTCTCCTTGATTAGTTTCCATCCGTTGCTTCTTGTCCTGCATTCAGGCACTTTGGAGAACAGCTTGACTCCCTCTTCTTTGGGGCAGCCCCTGAGATATTGGAACACTGCTATCATGTCCCCCCTCGTCCTTCTCTTCATTAAACTAAACATACCCAATTCCAGCAACCGTTCCTTATATGTTTTAGCCTCCAGTCCCCTGATCATCTTTGTTGCTCTTCTCTGCACTCTTTCTAGAGTCTCAACCTCTTTTTTACATCTTGATGACCAAAACTGGATGCAGTATTCCAGGTGTGGCCTTACCAAGGCCTTGTAAAGTGGTATTAACACTTTACACGATCTTGATTCTATCCCTCTGTTAATGCAGCCTAGCACTGTGTTGGGTTTTTTAGCAGCTACAGCACATGGCTGGCTCATGTTTAAGTGATTGTAGAGGCAGTTCCATTGAGGACCACACACTGAATACGGCCGGTCATCCAGCTGCGAATCCCTCTGATGGTGATGCTGTCTAACCCCCACAAACTGATATATATATATATTTGTTCTTTCTTTTTTCCAGAGCCATCAATAGACACCCCCTAAAGATGTTCGCATTAATGCTCAAAGGCATGACTCAGCTGGATTTCAGTGGGGGTTATGTACCCTGTCAGCTTCAGCTCAACGGAGGCCAGGCCTTCCCATTGTTGAAGACTTTCTTTTTTTTTTCCTGGAGCAACGAATGCCACTCGGAAGAGCATCCACCGCCTATATTCCCGTTCTCTCTTTTTCTTAGCCTGTGCATTCTGGCCTTTTTAGCTGGATATCAGTGATCTCTTCCCTTGTTTTGTAGGGCTGTGGGGGCGCCGTGGTTAGAAGGCGGCATTGCAGGCTGACTCTGCTCACCGCCAGGCGTTCAATTCATTTGATCCTGACTGGCTCAAGGTTGACTCAGCCTTCCGTCCTTCCGAGGTCGGTAAAATGAGGACCCAGATTGTTGGGGGACCACAGGCTGACTCCATAAACCGCTTAGAGAGGGCTGTAAAGGCACTGTGAAGCGGTAGATAAGAAACGCAGCCTGGAACGAAGGAGAAACTTCCTAACAGCGAGAACAATTAGCCAGTGGAACAGCTTGCCACCAGAAGTCCTGGGTGCTCCATCCCTGGAGGTTTTCAAGAAAAGACTGGACAGCCACTTGTCTGAAATGGTATAGATCAGTGGTTCTCAACCTTTTTAATGCCGCGACCCCCAACCGGTCGTAAGTTGAGGACTACCCAACCAGTTGTAAGTTGAGGACTTTCCCTGCCCGGGAGCATCATGCATGCGTGGTGCCGCCCCCTGCGCCGGCCGAGGCGTAGCTGGCAAGCGGCAGAGACGGCACAGGTCGACCACCAGCTGGGCCACCAGCTGGGCCAGCCCAAGGGAGGTAAGGCACCCGCCGGGCCCCACGCGCGCCAGCAACCCTCCCTGCGCCCGCCGGCCTCCCACCTCCCACCCCTGGCCCTCTTTTACTTACATTGTTAGTAGTTGCTCAGCAGGGAGGGGTGGAAACTTCCAGACAGCTCGCCTTTGCTGCAGACAACTTGCAGCACCGTTTGCAGAAGGGGACTTTTGGCGGGCTCAGCAGGGCAGAGACAGCCTGGACAATTCCTATTGGCTTTGGAAAGCCAATAGAATTAGACTATATTCAAGAGAATCTATTCTATTGGCTTTCAAAAGCCAATAGAATGAAAGAGAGTAGCACAGCTAAGGAAAAGGGGGGAAAAAATGGCGGACTGCGTTGTCTGGCAACCCCCGTGAAATGGTCGTTCGACCCCAAATGGGGTCCCGACCCACAGGTTGAGAACCACTGGTATAGATTCTCCTGCTTGAGCAGGGGGTTGAACTAGACAACCTCTAAGGTCCCTTCCAGCTCTATTCTGACCGATCTCAGGTCGACTGCCGCTTCCTCCTTTGTCCTTCAGCGGATCTCGCTCTGCAAACTTGACTTTCACATCCGGAAAGCAGAGGTGATCTTGATCTGCCTGGTTTTATGCAAGTGGAAATTAGAGAAATGAAAGCAGAGCAACTGTGCAGAGAAGCCTCAGACCTTGTTTGAGCTTTATGCTTGCTTTACACATGTCCTTTGCTTCGTCTGCTAAAAAAAAACCACGTTCAATAAAAGCTATGTGCATAAATTTAAATCGAAGTGCAGCAGTATTTGATTGAATTGTTCAGTACAACAGGCGATTGGTGAGGCACTTAGGGCAAAATTGTAAGGTAATTGTGGGCAGGACTATGAAGATCGTGAGAGTGTCGAGAGGGCAAAGAGACAGTATGTCTTGCAGTCTCTTTCCAAAGAGTTACGGGGTTTATTTTAAACTGCCCTTCGATCTCAGAGCCTGTTTTTGCTCTTATGTTCTTCTCCCAGCCCTTTAAATGTTTTATGGCTGAGCTGATTATTCCCTGTCCCCTGAAGGTCTACAGATCAAATCCCGATTTGATCTTAGAAGACACAGTGTGGATAAAAAATGGCTACTCAGCAGCCTCCAGGAGTCTGTTGTTATTAAACTGAAGGCAGAAGGTGGCAGCACCCTACCAATTAATAAAATTCAGAAGCACCCTTTAAAGATTGACTAACAGAAGAAGGGAGAATGTACAGCAGTGGCCAAAATTGTGGACACCTTTTGGGAAAAGTGTATTTTTCAGGTTTGATGGCTAATAACACGACTTTTGTTTTGGAGTAGTACCATAAAATTATATATCGACGGAAAGATAATTTAATCAAGAAGGTAATGCAACCAAGTTTGTTCAATTATCTGCACTGCATCCTATGAAAAGTTACAGCCAAATAACCAGAAAAAGGAAGCACAACTTGCTTAGATTGATATCAGGCAGCTTTCCTTCATCTGATTGTAGCCAATGAGCAGGAGTGTTTAGACAGCCAATTGGGTGTCATCTTGATTTGGCAACAAGCCAATCAGATCACAGTAGGATTCAGTTATGGATGTCATGTATTGAAGTTGAGAGGATCCTGGCCATGTCCAGTTACACTGTGAAGTAGGCAATGAACAAAGAGTGGAGTGGAGTGGAGTGGAGTAGAGTGGAGTGGAGTGGAGTGGAGTGGAGTAGAGTAGAGTAGAGTAAAGTAGAGTAGAGTAGATAGAGTAGAGTAGAGTACAGTAGAGTAGATGAGTAGAGTAGAGTAGATAGAGTAGAATAGATAGATTAGAGTAGAGTAGAGTAGATAGAGTAGAGTAGAGTAGAGTAGAATAGAGTAGAATAGAGTAGAGTAGATAGAGTAGAGTAGAGTAGAGTAGAGTAGAGTAGATAGAGTAGAGTAGAGTAGAGTAGAGTAGAGTAGAGTAGAGTAGCATAACAGAGTTGGAAGGGACCTTGGAGATAATTTTTTCTTAAAAATCTCCAGTGCTGGAGCACCCACAACTTCTGGAAGCAGGCTGTTCCACTGATTAATTGTTCTCACTGTCAGGAAGTTTCTCCTTAGTTCCAGGTTGCTTCCATTGCACTGTTATTAAGATCCCCACCATACAACACCAACAACTTACCAAAAATCTTGGACATCTCAAAGCCCGGAGAGAATATACTAGCAACTCTCCACTACAGTGCCTCCAGAAATCAAAGACTTAAAAGTAGAAGAAGATGAAGTTATGGTTTCATTTGATGTCACAGCACTTTTTGTGTCCATAGATCCAAAACTAGTGAACCTATGCATGGAAGCAGTGACACACAACACAGCCAACCTACCCAGAATCATGGACCTTACCAACCTCACTGTCTCACTGCCTACTTTCAGTTTGATGGATAATACCACCATTATCGTGCAACTTTAAAAAAAACATTTTAATTACTATTGGCCCCAGTTGGGTCACCCTAGAAAACAAAAATAGGCTGAGTATGAAAGAGTTATAGGTAGAAAAACTAGGGAGGGCCATGACACAAATGTCATTGTGGTGCACAAGCATGGTTTCATCACTGATGGCAGAGTCAACACACCCAGTCATTTCTCGGCTCCAGCCTTTTGCGTGTGTCAATGCAAACACAGATACTTTTGAACAATCATTGCAAATATTGATCAAGATAAGACAGATTAGACATGTCAAACACAAGACCCGGGGGCCGGATGTGGCCCGCGAAGTGGTTTCATGCGGCCCGCGAAGCCATCCTGGAAACAGTGAGGGAACGGCCCCCGCTGCCATGGCCCTGGCCCAGGCCAGCCGGGAGCCAATGTACAATTTTGTGGTGGCCATCTTGGCACTTGCCTTGGTGGACCATGCCTTGGCATTTGCCCTGGTCCCACCCCCTTCTGCCAGAGACCCCCAGATCTGTCCCACTCCTGCCCAGGCCCCCACAGGCACCCTTGACGCCAACAATATAGAGCTGGCCACGCCTACCCAGTAGGCCACATCCACTCCATCCACGCCCACCCAGTAGGCCACACCCACCCTGGCCACACCTACCCAGCCCCCTGAAGGCAACCGCAATGCTGATGCAGCCCTCAATGAATTTGAATTTGACACTCCTGAGATAGATCATATTCTGAAGATGCTGGGGAAAAAATGTCTTTGGGATGTTGACTAAAAGGTGGCAGTTAGCCTTTTAATTGTTGCTTCTGGTCAAATTTAACAACATGCCAAGTGGCCATCCTTCCCTGTCTAGACCGAGGTTGCATTCACAAAACAAACCCAACTGTGTCAGAAGTCTATTATTTTTTCCCCGCATGACATGCTAAAGTAAGTTGAATGTTCTTTAAAACAAAATTTTGGGCTGTGCAATTAGCTTGCTTCAAACTATTGTTACAAGCACAGAAAATGGGTTAATTCAGTAACTAGGCTTGGGGTGCTATGTGGATACAGCCAAAACAGTGCCTTACTTATTTATCTCTCTTCAGAGGATATATAGATGGGCTTGCGCACTCTAAAAGAAGGTACAACTTTTCAGAAAATAAATGAGAGGAACTGAAATATTTTGAGACACACACCTAGAGACTTGCACAGCTACCTTACGGTGTCAGCATGTGTTCAGTTCTTAAAAAGCCATCTCTCTTTAGCCATTATTATCTTTCCCAGTCTCACAAATATAGTAAAAATTATTCTTTCATTGCCTCATACGTTTCTTCCTATGAAGGCTGGCAGAAACACTCAAGTGAAGACGTGAGGTGAATTCAGTAAATTCAGTAAGTGGGGGGGTTGGACTAGATGACCAGGGGACTGGAGGCTAAAACATAAGGAACAGTTGCTGGAATTGGGAATGTCTAGTTTAATGAAGAGAAGGACGAGGGGGGACTGGATAGCAGTCTTCCAGTATCCCAGGGGCTGCCCGAAAGAAGAGGGAGTCAAGCTATTCTCCAAAGCGCCTGAAGGCAGGACAAGAAGCTACGGATGGGAACTAATCAAGGAGAGAAGCAACCTAGAACTAAGGAGAAACTTCCTGATAGTGAGGACAATTAACCGGTGGAACAAGCTACCTCCAGAAGCTGTGGATGCTTCAACACTGGAGGTTTAAAAGAAGAGACTGGACAGCCATTTGTCTGAAATGGAGAGGGTTTCCTGCCTGAGCAGGGGGTTGGACTAGATGACCTCCAAGGTCCCTTCCAGCTTTATTATTATTATTGATCATCGCCCAGTCAGCCAGATGTTCAGATTGGATTTGGCATTTTTGTCTACCTATCGAGTCCTTACCCAGGACCTGGGATAGGCAGATGTGGAAGTTTGATGGTATTACAGATATCGTCACAGGATGAAAGCAGTTCCTACTAAGGCCGCCTTTTGCAATTGACTAATGGCAAATTTGTCAATGCCAATGGTGTTCAAGTGGTGCTCCAGTTGTTTTGGGATTGCACCCAGGGCGCCTATTGCTATTGGTAGTACCCTTGCTTGCCTTTGCCACAGTCTTTCTATTTGTAGGTCTTTGTAATTATTATTATTATTATTATTATTATTATTATTATTATTATTATTATTGTTGTTGTTGTTGTTGTTGTTGTTGTTGTTGTTGTTACCATCTCCAAGGTACTTTCCAACTTTATTATTATTATACTATTATTTTTAATATATTATTATGATAGCATTCCTCTATTGAGGGCAAAAAAAGAAAAATATTTGTTAACTCTACCCTTTTCCTGATCTAGCATTTTTGAAACTATCTTAATAATAATAATAGCAGTAGTAAAGTTGGAAGGGACCTTGGAAGTCATCTAGTCCAACCCCCTGCTCAGGCAGGAAACTCTACACCATTTCGGACAAATGGCTGTCCAGTCTCTTCTTAAAAATTTCCAGTGTTGGAGCATTTACTGCTTCTGGAGGCAGGCTGTTCCACTGGTTAATTGTTCTAATTGTCAGGAAGTTTCTCCTTAGTTTTAGGTTGCTTCTCTCCTTGATTAGTTCCCATCCGTTGCTTCTTGTCCTGCCTTCAGGCGCTTTGGAGAATAGCTTGACTACCTCTTCTTTGGGGCAGCCCCTGAGATATTGGAATACTGCTATCATGTCCCCCCTTGTCCTTCTCTTCATTAAACTAGACATACCCAATTCTAGCAACCATTCCTTATCTTCCCGTGTTAATGACAGTCCCAAGGCTAAATATTGCTTCTTGCAAAAGGTTTCCACAAAACGAACAGTGAAAAATGATTCTCAACGGATTGCCCGGAAAACAGCACGATGCTACCATGTGTTCCGGGAAATATTTGCTTTTTAAAACTCAGTTGTAAATGCTGGTCTTTCTGGGAGCTGTCCTGAGTCCTGATTTGAATCCGTGCCTTGCTAATAGGTTTCTCTCTGAGTATGTAATAATTCTCCCTTGT
Organism: Crotalus tigris; assembly: GCF_016545835.1. Classification (NCBI taxonomy): domain Eukaryota; kingdom Metazoa; phylum Chordata; class Lepidosauria; order Squamata; family Viperidae; genus Crotalus; species Crotalus tigris. The sequence goes on from NW_024098373.1 coordinate 333,792, forward strand.
GCAGACAGCCTAGTAAACGTTCCTTTTCATTCCTTCTTTTCTGCTTGCATTCCCTACTGCATGTTGCTGAAAAACCTATGGTAGCATTTGATTGGACTGCACAATCCTTGAAGAAAAGCCAAACTGGACTGCAAGGCGATCCAACCGGTCAGTCCTAGAGGAGATCAACCCTGACTGCTCTTTAGAAGGCCAGATCCTGAAGTTGAAACTCAAATACTTTGGCCACCTAATGAGAAGGAAGGACTCACTGGAGAAGAGCCTGATGCTGGGAAAGATGGAGGGCAAGAGAAGAAGGGGACGACAGAGAAGGAGGTGGCTGGACAGAGTCACTGAAGCAGGAGGCCTGAGCTTCAATGGACTCCAGAAGATGGTAGAGGACAGGAAGGCCTGGAGAAACGTGGTCCATGGGGTCGCGATGGGTCAGACACCACTTTGCAACTAACAACAACAAATTTAGTTGAACCTTGCTCTAACCGCTGCTGAATCTTACTGAAAGCCACTGTCAAAAGCAAGACAGGTCATCCTGGACTTACAACCATTCATTTAGTAATCGTTCAAAGTTACAACGGCACTGAAAAAAAGTGACTTACAACTGATTTTAACACTTACAGCCATTGCAGCATTTTCCACAGTCACATGGTCAAACTTTGGGCATTTGTCCGTATATTTGTAATGGTTGCCATTTGCAATCTTCCCAGCCAGCTTCCAACAAGAAAAAATCAACAGGGGAATGCAAACCTGGTAATCAGTTTGGGTCACCACGATGTAAAAAATATGTTGAGACTCTAGAAAGAGGGAGAGAAGAGCAAGAAGAGCCGAGGTGGCGCAGCAGTTAGAGTGCAGTACTGCAGGCCACTTTAGCTGACTGACTGTGTTCAGCAGGTCAGCGGTTCAAATCTCACCGGCTCAAGGTTGACTCAGCCTTCCATCCTTCTGGGGTAGGTAAAATGAGGACCCAGATTGTTGGGGGCAATGTAAATATATATATATATACATTACTTACTGGTGTACACCGCTTAGAGAGTGCTTGCACTTAAAGCGGTATATAAGTCTCATAAATAAATAAATAAATAAATAAACAAACAAACAAAGATGGTTAGGGGACTGGAGGCTAAAACATACTAAGAACAGTTGCAGGGATTGGATATGTCTAGTGTAATGAAGAGAAGGACGAGGGGGGACATGACAGCAGTCTTCCAGTATCTCAGGGTCTGCCCCAAAGAAGAGGGAGTCAAGCTAGTTTCCAAAGCCCCTGAAGGCAGGACAAGAAGCAATGGATGGAAACTCATCAAGGAGAGAAGCAACCTAGAACTAAGGAGAAACTTCCTGACAGTGAGAACAATTAGCCAATGGAACTCCTTGCCTCTAGAAGCTGTGAACGCTCCAACACTGGAGGTTTTTAAGAAGAGACTGGACAGCCATTTGTCTGAAATGGTATAGGGTTTCCTGCCTGAGCAGGGGGTTGGACTAGATGACTTCCAAGGTCCCTTCCAACATTATTATTATTATTATTATTATTATTATTATTATTATTATTATTATTATTATTATTATTTTCACTTTATTCCATGTGGTTCACTTAACTGCAGCGATTTGTTTAAGAATCATAACAAAAAAATAGCCCAATCATGAAATCGGGCATGACTCACTTCACAACTGCCTTGCTTAGCAACAGAAAGTGGTCGTAAGTCGAGGATTATCTGCAAAGCCTGTGTGTCCACATGGGTGCAAAGATAGGAGGAGTGGGCAAAGTGAGATCAAGGGCATTGCGATGCCATCAGGCAAACCATGCCAACTGTGTAATTTTCACCATTTGTGTGAGGACATTGTTGTGATCCAAAGCTGGCTCAATCAAAGGAACCAAAACACTTGTCAAATGCAAGATGATTTTCATTAGGCTCTGGCAAAGCATCGGCAGTTTGATGGCCAGCCCTGAGCAAAGACAGATCCCTAGCAGAATAACAGAGTTGGACTCCCTACTCAAGCAGAAGACACATGTCAGACAAATGGCTGTCCAGACTCTTCTTAAAAACTTCCAGTGTTGGAGCATCCACAACTTCTGGAGGCAGGTGGTTCCACTGGTTAATTGTTCTCACTGTCAGGAAGTTTCTCCTTAGTTCTAGGTTGCTTCTCTCCTTGATTAGTTTCCATCCGTTGCTTCTTGTCCTGCTTCAGGTGCTTTGGAGAATAGCTTGACTCCCTCTTCTTTGGGGCAGCCCCTGAGATATTGGAACACTGCTATCATGTCCCCCCTCGTCCTTCTCTTCATTAAATTAGACATGGCCAATTCCAGCAACCATTCTTCATATGTTTTAGCCTCCGGTCCCCCTAATCATCTTTGTTGCTCTTCTCTGTACTCTTTCTAGAGTCTCAGCATCTTTTTTACATCATGGTGATCAAAACTGGATGCAGTATTCCAGGTGTGGCCTTTCCAAGGCCTTGTAAAGTAGTATTAATACTTCACGTGATCTTGATTCTATCCCTCTGTTAATGCAGCCTAGAACTGTGTTGGCTTTTTTGATTGTCCACTAGGAATCCAGGATCCCTCTCACAGTTACTACTATTGAGCAAGGTACCCCCTAAAGCATGAAGCCCTTACTTTTCCAATATATATATATAAAGCATCTGATCAAGCAATTAACTACAAAATAATGATTACAAAATAACAAAACAATGATTACATGATAATGAGGTAGATGGGAATTATCATAAGAAATATTTTAATTAATTAACAGGAGTGATGTGATGTAAGCTTTAACTAATATTAGGATCTGCCTAAATGACATAACCTGTGTGCTAATTCTATGAAGAAAACCTTTTACAAGAAGTGTCAACTGAAAGTCACAGATGGTGTAAGATATTACCCGTGTAGGGCAGTGTGGCAAGATAGCCATTTGTGTGAACTCCTTTTTCTAGTGTGTGGTCTCTTGATATAAACTTTTCCGTTTTAGTGTGTCAAAGGTAGATAAGAGTCGTTCTGAGTGCAAAGTGTGGGTGGCCAGATGTATAAGAATAATGCCTTGGATACTCCCAAGGGTTCAAGCTATGTAATAGTAGTAAAGTTGGAAGGGATCTTGGAGGTCATCTAGTCCAACCCCCTGCTCAGGCAGGAAACCCTACACCATTTCAGACAAATGGCTGTCCAGTCTCTTCTTAAAAACTTCCAATGTTGGAGCATTTACTGCTTCTGGAGGCAGACTGTTCCACTGATTAATTGTTCTCACTGTCAGGAAGTTTCTCCTTAGTTCTAGGTTGCTTCTCTCCTTGATTAGTTTCCACCCGTTGCTTCTTGTCCTGCCTTCAGGTGCTTTGGAAAATAGCTTAATTCCCTCTTCTTTATGGCAGCCCCTGAGATATTGGAATACTGCTATCATGTCCCCCCTTGTCCTTCTCTTCGTTAAACTAGACATTTGTCATGCTAATACTCTGAACCATTGTGCACAAATAAATTTCTTTTCTCCAACCCTTTGTGGTCTTGTCTTCTGATGTAAGTATCGTGGTTTTTCCACAACAATAACACTATAAGTATCAATATAAAATGGTTACTATATACAGTATAAAATAAATGCTAATGTCAAACTTACACATACTAAAATCATAAGCACAATAAAATCCCTTCAGTTAAATCACTGCAACACCGGAAGAGCTTCTTGTTAGTTTTCAGGGATCTGGGAAATATTTTTGGTAGAATACACCGGTTTGATGACCAGGAATTAGGGGACAGTATTAATTATGAATACATATAGATGGCTTCTCTCTCTTTGGTCACTTGTAATCCTGGATGCAGGGTCAGGAAAGGATAGCAAGGACAACACCCAATGTCCTAACCCACCCAAGAACATACGATATCTTTAAGTAACACTCAAATGAGAACATGTTTAGCTAATTCTGCTTTCTCCCTTCTTATCTACAGTGTGGCAGACTTACTGGGTGCAGTCTTTATCTTATGTGTGTCAGCTTTGCTGGATGGGTTGCTTATGTAATTATACAGAATAAATACAAGGATTTCTTGTCATTTGTGGCTCCTCTCATTTTAGAGGGGTCCGTCTCTATTCAGCTGAATAAACACGTAAAACTTAAAAGGCACTTTCTGGTTTCCTGTATTTCTTCAACCAGCAAAACCTCAGAACCTGCATATCAGGTTTTCTAGCTCTGTTCATGTAAGTGCTGAATGAGTTCTCTGTTTTTCATGTTTACTTTGGCTGTTCCTTCCTTCCTTTTCTGCTTTTCATACAGCCTGCTGGTTAAAGACTATGTTTTCTTCTTATTCTCCAAACAGAACGTCGGTGAGAAGAATGGGCCCGAAGAGAGACGAACATAACATTACATAAAAAGATACTAACAAGAGAAAGGAGACTTGGCAACACTGTGAGTGATTCCTGGAGATATAGGGGGCTGGGTGGAAAAGTGGAAGTTCTGGATAGTGCTGTGAAAATGTCCTTCAGATACCCCAAAATTCTGAGTTGCTTATAGGAGGGGGGGGGGAATCTTATTTCAGAAGAGAAATTAATTGTTCCTTGCTTGGTGGCTGAACATGAGGACTTTTAAAGACAAAGACCAGTTTGTGAAACATACTAAGAGAGCAAACAAGCAACATAATTTCCTAGGATGTTACTTAAGGAGCTGTAAAGTCAGAGTAATAATGAAAACTTTGCTAAGGAAAAAGTCAATTTTTTTTATATGTCTTGGGATTTCAAAACTGGTCTGTGGAAATCTGAATTTTTGGTTCCCCCCTTTACGCTTTGAAATGCTCCTGTGGATTTGCACCATTTAACAAAAGCAGCGACGTGTCGTCCACCCACAATTTCCATTCTAACAGGATATAAATAATATTCCCAGGAAGGTTTAGCCTCATTTTAGAGGTAGGCCTGTGGAGGACTCATATCTAAGGTGCAAGAGCCCAACCATGCATGTTTAAGTGCAAATTTACTGATTTATAACAGGTAGATTAAATCTTGGCATAAAAAAAATAATTATGTAGAAAAAGGGAATACTTTACTAAGCGTTGTCCCTGCTAACTGGGCACAGTTCTCCAGAATTTGCAAAGGATTTGTAAAGCACCATTTAGGAATACCTGGTATTGAATACATGGGAATATTTACCTGGGCCAATTATTTTTAATAGGACAGGTAATTGCAAAGATTCTACTTTATATTCTACTGAATATATTGAAGATTTAATTATGGTTTGAGTTTTGTCTGGACTGTAGCGTAATAAATACACAACTCTGGCCCAAATATTCCAGTTGCACGATAGGAGAAATTCCGTATGTACTTTAAATCTTAGGCTGACTTAAATCTCTTCGAAATGCAAATGCAGAGACCTAGCTAGAAATAATTTGGAAAACCACCAGATTCTAATCTTTCTAGGAAGTAATCTCAAGAGATTATACAACTGTCTCTGAATTTTACCAGTGGTCACATCTGGAAAGGCCATGCAAAGGAAGAGTTAGTTATTCCGCAGAAAGTTGTTCTTGCAAATACAGTAATGTGGTATTCTGTGTGATCTTGTTTGGTGCTTCTTGGATATAATTAATGCACTTTAATCTGCATGTTGGTTTTAATGCACAGGTTGTTACGTGTGGCAGGGGGAAGGGTCAAGGAAAGCAACAAAGATGATTAGGGGACTGGAGGATAAAACATATAAGGAACGGTTGCTGTCTAGTTTAATGAAGAGAAGGACGAGGGGTGACATGATAGCAGTCTTCCAGTATCTCAGGGGCTGCCATAAAGAAGAGGGAGTCAAGCTATTCTCCAGAGTGCCTGAAGGCAGGATAAGAAGTAACGGATGGAAACTAATCAAGGAGAGAAGCAACCTAGAACTAAGGAGAAACTTCCTGACAGTCAGAACAATTAACCAGTGGAACAATCTGCCTCTAGAAGTTGTGGATGCTCCAACACTGGAAGTTTTTAAGAAGAGGCTGGACAGCCATTTGTCTGAAGTGGTATAGGGTTTCCTGCCTGAGCAGGGGGTTGGAGTAGATAACCTCCAAGATCCCTTCCAACTTTATTATTACTATTATTATTACTATTACTATTATTTTGGATCATCGCACAGTCAGCCCGATGTTCAGACTGGATTTGGCATTTTCTCTACCTATCGAGTCCTTACCCAGGACCTGGGATAGGCAGATGTGGATGTTTGATGGTATTACAGATATCGTCGCAGGATGAAAGCAGTTCCTAGTAAGGCCGCCTTTTGCAATTGACTAATAGCGAATTTGTCAATGCCAATGGTGTTCAAGTGGTGCTCCAGTTGTTTTGGGATTGCACCCAAGGAGCCTATGACTATTGGTACTACCCTTGCTTGCTTTTGCCACAGTCTTTCTATTTCTATTTGTAGGTCTTTGTATTTTGTTATCTTCTCCAGTTCTTTCTCTTCTATTCTGCTATCTCCAGGCACTGCCACGTCCACTATCCAGACTTTTTTGTCTTTCTTATCGACAATTGTTAAGTCTGGGGTGTTATGTTGCAGGTGCTTGTCTGTTTGAATTCTGAAGTCCCAGAGCAGTTTAATTTTATCATTTTCTATGACTTTCTCTATTTTATGATCCCACCAGTTTTTGCTTACAGGCAAATGATATTTTTTGCAGATCTTCCAATGCACCATTGTTGCTACTTTGTCATGCCGCTGCTTGTAGTCAGTCTGTGCAATCTTCTTGCAACAGCTTACCAGGTGGTCCACTGTTTCTTCAGCTTCTTTGCATAGGCGGCACTTATATTATTATTATTATTATTATTATTATTATTATTATTATTATTATTATTATTATTATATGAAGCTGTGCAAAAGACCTTCTAACTATGGCTGCTATCTGCTCTTTGAATCTACAAGGACCCCCAGTTTGGGCACTGTCTGCCTGGGGTAGTGCAGCCCTACCCAGAACTAAAAATGGAAGAACCTTGATTCAAGAGGGCCCAAATAACTACAGATAACTACAGATAGTCAGTCTGGCTTGGACTGAATCAGACCCCGTTTTGCTCCATCCCCAACAGCCTCCAGACACAGGGGTAGGACATTCACAGCATCACTCAAAGGGCCTGGAGAACAGACATAAATAAAGCTGGGTGTCATCAGGCTACTGATGATATCTCATCCAAAAGAACGGCCTCATATAAATATTAAATAGAAGGGGAGAGGGGATCGAACCCTGGGGCTGTGGGCTGGATCTCACTCCCTCAACCAACACTTACTGGATCTGACTGTGCAGAGAGGAGGAAAACCAGCACAATAACGTGTGACCCATTCCCAGTCCCTGAAGCCAGCCCAGAAAAACACCACGATCAATAGAGTAAAATCAAAGTAGCAATGGAAATTTTCCTAAGGATCTAAGCCTTTTTTTTGGGGGGGGGGGCACAGCCAAGTAATGTTTTTTTGGGGGGGGGTGCCCATTATCAGTGTCATTAGGTGTCATTAGGTGTTCTCTGCGATTCAAAGCAATGGACTGCAAATGGAGAGGAAAGCACTGAAAAAAAGGAAGCATCATGAGAAATATTTTCTTACTCCCCCCTCCCCCTGAAATTGGCAGCTGACAGGCTTTCCCAGTAATTGAGTCAGGCTTCTTTGGAAGAGAAAGAAAAAGGGGAAGAAACAAACAATGCAATTTTCTGTTATAAGGAAGAAAAGCATTTTAAGCAGAAGAGGACATTCTGTTGAACATGCGCAGCCTGTGCATTAAATTCTAGTTAATTGAAAATGGGATTGGTCAACAAATTTACCTGGCAGACATGAGTAAAATTCTTACATCTCTTGATAACGTTGAAAAACAAGGTAGAAATAAAAGAACGAACGTGTAGTGAGACAAATGCAGTGGACTGGATCTCACTCCCTCAACCAACACTCACTGGATCTGACTGTGCAGAAAGGAGGAAAACCAGCACAATAACGTGTGACCCATTCCCAGTCCCTGAAGCTGGCCCAGAAAAACACCACGATCAATAGAGTAAAATCAAAGTAGCAATGGAAATTTTCCTAAGGATCTAAGCCAGTGGTTCTCAACCTGTGGGTCGGGACCCCATTTGGGGTCGAACGACCATTTCACGGGGGGTCGCCAAACAACGCAGTCCGCCATTTCCCCCCCCCCTTTTCCTTAGCTGTGCTACTCCTTTTTATTCTATTGGCTTTTGAAAGCCAATAGAATAGATTCTCTTGAATAGAGTCTAATTCTATTGGCTTTCAAAAGCCAATAGGAATTGTCCATGCTGTCTCTGCCCTGCTGAGCCCGCCAAAAGTCCCATTCTGCAAACGGTGCTGCACCAATTGAGTAGTCCTCGACTTACGACCGGTTGAGTAGTCCTCGACTTACGACCGGTTGGGGATCGCGGCATTAAAAAGATTGAGAACCACTGATCTAAGCCAATTTTTTCTTCTTCCTGTTTTTGGATTTCAAAACAGTTCTGTGGAAATCCACACGTTGGGCTCCTCCTTTGCACTTTGAAACACTCTCGTGAATTTGCTCCAATTAATAAAAGGAACTGGTCACACCCACCCACAATTTCTACTCCAACCGCCTATAAAAATAAATGTTCCCAGGAATGCTTCGCCTCCATTTACAAGGAGACACTTGCAAGAACTTCTGAAAAGGTAAGCTAAATCATTCATATTTAAATAAAGTCGCAGAACATTGTTTTCTGTTCTGAATGCTCACAAACCACCTTGTAATGATCTTTTCCCAGAATTTTTCTTGGCATCAATGACTGTATTGCAGTTATCTGGCTACAGTATGATTCACCTTTGCCCCTTTTGTGTTTTTGGAGACAGAAACATTTGCCTTTTGCAAACAGTGATCATGGCTGACTTCTCAAAAACTATTACGAGGGAGGTAACGTCCGTGCAAATGAAAAAAATTCTCTGTTGGAAGCTGAGCCCAGCCAGTAGTATGGAAAACGATACAGCGGTACAACAACGCCCAGCAAAACTGCAAGCCACATAGCTATATCTGAATGGTTTTATGACTCTTGGTGCGAACTGTTTCCTCTCGCAGCGTTATAGGCAGCGTAAAATACACAGAGAGAAATTGAAACTTTCTTTTTTCCAGATCCGGCGGCGCAACTTTCCCATGGATTCCCAACGTTCTTACGATGTGTTAGTGAAAGGCCTCCAGTCCGTCGATGTCACGGGAGATTTCAATCCTTGTGAACTTCTGCTCATAGGAGACCGAGCCTTCCCAGTGCTTGTAGATTCCAAGGGCCAAGTTCTCATCGCTGCAGCCCAATATGGGAAAGGCCGGATGGTGGTCACGGCGCATGAAGTCATGATACAACTGCCCCAGTTCTTGCAGTTCATTAAAAATGCTTTGCAGTGGCTTAGACCTTCTCCAATGGCACCTGTCGGAGTCCACAGAAGCCTGGATGCCCTCTCCAAACTGCTCCTCAGTAGCGGTATTAAAGTTCAACCAGGTGCAACACTTGGGGACTCCCCTGGGGTCTTCTGCAGAGATGCCTACGATGATGTGCAGGCCGATGACCTTGTACAGTTTGTGAAGAGAGGCGGGAGGCTGCTCATTGGTGGCCAGGCCTGGCATTGGTCATATCAACACGGGAAGGAGGCAGTCTTGGTTCAATTTCCTGGAAACCTGGTGACCGGTGTGGCTGGAGTGTATTTCACTGCCAATGTGGGAAAAAATGGTGTTTTCTCTGTGCCTAGAAAAATTCCCAAGATTCCCCTTATCACCGAGTAAGTATTACTCCACTTCTCTTTCTAAGGTTATTGATCCTATATATATAACGGTGATTAGGGTTAGAGTTAGGGTTAGCATTGGTCACCTCAATTATTTGACAAAAAAAAAAAAACAACCCGAGTGATGCGTTGATTTTGGCACTATTCTTACAGATTCTTTAAATTCGCCTGAAGGCAACATGTTCAGAGTTAAAAGAAAATGTGTATTTCTTCCCTGCTAGAAATGACAAACTCACTCTACAAATGAAACAGCACCAATGCAACCGCAGATAGCTTCTTAAGAAGGCAGATTATTCTGGTTTTAGGGAAGATCTATGAGGCTTCCATCCAACTGTTCCGGGGAAATTTTGTCAGCAAGCTTTGCCTTCAGTTTGGGGAAACAGAAGTTTTTAGGCTTATACCTTACAAAAAAATTATAATAAGAAATTTGGGGACGTTCAAGACCAGAATTTGAATAAGTGTCCATTCAGTTGTCAATGCTCTTCATGCAGTATCCATTTAGCAGCAAATTAACATCTTTCTCCTTCTCTTCTCCTTCTCCTCCTCCTCCTCCTCCTCCTCCTCCTCCTCCTCCTCCTCCTCCTCCTCCTCTTTCCTCTCCTCCTTTTCCTTCTCTTTCTTACTCTCCTCCTCCTCCTTCTCCTTCTCCACTCTGCAGTACTGATACTTGATATTACAGCTCATGTTTAGTCAAGCCGCTCTTCCAATGTTAGGATTCTAGTCTGAAGACTATCATACCCATGGAAAATATAACTTAATTTTTCTGTTTTTTTTTTAAAGACATGGAATAGATGTTCAAAAGGACTTAGTAACTCTTCTGAAAGGAGTGGAGAGATTCAATGTGAAGGGCGATGACCTCCAGAAGCAAATGACTCCATCTACCTTGCTTATCCATGGAGCCCTGGCATTTCCAGTTGGCATAAGTGATACCCACCACTCCTTCCTGGCCGCTGCATACTACGGCCGAGGACGCATCGTCGTCGCCTCTCACGAAGGCTTCCTTAGCATGCCATCAATGAAATCTTTCCTCCTCAATGCCGTCAGTTGGCTTTCTGCTGGGAAGAGAAGACAGGTGGGCATTGGAGACAACTTAAACGAACTTTACTCCATGTTAAATCAAGCAATGATACCCTGTGAGCTAACCCACTTTAAGGAAGGCCTAGACATATACTGTTGCACAGCCTACGATGCCAAAGACATGGAAAGCATCCACGCATTTGTCTCTGAAGGAGGAGGGCTCCTAATTGGGGGTCAGTCTTGGTATTGGGCTTCCGTGAATCCTAACTCCAGTGCTATTGCAGAATATCCAGGAAATAAGATCCTGAATAAGTTTGGAATTGGGATTATTGACAAATATTTGGAGATACCTGAAAACAGCTGTCCTGCCAGAGAGGCCAGCGAAGTGGCTTCCGCTTATCATTTCCGGCAAGCATTCTTGCAGTTCAAGAAACATATTCGAAACGAGCAGATTCTACAACCGCCCTATTCCTTGTGGCTGCAGAGATTGGCGGAAGACATGGAGATATTCCTTGAAATCCCAGCTACAAACTCCCGTCTCTTGTCTTCAGTTCACGAAGAGGCTCTAGAGTTAGTTCAAATTAAAGGGATTCCCGAGGTCAGTGTACGTAACCCAGTCCAATCCAATTCAGACCAAGCCATCTTACTTCAAATAGCGTCTGTGCTCTATAAGGTTCTACCAGAGTTTCAAGGCTTAGTACCCAGCTTGAAGCCATACGATCCAAGCTCTTACCCTACAGCACCTCCTCAAAAAATTCAAATAAATGGAAGCAACACAGGTAGGAAATGTCGTTCTTAATTTTGAATTTAGTGCTTCTTCTTTCAAGGAAATGACCTATGTGTGCAAGGCATTCTTTTTCCTTTATGTATATGGACTTGACCCTCTGAAAGATTGTATACTTTGCTTTTAGGAAATGAAGCTTGGAGAAGCACTGGCATGTATGTGCCCCCAGCAAGAACGGTCACTTTATTATTCCCACCTTCCATCCTCAGTGCAAAACTGCAGGTAACATTTGTTCTTAATTAAACATCATGATATATATCAGTGTTTCCCAAACTTGACAATTTTAAGGCATGTGGACTTCAACTCCCAGAATTCCACAGCCAGCGTTGCTGGCTGTGGAATTCTGGGAGTTGAAGTCCACATGCCTTAAAATTGTCAAGTTTGGGAAACACTGATATATGGTTTAGATTCTGCAGGTCCTTAACACATTAAGATAAGACACCCCCCCCCATTTCCTGGAGGCCACACCTTTTAATGTTGCCAAGGTGGAGAGACAACGATGATATACCACTTCTAATCAGAATCAGAACTAGATTTCCATTTTTTTTAGATGCTCGACACGCCCGCCACATCATTTAATGTCATCCTTGAGCCATTTCTCGTCATAGTGACTTGTTCATTTCAATGGAGGTGATTTTCCACAGGTGCAGATTGGGTGCCACACTGATAGTTTAGTTAATCTCAAGGAATGGATGCGTCCTCCAGTGGTGACGAGGCGGTTTCTGGTGAAGACTGCGAAGATGGAGATCTCCAGCTTGTGGGGAGGCCTCTTGTACATCATTGTGCCAGACAACTGTTCATTGGGCTACTTCTCTGTCACCATCGAAGGAGCAACCCAGGCGCCTTATTTCAAGCATGGTAACACAACTCCTTCCTCAATTTGTGAAGTTCAAAACTTTTCTGCTTTGCTGGTTGGCTCTGAACTGATCTGGCCCCAAAAGGCATTGCAGCCAGCCAACTGTCAGAGGTCCCCCTCCGTTTAGAAACCCAGCATAAACATGGATAGCCCTTGGTATTTCAGAGAAATATTCTGCAAATAGGTATTTACAAGAAGTAAATTGCACCACTGTATGTCTTCCATTGAACCCACTCTTCAAAATATGACGATCAGGAAAGCAATTTTCTTCCTTCCATCTATTGCTTGGCTTATTATACCCAGGTGTTCTATTTCAAATATTTCTTTAGGTGAAACCAGCATCCAGGATTGGCAAGAGACGATCCGCCAGTATCCTGCTCCCTGGGCGGAACTGGAAACTGAGAATATTATTCTCACGCTGCCGTCAGACTCTATACGTGGTCACGACAGGGTTGATTTCCTGCTCCAGACCTGGGATGAGATGATGAGGGCCATCGCCCACTTAGCAGCCATCCCTCCTATTTTTCCCAGCCCAGAGAGGATTGTGGCCGATGTTCAGATATCAGCAGGCAAGTATAAACTTGTAGAGGAAAAACCGTAAAATATTATTGGTTTGCTTCCCTAATTTACCACTCAAAATGTGTTATAATGGAATTATTGTACTAATACAGCGGTTCTCAACCTATGGGTCGTGACCCCATTTGGGGTCGATCGACCATTTTACGGGGGTCGCGAAGCAACGCGATCCGCCATTTTCTCCCCCAGGGGGTGGCGCCACACATGCGCACCGCACTGCGCATGTATGTCGCGTCCGTGTGACGGGGGTCGCCGTCACACAAAGATTGAGAACCGCTGTACTAATAGTTCCTCAGTGCACTGCAGCAAACTCACAGGTGCACTCTGGGATATTTTATTATTTAATAAATGGAATTATAAAGATCATTTATTGAAATTTAGTAAAATATCTCACCGTTCTTCTGCCAGATCTCTGCATTGCCCTAGGTCGCTACAGCATAGTTTGTAAATCACTAAGAACATCATGAAAAAGTACTGAGATACTAAGAGCGTCATGAATTGAGAAAATTTGGGAACCCCTGGGATTTTGGGGGGGGGATACCTACATCCATGTGTTGGGATTCCTCGCCAGCCAGTGGATCCGGCAGCTGAGTCTGAGGAATAAGAGGAGGAGGAGGAGGGGCCTGGAGTGACATCAGAGTCAGAGGAAGGCTCTGAGAAGCTCCAAGATGTACAGTCGGACGAGGAGCCTGGCCCCTCTACTCGCACTCAGGCTGAGACACAGCTGTGCTGGGAGGCTGAGTTGGACAGTGATGAAGAACAGCTGGGACAAATTCCGGATGCACGAAAGAGCAGGCAAGAGAAGGGGGTAGGACAGAGGAATGCAATGGGGCAGCTCCAAAGGCAAAGGAGAAGGCATTAGGAAGCCACGCCTTGGCTGAATTATAAAAGGGAAGGTGTGGGAGATGCTGGCTGCCAAAGGCAACTGTTTATGTTGAGGATCAAGTTTCTGTGGACTGTGTTTGTTTGCCTTAGATGAGGCAGAGATGAGCACCACACCCAGTGGCGGGATTCAAATATGTGAACAACCGGTTCTCTGTGTGTGGATGCCACTTCCGGAAGGCCATTCCAGGCCTGGGCAACAAAAAATTGGCTATCGGTTCTGCTGAAGTGGTGTGAACCAGCTGAATCCCACCACTGACTACATCCTAGAGTCAGTCATATTCACAGGAAGCCCTGTGTCTTGAACTTCAAAAGAGCTGACTTTAACAAACTCAGAGAGAATCTAGGAAAGATACCATGGATGAAAATCCTAAAGGGGAAAACAACCCAAGAAGCATGGGCAACTCTGAAAAATGCGATCATAAAAGCCCAGACCAGCACAATACCACTGAAAAAGAAAAGCAAGAAATTCAGGAAGAAACCAGCATGGCTGCACAAAGTGACAAACTGAAAGACAAAAAGGACAAATACAAAAAATGAAAAGAGGGGTACATAACTAAGGCCAATTATCAGCAGACAGCCAGAACATGCAAAGATGAAGTCAGGAAAGCAAAGGCTCAGAACGAACAAATACTTGCAACAGAAATCATGGATAATAAGAAAAGTTTCTTCCAACATATTAACAACAAGAAAAAAGTCAAGGAAACTGTACGTCCACTAAAGAGAGAATCCAAGAGCAATCCAAGGGCAGTACTTATTATTATTTTTCTTTCTTCCTCTTTTCTCTCTCTTTCTGAGATGGTTTTAAAGAGAAAAAGAAATTGCAGGCAGAAATACCTGCAGGAAGGAGTCAAAACCTACAGTAAACTGAACGGTTGCAGTGCATTTTGCTTCTTTTCCATATCTGTCCAGACATTATATGCACAGAAAGGGAAGCCCAAGACTTAATGGCACTTCCTTTTGTTATCATTTTGTCGAAAAAGTCTGATTATGCAGAGGTCTCTGGCTGCAGGCCACAGATAGATAAGCATTTTCAGAAATTTGAAGTGAGTTTATTTATTTATTTATTTTTCATCCACATGTTAATTTTTCCAATCAACAAAGTTGTCTGGAGTTTGTTAAGCTAAAACATGTTCAGTTCCTAATCCTTCATTCTTTTCTCTAACCAAGAATAAAATAAATTCCAAATTTGATAGTAGTCTGTATCTTCTTTGTCTTTCAACCTCCTAGTTAATCTGTCCATCTCTGCACATTCCAGTATTTTCCTGATTATTTCTTCTTCTGATGGCAATCCTTCATTCTTCCAGTATTGTGCAAAAATTATTCTCGCTGCTGTGGTGATGTGTAAAATTAAATATAATTTCTGCTTATTAGTCTTTTCAGGCATAATGCCTAGTAGAAAAAGTTCAGGTTTAAAATCCACTTGTTCGCCCAATATTTTTTCTAACCACATATGTATATTTTTCCAATAAGCCTTTGCCTTCCCACATGTCCACCAAATACAATAATACGTGCCTATATTATGTTTACATTTCCAACATCTATCTGACATATTTTTAAACATTTTTGCTAATCTTGCTGGTGGAAGGTGCCATCTATAAAACATTTTATGCAAATTTTCTTTGTATGAAGTTGACATTGTTAATTTATAGTTTCTCTCCCATAACATTTGCCATTTTTCTAATTCTATATTATAACCAATTTTTTTTGCCCATCTTGTCATTGTTTCTTTCTCTTGTTCATTTTCCGTATCTAAAATTAACAAAAAGTTATACAATTTCTTGATTAATTTCTCATCTGAGGATAACAAAATCATATCAAACACAGATTGGTCCTTGTAAAATCCATACATTTGTACATCTTTTTCATATCTACTTTGTATCTGTAAATGTGTATTTTTTTTTTTTGTCTCTACAACAGTGGTTCTCAACCTTTCTAATGCCGCGAGCCCATAATACAGTTCCCCATGTTGTGGTGACCCCCAACCACTTATACATCACCGGGTGGCCAAAGAAAAGGGGGAAAAAATGGTGGACAGCCTTGTTTGGCAACCCCCGTGAAATGGTCGTTCGACCCCAAATGGGGTCCCGACCCACAGGTTGAGAACCACTGCTCTACAATGAGGGAATCTATTTAATTGTATCCCTCCCAACTCTTTCCTTAGGTTGGATGCACGCTGGCTCTCCAGTCATGAGTAATGTGGGGGCCCTACCAGAGATCATAGATGTGCAAGCTTTCCACAGCAAAGGAGCTTGGGGCCCAATCCATGAGTTGGGCCACAACCAGCAGAAAAGCGGGTGGAATTTCCCACCCCACACCACGGAAGCCACCTGCAATCTCTGGTCTGTTTATGTTAATGAGACTGTGCTGCACATCTCCCGAGAAATAGCCCATCCAGCGCTTCTACCGGATGCAAGAAGAGAGAGGATTGAGACCTACATGAGAAACGGAGCTAATTTGGAGGACTTTGAAGTGTTCACGGCACTTGAACCCTATTTGCAGGTAAAAAACTGTTAAGGGGAGGTCACTGGTATAATACAGATAGTCCTCGACTTACAACAGTTCATTTAGTGACCGTTTGAAGTTACAACGGCACTGAAAAAGGCAACGTATGATTGCTTTTCACGCTTACGGCAGTTGCAGCATCAAAACCTGGATACTTGGCAACTGGTTCATACTTATGACGGTTGCGGTGTCCCAGGGTCATGTGATCATCATATGCAATCTTCTAAGACAGTGGTTCTCAACCTGTGGGTCGGGACCCCATTTGGGGTCGAACGACCATTTCACGGGGGTCGCCAAACAACGCAGTCCGCCATTTTTTTCCCTTTTCCTTAGCTGTGCTACTCCCTTTTATTCCATTGGCTTTTGAAAGCCAATAGAATAGACTCTCTTGAATAGAGTCTAATTCTATTGGCTTTCAAAAGCCAGTAGGAATTGTTCAGGCTGTCTCTGCCCTGCTGAGCCCGCCAAAAGCACCATTCTGCAAATGGTGCTGCACCAGTTGAGTAGTCCTTGACTTACGACCGGTTGAGTAGTCCTCGACTTACATCCGGTTGGGGGTTGCGGCATAAAAAAGGTTGAGAATCACTGTTCTAAGAAGTAAGGTGAAAGGGGAAAGCCAGTTTCTCTTAACAACCATGTTACTAACTTAGTAACTGCAGTGATTCCCTTAACAACTGTGGCAAGAAAGGTCCTAAAGCAGAGCAAAAACTCACTTAACAAATGTCTCACTTAGTAACAGGATTTTTGTTCTCAGTTGCGGTCGTTTATTGAAGACTTCCTGTACTTGTGATGAGTAGTAAGGTTAGCGGGGAAAATCATCCTCAAAAAGGGGAACAAAATCCTATCAAGAGGGAGTCAAGCTATTCTCCAAAGCACCTGAAGGCAGGACAAGAAGCAACGGGTGGAAACTAATCAAGGAGAGAAGCAACCTAGAACTAAGGAGAAACTTCCTGACAGTGAGAACAATTAATCAGTGGAACAACCTGCCTCCAGAGGCAGTAAATGCTCCAACACTAGAAATTTTTAAGAAGAGACTGGACAGCCATTTGTCCAAAATGTTGTAGGGTTTCCTGCCTGAACAGGGGGTTGGACTAGATGACCTCCAAGGTCCCTTCCAACTTTACTACTACTATTATTATTAATTCAGGGCAATTGGTGCAATGAGTTAAAGGTGTGAAAAGAAAGGGTTTGTAACTTCTCTGTTTTTTATACTAGGGGCCTTTGATCTAGACAACATAAGATCATTTAGTGTAAAATAATGTAATAGCTGAGGTATAGATCATGGATCTACACCAGTGATGGCGAACCTTTTAGAGACCAAGTGCCCCAAAACTGCCCCACCCCCTGACCCGCCCCCACTCTGCCCCACCGCCACCCACCCGCAGGGCCACCCACTGCCTCCACGGCCCACTGCAGATCACCCAGACGGCCCTGCAGCGCCATGGTGGCCATGCCCTCTGCCCGCGCCCCACAGCATCATCTGCACGTGATGGAGCGCGAGAGTGGAGTCTTGTCCCTGCTTCCCGGCTGCCATGTTCTTGGCTGCGCTGCTCTGTGCAGGCCGCACCCGGGGGCGACTCTCCTCTGGGGGGGGGGCTGCTGGTGAGGAGGGAACCACAGTGGGAGGCGGGGCTGGAGCGACGGCGCACGTGCCCACAGAGAGGGCTCTGAATGCCGTCTCTGGGACGCGGGCCGTAAGTTAGCCACCACTGATCTATACGGTTACCCTGTTTTTCTTCAGCTGCAGGAAGCCTTCGGTTGGGACCCCTACATCCACCTTTTAGCGAAATATCAAACCATGAGCGACATCCCAGATGACAATCGCTACAAGATGAACCTGTGGGCAGAAACCTTCTCTCAGGAAGTCAACAGAAACCTGGGGCCTTTTTTCAAAACCTGGGGGTGGCCCATTGAAGGCAGCGTCTCCGAGAAGCTGGCCATGTCCTACCCTGCCTGGGCTGAGGATCCCATGATACAGTATCGGCGCTCTTGAAGGACTAGAAGGCCAAGATCGTCCCCATCAGAGAACACTGGAATTGGGGAGAGGTGTTACTCAAAACCGAGTCTGATAAGATGAGCTAAGTTGGAAGGGTTTTCAGCTGCAACATAAAGTCTTCTTTAGCTGTTGCGTTTGGAGGATTTCAGCTCCACTATTGGGTTGCTGCCTTTTAAAAAGGAATATCTCTTTCTTATTTTGCCACGCAACGCTACAGTAATAAATTGAAGGGGGCACCCTGAGTTTTCCAAGGAAAAATAAATCCATCCAAGGCAAACTGAATTCCAATCGTGTATTTTATCTTAAACTGACCTGGTGTTCCGCTGGGTCCGGATAAATTTGTGTGCCCTGAACGCCTCATTCTTGTTAGCAGTTTCCGTGCAGAGGTCCATCAGCATGCAATTAGAAATCCTGATTTAATCTTAGAAGATCCAGTGCAGGTAAAGAATGTCTCCTCAGCAGTTTCCAGGACCTCCGTTGGCATTAAATTAAGTTAATGGTAGAATTAAAAGATATATATAACTGTACATATAATTGTATATATAATTGTAATTGTATAGAAGGATGAGGCCTATGTAGAGGTTAAGAACAATGTATTAAGTTTTTGTACCATGAGAAACATGGGAAAAAAATTCATTCTGGAATGTCATGTTTGTCCATTTTTGTTTTAATTGCATTATGAATTAAAAATTTATATATTAAAAAAAAGAATGCCTACTCAGCAGTTTCCAGGACCTCCGTTGGCATTAAATTGGAGGCAGGAGGTGGCAGCACCATACCAATGAATTAAACTCACAAGCATCCTTTAAAGGTTTACTAAAGGAAGAAGAGGAAGAACAGCAGCAAAAGAACGTAAGAGTGAGATAGAAGAGAGGACAGGGAGGGAGAAGGAGAGGGAGGGGACCCCCTTGCAAAGAATGACAGGATGATCTTCCTTCCTCAAATCCCATTGGCAGACACCCCCTCCCTCTCTCCCTCCCTCCCCAACCAAGGCAGAATTGATAGAGCCGCTGTAATTTATCCACTGTAATTTATCCAATGTTTGGGGCTGGTCAACGCATCTTCTGTTAGGAGTACCATTCTTGAAAGTGTTGGAAGTAAAGTCTTCATCCTGGTTCATCCAAGCTGGGAATAAACATGGCAACTGCTTTGGGAAGAAGGTTTGTAGTTTATTGGAGAGGAGAGCTAGACAGGAAGATGGTTCTGGCAGCAAGAGAAGTGGAAAAAGGGCTGAGCACATGTAGGAAGTAGGTTTTTATACCCTCTGGAGCCTTTTGTTCGGAGTTGTTCCTGTGGCATGAACTTTGACCTGAGTCTGAGTGTGCCTTTCTGGTATTCTGATGGTGATGGGTCAATCTTATTATATCCAAAGGTCATATCCTGCTTCCCTGGGGCTGATGACTCTTAGAGTTTGGATGGGGTATGTCGATTTTAGGTCTTTGTCTTCTTAATCTCCTAGTTCCCTGGAGTTACATCTGCATCTCTATAGGGCTGGTTTCTGCTTGGAGGAGGGAGACTTGGGGCTATTAAGAAAACTGGGCATGCTTTTCTGCCTCTTTAAGATCCTTTGAGAAAATATATTTTTCTGCCTTTTTAATATTTCCTTCTCGGGGGGGGGGCTGACTTCCCACAAAAGCAAAGAAGGTATGTTTGAGTCCTCAGACTCTGAATGATGTATTTTTTTTTTTACTATGTTTGTCAGTTAGGAAAAGAACAATTCTTTTACAGAGATGTCTCAGAACTGGAACTATATAGTTTAATATAAAGTTAATATTTGACATGAAGAACCAAGAAAGACACATGGAGTTATTTCTAAGTCGTTTCTTTTATTATTCCTCACCTATAGACAGACATCCAAATTTAAGCTAAATTAAACTATAATTGCCAAACTAAAGCAACTATTTACATCACTAACGATATACTCCGAGAATTGCCAGCTGAACTATCTAAACTTCTCTGTCTCTTAGTCCTTTGAAATGCAACCCCTCCCTCCTGGGAATCCAGGCTACGTTCCACCGCAATGGTTACTCCTTGCAATAATCCATGCTGATAGTTCCATAGCTTCAATGTTGGCTACACTTCCATTTATTCTCACCAAAAGGAAGACAGAGACTCCGATCTTTGCTTTAAACAGCCAGTCAGTCTTTCAATGATGTTGGTTGGTCATCTGAATGGACAAAACTGTTTAAACGAAACCCTGCATCTATAAAGCAAGGATAAAGATAATCATAGAAAAAAGAGAAGGAAAAAAATAACAAAGGAGCTTGGTGAAGAATCTGGGCCACTGGAAACTCTTCTGGAGAAGTCCTCCTAATATCCCAGAGTCTGTGGGAAAGCAAGCAATTTCCTCTCTAGGAAATGAGATGGTTGGGGGCCATTCCTGAAAAGACCCTGCAAAGCTGGTTTACATCCAATGGTAGGTAGCAAATATGGTTTCCCGGAAAGTTTTGGAAACCCATTGCCAGGGTTTCTATAACACATTCTACCAGCTTAGTTAAAATTTCACTGGCTTCATTGTTTGAACAATCTAAGCCTAATTAGCTTTAAACTAGGTTAGGTTTTTTGGTGGTTTGTTATACAAACACGGCCTATTTAGTTAATCCTAGGTTTAATGTATAAACTGAGAAAGTGGGTTAACCAGTAACAATTAAGCAGGTGATGAAATCTCATTTCAGGTCATCTGTATAGGTGACACCCGTGTTCTAGCTGATCCATTTCTGTTCCTGTTCTCCTTCTATAGAACGGAATTACGGTATTACATTGGATAAGCATCTTCCCCGGGAACTATCTTGTGCCTGTAGAAACATAATAAAATACAGAATTTAAAATTGCCTGCCTTCAGGGTGATAGTTTTAAAGTACTAGTAGCAGGCAGTCCTCGACTTACAACTAGTCGCTTAATGACTGTTCAGAGTTACAATAGGCCTCCCCAGAGTTACTTATGACCCATTTTTGAAGTTACAGTGACTGTCTCCCTGGGGTCTCATGATTGCATTTTGAGTACTTGGCAACTGGTTCACCTTTACGGCCATTTCAGGATGCCACTGTCACAGGACTGCAATTTGCAACATTTTTTAAAATCAGTTTCCAGGATCTACTTCTAGTTTCCAGCAAAAAAATAAACACCCATTAGGGAAAATCTGATTAACAATGTTAGCTTTTCTTCACCACGGCCACAAGAAATGTTGGAATCAAAGGATGCTTTGATTTACAACTGTAATAACCTACGATCATAATTCCAGCCTCAATTATTGCTGTAGGTCAAGGACTACCTGTATATCATAGCCTTTCTACTGATTTGCCCAATTAGATCATGGTTTCCCAGCCTATCTTGGACTTCAGCTCCCCTGTTTCCCAGCCAAATTGATCCAAACCCCAGGAAATCTGCTAGGTCCAATTCAGCTAAGTCAGGGAAGGCTGATCCTGATTACTAACCCCTAAAATCACAGGCTTGGTACTATGGTATATACACAGTCCCAGAAAGCGGTACATTTAACGGAATAACAGAATAACAGAGTGGGAAGGGACCTTGGTGGTCTTCTAGTCCAGCCCCCTGCTCAAGCAGGAGACATTACACCATTTCAGACAAATGGCTCTCCAATCTCTTCTTGAAATCTCCAGTGTTGGAGCACCTGCCACTTCTGGAGGCAAGTCGTTCCACCGGTTAATTGTTTTAACAGGCCATTGATTGTGATTTGTTTGTGCAGTGCTTTGATCTACATTTGATCAGCCAAAGAGGCTCCCACGGGCTGGGCGGGGAATCGCCATGGTAGCTTGCCAGACATAAAACTAGGATCCCATGTGCTCCTTTTGGAATCTGAAGTTCTGCACTGTGTTCATCTTTGTGCTCAGTTTGTACACTTATGCACTTGTTGTTAGTTGCGAAGTCTTGTCTGACCCATCGCGATCCCATGGACAACATTCCTCCAGGCCTTCCTGTCCTCTACCATCTTCTGGAGTCCATTTAAGCTCACGCCTACCGCTTCAGTGACTCCATCCATCCAGCCACCTCCTTCTCTGTCGTCCCCTTCTTCTCTTGCCCTCCATCTTTCCCAGCATCAGGCTCTTCTCCAGTGAGTCCTTCCTTCTCATTAGGTGGCCAAAGGACTTGAGGTTCAACTTCAGGATTTGGCCTTCTAAAGAGCAGTCAGGGTTGATCTCCTCCAGGACTGACCGGTTGGATCGCCCTGCAGTCCAAGGGACTCGCAGGAGTCTTCTCCAGCCCCAGAGTTCAAAGGCCTCAATTCTTTTGCGCTCAGCCTTTCTTATGGTCCAACTTTCACAGCCATACATTGCAACTGGGAAAACCATGGCCTGGACTATACGTACTTTTGTTGGCAGGGTGACGTCTCTGCTTTTTATGCTGTCTAGATTTGCCACTTATACACAACAGAAGACTAATCATGCAAAGTGCTTCTAAGCCTTCCATGAGTTCATGCCCAAAAAAATAGGGAACTCCCAGAGACCTTCTCCCCGTTAGGAATGAGAGGGGAAATTTACCTTAGTTCCTTCCACTGGTAAGCAACCTTTATAAAACGAAGACCATTGTCACTGCAATCATAACGAATAAAGGAGCTAAGAGAGGAGCGGAAAAAAGGAAGTCATGAATTTCGTGGTAGCTAAATGAAGCCGTCACTTCCCACTGATTCAATATCTCTATAAGGGAGTAACTGTACTTTGGTGGTGAAGACACCAGGCTACAAACCCAGAGACTGTGAGTTCTAGTTCTGCCTTAGGCACGAAAGCTGGCTGGGTGACTTTGGGCCAATCACAGGAGACTGTGAGTTCTAGTTCTGCCTTAGGCACGAAAGCCGGCTGGATGACTTTGGGTCAATCACCAAGAGACTGTGAGTTCTAGTTCTGCCTTAGGCACAAAAGCCGTCTGGGTGAATTTGGGCCAATCACCAGGTGATGGTGAATTCCAGTTCTGCCTTAGGCACAAAAGCCAGTTGGGTGACTTTGGGCCAATCACCGGGAGACTGTGAGTTCTAGTTCTGCTTTAGGCATGAAAGCTGGCTGGGTGACTTTGGACCAATCACCAAGAGATGGTGAGTTCTAGTTCCGCCTTAGGCAGGAAAGCTGGCTGGGTGACGTTGGGCCAATCGCCAGGAGACTGTGAGTTCTAGTTCCGCCTTCGGCACGAAAGCCGGCTGGGTGACTTTGGGCCAATCACCAGGAGACCGTGAGTTCTAGTTCTGCCTTAGGCACAAAAGCCGTCTGGGTGAATTTGGGCCAATCACCGGGAGACTGTGAGTTCTAGTTCTGCCTTAGGCACAAAAGCCAGTTGGGTGACTTTGGGCCAATCACCGGGAGACTGTGAGTTCTAGTTCTGCTTTAGGCATGAAAGCCGGCTGGGTGACTTTGGACCAATCGCCAGGAGACTGTGAGTTCTAATTCTGCTTTAGGCACAAAAGCCAGCTGGGTGCCTTTGGCCGATCACCGGGAGACTGTAAGTTCTAGTTCTGCCTTAGGCACGAAAGCCGGCTGGGTGACTTTGGGCCAGTCTCTCTCTCTCTCTCTCTTTTAACCCAACCCACCTCCCAAGGTTGCCGTTGTGGGGAAAATGGGCGGAAGAAGGAGTGTTAGGGAAGATCGCTTCCTTGAATTGTGTATAAAAATAATAAATATGGGCTATAAACAAACAAAGAAAGAAAGTTTCCTTTCCAATTTCTCTACCTCCATTCATCAGGATTAGTGTCATTTCAAAATATAGTTTTAATTAAGCAGATGGGGTCTAGTGGCCCCCTCAATGCTAGCCTACTACTTTATTGGCTAGAACCCGGGTCCCCAATCTTGTCAACTTTTAAGACTTGTGGACTTCAACTCCCAGAATTCCCCAGCCAGCCATGCTGGCTGGGGAATTCTGGGAGCTGAAGTCCACAAGTCCTAAAATTGCGAAGATTGGGGACCCCTAGGCTAGAAGCCCCTGTATGAAATTGCTCCCAAAAGCTGAGATAGTAATTGGTGGTACCAAACTGAAGGCTAACTGTGCCACAGGTATTATCGCTTCCCATCTCCCCACTTCGCCAGCAAAAATTTATTTATTTATTTTATTTTTATTTTATTTTTAAAATTTATAAGCCACCCCCACTCCCGGAGGACTCTGGGCGGCTAACAGTAAAAACACATAAAACATAACAAAACAAACAGTACAAGAACAGTCATCCAGGGGTCAGGTTTTATAAAGGTGGTGCAGCAGTTAGAGTGCAGTACTGCAGGCCACTTTAGCTGACTGTGTTCAGCAGGTCAGCGGTTCAAATCTCACCGGCTCAAGGTTGACTCAGCCTTCCATCCTTCCGGGGTAGGTAAAATGAGGACCAAGATTGTTGGGGGCAATGTAAATATATATATATATATATATATATATATATATATATATATATATATATATATATACATTGCTTACTGGTGTACACCGCTTAGAGAGTGCTTGCAATTAAAGCGGTATATAAGTCTCATAAATAAATAAATAAATAAATAAATAAATAAACCCCAGGCCTGCCGGAAAAGCCAGGTCTTAAGCAACTTACAGAAAACCAACAGGGTGGGAGCGGTCCTAATCTCCGGGGGGAGCTGGTTCCAAGATGTGGGTGCCATCACAGAGAAGGCCCTCCCCCACGGCCCCGCCAAATGGCACTGCTGGGCCGACGGGACCTAAAGGAGGCCCAGCCTGTGGGATCTAACCGGACGAAGGGAACTATGAGGTAGTAGGCGGTCTTTTCTTTTCCAATCATCAGGACTAAAGGATGGCGCAAACACCTGGCACGGCCCTTCTTACCTGGATCGAGGTATTGCTTCTGTGACTGTGATGGAGGTACGGCTTCATCATTGGTGCATGGTGGATTTAAGCCGGTCCAGAGCGCAACGCCACTTGACTCCTCACACCTAATAATGCCAGTGATAGGAGCCTGTGCTTGAGATTCATTCAAGCATTTATAGCTCAGTTTTTGTCCCACTTTGTATTTTATCACTTTAACAGTGGCGTGCTTGTATGGGGCGGGAACTCCGCAATATCCTGTGGGGATGGGGGGGGGCAAAGAGAAAAATCAGAGAACATCCTTCGCAAACACTGACAAACCTAAATTCATCAGAATTTAGCCGGTGGCTAAACATGACAGTCACAGCAGCATCGATGTATTTACTGACTCACCGTCCTTAGAGAGATTGGTGAGGTAGTAAAATTACTCAACTGGGTAATTAACAGGCTGATTTACAGACAGCAGGATTGATTGAGGGACAATAAAACTAAGGGGAAGCTGATTGGAATCATAAAGGTTGAGCAGAATACATCCAGTTTGTTGTGAAGACATAGCATGCTAATGCCTACTTTACAAAATGTTCTTGTCACATTCACCAAGCCATCACCCACATTACAGCACAATGACCTATTTTCCAACAACCACAAATGTCAATTCTAAGACCAGAGATGGTTCTTTATTTTTTTACACCCAATAGACAGAATTGTTCCAGACTAAAGTGATAATTCCTGTGAGTCCTCTGGACTGCAAGGCGATCAAACCAATCAGTCCTGGAGATCAACCCTGACTGCTCTTTAGAAGGCCAGATCCTGAAATTGAAATTCAAGTCCTTTGGCCACCTAATGAGAAGGAAGGACTCACTGGAGAAGAGCCTCATGCTGGGAAAGATGGAGGGCAAGAGAAGAATGGGATGACAGAGAATGAGGTGGCTGGAGGGAGTCACTGAAGCAGTAGGCATGAGCTTCAATGGACTCGAGAAGATGGCAGAGGACAGGAAGGCCTGGAGGAATATTGTCCATGGGGTCGCAATGGGTCAGACACGATTTCGCAACTAACAACATCTATCTATCTATCTATCTATCTATCTATCTATCTATCTATCTATCTATCTATCTATCTATCTATCATCTGTTGAGGCCTTTGAACAATGGTGCTGGAGAAGACTCCTGTGAGTCCCCTGGACTGCAAGGCGATCCAACCGGTCAGTCCTAGAGGAGATCAACCCTGACTGCTCTCTAGAAGGCCAGATCCTGAAGTTGAAACTCAAGTACTTTGGCCACCTAATGAGAAGGAAGGACTCACTGGAGAAGAGCCTGATGCTGGGAAAGATGGAGGGCAAGAGAAGAAGGGGACGACAGAGAATGAGGTGGCTGGATGCAGTCACTGAAGCAGTAGGCGTGAGCTTCAATGGACTCCAGAAGATGGTAGAGGACAGGAAGGCCTGGAGGAACGTGGTCCATGGGGTCGCGATGGGTCGAACACGACTTGGCAACTAACAACAAAGTGATAACTTTCAAACTTAATATATTATATCTTGGATAGTCTAAGTGTGGCATGTTTTCCACCCTTCCTCATTACCTTCCATGACTGTTGGGGTGCTGGTGCTGAGTTGGGGCCCACTGGAACTCTTCTCCCATTTTTCAGTAGGAGACGGCCCTGAAGGAAGATCAACCAATTTGGGGTCAATTTTGCAGAAATTCTACTAAGGAAAACAAACATGCTAGAGAGATACAATCAGATTCTCTAGATTGTAGTTTCCGAGTTTAGATGAAGATGGGAGGAGATAGAAAGCTTGGATGAAGTTGGGAGGAGATAGAAAGCTTGGATGAAGATGAGAGGAGATAGAAAGCTTGGGTGAAGTTGGGAGGAGATAGAAAGCTTGGGTGAAGTTGGGAAGAGAAAGAAAGCTTGGATGAAGATGGGAGGAGATAGAAAGTTTGGGTGAAGATGGGAGGAGAAAGAAAGCTTGGATGAAGATGGGAGGAGATAGAAAGCTTGGGTGAAGATGGGAGGAGAAAGAAAGCTTGGATGAAGATGGGAGGAGATAGAAAGCTTGGGTGAAGTTGGGAGGAGATAGAAAGCTTGGGTGAAGATGGGAGGAGAAAGAAAGCTTGGATGAAGATGGGAGGAGATAGAAAGTTTGGGTGAAGATGGGAGGAGATAGAAAGCTTGGGTGAAGATGGGAGGAGATAGAAAGCTTGGATGAAGATGGGAGGAGAAAGAAAGCTTGGATGAAGATGGGAGGAGATAGAAAGTTTGGATGAAGATGGGAGGAGAAAGAAAGCTTGGATGAAGTTGGGAGGAGATAGAAAGTTTGGGTGAAGATGGGAGGAGATAGAAAGCTTGGGTGAAGATGGGAGGAGAAAGAAAGCTTGGATGAAGATGGGAGGAGATAGAAAGCTTGGATGAAGATGGGAGGAGATAGAAAGCTTGGGTGAAGATGGGAGGAGAAAGAAAGCTTGGATGAAGATGGGAAGAGAAAGAAAGCTTGGATGAAGATGGGAGGAGATAGAAAGCTTGGGTGAAGATGGGAGGAGATAGAAAGCTTGGATGAAGATGGGAGGAGAAAGAAAGCTTGGATGAAGATGGGAGGAGATAGAAAGCTTGGGTGAAGTTGGGAGGAGATAGAAAGCTTGAGTGAAGATGGGAGGAGATAGAAAACTCGGGTGAAGATAGGAGGAGATGAGAGGAAGGTGGTCCTCAGGGAGGAAGGCGGTAAAAAAAAAATCAAGATGGCCGTCTGATAGCCAAATCTAGCCTTAGGTCAGTGGTTCTCAGCCTGTGGGTCAGGACCCCATTTGGGGTCGAACGACCATTTAACGGGGGTCGCCAAACAACGCAGTCCGCCATTTTTCCCCCTTTTCCTTAGCTGTGCTACTCCCTTTTATTCTATTGGCTTTTGAAAGCCAATAGAATAGACTCTCTTGAATAGAGTCTAATTCTATTGGCTTTCAAAAGCCAATAGGAATTGTCCAGGCTGTCTCTGCCCTGCTGAGCCCGCCAAAAGTCCCAGTCTGCAAACGGTGCTGCACCCGTTGAGTAGTCCTCGACTTACGACCGGTTGGGGGTCGCGGCATTAAAAAGGTTGAGAACCACTGGATTAAAGGGACGGGGACCAATCAGATTAAAGGGACGGGGACAAAGGTATAGAAAAAAGCAAGACACCGTGGAATGGAGTCAGTAGCCAGTAACTGTGGTGGGAAACTGCGCAGCTGAAGTTGCCATAACTCCCTGCAACAGCACACACACACACACACACACATGCTTCCTGGAGACAGTGTAAGTTAACCACAACCTTCTTCCTACAGCAATGATATCAGCTTCATGATTGTCTGATAAAGAGCAGCGAGGGCAGTGGTGGGACTCAGCCAGTTTGTACCACTTTGGCAGAACCGGTAACTAATTTTTTTGTTGCCCAGGCCCAGAATGGACTTCCGGAAGCGGCATCCATACAGAGAACCGGTTGTTCCCATATTTGAATCCCACTGCTGAGCAAGGGTCTCACTGAAGCATGTTCAGTGGTTTGGGGAAAGGCAGAAAAAAAAATGTTCCACCACCTACGTTGGTCCACGTTAGCATAAACCACATTTTGGTGTGTTGCTTTTCTTTCGCCAAGCTGCCCCAGGCTTTTCAGAATTTTTAAGGAGGGGAGCCAGATAAAAGCTACGGTTTTGCAGATAGATAGATATATTTATCAAAACAGGCACTTTTTTTTTTTTTTTTGCACAGATCTTTCTCAGTTTCACGACTTTGTGCATGCAAGGGAAGAAATAATGCTTGATCAATAAGAGCCCAATAGTGCATGATTCGTTTAAGCACTGCAGTAATTCACTTAAGGAGAAATTTCCTGACAGTTAGAACAATTGATCGGTGGAACAACTTGCCTCCAGATGTTGTGAATGCTCCAACACTGGACGTTCTTAAGAAGAGATGGTAGGGTATAGTCTGAAATGGTATAGGGTTTTCTGTCTGAGCAGGGGGTGAGACTAGAAGATCTCCAAGGTCCCTTCCAGCTCCATTATGATTAAATTGATTGAAGATGATAGATAGATGATAGATAGATAGATAGATAGATAGATAGATAGATAGATAGATAGATAGATAGATAGATAGATGGATGGATGGATGGATGGATGGATGGATGGATGGATAGATAGATAGATAGATAGATAGATAGATATACGGACAGACAGATAGATGTTAGATAGATAGATAGATAGATAGATAGATAGATAGATAGATAGATAGATAGTTGGTTGGATGGATGGATAGATAGATGGATGGATGGATGGATGGATGATAGATAGATAGATAGATAGATAGATAGATAGATAAATAGATAGATAGCTGGATGGATGGATAGATGGATGGATGGATGATAGATAGATAGATAGATAGATAGATAGATAGATAGATAGATAGACGGACAGACAGACAGATAGATGTTAGATAGATAGATAGATAGATAGATAGATAGATAGATAGATAGATAGATAGTTGGATGGATGGATAGATAGATAGATGGATGGATGGATGGATGGATGATAGATAGATAGATGATAGATAGATAGATAGATAGATAGATAGATAGATAGATAGATAGACAGACAGACGGATGGATGGATAGATGATAGATAGATAGATAGATAGATAGATAAATAGATAGATAGATAGATAGATAGATAGATAGATAGACAGACAGACAGACAGACAGACAGACAGATAGTCAAGTTGTGGGTGCTCCAACACTGGAAGTTTTCAAGAAGAGACTGGACAGCGATTTGTCTGAAATGGGAAATGGTATCAGGTCAATGGTATCAATGAAGGTTGGACTAGAAGACCTCCAAGGTCCCTTCCAACTGTGTTATTCTACTCCAACTTTGGCAAGTAAGGTCAAAAAAGGGGCAAAAGTCATTTGGCAACCGCCTTGCTTAGCTATGGAAAATGTTAGGCTCCATTGAGATCGTAAGGTGAAGACCACCTGTATCCATCAGGCTTCCCAAAGGCTTCCCAGCAATCCACCTCTTACCTAGGCAGATGGGTTGGTGAGTGGACTTCCACTGAGCGATTCCAGATATGTTTGTGCATTTAATAATGTTACTTTTTCCTGCTTGTCTCTTGTAGCCTTCATCACATATGTAGCGAGCCGAAGTACCCACAACATACTGATCCGTGTAATACTCTGCAAATTTAGCTGTATCAGGATCAGGGCATTGATCTGCAAAGGAAGAGAAACGATAAACACGGTGCTGTTTGATCATCCCAGCCGCAAGCCAAGTTGGATGGGATCCGTTGCATTCTCCTAGACCAGGGGTAGGCAACCTTGGCTCTTGGATGACTCGTGGACTTCAACTCCCAGAATTCCTGAGTCAGCTATGCTGACTCAGGAATTCTGGGAGCTGAAGTCCACGAGTCATCAAAGAGCCGAGGTTGCCTACCCCTGTCCTAGACCAAGGCTTTTCAACCAGTGGTACGGGTACCACCTATGGTACATTGATACATGCAGTGGTACATGACCATCCTAGAAAAGTGGTAGCAGGGGAGGGGAATGAGCTGAACCGGTGGCAGCACCGCATAAGCCTGAGCGAGAGATGGCTGGAGCTGCAGGGCTGTCGGGGCTCAGCGGAAGCCCCAGGATCAGCGCCAGGCTCCAGCTAGGGTTCAGCGCTTATCCTGGCGCTTCCGCTGAGCCCAGAAGAAGCGCCGATCAGCTGGAATGTTGCAGCCTCTGCAGGGTCTTGTGATTGACATTCAGATGCTTGGCAACCGATTCATATTTATGACGGTCACAGTGTCCCAGGGTCATGTGAAGGGACCAAAACCTGCTGCAACCACCCAGCAGATGGGGGGGGAATAAAAACCAAATACCCACCCCACCCCACCCCCGTTGCCAATCCTCAACGAAATGCTCACAACAATGAAAACCTCGGACAGGAGGAAGAGCGCGGCCGGGTGGGCAGGCAGGTGTCTTGCTCAGCTGTGGCTTGGGGGGCATTTTTTTCGGTGCCATTGTAACTTCAAACAGTCACTAAGCGAACTGTTGTAAGTCGAGGACTACCTGTACTTTATCACTTTTTTCTCTCTTTTTTTGGTCATCGAGTTTTTGACATTTTTGTATAAGAAAAGGAAAGCTCAGGAAGATTGCAAACAGTGATATACAGGGAACTTTGTATAAGATTGCATTTTTCCTTCCTACTGCCCATAGAAATATAGGAAAAACACCCTAAATATCTTCATAGGCCTTCTGTTTTGTCTTCCTTCCTTCCTTCCTTCCTTCCTTCCTTCCTTCCTTCCTTCCTTCCTTCCTTCCTTCCTTCCTTCCTTCCTTCCTTCCTTTCCTTTCCTTTCCCTTCCCTTCCTCTTTCTTTCTTTCTTTCTTTCTTTCTTTCTTTCTTTCTTTCTTTCTTTCTTTCTTTCTTTCTTTCTTTCCTTATAAGTGTGACATTTTATTCTAATCATCAAACCCATAAATCACATTTACTTTTTTTTACTTTTTTCAGCAAAAAGTCCAGAAGGGGTTTCCAGTCCCTAATAAATTCTCTGCTGCAGAAACTCTCCTGAAGGATTCAGGTGGCCTTTTTCAAGCTGAAATGTATCGTTAGAAATTCAAAAGGGTAGAAAAAGTCCATATTTCTGAAAGGCAGTAGACCTGTTTTTGTTTTTTGTTTTAATGTCAATGTTACAGGTTCTTCCCCCATTTATAATGATTTCTGCTGGTTGGCTTTATTGAACAAGAACAAAAAAAAATATTTAGTCAAAGAGGGTAAAATGAAAAAAAACGATCTTCAAGTGAAACCCAACATGTGAGTAAAAAAAACTCTCACTTTCCATCAAAGTCAGCCGCATTTCTCTCAAGACTTCAAACAATTTCTTTGAAGCAGCTGCTTGAGGGAACCACATTTTATCTGCTCCGTAACTTGCAGTCTTGTCATCCAGGTTTTACTTTCAGCCCCTGCTCTTTCACCCAAAGTTATCGCTGTGAACAAAAATGGAAAAACATGCCTTGCGATAGACTCCTATCGCAAGCCTTGCAGGTCTCCTGACTTCATAATGAAGTTAAGAATCCCTTGATTCCCTCCTTGGTGATTTCATTTTAAAAAATAAACAATTAAAGTTCGTCATAAGTGAAAATACAAATCAGAAAGGAAAATCAGAGAAGTTAAAGGGGGGAAGAAGAGGTTAAAAAAAAAAAAAAAAAGTCCAGAAACTATTTCCAGGTAGAAAGAAAACTAGGAAAGTTTTTGTCTTTAATTTTGTAATCTAATTCGCTTTTCCTTTTTCAATATTTCTGGTTAACAAAACTCTGGAAATCTATTTTTCTGGTCTGTAGGGGGCTGATAGAAACTTGTTGTTAATCAGATGTGTGTTTCCTCCTTCTGCAACTGAGGGGTTTGCTTGGGTTCCCCGTTTGTCCTGCAAAAATACATTAAAGATCTCCAGAACTCCCAAAGATTGTTGGTTGGAAAGGATAGGGTTTTTTTTTAAGAAAAAACATCCAGGAATAAAAGAAATGCACTCCCTAATATTGATGTGAAAAAGTTCCTGGATAGAACAGAAGAGAATAACAGAGTTGGAAGGGATCTGAGAGGTCTACTAGTCTAATTCCTGCTCAAGCAGGAGACCCTATACCAGTGTTTCTCAACCTTGACAATTTTAAGACATGTGGACTTCAACTCCCAGAATTCCACAGCCAGCAATGCTGGCTGTGGAATTCTGGGAGTTGAAGTCCACATGCCTTAAAATTGTCAAGGTTGAGAAACACTGCCCTATACCATTTCAGATAAATGGTTGTCCAGTCTCTTCTTAAAAACCTCCAGTGATGGAGCACCCACAACTTCTGGAGGCAAGTCATTCCACTGATAATAATAATAATGATAAAGTTGGAAGGGACCTTGAGGTCATCTAGTCCAACCCCCTGCTCAGGCAGGAAACCCTATACCATTTTGGACAAATGGCTGTCCAGTTTCTTCTTAAAAACTTCCAGTGTTGGAGCATTCACCGCTTCTGGAGGCAGGTTGTTCCACTGGTTAATTGTTCTAACTGTCAGGAAGTTTCTCCTTAGTTCTGGGTTGCTTCTCTCCTTGATGAGTTTCCATCCGTTGCTTCTTGTCCTGCCCTCAGATGCTTTGGAGAATAGCTTGACTCCCTCTTCTTTGGGGCAGCCCCTGGGATACTGGAAGACTGCTATCATGTCCCCCCCTCGTCCTTCTCTTCGTTAAACTAGACATACCCAATTCCAGCAACCGTTTCTTATATGTTTTAGCCTCCAGTCCCCTGATCATCTTTGTTGCTCTTCTCTGTACTCTTTCTAGAGTCTCAACATCTTTTTTACATCGTGGTGACCAAAACTGGAGGCAGTATTCCAAGTGTGGCCTTGCTTCTCTCCTTGATTAGTTTCCATCCATTGTTTCTTGTCTTGCCTTTTGGTGTTTTGGGAACTAAGTTGACCGCCCTCTCCTTTGTGGCGGCCCCTCAGATATTGGAAGATTGCTATCCTGTCCCCCCTCGTCTTTCTTTTCACTACCCAATTCCTTCAACCGTTCTTCATATGTTTTAGCCTCCAGTTTCCTTATCAGATTTGTTGGTCTTTTCTGCACTTTTTTTCTAGAGATCAACATCATTTTTAGATTGTGAATGCAGTCACCAAAGTTGAATTTACCTTGCGGCTGACTTTACGTTTCTCATTCTTTCTCATTTTCACGAATGGAGTAAGTCTGATCTGCCAGTTATTTGTGAACTGCAATTCCCAGCACTCCCTCAGCACAAGACATACTGGCTGACACTGCTGGAAATGGCAGTTCAGCAGTAGATTCCCCATCGAGAATGTGACAAACTTATTAATCATCTCTCTGTCAACTAAAAAAAGGTTCTCAAGTGACAATTAGACCACAAAATAGGATTCCAGTTTGTGGAAACAACATTGGCAGGTGGAGAATGCCAAGCTGCACCTGATTTGCCTTCTCACAAGACACACAAACACTCTCCCGTCTTGCCAACTACAACATCCCCCAAAGTGATCTGCAAAAAAAAAAAAATCTCCTTAAGCTTTTTCATTTCATTCACAGGCACATTCAGAGACAACCTAGATAGAACTAAGGAGAAACTTCCTGACAGTTAGAGCAATTAACCAGTGGAACAACCTGCCTCCAGAAGCGTTGAATGTTCCAAGACTGGAAGTTTTTAAGAAGAGACTGGACAGCCATTTGTCTGAAATAGTATAGGGTTTCCTGCCTGAACAGGGGGTTGGATTAGATGACCTCCAAGGTCCTTCCAACATTATTGTTGTTGTTGTCATCATCATCATCATCATCATCATCATTCATTAGAAGTGAACCTCAGTCAACTGAACATTCAAATTGACTGGCGCTGATGGTTGACACGGGTTGCTGCCAGCATCCTAGGTATCAACCAGGTATCTCCTTAAAATGTAAGATGTTCTGAGTAGCGCAGTTTTTTGTAGCATTGCTGGAGTTATTGCAGTTCCCAGCGCCCCGATGACAATGGGTATCACTGTTACATGTTTCATGCATAATGGCCAGGTCGCGATATTTCGTATTTCTTCTTCTTCTTCTTCTTCTTCTTCTTCTTCTTCTTCTTCTTCTTCTTCTTCTTCTTCTTCTTCTTCTTCTTCTTCTTCTTCTTATTCTTCTTATTCTTCTTCTTATTCTTCTTCTTCTTCTTCTTCTTCTTCTTCTTCTTCTTCTTCTTCTTCTTCTTCTTCTTCTTCTTCTTCTTCTTCTCCTCCTCCTCCTCCTCCTTTTCCTTTTCCTTCTCCTTCTCCTTCTCCTTCTTCCCCTCCTCCTCCTCCTCCTCCTCCTCCTCCTTCGTAGTATTGTTATTAAATCCATCCATGGGAAATAGACTTGCTAGAATGCTTTGCCTCCCCTTATATCTTTTTTCAGATGAGAATTGCAACGCAAGTCAGGTGAACTTACCTTTTCCAGCCCCCTCACTATATTGGAAAATGCTGCATACCAGAAGCAGCCCAAACTCAAGAAAAACGCCGCTCATGTCTTCTTGACTGGCACCTCAGATCAATTTGGAAGGGAGTTTTAGCTGACAAATTTCAGAGTCTGTCGGTCTCTCTTCTGGAGGTCCCGAGCAGAAAAAGCAGTTTGATCATATCTTGCTAGCTCTACGTCCTTTTCACGCACCCACCCTGGAAGGAGCAGAAATTGAAATTGAAGAGACACACACACACACACACACACACACACACACACACACACACATCCTACTCATCTAGTAAGTTGCATTTTCAAAGGTGTCTCGGCTGAACTACATTTGGAGGAAGTGGTTTGCCCGTGCGGTTGAAACAGCTGACCCACAGAATGGACAATTTTTACCACCCGCTGTACCAGCTCCTTCTAAAACCAAGAGGCATCTAGCTGAAGTTGCAAATCAATCGTTTGGTCCATTCATTTACCTGCTGCGCCAGTGGCAAAGATTGGCAAACGCTGTGCCAAGGAAAACTGGCACGCCAAGGACTGTAATTACATTAATAGTGCCTTTACCGTTTGCATTTCATTTTTAATTCATCCTGTCAACACAGGCCGTACATAACTGTTACTACAGTTTAGGATGCAAATAGTCCTTAACTGAGCCCAAATTTATCCAGCTGAAGGAGCTGCTACAGCAGATGTTAAGACCATCTCTGTTGATCAAGTTTACTGCCCGCACGGGCAAAGCAGAAAAGATTGATAAACAAAGTATATACTTGATTCTACATGTGATAACAGCGGCAAGAGTCATATTCACCCAACACTGGAAAAAGGAAGAAATACCAGCAGAGGAAGAAACAATTAAAAAAAAATACTAGAATGTGCGGAAATGGACAGACTTGCTTTGGGGTTGAAAGAAAAAGAAGGAACAGAATACTTACTGACTTGGGACTTATTTTATCAATGGCTGGAAAAAAGAACAAAGGGTAGGAATTACCTTTGCATTAGTGAATGATAAACTCAGGCAACACGTTTGTTGAATAAGTACTACTGAATTGTATGAAAAAAATTAAAATAATAAAAACCTTTTAAAAAAAACAACTGCATGAGCAAACCACTTCCCGTGAGACAGTGGGTTTTGCCCCATTTTACGACCTTTCTGGCCACCGTTGTTAAGTGGATCACTGCAGTTCTTAAGTTAGTAACACAGCTGTTAAGTGAATCTGGCTCTGCTTGTCAGAAGTTGCAAAAGCGGATCATTGCAACCGTCATAAGTACACGCCAGTTGCCCAGCATCCAAATTTTGATCATGTGACCTTGTACTCCTTATGCATACCCACACCCACGTCCAATTTATACTCTGGCTAGCTTTGAAATCCAGCAGAATCAAAGAAGGTGGCTATCAGACCCGTAGTCTTCTTTGGGTGATTACTCTGAACTCCCATAATTCCCATCCTGTCTAATAAAGGCTTGGCTAGTCCTGGCTTAACAATAGCAGTAGCACTTAGACTTATATACCGCTTCACAGTGCCTTTACAGCCCTCTCTAAGTGGTTTAAGAGTCAGGATATTTACCCCCAACAATCTGGGTCCTCATTTTACCAACCTCGGAAGGACAAAAGGCTGAGTCAACCTTGAGTTGCTCAGGATCGAACTCCTGGCAGTTGGCAGAGCTAGCAATAGCAATAGCACTTATACTTACATACCACTTCACGGTGTTTTACAGCCCTCTCTAAGTGGTTTACAGAGTCAGCATATTTACCCCCAACAATCTGGGTCCTCATTTTACCAACCTCGGAAGGACAAAAGGCTGAGTCAACCTTGAGTTGGTCAGGATCGAACTCCTGGCAGTCGGCAGAACTAGCAATAGCACTTATACTTACATACCACTTCACAGTGTTTTACAGCCCTCTCTAAGTGGTTTACAGAGTCAGCATACTACCCCCAACAATCTGGGTCCTCATTTTAAGGATGGAAGGCTGAGTCAACCTCGAGTCCTGTCAGGATCGACCTGCTGGCAGTGGGCAGAGTCAGACTGCAATACTGCCTTCTAACCACTGCGCCACCAGGGCTCCTGGGGCTTGATAATCTTCTCATCCCATTCTTTTCATTGGCTCACTTGCGCCAATCATCTTTTAGTATGAGAAAAATCTCTTGTGGTCCGAAAGGAAATCAACCGTGGCTGTTCTTTGGAAGGACAGATAAAGCTCAAATACTTTGGCCACTAAATGAGAAGAGTGGACTCCTTGCAAAAGACCCCCATGCTTCTACCCTTGAAAGAAAGATTTAAACCAGACAAAAAAGAGTTATGGGTTTGATTTTGTGAGAAACGAATTGGAAATCCTACTGTGTGATAGCCATGAGCATTCTTACCAAAGTTTATAAATTGTTATTGAATTTGAATTTGGAGAATGAATAGGTAAAACACTCCAGTGGGCAAGGAACTTGGGATACAATGCCACGCTTGAACCATGGGAGAATATGTGGATGAAAAATTTACATTAAATTATAATTTCAAAGAAAAACCATATACGGTGATATATTCTTGGTACTGAACGCCAGATAAGTTGTATAAAGGTATTTCAAATGAATGTTGGAAATGTAAAAGTAAAGGAAGAGGATTCACATCTTAATCCAGAGGATTCTCAAAGTGAATATAAAGATAAAACCGGAAACCTTTCTTTTGAGTGTAATATAAAAAGACTTGGAAAAAGAAATTGGAACTTTTATGTTATATATGTTGACGGCAGCAAGATTGCTTTATGCACAAAAATGGAAGGATACTTTGATTCCTACAATGGATGAACGGCTGCAGGAGTTGATGGGGTTAGCAAAGATCACTTAACTGTCTGCTTTGATGAAAGGAAAAAACAACAACACCACAATTACTTTTCTTTCTACTTGGAAACCACTTCTGGACTTTGTGCTTGAGGTGGGAAAAAAAAATGAAACTTTGGTTTTGGGTTTTACCAACTAGATGGGTTTATTGATACAGAAATGGCTTGATTATAATATTATGTTAAAAGAAAAAGTTGAGGTTTGATGTTATCTTATTCTGCTTGCACCAGAGGGAGTCAGAAGCCAGTGCCTGTTCTTTCTTTCTTTCTTTCTTTCTTTCTTTCTTTCTTTCTTTCTTTCTTTCTTTCTTTCTTTCTTTCTTTCTTTCTTTCTCCCCTTTTTCCTACACTTTTCCCTCCCCCATCTTTCCTACTATTTTCTTTTGCATTTTTATATCTTATAGCAGTGTTTCCCAAATTTGACAATTTTAAGGCATGAGGACTTCAACTCCCAGAATTCCATAGCCAGCGTTGCTGGCTGTGGAATTCTGGGAGTTGAAGTCCACATGCCTTAAAATTGTCAAGTTTGGGAAACACTGTCTTATAGTATGGTATTAATCCATAAATAAACGATAAAAAAGGATCCTGATGCTGGGAAAGATTGAAGGCCAAAAAGGAGAAGAGGATGGCTAGATAAAAGTCTGTGGAGATTCTCAGTCAAATGTGCTTTTCCAGGAGGCACCTAGACATTCTTGTTTTTCTTTGAAGACGTTTCACTTCTCATCCAAGAAACTTCTTCAGCTCTGACTGGAGGGTGGGAGTGGAAGGATTTATACTCCTTGCGGACAGCTGGTCATTTGCATTCTTTTAGAGCAGTGGTTCTCAACCTTTTTAATGCCGCGACCCCCAACCGGTCATAAGTCGAGGACTACTCAACCGGTTGTAAGTCGAGGACTACTCAACTGGTGCAGCACCGTTTGCAGAATGGGACTTTTGGAGGGCTCAGCAGGGCAGAGACAGCCTGGACAATTCCTATTGGCTTTGGAAAGCCAATAGAATTAAGACTCTATTCAAGAGAGTCTATTCTATTGGCTTTCAACAGCCAATAGAATAAAAGGGAATAGCACAGCTAAGGAAAAGGGGAAAAAAATGGCGGACTGCGTTGTTTGGCGACCCCCGTGAAATGGTCGTTCGACCCCAAATGGAGTCCCGACCCACAGGTTGAGAACCACTGTTTAGAGAGTCCTTGAGGCCACCTGGATGTTTACCTGTGTCCTCAGGGTCACCTGTGTAGGGCACGTGGGTGTGGAGTCAAATGGGTGTGAAGGCTCCACACCTATTTGCACCACTCAGGTGACCCTGAGGACACAGGTAAACCTCCAAGTTGCCTCAATGACTCTCTAAAAGAATGCATCTCTCTGCAAGGAGTATAAATCCTTCAGTTCCCTACCATCCAGTCAGAGCTAAAGAAGCTTCTGGGATGAGAAGCGAAACGTCTTCAGAGAAAAACAAGAAAGTCCAGTTGCCTCGTGAAAAAGCACCTTTGGGACAACCATGTCCTGGATGACTGAGAAGCTCCATAGACAGCTGTTCAACTTTGACATAGGTGGCTTCTTTGAACTGAACAGCCGAAACTGAACAGTCAAAATTGAACAGCCGTCTCTCAATAGAGGGGGAGAGATATGATATTATCTATCTCCAGTCTACAACACAGTCCTTTCAGCAGTTCCAAGTAGACTTTACAACCATTTGCACCACTCAGGTGATCCTAAGGATGCAGATAAACCTCCAAGTGGCCTCAACAACTCTCTAAAACAGGGGTCTTCGACTTCAGCCCTTTGATGACTTCTGGACTTCAACTCCCAGAATTCCTCAGCCAGCGTGCCTGGCTGACGAACTCTGGGAGTTGAAGTCCACAAGTCAAGGGGTCTTTCAACTTGGCCCTTTTATGAGTTGTGGACCAACTCCCAGAATTCCCTGTCTTAAATCTAACAAACAAAATGGAGGCTGGCTAAAAAATTCTGGGAGTTGAAGTCCACAAGTCATAAAAGGGCCAAGTTTGAAGACCCCTGTTTTAAATCTAACAAACAAAATGGAGGCTGGCTGAGGAATTCTGGGAGTTAAACTCCACAAGTCATAAAAGGGCCAAGTTTGAAGACCTCTGTCTTAAATCTAACAAACAAAATGGAGGCTGGCTAAGGAATTCTGGGAGTTGACGTCCACAAGTCATAAAAGGGC
This sequence comes from Crotalus tigris, assembly GCF_016545835.1. NCBI lineage: Eukaryota > Metazoa > Chordata > Lepidosauria > Squamata > Viperidae > Crotalus > Crotalus tigris. Next base: position 373,798 of record NW_024098373.1, read on the forward strand.
CAAGTTTGAAGACCCCTGTTTTTAATCTAACAAACAAAATGGAGACTGGCTGAGGAATTCTGGGCGTTGAAGTCCTCAAGTCATAAAAGGGCTGAGCTTGAAGACCCCTGCTCTAAAAGAATGCAAATGGCCAGCCGTCTGCAAGGAATATACCATCCAGTCAGAGCCGAAGAGGCTTCTCGGATGAGAAGTGAAATGTCTTCAAAGAAAAACAAGAATGTCCAGTTGCCTTCTGAAAAAATCACCTTTGGGACAGATGGTTAGATATTGTCATCAATGAAACGAATATGAATCTGGGCAACTCTGGGAGGGTTTTGGTGTGCTGTGGTCCATGGAGTTGCAAAGCATTGGATACGACTTAGTGACTGAACAACAACAATCTCTTGTGGAATCTTCCAAGAAGTTTTCATTCTGATATTCCTCCATTTGCTGCCTAATGAAGACATCTTCCTGAACAAGTCCTTGTAGCTCTGGGTTTTGTGTTTAAAGTGGTTTTCATGTACTCCGACATTCATTCACACCCCTATACAGCTTCATGGAACAAGGTACCCTGTTTACATGGAAACCAAACAATGACAAAACTGTATACAACAAGGCGGTAAGAAGGGTAGTTTGTGGTTCACTATCTGTGTGGTGATCCAGCACCGGACATGTGTCAGGATGTAAGGCAACATTATTTAAAGCAGGGGTCTTCAAACCTGGCCCTTTTATGACTTGTGGACTTCAACTCCCAGAATTCCTTAGCCAGCCTCCATTTTGTTCATTAGCTTTAAGACAGGGGCCTTCAAACATGGCCCTTTTATGACTTGTGGACTTCAACTCCCAGAATTCCTCAGGCAGCCTCCATTTTGTTCGTTAGATTTAAGACAGGGGCCTTCAAACTTGGCCCTTTTATGACTTGTGGACTTCAACTCCCAGAATTCCTCAGCCAACCTCCATTTTGTTTCTTAGATTTAAGACAGGGGTCTTCAAACCTGGCCCTTTTATGACTTGTGGACTTCAACTCCCAGAATTCCTCAGCCAGCGTAATTTGGAAGCTCACCCCATTCTCCGTTGGTCTGTTAGGAAGCCCAATTTATTTTAGGCTTAATTTTCAGGCTGCTTCATCCTGCTCATTTCTGGGGTAAAACATTCCCCCACTACTCCACACCCCATTCTTACTACTACTACTATTATTATTTTGCAGAAGGGTGCGTATTTGTAAGAAAATGAAAGCAATGATTCATTGCAGTCTGTGGTATGTACCTTAAATTACTTTGTTCCTGAGTTGTTGTCTTTTTCCTTTGTTCATTCTCACCTCTGTTAAGCTGCATTACTGCGAAAACCTGTCGTGCTGCTTAGCCAAACTGAGAAACAGGAGATGAATAAGCTAACTACAGCTAAAGACACCTGTTTGCTTATGAGTAACCTGTTTTCTCCAATATATATATATAATTTTATTATATTATTATATAATTTTGGGCCAGGAGATGGTGAATTCTAGTTCCACCTCAAGCATGACAGCCAGCTGGATGACTTGGGGCCAATGCCTAGGAGATGGTGAGTTCTAGTTCTGCCTCAAGCATGATAGCCAGCTGGGTGACTTGGGGCCAATCACTAGGAGATGGTGAGTTCTAGTTCTGCCTTAAGCATGACAGCCAGCTGGATGACTTGGGGCCAATCACTAGGAGATGGTGAGTTCTAGTTCTGCCTCAAGCATGATAGCCAGCTGGGTGACTTGGGGCCAATCACCAGGAGATGGTGAGTTCTAGTTCTGCCTCAAGCATGACAGCCAGCTGGATAACTTGGGACCAATCACCAGGAGATGGTGAGTTCTAGTTCTGCCTCAAGCAGGACAGCCAGCTGGATGACTTGGGGCTAATCACCAGGAGATGGTGAGTTCTAGTTCTGCCTTAAGCAGGACAGCCAGCTGGATGACTTGGGGCCAATCACCAGGAAATGGTGAGTTCTAGTCTCGTCTTAGGTATGAAAGCCAGCTGAGTGACTTGGGGCCAATCATTTTCTCTCAGCCTAATCCACCTGACCAGGTGGGGAAAATAGAAGGAGGAAAGAAGTATGTTTGCCACCTTGAATTATTTATAAACACAATAAAGGCGGGATAAATATAAAATTAGATACACAAATAAAAAGCCCAAGCTGGACCACTATTAAAGCATCTGCTTCAGTCCGAGCATCGTGGAACTTAAAAGGAGTTGAGAAGTTGTCACCAAACTGAATGAGAAATGTCATATAGGGCAGGGGTCTTCAAACTTGGCCACTTTAAGACTTCCCAGAATTCCTTAGCCAGCCCTTGGTTATAGTTTAGCCCAAGTTTATTTCAATCACCAAGAAGCCAATTTATCCTTCTCAGCCCAAATTATTTCAGAAGAATGGCCATGAGACGGCAAAAAGAGTGCCTTGAATTCCTTGAGAAAAACATAGTCACGATATTTTTAAAAATCACAAAAATGGCTGGGGCAGGGGTAGGCATCCTTGGCTCTTTTATGACTCGTGGACTTCAACTCCCAGAATTCCTGAGCCAGCCATGTTGAGGGGAAAGGGAGAGGTTTCATGCTGGCTCAGGAATTCTGAGAGTTGAAGTCCACGAGTCATAAAAGAGCCAAGGTTGCCTACCCCTGTCCTAAGGCCTCCTGTTTTAAGCGGTGAGCCTGCTAGACCAGGGGTAGGCAACCTTGACTCTTTTATGAGATGTGGACTTCAACTCCCAGAATTCCTGAGCCAGCATGGCTAAGCATGGTAACCTCTCCCTTTCCCCTCAGCATGGCTGGCTCAGGAATTCTGGGAGTTGAAGTCCATGAGTCATAAAAGAGCCAAGGTTTCCTAGCCCTGGCCTAGGAGGAATTTACCTCACACAGTGTTCTGTGGCTCCAGGAAGCCATTTTCTTCTTAATTTTCTTCTCCAGTTTCTTCCCATTGCTTCCGCCCCTCCCCCAAAAGGAAAAGTTGTTTTCAAACTGAACAACCACATCTTGTTCTTTGTGACCGATCAGTTGTTTGGATAAGGAGTGCGTTTCACATATAATCTGATTCTGCGATGCACAGATATAAATACTCTCGGCACATGGTGTGACTGCTAAGGGCTAAATAAACAAAATGTCCTTGGTGAAGTCCACCCAGGGAGCTCTGAGGACAGGTAGTCCTCGCCTCACGACCACAGTTCAGTCAGAATAGAGGTCGAAGGGACCTTGGAGGTCATCTAGTCCAACCCCCTGTTCAAGCAGGAGGTCCTAGACCATCCAGTCTCTTCTTAAAAGCCTCCCCTGATGAAGCACCAAACGTCTGGTGGCAAGCTGTTCCACTGGTTAATTGTCTTCCCTTTCAGGAAGTTTCTCCTTAATTCCAAGTTGCTTCTCTCCTTGATTAGTTTCCATCCGTTGCTTCTTGTTTTGCTTTCTGGTACGTTGGAGAATAATTTGGCCCCCTCTTCAATTTATTTTCAGAACAGGTTCAAAACTGGACTTCAAGATACTCTAAAGTAGGGGTTCCCAACCTTGGCAACTTTAAGACTTGTGGACTTCAACTCCCAGAATTCCCCAGCCAGCCATGCTTTCCTTTCCTTTCCTTTCCTTTCCTTTCCTTTCCTTTTGTTTCCTTCCCTTCTTGATTCCTTTCCTTTCCTTTCCTTCTTGTTTCCTTTCCTTTCTTTCCTTCCTTCCTTCCTTCCTTCCTTCCTTCCTTCCTTCCTTCCTTCCTTCCTTCCTTCCTTCCTTCCTTCCTTCTTTCCTTCCTTCCTTCCTTCCTTCCTTTTCTATCCTTTCTTTTCCTTTCTCTTCTCTCCCTATCTCCTATTCTTCCTCTCTCTTTTTCCTGATTCCCTTTCTCCTCCCTCCCTTCTGCCTCCGTTTCCTTCCCTTCCTTTTCCTTTCCTCTTCTCCTTTCCTTCCCTGTTTCCTTTCCTTCCTCTTTTTTCTTCTTCCTTTCCTTTCCTTTCCTTTCCTTCTCTCCTCCCCTCCCCTCCCCTCCCCTCCCTCCTTTCCTACCATGCCTGCCCACCATCTCTTTCATAAATTATGCTGCAACAACTGCGCTCCTCTGTCAGAAAACAGCTGATATCTGCTGGCTGGTTTCATTGATTGGGGAGGTGCTGCCACCTTCTGCCTGCAATTGAATATCAAAAGTGTCCAATGGAGCAAAGGGGCTGTCGCCTCTGTCTCTGTTTCTGGTCCCGTCCGCTGCCTCCGGATGCCTTCATCCGATGGTCTTGTCCCCTCCTCCCCCCCCCGTTAGGGGCAAGCCCACAGAGGCTTGACAGACAGACCCCCCTACCAGGGCTCCACCTGGAAGGCAAGAAGAGATGCACAATTAGTCATGAACTATGGCGGATGACGCAGCTACCCCCCCCTCCTGGTTTATTGGGATTCCGTCGGCGGAATAGTCTCGGCAAACGGGGGGGGGGCTTTTATGTCCGCTTTCCCCACCCATGACGCGTCCGTGACAGGGTACCCCAACTACTTGTTCTCTGTAACAACCTTTTGTACATGAAAATCCAAACCAATTGCCATTCCTCTCTACACGTAGACCAGACATGTCAAACACAAGGCCTGGAGGCCGGATGCGGGCCGCAAAGTGGTTTCATGTGGCCCGCGAAGCCATCCTGGAAACAGTGAGGGAACGGCCCCCGCTGCCTTGGCCCTGGCCCAGGCCGGCCGGGAGCCAATGTACAATTTTGTGGTGGCCATCTATGCTGAAATGTATTCAGTCTTAGCTCCACAAGGCCATCTGGAAACAGCGAGGAACCAGCCCCTGCTGCGTCGGCTCCATCCCCTGGTTGCATGCTGGGGAGGGGTCACCCTTTGTGAGGAATGAAGCAATGCACCATCGCCTGGAAGTGGCCAGCAAATGGCCCTCGCCTACTTCACTTATCCGGCTTGATGGACTCTGCCCTGGTCCCACCCCCTTTTGCCAGAGACCCTCAGATCTGTCCCATTCCTGCCCAGGCCCCCACAGGCACCCTTGACACGAATGATGTAGAGCTGGCCACGCCCACCCAGTAGGCTGCACCCACCCTGGCCACACCCACCCAGACCCCCCCGAGGGCAACCGCAATGCTGATGCGGCCCTTAATGAAATTGAATTTGACACCCCTGATGTAGACATGGTCTGAACTTTTTTTAATTAGGTATAATTCCAGAAAAAATTGATAAACAAAGTGTGTATGTAACATTACATGTATTAACAGCAGCAAGGATTATATTTGCTCAGGCCTGGAAAAATGAAAAAAACACCATTGGATGAAGAGATAATCAAGAAAATACTGGACTGTGCTGAAATGGTTAAATTTACATTGAGGATCAAAGAAGACTCAGAATATTTTCAAACATGGAACTTATTTTATCTATGGGTAGAGAAACGGGATAGAGAGTAAGAACTTAACTTGTATTACTAAGCAAAACAAATCAACCCAGGCAACACGTTGTTCATTAAGCACTAATGGATTGTAATACTAGAAAATTAATACAATACTTTGAAAAAAACAAGAAGTTTTGTATCTGTTGAAATGACAAAGCGCGTCCAGACAAATGTAAACTGTGATAAACAAGACGCAGTTTTAGTTGTGTCCACGCTGCACCTTTCATCTGGTTAATGGATTAATTTATTTGCCTAGTAATCTAAACCATTAAACTAATGAAATAGGCTGGATTTTCACGACATCGAGTGAAAAAAATGATACAGATCAAACTCAGTATTATACAGATAGTCCTCAATTAGCGACCACAGTTGAGCCTCCAAATTTTATATGGCTAAGTGACAAAATTTGTGTTTTGCCCCATTTTACAACTTTTCTTGCCACATTTGTTGAGTGAACCATTTTAGTTGTTAAGTGGGTAACATCGCTGTTAAGTGCATCTGGCTTCCCCATTCATTGCCTTTGCTTGTCAGAAGATCACCAAAGTGGATCCCGGGGGACACTGCAACCGTCATAAATAAGAGTCAGTCACAAAAACAGTCTCAAGCCACTTTTTTCAGTGCTGTTGTAACTTCAGTCACTAAATGAACTGTTGTAAATCAAGAACTAGCTGTAATTAACCACATTCATTTCCTGCCTGAGCAGAGGGTTGGACTAGATGACCTCCAAGGTCCCTTCCAACATTATTATTATTATTATTATTATGGATCATCGGTTGTGGGGCTTGTGTACTCTGAGGAAGATGAGAGCTCTGCCAGAGGTGGTTGTTGTTGTTGCTGTTGTTGTTATTATTATTTAATGCAGGGGTCTTCAAATTTAGCTCTTTGATGACTTGTGGACTTCAACTCCCAGAATTCTTCAGCCAGCGTGCTTGTTTGAGGAATTCTGGGAGTTGAAGTCCACAAGTCATCAAAAGGGCCAAGTTAGAAGACCCTTGATTTGTGACACAAAGTTGTTTTGTGGAGTTTACCCTGAATAACAGGCGCCATTGAAAAGATTAATTTCCTTCTTCCCATAGCATGCAGCAAGTTCTGTTTCCAGCTGCTTTAGGCTATGCCAGATTACCAGAGTCTGATTATTTGCTGCAATGACTGCCCAGGATTTTTTCTGGTTGTGTTTCGACACACAACAAGCCGCAGCCCAGATATGACTAGGTATGTTCACTCTGCCACGAGCAATGAATTGATCCCCGGGCACCGCACCCACAAGGACGTAGGTATTCACACACCCTTTGGTATATTTTTTCATATTTCTTTCGTATTCTGCCCATTTTCCTTGATTCAGTCGGCGAAACTGGGGCACGATGTTGGTTAAGGTGAAGGTTGCGGCTTTACCCTCCCGATCCGGTTGATGGGACACAGGCAACAAGTGTCCCCTGTCGTAGATAGAAGTCTGTTTGTAATCCTCGGAAAGAGCCTGGCTGTTTGCAAGGAGCCTGTGGTTAATTTTGCAAGTCTCTTCGGCTTCCATGCTTCTTTGCCTACGCTCCCAAGGCAGGGCAAGCTAGGAATAAGGAATGACAAGCAATGGGTTTGGTTAATGTTCACACAGCACTGAACCAGACACTCTGAATCTGGGAAAAGATCTACCATGAATCAGCTAGGGCAGGGATAGGCAGCCTTGGCTCTTTTATAACTGGTGGACTTCAACTCCCAGAATTCCTGAGCCAGCCATGCTGAGGGGAAAGGGAGAGATTTCCAAGCTGAGCCATGGTGGCTCAGGAATTCTGGGAGTTGAAGTCCACGAGTCTTAAATTAGCCAAGGATGAGAAACACTAAATCTAGACCAGGGGTAGGCAACCTTGGCTCTTTTATGACTGGTGGACTTCAACTCCCAGAATTCCTGAGCCAGCCACGCTGAGGGGAAAGGGAGAGGTTTCCAAGCTGAACCATGCTGGCTCGGGAATTCTGGGAGTTGAAGTCCCCGAGTCTTAAATTAGCCAAGGATGAGAAACACTAAGTCTAGACCAGGGGTAGGCAACCTTGGCTCTTTTATGACTGGTGGACTTCAACTCCCAGAATTCCTGAGCCAGCCACGCTGAGGGGAAAGGGAGAGGTTTCCAAGCTGAGCCATGCTGGCTCGGGAATTCTGGGAGTTGAAGTCCCCGAGTCTTAAATTAGCCAAGGATGAGAAACACTAAGTCTAGACCAGGGGTAGGCAACCTTGGCTCTTTGATGACTGATGGACTTCAACTCCCAGAATTCCTGAGCCAGTCAAGCTGAGGGGAAAGGGAGAGGTTTCCAAGCTGAGCCAGGCTGGTTCAGGAATTCTGGGAGTTGAAGTCCACCAGTCATAAAAGAGCCAAGGTTGCCTACCCCTAGTCTAGGGCATGGGATATGCAGTACTCTGCAAGAGGACTCTGCATACTTGGTAACCTTCAAATAGATTTGATAGCATCTTCCAGGCATCCCAGCCAACAGGCCAGTTAAGAGCCGTGGTGGACCTTGAGCTTGTTTGGAGGTTCTTGCAGGGGAGCACAGCTATCGTATACCCTTGACCGAAGATCGGTACACTTCTTCTATCTGGGATGGTCGTCCTCTTCCACCGAGCGCGCAGCTTCGGGAGGGACGCACATGGGGTGGTGAGGGAGGAAGGGGACACCCGCCTAATCAGCCAGATCAGCCGAATCAACCCTGGCAATCAATGGGGTGACAGATGTCGCAGCCAGATCGCCCTCACATCCTTTTAAAAGGAAGATTAAGTTTACTCCCCAACTGTTCCTTTTGGGAATTTTCGTGGACTTTAATGTTAAAGAAACTATTTTAATGTTGAATTTAATAACAGCAGCAAGATTACTGGTGGGTCAATATTGGAAGAAGGATACTCTGCCTTCTTTAGAGAATGGGTATTTAAGGTTTCTAATTTAGCAGAAATGGCTAAAATTTCTGCTTATTTAAAGGACCGTTCACAAGAGAGATATTTTAACGTATGGAGAAGATGGATAGAATATGTTCAGAAGAAATATGGAACTACAAAGTTTCACTTATTCTATGAGTAATGATTTTGTTTATAAACTTATGATGTTAAAGTTTGAAGAGAGTTAAGGGTTTTTATGATTTTGTTCATTGTATAATTAGTAAACTTAAATAGATTATGTTTAATATGTTTGCATAATCCTGTATTTTGCTCTGGGAAGTCGGGGGGGAGGGGGGTGGGGGGTGGATGGGTTGAAGTTTAAGTAGTTCAGATAAAGTAGAAATAGTCTTATTGTATATAATATTAATGTTTTAATTTTGAGAGAGGAACTGCTCGGGCATTTCCCCTGGACCGCATCAAGAGGGAGGAGAAGAAGGTGAGAAGTAAGTAGGAAGGTTGAGGTGAAGGAGGAGAGGGGGTGAGTGAAGAAAAAGAGGGAAAGAAGTAAGTTGGTTTGAGGTGGGATGCGGTTTGGGGGGAAATGGGCGGGCAAGACCGAATGTGGTGTGTATCAATTTGTTTTATTTTTTATCTGAAGTATTTGTAAGATTGTTATGTATTGTAAAGTTGAAAATAAAAATTTTTACAAAAAAAAAAAGAGCCGTGGTGGCGCAGTGGTTAGAATGCAGTATTGCAGGCTAATTCTGCTGACTGTCAGTAGTTCGATCCTGACCCGCTCAATTCTTCCAAGGTCAGTAAAATAAGGACCCAGATTGTTGGGGGCAATAGGTTGACTCTAGTAAACCGCTTAGAGAGGGCTGTAAAGCACTGTGAAGCGGTATATAAGTCTAAGGGCTATTGCTATTACTAACTCTGCTGGCTGCCAGGAGTTTGATTCTAACCAGCTCAACACTGACTCCGCCTTCCATCCTTCCGAGGTCAGTAAAATGAGGACCCAGATTCTTGGGGGCAATATGCTGACTCTAGTAAACTGCTTAGAGAGGGCTGTAAAGCACTGTGAAGTGGTATATAAGTCTAAGGGCTATTGCTAAGAAGGAAGGAAGGAAGGAAGGAAGGAAGGAAGGAAGGAAGGAAGGAAGGAAGGAAGGAAGGAAGGAAGGAAGGAAGGAAGGAAGTAAGTCACTGATGGTACAGTGGTTAGAATGCAGTACTGCAGGCAAACTCTGCCCACAGCCTGGAGTTCAATCCTGACCAGCTGAAGGTTGACTCAGCCTTCTATCCTTCCGAGGTCAGTTAAAAGGAGGACCCAGATTGTTGGGGGACAACAGGCTGACTCTGTAAACCGCTTAGAGAGGGCTGTAAAGGCACTGTGAAGCAGTATATAAGTCTAAGGGCTATTGCTATTGCTTTACTTGCATAAAAGCACATTTTAACCTCAAGAATACACCAAGGCAGAAGCTTGTCCACGCCGAGGATAAAATACCCAGACACCAACTGAGCAATGTGGTGTACTCAGTACAATGCCGTGAGCCATGTGCAGATCTGTACATTGGGGAAACAAACCACCACTTCACAAACTTGTGGCGCAACATAGGAGAGCAAACCCATCAGGATAGGAGTTCGCAGTCCGTCTGCATTTGAAAGATGAAGGCTGCCCTTTCGAAGACAGCAAAGTCCACATTTTGGACAGAGAGGACCCGCTGGTTTGAAAGAGGGGTCAAAGAGGCCATCTAGGTCAAAATTTAACAGCCCTCTCTCAACAGAGGGGAAGGGATACGACATCATCTATCTCCAGTCTACGACACCGTCCTTTCAGCAGTCCCAAGAAGGCTCCACACCCATTTGCACCACTCAGGTGACCCCAGGTAGCTTTAACGCCTTGCTAAAAGAAGGCAAATGACCAGCTGTCTGCAGGGGTATAAATCTTTTATACCACCATCCAGTCAGAGCTGAAGAAGCTTCTGGGATGAGAAGCAAAACATCTTCAAAGAAAAACAGACAGCCCAACTGGCGCCTGAAAAAGTACCTTTGGGATACACTTGCAGAGATTGGACAACCATTTGACTGGGATGGTATAACGTCTTCTGCTTTGAGCAGGGGGTTGGACTAGACCAGAGCTTTTCAACCTTGTCACCCATTGTACCACTTTTAGGATAGGGCAACATCCGAGGACCACCAGTCGCCTAGCAAGGGGTCAAAAACTTGAGGACCAAAAAAAAAAAAGGAAAAAAGTGATGAAGTACAGGTAGTCCTCGACTTACAACAGTTCACTTAGTGACTGTTTGAAGTTACAATGGTACTGAAAAAAGTGCCCCCCAAGACACAGCCGAGCAACACACCTGCCTGCCTGCCTGGCCTCGCTCTTCCTCCTGTCCGAGGTTTTCATTGTTGTGAGCATTTCTGTTGAGGATTGGCAGCGGGGGTGGTGTGGGGGGGTTGTTTGGTTTTTATTCCCCCCCCTGTCTGCTGGGTGGTTGCAGCAGGTTTTGGTCACTTCACATGACCCTGGGACACTGTGACCGTCATAAATATGAATCAGTTGCCAAGCATCTGAATGTAAATCACAAGACCCTGGAGAGGCTGGAACATTCCAGCTGATCGGCGCTTCTTCTGGGCTCAGCAGAAGCGCCAGGATCAGTGTTGCTTTCCAGCTGATCGGTGCTCCTTCAGGGCTCAGCAGAAGGGCCAGGATCAGCGCCGAGCTCCAGCTGGAGCCTGGCGCTGATCCTGGTGCTTCCACTGAGCCCTGACAGCCCCGAAGAAACGCCGATCAGCTGGAGCCTGGCACTGATCCTGGCGCTTCCGCTGAGCCCTGACAACCCTGCAGCTCCAGCCGTCTCTCGCTCAGGCTTGTGCGGTGCTGCCACCGGTTCAGCTCATTCCCCTCCCCCGCTACCACTTTTCTAGGATGGTCACATACCCCCTGCCAGGTGCCAATGTACCACAGGTGGTACCCGTACCACTGGTTGAAAAGCCCTGGACTAGAAGACCTCCCAGTGTCCCTTCCAGTCCTACAATTCTATGATTCCACGGTGGCCTTCAGATAGATTGGAATAGCATCTTCCACGCTTCCCTGAGAATTCTGGAAATTGAACCCCCAGATAATCCCTCTTGGGTAAGTTAAACTATCCTTTAGTGGAGAACACATATTGCTCAAGCTTGAAATTTTTTGGGTTCTGGGTTCTCCCTAAACTTGTTTGTTTGAAGAAAGAAAGCTCCTGGTGAACTCCTAGGATTTATTACGCACAAACAATTCTTAAATTCCTGTCTTCCCTGATTTCCTAATGTCGGACTGTTCCTTTAAAGTTGCCTCCGTTTCAGGAAAGTCTAGCTTCCAATAGGAACTCCTTTTACCTGTGGTTCGATTTTCCACTCATCTTTTCTTCTCCTCCCGCCTGGTTGATATTTATACGCCGAGAATAGAGGGATGTGCCGCTCTTTGTCGTACATTGTGGCAAATAGATACTTGCCCTGATAGTACTGGCAGATTGTGGCCAGATTCTTCGGCATCAGGGACAATTTGGGGGGTTTTTGATTCAAAAAGAACTGAGTGCAGGTTTTGAAGTTCCTCACCACCTCCCCAGTGGCAGGCACGCGAAAAGAGGCAGCAGCCAGAGAGAGGCTCCATAGCAGCCACATGGCCGCGCGCTTGGTCGGTTGGTCCTTCAAGTGGGATTTTTCTGCCTGAAAAAGAGAAGAATAATTATAAAGCTCTGATTTAGTAATAGTAATAGTAGTAAAGTTGGAAGGGACCTTGGAGGTCATCTAGTCCAACCCCCTGCTCAGGCAGGAAACCCTACATCATTTCGGACAAATGGCTGTCCAGTCTCTTCTTAAAAACTTCCAGTGTTGGAGCATTTACTGCTTCTGGAGGCAGGCTGTTCCACTGATTAATTGTTCTCACTGTCAGGAAGTTTCTCCTTAGTTCTAGGTTGCTTCTCTCCTTGATTAGTTTCCACACGTTGCTTCTTGTCCTGCCTTCAGGTGCTTTGGAAAATAGCTTAATTTCCTCTTCTTTATGGCAGCCCCTGAGATATTGGAATACTGCTATCATGTCCCCCCTTGTCCTTCTCTTCGTTAAACTAGACATACCCAATTCTAGCAACCGTTCCTTATATGTTTTAGCCTCCAGTCCCTAATCATCTTTGTTGCTCTTCTCTGTACTCTTTCTAGAGTATCAACATCTTTTTTACATCGTGGTGACCAAAACTGGATGCAGTATTCCAAGTGTGGCCTTACCAAGGCATTGAAGAGTGGTATTAATACTTCACGTGATCTTGATTCTATCCCTCTGTTAATGCAGCCTAGCACTGTGTTGGCCTTTTTGGCAGCTGCAGCACACTGCTGGCTCATATTTAGATGATTGTCTACTAGGACTCCGAGGTCCCTCTCACAGTTACTACTATTGAGCATGGTGCCACTTATGCTGTACTTGTGCATTTGGTTTTTCTTGCCTAAATGTAGAACCTTGCTTTTTTCACCATTGAATTTCCTTTTGTTAGTTAGTGCCCAGTGTTCAAGTCTGTCCAGATCCTTCTGTATCTGAAGCCTGTCTTCTGGAGTGTTGGCTATTCCTGCCAGCTTGGTGTCGTCTGCAAATTTGATGAGTTCCCCATCTATCCCTTCATCCAAATCGTTGATGAAGATGTTGAAGAGTACTGGGCCCAGAACAGAGCCCTGGGGCATTTAGCCATTCTTCCTTTTCCTTGAAGAACTGAAGAAGACCTTGAAGTTGGGCTTGGCCATGGGCAAATGAGGTCCAGCAACCTGGTCAGATGGAGGCCAACCAGATGGCTTACCGTCTAGATGGGAAAGCCAGAATGTAGGAAGAGAAGAGTAGGGGTAAACAGGTAAAGAAGAGAAGGACGAAGAAAGAAAGGAAAATGGGATAGGAAAAAAGGAGAGGAGAGGAGAAACAGATAAAGAAGAGAAGGGTGAGGAAAGAAATGGAAAGGGAAAGGAAAAGAAGGGGAGGGGAGGGGATGGAAGGGAAGGAGAGGAGAGGAGAGGAGCAGTGAAGAGCAGTGGGAAAGCAAAGCAAAGGAAAGGAAAGCAAAGCAAGAAGGAAAAAGAGGAAGGAAAGGAAACAGGGAAGGAAGGGAAGGGGAAAGGAGGAAAGGAAAGGAAAGGAAAGGAAGAAGGAAAAAGAGGAAGGAAAGGAAACAGGGAAGGAAAGGGAAGGGAAAAGGAGGAAAGGAAAGGAAAGGAAAGAAGGAAAAAGAGGAAGGAAAGGAAACAGGGAAGGAAGGGAAGGGGAAAAAAGGAAAGGAAAGGAAAGGAAGAAGGAAAAAGAGGAAGGAAAGGAAACAGGGAAGGAAGGGAAGGGAAAAGGAGGAAAGGAAAGGAAGAAGGAAAAAGAGGAAGGAAAGGAAACAGGGAAGGAAGGGAAGGGGAAGAGGAAAAGAAAGGAAAGGAAAGGAAGAAGGAAAAAGAGGAAGGAAAGGAAACAGGGAAGGAAGGGAAGGGGAAGAGGAAAAGAAAGGAAAGGAAAGGAAGAAGGAAAAAGAGGAAGGAAAGGAAACAGGGAAGGAAGGGAAGGGAAAAGGAGGAAAGGAAAGGAAAGGAAGAAGGAAAAAGAGGAAGGAAAGGAAACAGGGAAGGAAGGGAAGGGAAAAGGAGGAAAGGAAAGGAAAGGAAGAAGGAAAAAGAGGAAGGAAAGGAAACAGGGAAGGAAGGGAAGGGGAAAAAAGGAAAGGAAAGGAAAGGAAGAAGGAAAAAGAGGAAGGAAAGGAAACAGGGAAGGAAGGGAAGGGAAAAGGAGGAAAGGAAAGGAAGAAGGAAAAAGAGGAAGGAAAGGAAACAGGGAAGGAAGGGAAGGGGAAGAGGAAAAGAAAGGAAAGGAAAGGAAGAAGGAAAAAGAGGAAGGAAAGGAAACAGGGAAGGAAGGGAAGGGGAAAGGAAAAGAAAGGAAAGGAAAGGAAGAAGGAAAAAGAGGAAGGAAAGGAAACAGGGAAGGAAGGGAAGGGGAAAAGGAGGAAAGGAAAGGAAGAAGGAAAAAGAGGAAGGAAAGGAAACAGGGAAGGAAGGGAAGGGGAAAGGAAAAGGAAAGGAAAGGAAAGGAAGAAGGAAAAAGAGGAAGGAAAGGAAACAGGGAAGGAAGGGAAGGGGAAGAGGAAAAGAAAGGAAAGGAAAGGAAGAAGGAAAAAGAGGAAGGAAAGGAAACAGGGAAGGAAGGGAAGGGGAAAGGAAAGGTGAAAAGGAAAAGGAAAATGAAGAAAAAAGAAAACGGTGGGAAAGAAAGAGGGAAGGGAAAGAGAGGAGAAGAGGAGAAGGAGAAGGAGAAAAGTAGTGGTAAACAGGTAAAGAAGAGAAGGGTGAGGAAAGAAAGGGAGAGGAAGAGGGAAAGGAAAAGAAGGGGAGGGGAGGGGATGGAAGGGAAGGAAAGGAAAGATGAGAGGAGAAGAGGAAAGGAAAGGAAAAAAGGAAATGAAGAGCAAGGGCTCTCATTAGGAAAAAATAGGAGTTTAATTGGGGGGGGCTCAGCTGAGGAGAAGGAAGAGGCAGAAGTGAGAGGAGGAAGAACAGGATGGTGGAGAGTTTGTTGCTGTTTTCTGATTGCATTTGACAGCTTCCAAGTTACTACAGACATACACAAAAACACATTTCCCCCCCCCCTCCATACACACATCTATCAGTGAAGATCGGCAAGCACAGGAAGTGAGAAGCAGAGCTGAGGGAAGGTCTGAGGAAACACAGAAGGTGGTTTAGCTAGAAGACCTATGTTAAGATCTGGCCCTTCAGAACAGATTCTGGGTCTGTTTCTGGAGCCTTGGATGAAGAACAGAAGCTCCAGCCACAAGAACTGCTGAATTCATTCTTTGCATCTATCATCATGCAAAAAGAAAATACAAATCAACTTCTTGTTGTTAGTTGCGAAGTTGTGTCCGACCCGTCGCGACCCTAAGGACAACGTTCCTCCAGGCCTTCCTGTCCTCTACCATCTTCTGGAGTCCATTGAAGCTCACACCTCCTGCTTCAGGGACTCCATCCAGCCACCTCCTTCTCTGTCGTCCCCTTCTTCTCTTGCCCTCCATCTTCCCCAGCATTAGGCCCTTCTCCAGTGAGTCCTTCCTTCTCATTAGGTGGCCAAAGGACTTGAGGTTCAACTTCAGGATTTGGCCTTCTAAAGAGCAGTCAGGGTTGATCTCCTCCAGGACTGACCGGTTGGATCGCCTTGCAGTCCAGGAGACTCGCAGGAGTCTTCTCCAGCACCAGAGTTCAAAGGCCTCCATTCTTTGGCGCTCAGCCTTTCTTATGGTCCAACTTTCACAGCCATGCATTGCGACTGGGAAAACCATGACCCCCCCCCCCGGTAAAAGACAGTCTATGAATGCAAATTAAAACAAGCAAAAATGAAATAAGTGAACACCTGTCAGCTCTAGATGGAGTCAGATCTCTGGGTCCTGATGGATTACATCCCAGAGTTTTGAAAGAACTGGCAGACATGATCGCAAAACCTTTGATCCACACTTTTCAAAGTTCTTGGAGCACGGGGGAATTGTCTGAGGACTGGAAAAGAGCTGATGTGGTCCCCATCTTCAAAAAAAGGGGGGAGGAGGGAAACAGATCCAGGAAATTACAGACCAATCAGCCTGACATCAATACTTGGGAAGATCTCGGAAAAGATAATCAAGAAACAAATCTGCAAACACCTAGAAGCAGACAAATGTTATATAGCCAGTAGCCAACGTGGGTTTGTCA
The DNA here is from genome assembly GCF_016545835.1 of Crotalus tigris. Lineage (NCBI taxonomy): Eukaryota > Metazoa > Chordata > Lepidosauria > Squamata > Viperidae > Crotalus > Crotalus tigris. Next base: position 389,723 of record NW_024098373.1, read on the forward strand.
AAAACAGATCATGCCAAGCAAATCTTATTTCATTCTTTGATTAAAGTGCTGTGGCCATAGTATACTTAGATAACCACGATGTAAAAAAGATGTTGAGACTCTAGAAAGAATACAGAGAAGAACAACAAAGATGATTAGGGGACTGGAGGCTAAAACATATAATGAACAGTTGCTGGAATAAGCTTTGTCTAGTTTAATGAAGAGAAGGATAAGGGGGGACATGATAGTAATGTTCCAGTATCTCAGGGGCTGCCCCAAAGAAGAGGGAGTCAAGCTATTCTCCAAAGCACCTGAAGGCAGGACAAGAAGCAACAGATGGAAACTAATCAAGGAGAGAAGCAACCTAGAACTAAGGAGAAACTTCCTGACAGTTACAACAATTAACCAGTGGAACAACCTGTCTCCAGAAGCTGTGAATGCTCCAACACTGGAAGTTTTTAAGAAGAGACTGGACAGCCATTTGTCTGAAATGCTATAGGGTTTCCTGCCTGAGCAGGGGGTTGAACTAAATGACCTCCAAGGTCCCTTCCAACTTTATTACTATTATTATTATTACTACTACTACTACTACTACTACTACTACTACTACTACTACTACTACTACTACTACATCTTTGCATGCAGCAGCAGCCAAAAAGCCAATGCCATCCTAGGCTGCATTAACAAAGGGATAGAATCAAGATCACATGAAGTATTAGTACCACTTTACAAAGCGTTAGTACAGCCACACTTGGAATACTGCATCCAGTTTTGGTCACCAGAATATTAAAAAGATGTTGAGACTCTGGAAAGAGTGCAGAGGAGAGCCACAGAGATGATTAGGGGACTGGAGGCTAAAGCATATAAGGAAGGGTTGCTGGAATTGGGTATGTCTAGTTTAACGGAAAGAAGAACTAGGGGTGACATGATAGCAGTCTTCCAATATTTGAGGGGCTGTCACAAAAATGGGAGCAAACAATTTCCCAAAGCACCAGAAAGCAAGACAAGAACCAATGGATGGAAACTAACCAAGGAGAGAAGCATCATAGAACTAAGGAGAAATGTCCTAATGGTGAGAACAAGTGAAATGGCTGGCCTTCAGAAGTTGTGGATGTCCCATCCTTGGAGACCTTCAAGAAGAGACTGGACAGCCATTTGTCTGAATGATCTAGACTCTCCTGGTAGAGCAGGGGGCTGGACTAGAAGACCTCCAAGGTCCCTTCCAACATTCTACGTTCTGTGTTAAACTATCTAAAATTAATTTGCCTTTTCCACACCTTCCCCCGATATTTTATGATTCTATGATGTCCATCCATTTTCACTGGTAGAGTAACACTCCACGAGCGTCTCCTAGGGATCAACCAGATCCAACTTCTTATCCCTTGTATCCATCCGTTCTAATATTATTCCACCCTACACAGGACAGGTTTTGATATCAACTGATCACAATCACGTCTTCACTTACCTATTTCTTTGACGTGTTCCTCTTTTTCAAATGCCTCTGGTTATCGTTCTTCTCTGGATTGCTGATCTCCTTTTTAACGCGTTGCCCAAAACATCAAATCTGATTGAATCTGCCCAGAAAAGGCGGCGGGGAGGAGCTTTTGGGTCTGATGTCACAACACCGTATCTCCATGGCGGCCTTCTTTTTCAGAAGTCATAAATCTCCAGGCAGGAAACCCAGACACCGAGGGTTGTTTCCTGTCTTTGAAGGAAGAGACCATTGAGAAGTATTGAGAAGAAGAACTACTGGGAATCCTGGTTGCAAGATTTCATGTTTGTCCACATTAACCACAATTAGCTTTTAGCTGCTTTCAAAGGAAACAGTGGCATAAAAGCCAGGGGTTGAATATATCTGGGGTTTAAAAAGCTTAATTTGGAGATTTGCACAAAATGGTAATCATCATCATCATCATCATCATCAAAGTTGGAAGGGACCTTGGAGGTCATCTAGTCCAACCCCCTGCTCAGGCAGGAAACCCTATACCATTTCAGACAAATGGCTGTCCAGTCTCTTCTTAAAAACCTCCAGTGTTGGAGCATTCACCACTTCTGGAGGCAGGTTGTTCCACTGGTTAATTGTTCTCACTGTCAGGAAGTCTCTCCTTAGTTCTAGGTTGCTTCTCTCCTTGATGAGTTTCCATCCATTGCTTCTTGTCCTGCCTTCAGGCACTTTGGAGAATAGGTGGATCCCATCTTCTTTGGGGCAGCTCCTGAGATACTGGAAGACTGCTATCATGTCACACCTGGTCCTTCTCTTCATTAAACTAGACATACCCAATTCCAGCAAATGTTCCTTATATGTTTTAGCCTCCAATCCCCGATCATCTTTGTTGCTCTTCTCTGCACTCTTTCTAGAGTCTCAACATCTTTTTTACATTGTGGTGACCAAAACTGGATGCAGTATTCCAAGTGTGGCCTTACCAAGGCCTTGTAAAGTGGTATTAACACTTCATGTGATCTTGATTCTATCCATCTGTTAATGCAGCCTAGCACTATGTTGGCTTTTTTGGCAGCTGCAGCACACGGCTGGCTCATATTTAAATGATTGTCTACTAAGACTCCGAGATCCCTCTCACAGTTGCTACTATTGAGCAAGGTACCCCCTATACTACACCTATACATTTGGTTTTTCTTGCCTACATGTAGAACTTTACTTTTTTCAGCGTTGAATTTCCTTTTGTTAAATAGAGTCCAGTGTTCCAGTTTGTTCAGGTCCTCCTGTATCTTAAGCCTGTCTTCTGGAGTGTTGGCTATTCCTGCCAGCTTGGTGTCGTCTGGGGTTTAAAAAGTTTAGTTTGCACAAAATGGTCCTGACTTTGCTTGGGGCCTACAATGTAGCATCATCACTCACTGATAGAAGACTCACAAAGGTAAATAGGTACAATTAACCTTTTGGCTGCAGAAAGGAATGAAGGCATACCAATAAAAGAGAATATTTGCAGCTCAGGGTTGAAATGAGGGGTCTTCAGCGCTCTCTGAATTTGGCTGTTTTCCTGCAGACTTTTCATTACCCAACTAGGTAATATCAGCCGTGTTCGTGTCGTTCTGACAGACGAACCCAACCAAGTAAACATCTTGGAGGCATTCCGATCTCTTAGTGTAAAACTTTATTTAGCACAACAATTCAGCACAATGAAAGCAAAACCAGCTTTGGCCAGACCCCGCCCAAACTCCTAGAGCAGGGGTGTCAAACTCAATTTCATTGAGGGCCGCATCAACATTGCGGTTGCCCTCAGGGGGGCTGGGTGGGTGTGGCCAGGGTAGGTGTGGCCTACTGGATGGGCGTGGATGGAGTGGGAGTGGCCTACTGGGTGGGTGTGGCCAGCTCTACATCGTTCGCATCAAGGGTGCCTGTGGGGGCCTGGGCAGGAGTGGGACAGATCTGAGGGTCTCTGGCAGAAGGGGGTGGGCCCGGGGCAAGCGCCAAGGCATGGTCCATTTCTTCATTCCTCACAAAGGGTGACCCCTCCCCAGCATGCATCCAGGGGCCGGGGCCGACGCGGCAGGGGCTGATTCCTCGCTGTTTCCAGACGGCCTTGTGGAACTAAGACTGAATGTGTTTCAGCAGAGATGGCCACCACAAAATTGTACATTGGCTCCCGGCTGGCCTGGGCCAGGGCCAAGGCAGCGGGGGCCATTCCCTCACTGTTTCCAGGATGGCTTTGCGGGCCACATGAAACCACTTTGCAGGCCTCATCCGGCCCCCGGGCCTTGGGTTTGACATGTCTGTCCTATAGTAAAAGCATAGAATTCTCCTCTTGGTCAGCTTACATTGCCCAATCAAGCAGGAAAGTATCGTTATGAGAAAGCATCTTGAAGTCTAACCAGGAGCTTGGTAGATTGTCCTTGAATCTCACTGTCCAGCCTTTTGATCTTCTCAGCTCACGTTCCAATCCCTTCCCTCCCTCCCCCCAGGTTCATTGGCAAGTTGAGAAGCCATCATTTTCACACCAGCAAGGCTGTGCTCCGAAACTTGACAGTTAGAAGAGGATGGGGTTTGTGGAGTGGAGACACAGGATGTGGAGAAGGATTGTGGGGTCCTTGGTGCTCTCTGAGCTTGGTTGCTTTCTCACAGATGCTTCATTAACCAAACCAGGTATCATCAGTGCTAGAGGGGAGTGGGGTTCTGGAATAGAATAGAATAGAATAGAATAGAATAGAATAGTAGAATAGAATAGAATAGAATAGAGTAGAGTAGAGTAGAGTAGAGTAGAGTAGAGTAGAGTAGAGTAGAGAGTAGAGTAGAGTAGAGTAGAGTAGAGTAGAGTAGAGTAGAGTAGAGTAGAGAGTAGAGTAGAGTAGGGTAGAACAGAACAGAACGGAGTACAGTAGAATAGAATAGAATAGAATAGAATAGAATAGAATAGAGTAGAGTAGAGTAGAGTAGAGTAGAGTAGACTAGACTAGACTAGACTAGACTAGACTAGACTAGACTAGACTAGAATAGAATAGACTAGAATAGAATAGAGCTGGAAGGGACCTTGGAGGTCTTCTAGTCCAGCCCCCTGTCAAGCAGGAGAATCTATACCATTTCAGACAAGTGACTGTCTAGTCTCTTCTTAAATACCTCCAGTGATGGAGCACCCACGGTTTCTGAAGGCTGCTCCACTGGTTAATTGTCCTCACTGTCAGGAAGTTTCTCCTTAATTCCAGGTTGCTTCTCTCCTTGATTCATTTCTATCCATTGCTTCTTGTTCTACCTGCAGGTACTTTGGAGAAGAGGTTGATTCCCCCCCCCTCTTCTTTGGAGCAGCCCATTTGCACATTGACATCAAGCTCACCCCTTCACCTCATTCAGGAAATAACTAAGGGCTAAGCTTTTCTCTAGAACCTGCTTGCATGATGATTCAGTGGTTAACAGTCTTTGTCCACAATAACCATCATTAACAATGTTCTCCGGTCTCACAAGAAAGAAATGTCATGACTGCCTTATATAGAATCAGCAGGTGAAGCTGCCTGGGGTTTTAAGAGAAAAGCATAAGCTTTACAAAATCTGGTTGTCAACACTGCAAATACTGTATATTCTTGCTTTGACAATATGCAGAACTGTCTGGTATTTTTAGAGTTAATGCAGAGCATAAGAGAGAGGAAGTAAACCTTTGACCTTCACACTAATTGGATAACATGATACATGACAGCTAATTTAGGAAGGAATATGCTGATAATTTAACTGCTCAGAGGAAGAGAACTCAGATCTTAGCATAGACTTCGTTATGCCTGTGCCAACATTTTGAAGCAAAATAAAAGACTATTAAGGAAATCAATGCCTGGAAGTTCTTTGAAGTGTTTCATTAGCTGGAACCATAACACTGGTTCCTGCAATGTCCCCCATCATCTGATATCCATTATCCTGGGGAAGAGTGGAGGCTTTCCCTCCATCATTCAGTTTTGCATCTCAGATTGCTTTCATCTTTTTCCCTGGACGTGTTGGATCCCCTTCCACGCAACTACAGTTACCATTTTATTTTCTGAGCAAGGTTGGGAGGACTTTCTAGGACCCACAAAATGAAGACTACGCTTGAGGTTCTCCTTCTCTGGTTCCCTGCAGGCAAAAATATAAAATCTGGATTCTCCAAATCTTTAACACGTTATTTAAGATTTGATTTATTCAGCAGAAGGCTCGCATGATTGGCACGAGAAAACAAGAATGGTCTTTTTGCAGAAAATAAAGAAGTAACATTATTATTATTATTATTATGGATCATCGCACAGTCAGCCAGATGTTCAGACTGGATTTGGCATTTTGTCTACCTATCGAGTCCTTACCCAGGACCTGGGAGAGGCAGATGTGGATGTTTGATGGTATTACAGATATCGTCGCAGGATGGAAGCAGTTCCTAATAAGGCCGCCTTTTGCAATTGACTAATAGCGAATTTGTCAATGCCAATTGTGTTCATGTGAGCCGAGGTGGCGCAGCAGTTAGAGTGCAGTACTGCAGGCCACTTTAGCTGACTGTGTTCAGCAGGTCAGCAGGTTCAAATCTCACCAGCTCAAGGTTGACTCAGCCTTCCATCCTTCCGGGATAGGTAAAATGAGGACCCAGGTTGTTGGGGGCAATGTAAATATATATATATATATATATATATATATATATATATATATATATATATATATATATATATCTCCCCAAGATACACAAGGAAGGAACCCCACTCAGACCTATAGTCAGCTCCATAGGCTCACCTCTACAAAACCTAGCCAAATTTCTCGCCAAACAACTACAGCCCTATGCAGAATCCATTACCTCACACGTAAAAAACTCATTCCAGTTTATAGAGATCATAAAGAAACAAAACTTACAGCCCAGCGACCTACTAGTGAGCTTCGATGTCATATCCCTCTTCACACAAGTGCCTATCAAAGAAGCCTTGACAGCTATCCAAAACAAATATAACCCCCCCAAACACATCTTAGATCTGACCAACCACTGCCTATCCAACACATACTTCATCTATAATGGACAAAAATACAAACAAACAGAAGGAGCACCCATGGGATCACCCCTCTCACCTGTCATTGCCAACCTCTACATGGAACACTTTGAAACCCAAGCTCTAGAAAAATCGGATCACAAACCCAAACTCTGGCTCAGATACGTAGACGACACCTTCATAATCTGGCCACATGGGAAAGAAAAACTGGACAACTTCCTCACACACCTCAACAGCCTACACCCCAAAATACAGTTCACCATGGAAACAGAAGCTAACAACCAACTTCCCTTCCTGGATGTCTTAGTCTACAAGAAATCCAATGGCTCCCTAGGACACACCATCTACCAGAAGAAAACACACACAAACCGCTATCTGCACGCTCTCTCACACCACCACCCAGCACAGATCAACTCTGTAGCCAAGACACTCATCTCCAGAACAAAACGCTTAGCTGACGAACAACACCTAAAACCCGAACTACACACTCTCACCAATGTACTAACATCCAATGGATTCCATAGAAATAAGATTACAAACCTAATCCAAAAAGAAACCCCCACTAAAATCCAAGACAAAGAACAAGAAAACGGCAAAGCCATCCTCCCATACATAAAAGGCATCACAGACAGAATCAGTAAGATCCTCCATAAACACAACATCAAAACAGCATTCTGCACAAACAGAAAAATATCCACCATCCTTAGAAACCCCAAAGATAAAATTGAATTAGAAAATCAAGGAGTATACGAAATCCCATGCACCACTTGTCCCACCACATACATCGGACAAACCAACAGAAGAATAAGTGCACGCATTGAAGAACATAAGAACTCAATCAAAAAAGAGGAACCAACATCTTCCCTGGTCCAACACCTTAAAGCTACAGGACATGAAATTGACTTTAAAAATACCAGAACCATTGCCAAAAGTGAACATTTTAATAACAGAATAATCAGAGAAGCCATCGAGATAGAAAAACGCCCACACAGCATGAACAAGCGAGATGATACCTCCCGCCTACCAGCCATTTGGAAACCCGCCCTCATTGACAAACGACTCCCTAACACAAAAAATGATACCAGACCCACACTCACAAAAACCACACAGGAGGTCACCACCAAACATCCACGCAAAAAACAAACCCAAAGCCACACTGACTATGAGGCACGACCACAAACCAGAAGCCAGACCACAGCTGCATCATTAGCCACTTTAAACCCCCCCAATCCATACATGAAGCAAACTGACACCCTCCATGAAGAGGAAGCACGACCACGAACGCGAAGCCAAGGAATGGCAGGGCAGCCCAAAATCTTGAATCCCTCTGCAACTCAGACTAACCTGAGCACAACCAAACAGAACACTCCCCCAGCCAATCAGAGCACAGCCAACCCCCCAGCCAATCAGAGCACAGCCAACCCCCCAGCCAATCAGAGCACAGCCACGCCCCTAACCAATCAGAACACACCTCCACCCAATCAGAACACAGCCAAGCTCCCACCCAATCAGTTCATACCCCCACTGGCAGTTAAAAGGAAGAAACAGCTAAGACCACACATTGCTGCTCGAGGCACGAAGCTGAAAGCACCAGCCTGAAGATGACGAATGGGACTTCGTCGAAACGTCGCCAAGACACTTCCAATTTTACGTGGGAGAAAAAACCCGAACAACCAAAGACCTACATACAAATACCCGCGAAAAACCTCAGAAAACATATATATATATATATATACATTGCTTACTAGTGTACACCGCTTAGAGAGTGCTTGCACTTAAAGCGGTATATAAGTCTCATAAATAAATAATAAATAAGTGGTGCTCCAGTTGTTTTGGGATTGCACCCAAGGAGCCTATGACTATTGGTACTACCCTTGCTTGCTTTTGCCACAGTCTTTCTATTTCTATTTGTAGGTCTTTGTATTTTGTTATCTTCTCCAGTTCTTTCTCTTCTATTCTGCTATCTCCAGGCACTGCCACGTCCACTATCCAGACTTTTTTGTCTTTCTTATCGACAATTGTTAAGTCTGGGGTGTTATGTTGCAGGTGCTTGTCTGTTTGAATTCTGAAGTCCCAGAGCAGTTTAATTTTATCATTTTCTATGACTTTCTCTATTTTATGATCCCACCAGTTTTTGCTTACAGGCAAATGATATTTTTTGCAGATCTTCCAATGCACCATTGTTGCTACTTTGTCATGCCGCTGCTTGTAATCAGTTTGTGCAATCTTCTTGTAACAGCTTACCAAGTGGTCCACTGTTTCTTCAGCTTCTTTGCATAGGCGGCACTTACTGTCTGTTGCTGTCTTCTCAATTTTGACTTTGTATGCATTTGTCCTTAAGGCTTGGTCTTGTGCAGCCAGAATTAGTCCCTCGGTCTCTTTCTTCAATTTTCCTGCTCTTAGCCATTGCCAGGTTTTATTATTATCTGCTTTCCCAGCTATTTTTTTCATGTATTGGCCATGTAGTGCTTTGTCTTCCCATGCCTCTATTCTGTTCTTCATTTGGTCTTTCTTGTAGGCCAGTTTGGTCTCTCCAGTAGTTAGTAAGCCTTCCTGATATACTAATTTCAGTGCATCTTCATCATTGTTCTTCAGATATTCTTCCAAAGCCATTTTTTCTTCTTCAACCATCTGATGTACTTGTAGCATTCCACGCCCACCTATTTGCCTTGGTAGATAAAGTCTATCAATGTCACTGCGTGGATGAAGGGCATGATTCATTGTCATTATTTTTCTGGTCTGCCTATCCATTGCTTTTAGTTCTGCTTGAGTCCATTCCACTATTCCAGCTGTGTACCTAATGACTGGGATTGCCCAGGTGTTGATTGCCTTTATGGTATTTCCTCCATTGAGTTTGGATTTTAAGATCTTCTTCACTCTCTTGATGTATTCACCTCTAATCTTTTTCTTGACTTCAGTGTGCTTGATGTTGTCAGCTTGAAGGATACCCAAGTATTTGTAGTACTCTTCCTCATCCAGACTCTTAATGTTATTTTCGTGGGGCATCTTGATTCCTTCAGTTTTCATTATTTTTCCTTGTTTGATAGTAAGTGTGGCACATTTGTCCAAGCCAAACTCCATTACAATATCTTGGCTATATATACGGACAGTGTTGAGCAGCGATTCTATTTCAGATGATGTTTTTCCATACAGCTTCAGATCATCCATATAAAGGAGGTGGGATAGTCTGGCAGATGTTTTTGATGTTTGATAGCCATGTCCTGAGTTATTCAGTATTGTTGACAGAGGAAACAGTGCAATAACAAATAGTAATGGTGATAATGAATCTCCTTGAAATATTCCTCTCTTGATATTAACCTCTCCCAGTCTCTCACCATTGATCTGCAACTGTGTCTTCCATTGTGCCATCGATCTTTGCACAAATTTTCTGATGTTTCTACTGACTCCTGTTATTTCTAGGCACTTTATTATCCAATCATGTGGCAGAGAGTCAAATGCCTTTTTGTAGTCAATCCATGCCACATTCAGGTTGGTCTTCCTTCTCTTGCAGTTTTCCAAGATCATTTTGTCTATTAGGAGTTGATCTTTTGTTCCTCTGCTATTGGGGCGGTTTCCTTTCTGCTCAGGTGGAAAGAGATTGTTTTCAACTAGATGCTGTTGTACTGCATCAGCTACCACACCAGTTAGTAATTTGAAAGTTGTTGGTAAGCAGGTAATTGGCCTGTAGTTACCTGGTGTTGCCCCTTTTGCTGGATTTTTCATTATTAGGTAGGTTTTCCCAGTTGTTAGCCACTTTTCAATTTCTCCTCCTTGTAGTATATTGTTGAACTGCTTGGCAATGAGTGGGTGTATAACAGTTAGATGTTTCAACCAAAACCCATGCAGTTCATCTTCACCTGGTGCTGACCAATTTTTGATTTTCTTTGCTCTTTTTTCTACCATTTTTGTTGTTATTACTAGTTCTTTCATTTCAACTTCTGTTTTATTTGCATCCACCTCTTTTAACCAAGCCGCATCCTTGTTGTATTTCTTTGGGTTATCCCATATCTGCTTCCAGAACTGCACTGTTTCTTCCTTGTCAGGTACTGACTGATTCCTTGCAGTTTCTCCATTGATGGATTGGTAGAAACGTTTCTGATTGGATTGAAATTGGAGGTTCTGCCTATAGTTTGCAATTCGAGCTTCATATCTACTGATTTTCCTGGCTATAGCTGTTATTTGTTGCTTTATTATTTCCAGTGCTTCCTTGATCTTCCTTGTTTCTAAGTGGTATTTCTTGATTAGGTATTCTTTGGTCTTCTTGTTCTTCAGCTTCTTTTCTTTCATCTGTTCTAGCTTGCTTGCATGTGATCTTAACTTGCTGATCTTATTTTCTAGTCTAACCTTCCATTTTTCTGGTGCACTGTTTGTTTGTTTTTCTTTTTTGTTGATTTTGCATCCCAGATATTCTGTTATAACTGCAGCTGTGCTGTACATTAGTTGGTTTGTTTCTTGCAGTGAATTGGTGCTTATACTTGATATTGCAGTATTTGCATCTTTTAATGCTTGTGCTAGCTGTTTCTTTGGAACAAGCTTCAATGCAGGTAGTCTTATTCTGTTGTTTTTGTGCTGTTCTAGATGCTCAGTTATTCTTTGTTTCAATTCTTTTATTTCTTTAGTTAGAGGGTTTTGTTCTTCCTGAGGAAGAGGTGCCTGGTTTCCAAATGAGAACAGTTGTATATCTCTGCTGGATTCCTTCACTGCCAACTCCCCCTGGTTTGCCTCTACATTCTGAATTACTTCTGGTAAGGCTTTGATTTCTTTGCCCTGGGTAAACCTTTGCAGTTCGTCCAATTCTGTTTCTGTGAATACTTTATTTCGTGTTATAAATCGGCGTTGATCTGCTAGTCTCTGTTCTGTTATTTCTGATTCTGGATGTTGTTCTTTCCAGAACTGGTGCATTCGTTTTAGATATCCTCTTCTTGTTGGACTTGATCTGTAGTAACAGATCATTATTTCTTTGTTTTCCATCACTGTGTATCTGCGACGGGTAAACACCTTTTCTTCCAGTAGTTCTGCAGCTGCTGGCCCTGGTTGCTCAGCCAACAGTCCTGAGTCCTGTAACCCATTTTTCACCAGATATCCAGGAACTCCAATATCTAGCGCGGACCTTGTTAACCCGGGCGACGTCCGAGCTGGTATGGCATTCTGAAATTTACGTCTCACCATATTTTTTATGGGAGAGACACTCTTTGTCTGACTCCTCTGATGAGACCTGTCCAGTATGGTTGAACCTCTGGCATAGCTCTCATCTTCCTCAGAGTACACAAGCCCCACAACCACGTCAAGGTAGTGCCTCACTGGGGGATTATTATTATTATTATTATTAGTCAATTGCAAAAGGCAGCCTTACTAGGAACTGCTTCCATCCTGCGACGATACCTGTAATACCATCAAACATCCACATCTGCCTATCCCAGGTCCTGGGTAAGGATAGGTAGACAAAATGCCAAATCCAGTCTGAACATCTGGCTGACTGTGCGATGATCCATAATAATAATAATAATAATAATAATAATAATAATAATAGTTGGGAGGTACCTTGGAGGTCATCTAGTCCAACCCCCTGCTCAGGCAGGAAACCCCATACCATGTCCAGTTTCTTCTTAAAAACTTCCAGTGTTTTAGCATTCACCGCTTCTGGAGGCAGGTTGTTCCACTGGTTCATTGTTCTAACTGTCAGGAAGTTTCTCCTTAGTTCTAGATTGCTTTTCTCCTTGATTAGTTTCCATCCATTGCTTTTTGTCCTGCCTTCAGGTGCTTTGGAGAATAGCTTGACTCCCTCTTCTTTGGGGCAGCCCCTGAGATACTGGAATACTGCTATCATGTCTCCCCTCGTCCTTCTCTTCATTAAACTAGACATTCCCAATTCCAGCAACCATTCCTTGTTGTTTTAGCCTCCAGTCCCCTTTGTTGCACTTCTCTGCACTCTTTCTAGAATCTCAGCATCTTTTTTATATCGTGGTGATCAAAACTGGATGCAGGATTCCAAGTGTGGCCTTACCAAGGCATTGTAAAACGGTACTAACACTTCACATGATCTTGATTCTATCCTTTTTTAACACAGCCTAGCACCCATAGATTATTCCTCTTCATCAATATACAAACACCAAAACTTTTATAAAAGTGTATGCATGTGGATTTCAGTTTTGAGGGTTTTATTTTCCCAGTTAATGATTATATTCACATGTACTACTTAGACACACATATCTCTTATTGAACCTGGACTTGAACCTCTGTCACTAAGCAACATAATCATTCAGGGAGTCATGCCTGATTTTATGACCATTCTTGCTTGGACATTAAACAAAACCAGCTTGACTGTGCTTAATAGAGGGCTCTTGGGAAGCTTGCAAAGGGTGAACTTGGGTCACCGCCGCCATGATAAATACAGGCCAGTCGCCCCCACATTTTGATCATGTGATCATAGGACACTGCAACAGTCCTACATGCGAGGATTGCTTGTAAGTCACTTTTCAAAGCCTCATCATAACATCGGACAGTCGTTAAAGGGATTGCACCCTTCATTTGGTGACTGGGTTAATTTATTTTTCCAGGTTTGCTCAATAATCTGAACCATAAACTAGGCCAGGGGTAGGCAACCTTGGCTCTTCTATGACTCGTGGACTTCATCTCCCAGAATTCCTGAGCCAGCATGGCTCAGCATGGAAACCTCTCCCTTTCCCCTCAGCATGGCTGGCTCAGGAATTCTGGGAGTTGAAGTCCACGAGTCATAAAAGAGCCAAGGTTGCCTATCCCTGAGCTAGACCATTTCACATGTATGGTGGCTACAAGCCTCTTTGGCAGGGGTCTTCAAACTTGGCCCCCTCATGACTTGGCCCCCTTAACTCCCAGAATTCCTGAGCCAGCCTGGCTCAGCATGGAAACCTCTCCCATTCCCCTCAGCATGGCTGGCTCAGGAATTCTGGGAGTTGAAGTCCACGAGTCATGAAGGGGCCATAGTTCCCCCATGCTGGCTCAGGAATTCTGGGAATTGAAGTACACGAGTCATGAGGGGGCCATAGTTCCCTCATGCTGGCTCAGGAATTCTGGGAATTGAAGTACACAAGTCATGAGGGGGCCATAGTTCCCTCATGCTGGCTCAGGAATTCTGGGAATTGAAGTACACGAGTCATGAGGGGGCCATAGTTCCCTCATGCTGGCTCAGGAATTCTGGGAGTTGAAGTCCACGAGTCATAAAAGAGCCAATGTTGCCTACCCCTGTTCTAGGGCAAACAGCCTGGATTTTCACAACTTTGAGCAAGACAGAACAAACCAGGATTATAATTAACTGTGTTCATTCCCTATGTTGAACAAGTAAACGGCTAGGTTTGTCGTCTGATTGTATTTGCTCCGGGAATATCCCTTGAATAACAAGCACCGTTGAAAAGATTAATGTTCTTCTTTCCGTAACATTTCCCAAGGAATGTTTCCAGCTGTCGCAGAGTTCCCGGGTACACCTCATTCTCACTATTTCTAGCAACGACAGCCCAAGATCTTCTCTGATTGTCTTGAGACACACAACAAGCTGCAGCCCAAATATGACTGGGTATAGTCACTCTCTTATTGAGGAGTTTATCCCCTGCCACCACACCCACAAGGACATATGTTTCACGGCACCCTGTAGTATATTTTTTCATATTTCTTTCATATTCTGCCCATTTTCCTCTATTGAGTTGGTAAAACTGGGGCATGATGTTGGTTAAGGTGAAGGTTGCGGCTTTGCTATCCTGGTCAGGTTGGTGGGACACAGGCAGCAAGTGTCCTTTGTCATACATAGTAGATTGTTTGTAATCCTTGGATACGGCCTGGCTTTTTTCAAGGAGCTTCGGGTCAATTTTGCATGTCTTTTCCAGTTCCATGCTTCTTCGTGTACGCTCTCCGGGGAGTGCAAGCTGGGAATAAGAAAGGACAAAGCAATGAGTTTGATTAACATTCACACATCACTGAATCAGATACCCTGAATCTGGAAAAAAAAAATCAGCCAGAGATTGGGGTGTGGGAGACTGTACTCTATAATAGAGCTTGCATATTTGGTCATATAGTTGCATAGATAGGACAACCATTTGACTGGGCTGGTGTGTCTCCTGCCTTGAGCAGGAAGTTGGACTAGAAGACCCCTGAGGACCTCTGATTCTATGATTCTTTGGTGGCCTTCAGATAGATTGAGATCCCAGATTGACCCACTTGGGCAGACCACTTTAAGTTGTACCCTAGTCCAGGGCTTTTCAACCAGTGGCACGGGTACCACCTGTGGTACATTGGCACCTGGCAGGTGGTACGCGACCTTTCTAGAAAAGTGGTAGCAGGGGAGGGGAATGAGCTGAACCGGTGGCAGCACCACACAAGCCTGAGCGAGAGACGGCTGGAGCTGCAGGGCTGTCAGGGCTCAGCGGAAGCGCCAGGATCAGCGCTTCTTTGGGACTGTCAGGGTTCAGCGGAAGCACCAGGATCAGCGCCAGGCTCCAGCTGGAGCTCTGCACTGATCCTGGCTCTTCCGCTGAGCCCAGAAGAAGTGCCAATCAGCTGGAATGTTGCAGCATCTCCAGGGTCTTGTGATTTACATTCAGATGCTTGGCAACTGATTCATATTTATGACGGTCACAGTGTCCCAGGGTCGTGTGAAGTG
Organism: Crotalus tigris; assembly: GCF_016545835.1. NCBI lineage: Eukaryota > Metazoa > Chordata > Lepidosauria > Squamata > Viperidae > Crotalus > Crotalus tigris. The sequence goes on from NW_024098373.1 coordinate 404,766, forward strand.
ATCAAAAACCTGCTGCAACCACCCAGCAGATGGAGGGGGGGGGCAGAATAAAAACCAAACACCCCTCCCATCCCCCACTTGGTCATCAAGTTTTTGACACCTTGCTAGGCGACTGGTGGTACTTGGATGTTGCCGTATCCTAAAAGTGGTACAATGGGTGAAAAGGTTGAAAAGCCCTGCCCTAGTAGAGAATGCACATTGCTTCAGCTTGAACTGTTGGGTTCTGGGTGACCTCTGAACTTCGTTCTATGGGAAAAGATGGAAGTAGGACCTTGCCATTGTGGAAAGTCAAGTCAACAGAACTCTTACAGCCTAGCTGTAACCCTGGGATTGATTAGGTACTGATAATTCTTAAATTCAACGTCTTTCCGGATTTCCTAATGTCTGGTCATTCCTTCAAGGTTGCCTCCATTTCAGGAAAGTCTAGCTTCCAGTAGGAACTCCTTTTACCTGTGGTTCGATCTTCCAGTCATTTCTTCTTCCCATCCCATCAGGTTGATATTTATACGCCGAGAATAGAGGGATGCGCCCACTTATGTTGTACATTGTGGCAAATCGATACTTGCCCCAATAAAACTGACAGATTCTGGCTGGATTCATCGGCCTCAGATTGGGGGGGTTTCCACCCAAGAAAAACTGATTGCAGCTGCTGAAACTGTTCACCACCTCCCCAGTTTCAGGCAGGAGAAAAGAGGCAGCCAAGGGAAGGATCCATAGCCGCCACATGGCCACGCGCTTGGTCGGTTGGTCCTTCTAGGGGAATCTTCTTGCTTGAAAAAGAGAAGCATAATGATAAAGCTGTGATTTAGCTATTCTTCCTTTTCCACGAAGAACTTTAGAAGGTCTTGAGATTGGGTTTGGCCAAGGGCAGATTAAGCCCAGCTAGTCCACCTGGTTAGATGGAAGCCAAGCAGGTGGCTTACACTGCTGGATGGAAGAGCGGGAATGTGGGAAGGGAAAAGAAATGGTAAATGGGTGAAGAAGGGAAGGGTGAGGAAAAAAAGGAAAAGGAAGAGAGGAAAGAGAGGGAAGGAAGAGAAAGGAAGAAGGTAAGAAAGAGGGAAGAGAAGAAGGAAGAGGCAGAAGAGAGAGGAAGAAAATCATCATCATCATCGCACAGACTGACTACAAGCAGCGGCATGACAAAGTAGCAACAATGGTGCATTGGAAGATCTGCAAGAAATATCATTTGCCTGTAAGCAAGAACTGGTGGGATCATAAAATAGAGAAAGTCATAGAAAATGATAAAATTAAACTGCTCTGGGACTTCAGAATTCAAACAGACAAGCACCTGCAACATAACACCCCAGACTTAACCATTGTCGATAAGAAAAAGAAAAAAAAGTCTGGATAGTGGACGTGGCAGTGCCTGGAGACAGCAGAATAGACGAGAAAGAACTGGAGAAGATAACAAAATACAAAGACCTACAAATAGAAATAGAAAGACTGTGGCAAAGGCAAGCAAGGGTAGTACCAATAGTCATAGGCGCCTTGGGTGCAATCCCAAAACAACTGGAGCACCACTTGGACACCATCATTGGCATTGACAAATTTGCCAACAGTCAATTGCAAAAGGCGGCCTTACTGGGAACTGCTTCCATCCTGCGACGATATCTGTAATACCATCAAACATCCACATCTGCCTAATCCATCATGGCTGACTGTGCGATGATTCATAATAATAATAATAATAATAATAATAATAATAATAATAATAATAATAATAATAATATTGGAAGGGACCTTGGAGGTCATCAAGTCCACCCCCTGGTAAGAATTTGATGCTTTCTGATTGCCGTTGACAGCTTCCAATTTACTGCTTCAAGTTTCATAACTGGAACGTTTCAATCATGACTGGAGCATTGCTTGCTACTGAGTTAGCAGATGGAGCTTCAGGAGACCTAGGGGAGCAAACTACAGCTACTGTCTATCTACTACTATCTGGAGTTGGAAGGGATTGTTTTGGTGATCAAGCCAAACTCCATGCTTGTGTGCAGTGTAGTAGTTCAAGTGCTGGCCTAGAAACCAGGAGATGGTGAGCCACTTTAGGCTTGAAACCCGCTGGGTGACTTGGGCTCAATCATTCTCTTTCATCCCAAATAGGAGGAGAAAGGAGTATTATGATGAGCTGAGGTGGCGCAGCAGTTAGAGTGCAGTACTGCAGGCCACTTTAGCTGACTGTGTTCAGCAGGTCAGCGGTTCAAATCTCACCGGCTCAAGGTTGACTCAGCCTCAGCCTTCCATCCTTCCGGGGTAGGTAAAATGAGGACCCAGATTGTTGGGGGCAATGTAAATATATATATATATATATATATATATATATATATATATATATATATATATATATCTGAGGTTTTCGCGGGTGTTTGTATGTAGGTCTTTGGTTGTTCGGGTTTTCTCCCGCGTAAAATTGGAAGTGTCTTGGCGACGTTTCGACGAAGTCCCATTCGTCATCTTCAGGCTGGTGTTTTCAGCTTCGTGCTGCTCGAAGCACGAAGCTGAAAACACCAGCCTGAAGATGACGAATGGGACTTCGTCGAAACGTCGCCAAGACACTTCCAATTTTACGCGGGAGAAAACCCGAACAACCAAAGACCTACATATATATATATATATATATATATATATATATATATATATATATATATATATATACACACACACACATATATATATATATATATATATATATATATATATATATATATATACATACACATTGCTTACTGGTGTACACCGCTTAGAGAGTGCTTGCACTTAAAGCGGTATATAAGTCTCATAAATAAATAAATAAATAAATAAATAACAGGCATTGGCTTCTGACTCCCTTTGGTGCAAGCAGAATAAGATAACATCAAAACTCAATTTTTTCTTTTAACGTAATATTATAATCGAGCCATTTCTGTATCAATAAACCCATCTAGTTGGTAAAACCCAAAACCAAAGTTTCATTTTTTTTTCCCACCTCAAGCACAAAGTCCAGAAGTGGTTTCCAAGTAGAAACAAAAGTAATTGTGGTGTTGGCTTTTTTTCCTTTAATCAAAGCAGACAGTTAAGTGATCTCTGCTAACCCCATCAACTCCTGCAGCCGTTCATCCATTGTAGGAATCAAAGTATCCTTCCATTTTTGTGCATAAAGCAATCTTGCTGCCGTCAACATATATAACATAAAAATTCCAATTTCTTTTCCCAAGTCTTTTTATAGTACGCTCAAAAGAAAGGTTTCCGGTTTTATCTTTATATTCACTTTGAGAATCCTCTGGATTAAGATGTGAATCCTCTTCCTTTACTTTTACATTTCCAACATTCATTTGAAATACCTTTATACAACTTATCTGGCGTTCAGTACCAAGGATACATCACCGTATACGGTTGTTCTTTGAAATTATAATTTAATGTAAATTTTAAACTTTTCGTCCACATATTCTCCCATGGTTCAAGCGTGGCATTATATCCCAAGTTCCTTGCCCACTGGAGGGTTTTACCTATTCATTCTCCAAATTCAAATTCAATAACAATTTATAAACTTTGGTAAGAATGCTCATGGCTATCACACAGTAGGATTTCCAATTTGTTTCTCACAAAATCAAACCCATAACTCTTTTTTGTCTGGTTTAAATCTCTCTTTCAAGAGTAAAAGTATGGGGGTCTTTTGCAAGGAGTCCGCTCTTCTCATTTAGTGGCCAAAGTATTTGAGCTTTATCTGTCCTTCCAAAGAACAGCCAGGGTTGATTTCCTTTCGGACCACAAGAGATTTTTCTCATACTAAAAGATGATTGGCGCAAGTGAGCCAATAAAAGGAATGGGATGAGAAGATTATCAAGCCCCAGGAGCCCTGGTGGCGCAGTGGTTAGAAGGCAGTATTGCAGTCTGACTCTGCCCACTACCAGCAGGTCGATCCTGACAGGACTCGAGGTTGACTCAGCCTTCCATCCTTAAAATGAGGACCCAGATTGTTGGGGGTAGTATGCTGACTCTGGTTTACAGAGAGGGCTGTAAAACACTGTGAAGTGGTATGTAAATATAAGTGCTATTGCTAGCTCTGCCGACTGCCAGGATTTTGATCCTGACCAACTCAAGGTTGACTCAGCCTTTTGTCCTTCTGAGGTTGGTAAAATGAGGACCCAGATTGTTGGGGGTAAATATGCTGACTCTGTAAACCACTTAGAGAGGGCTGTAAAACACCATGAAGTGGTATGTAAATATAAGTGCTATTGCTAGCTCTGCCGACTGCCAGGAGTTCGATCCTGACTGGCTCAAGGTTGACTCAGCCTTTTGTCCTTCCGAGGTTGGTAAAATGAGGACCCAGATTGTTGGGGGCAATGTAAATATATATATATATATATATATATATATATATATATATATATATATATATATATACATTGCTTACTGGTGTACACCGCTTAGAGAGTGCTTGCACTTAAAGCGGTATATAAGTCTCATAAATAAATAAATAAATTAGGTATGTTTGCCACTTGGTAGTAATAAAAGTGGGATAAAGACCCAATAAACAAATAAATAACAGGCCCATAAAATTATTCCCACCCCCCCCCCTGGAGCTGGTGTTATCATGCCACCCCTGGACTTGACTCTCCCGTGTTGCTGATGGACCAAGAACCAGTTTCTTAAACACTCTTCCATTAATATTATTATTATTCTGTGCCCTCTAAACCAGGGATGTGCAGTTCTTGAGATATAATAATTAGTAATAATAATAATAATAATAATAATAATAATAATAATAAAGTTGGGTGGGACCTTGGAGGTCATCAAGTCCAACCTCCTGCTCAGGCAGGAAACCCTATACCATTTCAGACAAATGGCTGTCCAGTCTCTTCTTAAAAACTTCCAGTGTTGGAGCATTTACCGCTTCTGGAGGCAGGTTGTTCCACTGGTTAATTGTTCTCACTGTCAGGAAGTTTCTCCTTAGTTCCAGGTTGCTTCTCTCCTTGATTAGTTTCCACCCGTTGCTTCTTGTCCTGCCTTCAGGCGCCTTGGAAAATAGCTTGACTGCCTCTTCTTTGGGGCAGCCCCTATTGGAACACTGCTATGATGTCCCCCCTCGTCCTTCTCTTCATTAAACTAGACATACCCAATTCCAGCAGCCTTTCCTTATATGTTTTAGCCTCCAGTCCCCTGATCATCTTTGTTGCTCTTCTCTGCACTCTTTCTAGAGTCTCAACCTCATTTTTACATCCTGGTGACCAAAACTGGGGGCAGTTTTCCAAGTGTGGCCTTACCAAGTGGTATTTGATTCCCAACTGTGAATGTCATTCTCTCAAGAGAGTAAAACAATAAGACCTTGCTTCTAATGCACCAGATATTGCCTTTCTATGAATTCAACCCAAAGCTACATGGATTTTGTTGCAGCAGTTCTATCGCCTTTTTGTCTGACAAATGCACAGACAAGAAGCCCAGATATTGGGGGCTGATTCCTGTCTGTGCTTCATGAAGAAGTATTGAAAACCCTGGTAGCTTAGACGCTTAAACCTCTTTGCCCACATTAACCATAATTCATTTTAACAATAGCAGAATAATAGAGTTGGAAGGGGTCTGGGAGGTCTTCTAGTCCAACCCCCTGCTCAAGCAGGAAACCCTGTACCGTATCCAACAAATGGCTGTTCTGTCTCTTTTTAAAATCTCTTCCTAAAATCTCCTGCTTGAGGAGGGGGTTGAACTAGTCTGTCCAGGACTGAAAGAGCATAGGTAGGTCAAACATTTGCACAAGACAGGTCTTGCAGTGGTGACAAGGCAATAACAAAACATCACACCTTGGCTTACCCAGCAGTAGCTCACAAATGCAACTGGACCTGGCTAGTCTCTTGCTTGTAGACAAGCATGAAGTCAGGTAGACAGAGAAGAATCACGGTGCAGACCAGGGTTTCTGCTCCAAGATTTAATTTCTGACTATTTCCTGTTATCTTTCTGAATACGTGACGGTTATTTTGAAGGCTTGCAAGGCAATGGATGCAGGCTGACATAACTGTGGAACTGCCCCCGTTAGTAAAGGGAGGAGGCAGACTGTGTTAAAACTATGGACGACAACAACCCAAAGAAGCTCTGAAGCAGTCCACGGATTGTTTATATCGGGCACCTGTTCCTTTAAACTCCAGAGATGGAGTTTACAATCAGCAAGGTGTGGTAGATATCAGGCCTTGTTGCAAAGAACAAACATAAAGCAAAGACAATCTCCAAGAGTGGAATAAAAATCAAAGTACGGGAAATATAATATTAGGCGTGGTCAAGAATTGTGCTAGAAATTCAGATACAGTTGTCTTCCTCCTAGTTCAAAGTTTAACAGACGAACAGAGTTAGAAGTCTTGTAGCAGGGAAGGTAGACCATTTAATATAAAACAGACGTTGAAAATATTTAAGAAGTTCCACTTTCTTTTTTTCTTGGTTTTCAGATTTCCAAAGAACCTGGAAAGTTTAATTTCCTGGATACTTCTCCCACCTCCTGTTATTTTATTTTCTCTTTTTCTGCGACCCAGAGACTGGCTGAGGTTTTAAACAAAGGCTGGGTGTTATGTCCCGAGCCTTGCAAACGGCTCGGGCGTTTGCAGGCAGTCCCGGGCAGGTGCAAAGCTGCCCGGGACCAGACAGGCTGTCGCCAGCGCCGTGCGCATGCGCGGGTGCTGGCGCGGGAAAAGTAACACATTTACCCGGGAGTTGCCTATATAAGAGGCTGCGAAGCGTTTGGGCGCACCAGAAGCCATCTACCTGTAAGCTGAACGCTGAATAAAGAAACCTGAGAACTCCAGCTGCTTCTCGTGTCTGTTTTCCCGCCACGGACACAACACTGGCGACGAAGGTGGGATGCCTTGCACTACCTGGAAAGGAAGAAGTGTAAGCTTACCCAAGGAGTCCTGAGCGGCGGAAAGGAACGGCGTCGACTCGGCAGCTGCCCGCCAATCCGGTGTGCATTCGGGGGTAGGCTGGCTGATAGACCCGTCTCCTGAAGATCTGAAGATGGCGAATATTGGAAGGCTTTCGGAATTCGACGTCTCACATCCAGAGCGGTGGGAGTCCTACGTATCCAGGATGGAGAACTACTTCAAGGCAAACCAAGTGAGGGAAGATAGCTTGAAGGCTGCCACCCTGCTTTGCGTTTGCGGCCAGGACGCCTTCGAAATCGCAGAAAACCTTGCAGCACCTGCTCCAGTAGAGTCTGTAAGCTACGCAGACCTGAAGAAGCTGTTGAAGGAGCACTTCCACCCCAAGGTATCCGTCATCGCATGGCGACACACCTTCGAACAGAGGGATCAACGGCCCGGTGAGTCAGCCAAGGAATACATCGCCGCATTACGGAAGGCCGCCAAGCACTGCGAGTTCAAGGACCTCGAAGAACGACTGAGGGACCGATTCGTGTGCGGGTTAAGGCATCGAGAGCTACAACAGAGACTTTTCGCTAAGGAAGAATTATCCTTCCAAGATGACTTAAGGGAAGTCACCGCAGAAGAAGCAGCAGGCGGCGCTGTCAAGAACATGCTGCCGATCAGAAACAGTCCAGAGGGTGCATCCGTGCACCAGGAAGACGTCCAACGAAACTCCGAGGAGGATCCAGACGAGGAAGTCGACCGTCTACACCCCGCGAAGGAAGAAAATCAGAAGGGAAGCTCTTCAGCTCCGCTCAAGTGCATCGGCTGTGGAGGTCGCCACAGGAGAACTGACTGCAAGTTCCGCTCCACTACCTGCAGGGCATGAGGCAAACAAGGACACATTGCAGCTGTGTGTCTGGGCCGACGAAAGGTACAACCTCAGGAAGAACTGCGCCTGAAAGATACCAGATTCCCCAGCCAGAATAGGGTAGGTTTTTGCGCTTCGCGGAGAAGCATCTGTAGGACAGGCACACACAAGCCCATTAAGAAAAAGCTGTCACTCAAAGTGAAGCTACAAGGGGTTCCATTATCTATGGAACTAGACACAGGGTCTGCCCTTTCCATCATTTCATTGCATACATTTAGGAAGATTTGTTCCAGTAGCGGGACTAAGGCCAAGTTAAGGCCTTCTGATATTGTATTAACAGATTTTCAAAACTCAAGAGTGTGTGTTAAGGGGGAGGCCACCCTTAATGTGCAATACAAGAGTTTTGAAGGTCCACTAGACTTATTAGTAGTAGGGGGTGAACGAACGAGTCTCATAGGACTCGATTGGTTTGAGGCCCTGGGGATACACGTCACAGGACTCAACAGTTTACAAACACTCGACCTACAGAAAGTCTGCAAAGAATTTGCAGATGTTTTCAGCCCCCAGCTGGGCACATTCAAAGGACACCCTGTGTCCTTAAAGCTAGACCCCACTGTCACTCCCATTAGAATTAAAGCAAGAAGGGTCCCTTTTGCTTTAAAGAGTAAAATTGACACTGAGTTAGACAAACTGATCCAACAGGGAATTCTAGAACCTGTTGATTCCAGTCCGTGGGAGACCCCCATTGTCACGCCTCTAAAGGCAAATGGGGACATTCGCATTTGTGCTGATTACAAATGCACACTCAATAAGGCATTGCAGCAACATGCCTATCCTGTTCCTGTGGTCAGTCACATCCTGGCCTCTCTCAAGGGGTGGCGTGTTTTTGCAAAGCTTGACCTAGCTCAAGCATATCAACAGCTGCCTGTTGATGATAATGCTGCCATAGCTCAGACCATTGTGACCCACAGGGGAGCCTTTAAGGTAAAAAGGCTACAGTTTGGAGTGAATGTCGCTCCTGGGATTTTCCAAAGCGTAATGGAAAACACACTACAGGGTATACCAGGGGTTTGCCCCTACTTTGATGATGTCTTGATTGCAGGAGACTCCACACACATTCTAGCTGAAAGGCTAAGGGCTGTTCTGTTAAGATTCAGGAAATCAGGCCTCAAGCTCAAAAAAGACAAATGCACGATTGGGGTGCCTTCTACTGAATTTCTGGGGTTCAAAATTGATGCTGCTGGGATTCACCCTGCTGAATCCAAACTAACTGCTATTTTAGAAGCTCCCAGGCCTAAGTCCAAGGCAGAACTTCAGGCCTTCCTAGGCCTCCTGAATTTCTACAATTCTTTTCTTCCACATAAAGCTAGTGTTGCTGAGCCTCTTCACAGGCTACTAGACAAACAAGCTGTGTGGCAGTGGTCACAAGCACATGAGGCTTGCTTTAAAGAAGTCAAGGCCTTGCTCACTTCTAACCGTGTTCTTGCACATTTCAACGAGTCTCTTCCTGTGTGCATCGCTTGTGATGCGTCCCCCTACGGGGTTGGAGCTGTCCTGAGTCACCTCAGGTCTGATGGAACTCAGGTTCCTATTGCATACTACTCCAGAACACTGTCTTCTGCCGAGCGCAACTCCGCTCAGATAGACAGGGAGGCTCTGGCTGTTGTTGCTGGAATTAAAAAATTCCACGACTTTCTATATGGCAGGCATTTCACGGTCTTCACTGACCATAAGCCTCTGCTGGGACTGTTTACCACACGTAAGCAGACTCCCCACATCATTTCCCCTAGAATGCTTAGGTGGTCTATTTTTTTGTCTGCATATGATTTTTCATTACTCCACAAGCCTGGGAAAGAAATGGGCCATGCTGATGGCCTCAGTAGGTTGCCTCTGCCAGTAGTAGAAGCTGACCCCGCGCCAGCTGTCAACATTCTATCAATCCAAGCCTTGCCCGAGCTCCCTCTTAGTGCCAGGGATGTTGCCGCTGAAACAGGTACAGATCACACACTTTCACGTGTCCGTTCCTGGGTTTTGTCTGGTTGGCCTGAGCACTGCCCTAGTCCTGAGTTTCAGAGTTTCTGGTCCAAAAGGAACGAGCTGTCCCTTTCTCAGGGTTGTCTGCTTTGGGGAAACAGAGTTGTCATTCCCACCTCAATGAGGACTAGGGTCTTAGAATCCCTCCACGAGGGTCATCCTGGCATTGTTCGTATGAAGGCTCTTGCACGAAGCCACTTGTGGTGGCCTGGTTTAGATAAAGATATTGAGGCTAAGGTACACGCATGCCACCTGTGCCAACGATCTCGCCCAGAGATGCCCCAAGCTCCTGTGCATAGATGGGAGGAAACACAGTCCCCATGGTCTAGGGTGCACATTGACTACGCTGGGCCCTTTCAGGGCCAGTTCTTCTTGGTCCTTGTTGACAGCCATTCAAAATGGCTTGAGGTTGTGCCTGTCTCATCCACCACCACTGCAAAGACTATTCAGGTACTGAGGGGGATTTTTGCTGCACACGGGCTGCCAGATGTCATTGTGTCCAACGGCCCTCAATTCACCTCCTCCGAATTCCAAGCTTTCTTACAGGCAAACCTGATTCGTCATGCCACATCTGCGCCCTTTCACCCGTCCACCAACGGTATGGCTGAACGCATGGTGCGCATCGCAAAGGACGCCTTGAAGAGACTCACCTACGGGGACTGGCATCACAGGTTGGCTGACTTTCTCCTTTCTTATCGCACCACACCGTCCACTTCTACAGGGAGAAGTCCAGCTGAACTTCGTTGGGGGCGTCAACTTACTACTAAGCTTGACCGGTTGCATCCTGACAGATTGCCTCCATCTACCTCACATCCTAGGGCACCGAGACAACTACTTGTGGGTGCCCCGGTCTGGACTCGCAATTACGGGCCTGGTCATACATGGGTCCCCGCTTCTGTTTCCAGGGTCACTGGTCCTCTATCCTATGAGGTAGCCTTGGACAACGGTCGTGTCCTGCGCAGGCACATTGATCAACTCCGCCCTAGGCGGCATCTTCCAGCTGAGACTCCTGGTTCTTTTCCAGGGGGGGAGGGGGACCCTTTGGAGCAAAGGGAAGGGCAAGAGCTACTGCCCATCTCCACTGAGGGAGCCACAAACGGCCCATCCCAGGGTTCCGCAAGAGCTCCGAACAAGAATTCATGGGGCTTACACACGCAACAGGCACTCACGCCTACTCCAGCCAGGGAGTCACCCCGGGGGCATACTCACTTTCCATACACATCACACAGCACTCCAGTCAGGGAGGAAACCCGGGAGCATCCCAACAAATCATTTCCCGCAAGAGAGCTGGCACACAATCCCCAAAGTTGGCCTGATCTTACCCCAAATCCTACAGGGGGTCAAACATACAGGGAGGTGGTCGATGAACCAAGTCCCGACTACAACACCTCTAGCACAAATCAGGAAGCACCTGAGTTTTGGGAAAGTATAGAAACCCATACAAGCCCGGACACAGAACGGGGTTCAGGGAATGGACAGCCTCCTGACAGGTCTTGGACTGACCTAGGAGGTTCTACAGAGACGCCCAGCAGTGGCTATCACTTCAAGGGACCCGAGGGTCTACAGCTAGGCAGGTCAACCAGGTCACAAAGTAACAGAAGCCCTGGCCTGATGAGCCCGGTGGGCAAGCAAGCAGGCCAGGCATCGGGGCACAGTCCTTGGAAGGCACCAAGGCAAAATAAAGAGGACAGGCTCACATCTCCCTTCAGTCAGGGAACTTCTGCTAGTAACCCAGAGCTGAGAAGGTCACAGAGAGCAAAGAAATCTCCTAAGTACCTAGAGGATTACATAACATTGCTGGCCAGGCAAAGGCCAGTAAACAGTGGGAGCACTGGGGAACAGAACATTGTATAGAATAAATGTTGTATGTTGGTAGTAGTTTTAGCCCGGGGGAAAGGGGTGTTATGTCCCGAGCCTTGCAAACGGCTCGGGCGTTTGCAGGCAGTCCCGGGCAGGTGCAAAGCTGCCCGGGACCAGACAGGCTGTCGCCGGCGCCGTGCGCACGCGCGGGTGCTGGCGCGGGAAAAGTAACACATTTACCCGGGAGTTGCCTATATAAGAGGCTGCGAAGCGTTTGGGCGCGCCAGAAGCCATCTACCTGTAAGCTGAACGCTGAATAAAGAAACCTGAGAACTCCAGCTGCTTCTCGTGTCTGTTTTCCCGCCACGGACTCAACACTGGGGTTTCCACCTTCTCTTTGATGAAAGTGGAAAGAGGTGTGGCCAACATGGAAGATTTAAAACCACCAGGTGGGAGGATTTCAAAGAGCCGCCACCGAAGGTCAGAAAAGTAAGTCAAATATTAACTTCAAAGCCTAAATCAGGGATTCCCAACCTGTAGGCTATGGCCTGCTACCCATCCCCACTCACGCTAGCCCTGCGGCCTAAACAGGGCTTCGCGCAGCAAAAACGGGGCAGGGCTAGCGAGTGTCATGTGGGCACTACCACCACCCCATTTGTGCATATATAAAATGCTTCTCCTTTCCTTTCCCTCCAGTTCACCAATCGAGAAAGGCCACACTTGGAATACAGCATCCAGTTTTGGTCACCACGATGTAAAAAAGAGGTTGAGACTCTGGAAAGAGTGCAAAGAAGAGCAACAAAGATGATTAGGGGACTGGAGGCTAAAACATATAAGGAACGGTTGCTGGAATTGGGTATGTCTAGTTTAATGAAGAGAAGGACGAGGGGGGACATGATAGCAGTGTTCCGATATTTGGAGGAGCTCCCACAAAGAAGAGGGAGTCAAGCTATTCCCCAAAGCGCCTGAAGGCAGGACAAGAAGCAATGGATGGAAATTAATCAAGGAGAGAAGCAACCTAGAACTAAGGAGAAACATTCTGACAGTTGGAACAATTAACCAGTGGAACAACCTGCCTCCAGAAGCGGTGAATGCTAAAACACTGGAAGTTTTTAAGAAGAGACTGGACAGCCATTTGTCTGAAATGGTATAGGGTTTCCTGCCTGAGCAAGGAGTTGGACTAGATGAGCTCCAAGGTCCCTTCCAACTTTATTGTTATTGTTATTAAAGGTTGGGAACTTCTGGCCTAAATGATAGAGTCATAGTTGTGGGGTCCTTGGTATTCTCTGAGCTTGGTGGTCTTCTTGCAGATGTTTGATTATCCAACTGGGTAACATCATCAGTATGTTTCATTACCAAACTAGGTGACATCATCAGTGGACTGACAATGATGATGAAACATCTGCAAGGAAACCACCAAGTTCCAAAGAGCACCAAGGACCCCACAGTTCAATCTTGAGCTACAAATATTCTCTTCTATGAGTATGGCTTGCCAACATTTCCATAAAAGTTCTGCTCCTTTCCCACCTGACAAAATCAAGCAGAACATCTTGTTACAAAATGCTTCTTTCAGAATCTGGGGACTTCAGGCTTTGCTTCTCTGCCTTCAATTCTCTTAACAAAAGATACATCTACCGGGTTCCAGACATGTCTCCTTATTCTTGGCTACCTTCTGATTGTCCAGAAGGCATAAGGCTGTCTTAATGCAGAGGAGATAAATATAATAGGGTGGGAACAGGTCAGAAAAAGAAGATTCTCCTGTGGTTATGGGCAACCATGTCTTACAGGCAGTAAGAGCCTGAGGGAATCAGCGTGTGGGTATGTGGACATCATAGAAACATGGATGGTGTGTGAGAAGCAGGGGATGGAAGGTGTCAGTGGTTGTGAGATGATGTAGACCAGTGGTTCTCAACCTGTGGGTCGGGACCCCATTTGGGGTCGAATGACCATTTCACGGGGGTCGCCAAACAAGGCTGTCTGCCATTTTTTTCCCCTTTTCCCTAGCTGTCCTACTCCCTCTTATTGGTGGCCACACCCACTTGGGGGTCACCACAACATGGGGAACTGTATTATGGGGTCACGGCAATAGAAAGGTTGAGAATCACTGATGTAGACCAACCCAGAGGCGGGGACTGTGGAAAACAAATGCTTCAATCAGTCTCTACTTTGATTGGCTTGCTCTAAGGCTCCGAGGAGCTTATTTTTACAGTTTTCAAGATGACGTGAGAAGACAGCTATGTCAACCGATGGGCCTGAATTTGAAAGTGATAGTTTGTAAATGTCAGGGGCAAGAAATCGGGAGTCCTCCTAGTCCAGAATAACAGGATGGAAGGGACCTTGGAGGTCTTCTAGTCCAACCCTATACCCATTTCAGAAAAATGGCTGTCAGTCTCTTCTTAAAAACCTCCAGTGTTGGAGCATTCACCGCTTCTGGAGGCAGGTTGTTCCACTGGTTAATTGTTGTCACTGTCAGGAAGTTTCTCCTTAGTTCTAGGTTGCTTCTCTCCTTGATTAGTTTCCACCCGTTGCTTCTTGTCCTGAGTTCAGGGGCTTTGGAGAATAGCTTGACTCCCTCTTCTCTGGGGCAGCCCCTGCGATATTGGAAGACTGCTATCCTGTCCCCCCTCGTCCTTCTCTTCATTAAACTAGACAGACCCAAATCCAGCAACTGTTCCTCATATGTTCTAGCCTCCAGTCCCCTGATCCTCTTTGTTGCTCTTCTCTGCACTCTTTCTAGAATCTAGATTTGGGCAGGGGGCTTTCCACAATCAAAGCAGGGATTGTAAAAAATAATTTTGCAGCCTTTATTGCTAAATGTTTCCTCCAGGAAGAGTGAAATAAAGGTCAAACCTGGAGGCTCTTTTTTAACCAGCCAAGTTGGTCACCTTCTTTTACACTTCGAGTTTAGATTCTGCGATTTAGTGACAGGTATGGAAAGTGGAATTGAATTTAGAATTGCACGTGTACTTGTATATGTACTCAATTTTACATATAATAACGGCAGCAAGAATAGCATATGCACAGTGCTGGAAAAATGAGAAAATACCATCAGAGGAAGAAGTAATAAGAAAAATCCTGGACTGTGCTGAGATGGACAAATTAACAAAAGAGATAAAAGAAAAGAAAGACACAGAGAGTATTATATAACATGGAACAAGTTATACGTCTGGTGGGAGACTAGAAATAATAGAGGAGAATAAATATGGAAAGGTCAAAAGTGAAAATTTGTGTATAACAGTGGTTCTCAACCTTTCTAATGCCGTGACCCCATAATACAGTTCCCCATGTTGTGGTGACCCCCAAGTGGGTGTGGCCACCAATAAGAGGGAGTAGGACAGCTAGGGAAAAGGGAAAAAAATGGCGGACAGCGTGGTTTGGCGACCCCCGTGAAATGGTCGTTCGACCCCAAATGGGGTCCCGACCCACAGGTTGAGAACCACTGGTGTATAATAATGTATAATAATAATAATATGAATTATTCTTAGTAAGAAGTAGAACATGGAAGAAAAATGTAAATAAGAAATAACGGGGCAATAAGGATAAATATTCTTAAGAAGAATAAGGGGGGAAATGTAAATAATAGATTATCATTACGTAATCGCTGTAAAAAAAAGGAGTATATATATTGTGTGTATATGTGTGTTTTGTTTTGCTTTGTTTTGTTTTGTCTTGTTGGTTAAAAATAAAAAAAAATTAAAAAAAGGAGCAGTAACATCGCTTATTGACAGACTTCCAGTTCCAATTGTGGTCATAAATTGATGCCTTCCTGTACGGAGCTGCTTGAATGCTTTCTCTGTAGCTTTTTTACTTCTTGCAATAAATCTGCTTATCAAAGATCTGTGTCCTTTTGTTACTTTCAGTATAATCAATCTAGAAAAAATGACTAAAAAGTTGCTAAATTGTTTCAGTTTTTACCTTATTTTGACCTTGATTGATTGTTTCTTTGATTGATTGATTAAATGTCATTAAGTTGGTGTCAAATCTTAGCGAACACTTCATCACACTTTAGAGCAGTGGTTCTCAACCTTTTTAATGCCGCGACCCCCCAAACGGTCATAAGTTGAGGACTACTCAACCGGTCGTAAGTCGAGGACTACTCAACTGGTGCAGCACCGTTTGCAGAATGGGGCTTTTGGCGGGCTCAGCAGGGCAGAGACAGCCTGGACAATTCCTATTGGCTTTTGAAAGCCAATAGAATTAGACTCTATTCAAGAGAGTCTCTTCTATTGGCTTTCAGAAGCCAATAGAATAAAAGCGAGTAGCACAGCTAAGGAAAAGGGGAAAAAAATGGCGGACTGCGTTGTTTGGCGACCCCCGTGAAATGGTCGTTCGACCCCAAATGGGGTCCCGACCCACAGGTTGAGAACCACTGCTTTAGAGGTTGGTTGGGCTTTGTGTAGTGAGAAGGAATGATTTTCAGTCCAGTAGTCCTCTGATTACGACCATTTATCAATTGTTTGAGGTTATGACAATGCTGAAGTAGCGCCTTGCTATCAACCCTCGCGGGTATGATTGTTACCGTGTCCCATTGATCACTTGATCAAAACGTGGGCGATTGGCAACTGGCATGGATTCATAATGGCTGCAGTGACCCAAAGTCAAAGAAGTGTATCTGAATTTGCAGTAAGACTGTTGACTACACCTTCTATTACTGTATATTGCCCATTGGAGATTATGTTTTCTTTATCTTTGCTTTTTTACAACTTGTTCAGATATCTCTGGACTACTTTTTACTTCGGGTGGTTTGCTTCCAATGCTTTAACATGGTCTTCCTCTTCATGTTATCAACAGAAGCAGTTCCATGGTTACGTCTGATAGATTAAGCATCTTTATAGCCATCAAAACAGCAGCCACTACACCTTCTATTACTGTATATTGCCCATCGGAGATTATGTTTTCTTTATCTTTGCTTTTTTTACAACTTGTTCGAATATCTACCACACCCTGCTGATCGCTTACCAGTTTCTTTGGAATTTAATGGAACAGGTGCCAAATATTGACAATCTGTGGACTACTTTTTAGCTGTTGGTTGTTTGCTTCCAATGCTTTAACATGGTCTTCCTCTTCATGTTATCAACAGAGGCAGTTCCATGGTTACGTCTGATAGATTAAGCATCTTTATAGCCATCAAAACAGCAGCCACTACACCTTCTATTACTGTATATTGCCCATCAGAGATTATGTTTTCTTTATCTTTGCTTTTTTTACAACTTGTTCAAATATCTACCACACCCTGCTGATCGCTTACCAGTTTCTTTGGAATTTAATGGAACAGGTGCCAAATATTGACAATCTGTGGACTACTTTTTACCTTTTGGTTGTTTGCTTCCAATGCTTTAACATGGTCTTCCTCTTCATGTTATCAACAGAGGCAGTTCCATGGTTACGTCTGATAGATTAAGCATCTTTATAGCCATCAAAACAGCAGCCACATATTCTCTAATTTGCAAAGTAAACAGGAAATAGCCAGAATATAAATCTTGGACCTGTCCACTTGACTTAGTGTTCCCTGTAATCACATGATCAAAACGTGGGCAATTGGCAACTGGGGTGGATTTATGATGGCTGCAGTGCCCCATGGGCAATTTATGATGGCTGCAGTGCCCCATGGGCAATTTCCCCAGGGTTCTCCTTAGAAGTAAAGTCACTGTACGACTGCAAATCAAAATGATTGTATAATTAGGTGCAAGCTACTTAACGATTTCATTACATAGTGACGAGGTTCCAGTTTCAATTGTGGTTGGATGTTGAGGACCTCCTGTACAGAACTGCTAGAATTCTTTCTCAATAGCTTTCTTCGTTCTAGCAATAAACTTGCTTAGCAAAGATCTGTTTCCTTGTGTGACTTTCAGTATATCAGCCTGGAAAAGCTTGACCATTCCAGTTTGCACAATATTATCAATCAATCAATCACTCAATCAATCAAGGTTATATGTATAGGGGAGGGGTGCAGGGAAAAGACACTTTGCTAATAGTTTCGGGGGATTGCTCTATTTGGGCCTTGATTGATTGATTGATTGATTACATTTTGGTCAAGTGACCATTAACAGTTGAAAATGAAAATTGAAAAGAAAACATAAATTTTTAAACTGAGGTGCACTAAAAAAATAATAATAATCCCAAACGGCTGAAAGGACAAGATGGAGACCCCAACCTGATATCAATTCTGCTGAAAATCTTAACCATTCCTCTTCCCAGACAGGCACACAAGTGTCCAAGGGTCATCTTGGGTCAATCCTAGTTGCTCCTGTTCAAATCTGGGGAGTTCGCCACCATAAAACCAGGTTTGGCAGCAAAATCAGCTGTTGTCGGCAGGAGGGAAAAAAAATCACCCTGCTGTTCAGCCTACCGTTTTCGGATGACTCCCAGCCTCCATGCCTTCTTTTGAGGTTTAGGAAACCATGTTTTCTTTTTAGCCAAAGCCATCTTTTTTTGATGTACAAAACCTGGCCTGTTCATGGACTAAATAATAAGAGGGTATTCTGAAGATCCATAAATATACTTGTAAACTTTACAAACCCAACTGGAAGGAAAGTATTATAATTCATACATTGCTACTTGTGAAATGATAGGTGGAATCAATGTTTCCTATTGTTCAGTTCTCACCTGTAATCAATGTCGTTTATTGTTTGTTCATTTGAGCAACAAAGATGACAAGGGCACTGGAGTCTAAGACATGTAGAGCAGTTCAGGAACTGGGCATATCTAGTCTAATTGAAAGGACAATAGCAGTCTTCCGATATCTGAGGGGCTGCCACAAAGAAGAGGGGGGGTCAACCTGTTCTCCAAAGCACCCGAGAGCAGGACAAGAAGCAACGGATGGAAACTCATCAAGGAGAGAAGCAACCGAGAAGCAAGGAGAAATTTCCTGACAGAACAGTGGTTCTCAACCTGTGGGTCGGGACCCCATTTGGGGTCGAACGACCATTTCACGGGGGTCACCAAACCACGCTGTCCGCCACTTTTTCCCTTTTCCCTAGCTGTCCTACTCCCTCTTATTGGTGGCCACACCCACTTGGGGGTCACCACAACATGGGGAACTGTATTATGGGGTCACGGCATTAGAAAGTTTGAGAACCACTGCTGACAGAACAATTAACAGTGGAACAGCTTGCCTCCAGAAGTTGTAGATGCTCCATCATTGCAGGATTTTACGGAGAGATTGAACAGGCAATTGACTGAAATGTATAGGGTCTCCAGTTTCAGCAGGAGGTTGGACTAGATGACCTCCAAGGTCCCTTTCAACTCTGTTATTCTGTTGCTTTGTTATTCCATTGTTATGCTATTAAACTTTGGACTAGGAGGAAATAAGTGTATCTGAATTTACAGTAAGACTGTTGACTACACCTTATGTTAGATTGCCCATCGGAGATGATGTTTTCTTTATCTTTGCTTGTTTTACAACTTGTTCAAATATCTACCACACCCTGCTGATCGCTTACCAGTTTCTTTGGAATTTAATGGAACAGGTACCAAATATTGACGGTTCCACAGAAATGTCCCGTTAGTTCAGGTGTCATAAGAACTATTATTTGTTCATTTCTTCAGAAAGGTAGTAGGGAATAGCCAGAATATAAATCTTGGAGCAGGGGCCTCAATCTGCATTGTGACTTTTCTCTGTCTCCCTGACTTCTTCTGATCTGCAAGCAAGAGATTGGTTGCACCTGTGAGTCTTCTGCTGGGTAAGCCAATGTGTGTTGTTTTGTTATTGGCTGCAGCCACTGTGGAAGTCATCTTGTGCAAATGCTTGACGCTAGAACTGCTGCAACAAAGTTTGTGCAAGGTCCTGGGCACTAGAAGCAAGGATCTTATCATTTTCTCTCTTGCAGCTCCATGGAGGTGGGAATAATAATAATAATAATAATAATAATAATAATAATAATAATAATGAGAAGACAGCAACAGACAGTAAGTGCCGCCTATGCAAAGAAGCTGAAGAAACAGTGGACCACTTGGTAAGCTGTTGCAAGAAGATTGCACAGACTGATTACAAGCAGCGGCATGACAAAGTAGCAACAATGGTGCATTGGAAGATCTGCAAAAAATATCATTTGCCTGTAAGCAAAAACTGGTGGGATCATAAAATAGAGAAAGTCATAGAAAATGATAAAATTAAACTGCTCTGGGACTTCAGAATTCAAACAGACAAGCACCTGCAACATAACACCCCAGACTTAACAATTGTCGATAAGAAAGACAAAAAAGTCTGGATAGTGGACGTGGCAGTGCCTGGAGACAGCAGAATAGAAGAGAAAGAACTGGAGAAGATAACAAAATACAAAGACCTACAAATAGAAATAGAAAGACTGTGGCAAAAGCAAGCAAGGGTAGTACCAATAGTCATAGGCTCCTTGGGTGCAATCCCAAAACAACTGGAGCACCACTTGAACACCATTGGCATTGACAAATTCGCTATTAGTCAATTGCAAAAGGCGGCCTTATTAGGAACTGCTTCCATCCTGCGACGATACCTATAATACCATCAAACATCCACATCTGCCTATCCCAGGTCCTGGGTAAGGGCTCGATAGGTAGACAAAATGCCAAATCCAGTCTGAACATCTGGCTGACTGTGCGATGATCCATAATAATAATAACAACAACAACAACAACAATGCTTTCTAGATGATTTGGGTGGCTGGGAGAAGTCTGGTGGGAGAATGAGACCCTGCAGATATTTCAGGACAATAATCCAGTCTGGAATGAACACCTTGAAAGACCCCCACCCATTCCCTAAATGATCAGATCCTCAGCTTGACTCTGCTTCTTACTTCGTGCGCCTCTTCACGGACACCAACCCTTATTGAGAGGGGGTGCATATGTGCATGTGTGTGTGTGTGTGTGTGTGTGCACGTCCATGCGTGCCATTTTGCCTCCAGCCCCTTTCTCTTCCAGGAGTGCAGGTGTAGTGCTGGCTACAAGGATAAGCTGATCACCCTCATAGGAAGACACGGTTCTTCTCCAACCTCTTATAACAGAAGTTCTTTCCATCTTTCTTTGACATGCAAATGATAAATAAAGAGAAAAGAATGTCTCTCTGTGTTTGTGGGTGTTCTCTATTCGATGCTGCAAGTTGTCTCTCCACCATCCCTGATCCTTCCTCCTCTCTCTTCTGCCTCTTCCTTCTCCGCAGCTGAGGACCCTCCTGTCCCTAAGAGATTCTTTGGAAAACCTTAGTCTTTCCTTCCTCTCTTTCCCTCCCACTCTTTCCTTTTTCCTTTCTTCCCTCGTCCTTCCCTTTATCTATTAATCTCTTCCGTTCCCTTCTCTTCCCTTCCCTTTCCTTCTTTTCTCTTCTCTTCTTCTCTCCTTTCCTCTTCCCTTCCCTTCCCCCCTCTCTCTTTCCTTTTTCCTTTCTTCCCTCGTCCTTCCCTTTATCTATTAATCTCTTCTGTTCCCTTCCCTTCTCCTCTCCTCTCTTCCCTTCCCTTCTCTTCTCTTCTCTTCTCCTCTCTTCTCTTCCCTTCCTTCCCTTCCTTTCCCTTTTGCCTACCTTCTTTCTTTCCCTACCTTCTTTCTTCTCTTCTCTTCTCTTCTCCTCTCCTCTCCTCTCTTCCCTTCCCTTCTCTTCTCCTCTCTTCCCTTCCCTTCCTTTCCCTTCCCTTCTTTTCCGTTTGCCTACCTTCTTTCTTTCCCTACCTTCTTTCTTCTCTTCTCTTCTCTTCCTCTTTCTTCCCTTCCCTTCCCTTCTTCCCTTGTCTTCCCTTCTCTTCCCTTCCCTTCCTTTGCCTTCCCTTCCCTTCTTTCTTTCCCTACCTTCCCTCTTCTCTTCTCTTCTCTTCTCCGGTCCTTTCCTCTTCCCTTCCCCTCCCTCTTTCCTTTTCTTTTTCCTTTCTTTCCTCTTTCCTCCCCTTTTTTCATTTCTTCCTTTTCCTTTCTTCCCTCACCCTTCCCTACTTTGCCTATTCACCCCTTCCCTTCCCACATTCCCGCTCTTCCATCTAGAGGCTTAAGCAATCGGCTTGTCCTCCCTCTGACCAGGTGCACCAGCTGGCCTTCATGAGTCAAGCCCAACTTCAAGATGTTCTTCAGTTCTTCGTGGAAAAGGAAGAATGGCTGAATTGGAGCTTTATCAATATTCTTCTCTTTTTCAGGCAGAAAAATTCCATTGAAAGACCAACTGACCATGTGGCTGCTATGGATCCTCTCCCTGGCTGCTGCAGCCTCTTTTCTCCTGCCTGCAACTGGGGAGGTGGTGAACAGTTTAAGCGAGTGCAGTCGGTTCTTCTTGGACGGTGTTCCCCCCAATCTGCGGTTAAAAAATATGGCCATAATCTGCCAGAAGTATAAAACCGAGCATTATTTTGTCACAATGTACAGCAGAATTCGGCGCATCCCCATTTTCTCAGCTTACCTTCTACATCCTCGTAGTACGGGTGTACGAATAGACACGTGGAATATTGAACCACAGGTAAAAGGAGTTCCTATTTTGAAACTGAACATTCTTGAAATGGAGTCTGTGGTTAGGAAATAAAGCAAGGCAGTCGATTTAAGAATTATTTATACATAATTAATCTTCAGGAGCTTTTAGAAGCTTGAATTCTGTTGTCCTCGTTGGCGAGGTCCTACTTCCGTCTTTCCCCAAAGAACCAGACTCAGAGCACCCCAAATTTCAAGCTCAATCAACCTGTTTTCTCTGCTAGAGGACAGCTTAGAGTGGGCTCCCCAAGAGAGCCAGTCAGGGGCTTCAATGCCCAGAATTCCCAGAAACTTTCCTGTTGGCTGGGATGCCTGGAAGGCCACCAAATATGCATAGCCTTATTTTAGGAAGATCCCACATCCCATTCCCTGGCTGACCCATGGTAGATCTTTCCTCACCTTCTGGGTATTTGATTGAGTGTTGTGTGAATGTTAATCAGGCACCTTGCTTGTCCTTCCTTATTCCTAGCTTGCAGCTCTTAAACCAGAAATGGTATCGGAACATAGTCGAATCTACAATCTCCTTGCAGACAGCCAGGCTTTTTCGAGCGATTACGCAAATGATCCCTTGTTCGACAGAGGACACTTGGCGCCAGTGTGCCATCAATCGGATCAGGAGAGCGTGAATGCAACCTTCACCTTGACCAACGTTGTGCCCCTGGATGCAACACTCAACCGTAAAGCATGGAACAGGCGTGAACAAGAAATAAAACAAAGTACTAGCTCGTGCACTGAAACATATGCCATTGTGGGTGTGGTACCTGGGAATAAATTCCTCAACAAAAGGGTGAATATACCCAGTCATATCTGGGCTGCAATTTGTTGTGAGTTTCAAAACCAAACCAAAATATCCTGGACATACATTGCTGAGAATAATAATCAGAATACGGTAATCAATTTTACTCTGATGGAGATGGAAAGATTTCTAAGTTTCAAATACCACCAGAACGTTAAGCTTTTCCATAATGATTGCAAATGATATGATTAATAACGAATAAGGTAATTCTCTGTCTCCAAGATAGAGTTCACAAATAAAAGCAAAGTATAGTTGTTCGACATACGGAATGAATGTAATTATTATAATCCTGATTTGATGTATATCAATTTTTGGGAGGCTCAGTTATGAAAATCCAGACTGTTTGGTTAACTTATGGTTCAGGTTACTGAGCAAACCCAGAAAATAAAATAATAATCAGAATAAGGTAATCAGTTTTACTCTGATGCAGCTGGAAAGATTTTTAAGTTTCAAATACCAGCAGAGCATTAAGCTTTTCAATAATAATTGCAAATGATATGATTAATAACAAATCAGGTAATTCTGTGTCTGCAAGAAAGAGTTCATAAATAAAAGCAAAGTATAAACGTAGCCGCTTAGTTGTTCGACATACGGAACGAATGCAGTTATTATAACCCTTGTTTTTTTTTTATTTTTATTTTTGGCTCAATGTTGTGAAAATCCAGGTTTGGTTAGCTTATGTTTCAGATTACGGAGCAAACTCAGAAAATAAAATAATCCGGTAATGAGACAAAGGGTGCAATGATGACACGGCTAAAACAGTTTCTTGTTTGTCACAGTTTTGGATGGGCTTTATGGTTTCAAGCCGTGTATAACTTGTCAGAAAAGAAACTGCAGTGATAAAGAACAATTTCCCGTCCATTGCATCGTGCGGGTGGGAAGAAGACCCTTAGGAATCAAATTTCATTCCCTGCTAAATAGGGCTTATCTTTGACACGGGTAGTCCTCAACTTACAACCATTTAACAAATGTTTGAAGTTATGACAATGCTGAAAAAAATGACTTACAATCTGTGTATGACTGTTGCAGTGTCCTGTGGTCACATGATCAAAATGTGGCTGATTGGCATGTATTTACGAAATGTTGCAGTGTCCCGAAGGTTGTAAAATTGGGTGTGACCCACTTAACAATAACATCACTTAGTGACAGACTTCCAGTTCCAATTGTGGTTGTAAATGGATGCCTTCCTGTACGTAGCTGCTTGAATGCTTTCTCTGTAGCTTTTTTACGTCTTGCAATAAACCTGCTCATCAAAGATCTGTGTCCTTTTGTCACTTTGAGTCTAGAAAACCTGACAACTCCATTTTGCATAATATTATCAATCAATCAATCAATCAATCAATCAGAGGTATTTATATGGAGGGAGCAGGAAAAAGGCACATTCTAGGTCCCCCCCCCTATTTTGGCCTTGATTGATTGATTCAATGCCATTAAGTTGGTGTCAAATCTTGGTGAACAAAGAGATAGATGATGGAGGGGTCATCTAGGTAAAATCATCCCAAATTCTTCAGTTCTTCGCTTAGAAACTCTAGATTCAACCTGGATTAATTCTAAATCAATGGCATCGAAGTGGGGTCTTAATACTTGTTCAACTCTAAGTTAAATTCCACTTTCCATACCTATCCCTAAAAGGCAGACTCTAAACTGGAGCGTAAAAGCAGGTGACACACCTGGCTGGTTAAAAAGGAGTTTCCAGGTTTGTCCTGTTTTTCATTCTGGCTGGAAGAAACATTTAGCAATAAAGGCTATGAAATGGTTGTCACAATCCCTGCTTCGACTGTGGAAATCCCCCTGCCTAAACCTGGATTGTATAGTCTGGCTGAAAATGGTTTTGGACCGAACCCCTAGTCGTAACATAAAGGTAATGGTTTTCCCTGCCCTGTTGTGTCCGTCTTTAGAATTGCACGTCTGGTAGCAAAACTGTCACAGCAAGGTGAGTTGACCCAGAAGCGCTAATACTCCTTTACACTGCACTAGGAAGACAACAATTGGAATACTGAGTCCAGTTCTGGTCACCATGATACAAAACAGGTGTTGACACCCTAGAAAGAGTGCAGAGAAGAGGGACAAAAATGCTAAGGGCCCTGGAGGCTAAAACAGGTGAAGAACTGTTGGAGGAATCGGGTATGTCTAATTTAAAAAAGAGAAGGACTGGGGGTGACATGGCAGCCATCTTTCTCTACTTGAGGGCCTGCCACAGAGAAGAAGGAGTCAACTTATTCCCCAAAGTACCTAAAGGCAGGACAAGAAATGACAAGTTGTTGTTGTTGTTAGTTGCGAAGTTGTGTCCGACCCATCACGACCCCATGGACAATGTTCCTCCAGGTCTTCCTGTCCTCTACCATCTTCTGGAGTCCATTGAAGTTCATACCTACTGCTTCAGGGACTGCATCCAGCCACCTCCTTCTCTGTCATCCCCTTCTTCTCTTGCCCTCCATCTTTCCCAGCATCAGGCTCTTCTCCAGTGAGTCCTTCCTTCTCATTAGGTGGCCAAAAGACTTGAGTTTCAACTTCAGGGATCATTAAAGAGAGATTCCGACCTAGAACGAAGGACGAATTTCCTGACAGAATAAATAATTAGTGGTAGTGACTGTGAGAGGGATCTCGGAGTCCCAGTGGACAATCACTTAAATATGAGCCAGCAGGGTGTTGCAGCTGCCAAAAAAGCCAACTCAGTGCTGGCTTGAAATCAAGATCACGTGAAGTGTTAATACCACTTTACAATGCCTTGGTAAGGCCACACCTGGAATACTGCATCCAGTTTTGGTCACCACAATGTAAAAAAGATGCTGAGACTCTAGAAAGAGCACAGGGAAGAGCAACAAAGATGATTAGGGAACTGGAGGCTAAAACATATGAGGAACGGTTGCTGGAATTGGGTATGTCTAGTTTAACGAAGAGAAGGACGAGGGGGGACATGATAGCCGTGTTCCAGTATCTCAGGGGCTGCCCCAAAGAAGAAGGAGTCAAGCTATTCTCCAAAGCGCCTGAAGGCAGGACAAGAAGCAACGGATGGAAACTCACCAAGGAGAGAAGCAACCTAGAACTAAGGAGAAACTTCCTGACAGTGAGAACAATTAACCAGTGGAACAACCTGCCTCCAGAAGCGGTGAATGCTCCAACACTGGAGGTTTTTAAGAAGACACTGGACAACCATCTGTCCGAAATGGTGTAAGGTTTCCTGCCTGAGCAGGGGGTTGGGCTAGATGACCTCCAAGGTCCCTTCCAACTTTATTATTATTGTTGTTGTTGTTGTTATTATTATTATTATTATTATTATTATTATTATTATTATTATTATTATTATTATTATTATTATTATTATTATTATAAGATATTGGACAGCAATTTGTCCAGAAAGGTATAGGTCTACTTCTTGACCAGGGGGTTGGACTAGAAGACCTCCAGTGGTCCCTTCCTACTTTCTTCTAATATCATTCTGTTAATCTCTTCTATTGCCCTATTGGAAAGTATCTTTCCTTTATGTTTGTTGTTTGCTTCTTGGCCTGTTACCTCTCACACCTTACTGATTTTTATTAGCTCCGTCTCTGGAATTTAACGGACAGGAGCCAAATATAGACAATTTGAGGGCTACTATTTAGCTTCGAGTTGTTGGCTTCCAAAGCTTTAACACGCTCTGCCTCTTTTTTTTGCCCACAGAGTCACTTCCACAGAAATGTCAGCCCAGATCAAGTGTCACAAGAACCGTTAAGTGTTCGTTTATCCAGAAAGGTAACAGGAAATTGCCAGAATTTCAATTTTGGAGCGGAAACCGTTATCTGCCCCGTGACTCTTCTATACCTACCTGGCTTCATTCTGGCCTACAAGCAAGAGAGCAATCAGGGCCAGCTGCATTTGTGAATCTTCTGCATTTGTGAGATGTTTTCTTGTTAGCTGCAGCCACTGCTGGACCCATCTTGTGCAAATGCTTGACCTACGATCTTCCAATCCTGGATATAGGACTGCATAGATGGCAACTTTTGGTGATTACAACTCAACCTTCTCTCAACAGCATGAGGATTAGAATACCCAATAACAGAGTTGGAAGGGACTTTGGAGGTCTTCTAGTCCAACCCCCTGCTCAAGCAGAAAATTGTTAAGTTCATGATAGTTAATACAGGAAAAGAAGTTAAAGCACCTAGTCCTCTTGCTACCAAGGTTTTCAATATTTTTTCATGACGCACTGACAGGAACCAGCCACCAATATCTGGGTTTCATGTCCGTGGATTTGTCAGACATAGAGGCCATGGAACTGCTGAAAAAGAATTCCTGCAACCTTGAGTTGAATTCGTAGAAATGCAATATCTAGTGCATTGGAACCAAGGTCACATTTGGAGTTTGGAATCCAATCCCAAGAACTGCACATCCCTAGACCAGGGCTTTTCAATCAGTGGTATGGGCACCACCTGTGGTACATTGGCACCTGGCAGGTGGGATGCGATCATCTTAGAAAAGTGGTAGTGGGGGAGGGGAATGAGCTGAACCGGTGGCAGCACCACACAAGCCTGAGCGAGAGACGGCTGGAGCTACAGTGCTGTCAGGGCTCTGGAATTTAACGGAAATTTAAAGGAAACCTTACACCATTTCGGACAGATGGTTGTCCAGTCTCTTCTTAAAAACCTCCAGTGTTGGAGCATTCACCACTTCTGGAGGCAGGTTGTTCCACTGGTTAATTGTTCTCACTGTCAGGAAGTTTCTCCTTAGTTCTAGGTTGCTTCTCTCCTTGATTAGTTTCCATCCGTTGCTTCTTGTCCTGCCTTCAGGCGCTTTGGAGAATAGCTTGACTCCCTCTTCTTTGGGGCAGCCCCTGAGATACTGGAACACGGCTATCATGTCGCCCCTCGTCCTTCTCTTCGTTAAACCAGACATATCCAATTCCAGCAACCGTTCCTTATATGTTTTAGCCTCCAGTCCCCTAATCATCTTTGTTGCTCTTCCCTGTGCTCTTTCTAGAGTCTCAGCATCTTTTTTACATCGTGGTGACCAAAACTGGGTGCAGTATTCCAAGTGTGGCCTTACCAAGGCATTGTAAAGTGGTATTAATATTTCATGTGATCTTGATTCTATCCCTCTGTTAATGCAGCCCAGCACTGAGTTGGCTTTTTTGGCAGCTGCAACACCCTGCTGGTTCATATTTAAGTTATTGTCCACCGGGACTCCGAGATCCCTCTCACAGTCACTACCACTAATTATTTATTCTGTCAGGAAATTCGTCCTTCGTTCTAGGTCGGAAACTCTCTCTAATGATCCCTGAAGTTGAAACTCAAGTCCTTTGGCCACCTAATGAGAAGGAAGGACTCACTGGAGAAGAGCCTGATGCTGGGAAAGATGGAGGGCAAGAGAAGAACGGGATGACAGAGAATGAGATGGCTAGATGGAGTCACTGAAGCAGTAGGCGTGAGCTTCAATGGACTCCAGAAGATGGTAGAGAACAGGAAGGCCTGGAGGAACGTGGTCCATGGGGCCGCGATGGGTCGGACACGACTTTGCAACTAACAACAACAACAACTTGTCTTTTCTTGTCCTGCCTTTAGGTGCTTTGGGGAATAAGTTAGCTCTCTCTTCTCTGTGGCAAGATGGCTGCCATGTCACCCCCAATCCTTCTCTTTTTTAAATTAGACATACCCAATTCCTCCAACCGTGTTTTAGCCTCCAGGGACCTTAGCATTTTTGTCCCTCTTCTCTGCACTCTTTCTAGGGTGTCAACACCTGTTTTGTATCATGGTGACCAGTACTGGACTCAGTATTCCAATTGTTTTCTTCCTAGTGCAGTGTAAAGGAGTATTAGCGCTTCTGGGTCAACTCACCTTGCTGTGACAGTTTTGCTACCAGACGAGCAATTCTAAAGACGGACACAACAGGGCAGGGAAAACCATTACCTTTATGTTACGACTAGGGGTTCGGTCCAAAACCATTTTCAGCCAAACTATACAATCCAGGTTTAGGCAGGGGGATTTCCACAGTCGAAGCAGGTATTGTGACAACCATTTCATAGCCTTTATTGCTAAATGTTTCTTCCAGCCAGAATGAAAAACAGGACAAACCTGGAAACTCCTTTTTAACCAGGCAGGTGTGTCACCTGCTTTTACACTCCAGTTTAGAGTCTGCCTTTTAGGGATAGGTATGGAAAGTGGAATTTAACTTAGAGTTGAACAAGTATTAAGACCCCACTTCGATGCCATTGATTTAGAATTAATCCAGGTTGAATCTAGAGTTTCTAAGCGAAGAACTGAAGAATTCGGGATGATTTTACCTAGATGACCCCTATCATCTATCTCTTTGTTCACCAAGATTTGACACCAACTTAATGGCATTGAATCAATCAATCAAGGCCGAAATGGGGGGGGGGACCTAGAATGTGCCTTTTTTCTGCTCCCTCCATATAAATACCTCTGATTGATTGATTGATTGATTGATTGATAATATTATGCAAAATGGAGTTGTCAGGTTTTCTAGACTGATTATATTCAAAGTGACAAAAGGACACAGATGTTTGATAAGCAAGTTTATAGCAAGAAGTAAGAAAGCTATAAAGAAAGAATTCAGGCAGCTACATACAGGAAGGCATCAACTTATGACCACAGTCGGAACTGGGAATTTGGCACTTGTGACTACTTGTATTCTTGTGAAGTGGGTCACACCCAATTTTATAACCTTCAGGGCACTGCAACCATTGTAAATGCATGCCAATCACCCACATTTTGATTGTGTGACCATGGGACACTGCAACAGGCATAAGCAGGATTGGTTGTAAGTCATTTTTTTTCCACTGTTGTCGTAACTTCAAACAGTCATTAAAAGAATGGTTGTAAGTTGAGAACTACCTGTGTCAAATATAAGCGCTATTTAGCATGAAATGAAATGAAATTTGATTCCTAAGGGTTTACTTCCACACATACAGTACAATGGACTGATAATTG
This sequence comes from Crotalus tigris, assembly GCF_016545835.1. Lineage (NCBI taxonomy): Eukaryota > Metazoa > Chordata > Lepidosauria > Squamata > Viperidae > Crotalus > Crotalus tigris. The sequence goes on from NW_024098373.1 coordinate 434,424, forward strand.
TTCCTCCTCGCCAGTTCCTTTTCTAACACTTTCTGCATCCTGTAAACTAGACACTGTTCCAGCTGTGTCATCATTGCATCCTTCATCTTAATTTATTTTCTGGGTTTGCTCAATAATCCAAAGCATAAACTAATCAAATCGCCTGGATTTTCACAACAATGAGCCAAAAAAGGGATACAGATCAAAACAGGATTATGATAATTGCATTCATTCTATAAGTTGACAACTAAGAACTGAAGAATTCGGGATGATTTTACCTAGATGACCCCTATCATCTATCTCTTTGTTCACCAAGATTTGACACCAACTTAATGGCATTGAATCAATCAATCAAGGCCGAAATGGGGGGGGGGACCTAGAATGTGCCTTTTTCCTACTCCCTCCATATAAATACCTCTGATTGATTGATTGATAATATTATGCAAAATGGAGTTGTCAGGTTTTCTAGACTGATTATACCCAAAGTGACAAAAGGACACAGATCTTTGATGAGCAGGTTTATTGCAAGACGTAAAAAAGCTACAGAGAAAGCATTCAAGCAGCTACGTACAGGAAGGCATCCATTTACGACCACAATTGGAACTGGAAGTCTGTCACTAAGTGATGTTATTGTTAAGTGGGTCACACCCAATTTTAAAACCTTTGGGACACTGCAACATTTCGTAAATACATGCCAATCAGCCACATTTTGATCATGTGACCACGGGACACTGCAACAGTCATACATAGATTGTAAGTCATTTTTTTCAGCATTGTCATAACTTCAAACATTTGTTAAATGGTTGTAAGTTGAGGACTACCCGTGTCAAAGATAAGCCCTATTTAGCAGGGAATGAAATTTGATTCCTAAGGGTCTTCTTCCCACCCGCACGATGCAATGGACGGGAAATTGTTCCTCATCACTGCAGTTTCTTTTCTGACAAGTTATACACGGGCTGAAAACATAAAGCCCATCCAAAACTGTGACAAACAAGAAACTGTTTTAGCTGTGTCATCATTGCACCCTTTGTCTCATTACTGGATTATTTTATTTTCTGAGTTTGCTCAGTAATCTGAACCATAAGCTAACCAAACAGCTTGGATTTTCACAACATTGAGCCAAAAATAAAAATAAAAAAAACAAGGGTTATACTAACTGCATTCGTTCTGTATGTCGAGCAACTAAGCGGCTACGTTTATACTTTGCTTTTATTTATGAACTCTTTCTTGCAGACAGAGAATTACCTTATTCGTTATTAATCATATCATTTGCAATCATTATGGAAAAGCTTAATGCTCTGGTGGTATCTGAAACTTAGAAATCTTTCCAGCTCCGTCAGAGTAAAACTGACTACCGTATTCTGATTATTATTCTCAGCAATGAATGCCCAGGATGTTTTGGTTCGGTTTCGAAACTCACAACAAATTGCAGCCCAGATATGACTGGGTATATTCACTCTGTTGTTGAGTAATGTATTCCCAGGTACCACACCCACAATGGCATATGTACTAACGCACGAGCTAGTACTTTGTTTTATACTTTGTTCATACGCTTTCCATTGTCCACGATTGAGTGTTGCATCCAGGGGCACAGTGTTGGTCAAGGTGAAGGTTGCATCCATGCTGTCCTGATCCGATTGATGGCACGCTGGCGCCAAGTGTCCTCTGTCGAACAAGGGAGTATTTGTGTAATCCCTCGAAAAAGCCTGGCTGTCTGCAAGGAGATCGTAGATTTGACTATGTTCCGACACCATTTCTCGTTTAGGAGCTGCAAGCTAGGAATAAGGAAGGACAAGCAAGGTGCCTGATTAACATTCACACAACACTCAATCAAACAGCCAGAAGGTGAGGAAAGATCTAGCATGAGTCAGCCAGGCAATGGGGTGTGGGATATTCCTAAAATAAGGCTATGCATATTTGGTGGCCTTCAGATAGCCTCTTCCAGGCATCCCAGCCAACAGGGAAGTTTCTGGGAATTCTGGACATCGAAGCCCCTGACTGGCCCTTTTGGGGAGCCCACTCTAAACTGTCCTCTAGCAGAGAAAACAGGTTGATTGAGCTTGAAATTTGGGGTGCTCTGAGTCTGGTTCTTTGGGGAAAGATGGAAGTAGGACCTCGCCAACGAGGACAACAGAATTCAAGCTTCTAAAACAGTGTTTCTCAACCTTGACAATTTTAAGGTATGTGGACTTCAACTCCCAGAATTCCACAGCCAGCATTGCTGGCTGTGGAATTCTGGGAGTTGAAGTCCACATGCCTTAAAATTGTCAAGGTTGAGAAACACTGTTCTAAAAGCTCCTGAAGATTAATTATGTATAAATAATTCTTAAATCCACTGCCTTGCTTTATTTCCTAACCACGGACTCCATTTCAAGGATGTTCAGTTTCAAAATAGGAACTCCTCTTACCTGTGGTTCAATCTTCCATTTGTCTGTTCGTACACCCGTACTATAAGGATGTAGAAGGTAAGCTGAGAAAATGGGGATGCGCCGAATTCTGTCGTACATTGTGACAAAATAATACTCGGTTTTATACTTCTGGCAGATTACGGCCATATTGTTTAACCGCAGATTGGGGGGAACACCGTCCAAGAAGAACAGACTGCACTCGCTTAAACTGTTCACCACCTCCCCAGTTGCAGGCAGGAGAAAAGAGGCTGCAGCCAGGGAGAGGATCCATAGCAGCCACATGGTCAGTTGGTCTTTCAAGGGAATTTTTCTGCCTGAAAAAGAGAAGAATATTGATAAAGCTCCGATTCAGCCATTCTTCCTTTTCCACGAAGAACTGAAGAACTGCTTGAAGTTGGGCTTGGCTCATGAAGGCCAGCTGGTGCACCTGGTCAGAGGGAGGACAAGTCGATTGCTAGTCTAGATGGAAGAGTGGGAATGTGGGAAGGGAAGGGGTGAATAGGCAAAGAAGGGAAGGGCGAGGGAAGAAAAGGAAAGGAAGAAATGAAAAGGAGGGAGGAAAGAGGAAAGAAAGGAAAAAGAAAAGGAAAGAGAGGGAAGGGAAGGAAGGGAAGGGAAGGGAAGGAAAGAAAGGAAAAAAGGGGAAGGGAAGGGAAGCAAAAGATTTCCCAAAGGCTTTCTTAGGAACAAAGAGGCGTTTGACAGGAGGGGCCTCACCTGAGAAGAAGGAAGAGGCCGAAGAGAGAGGAGGAAGAACAGGGGTGGTGGAGAGACAACTTACTGCATTAAATAGGGAAGCCAACTACACACACACACACACACAGAGGCATTCTTTGTCCTTCTTTATTTCTCTCTCTCTCTCTCTTCCTAGGGGACGATCAGCTTTTGTCCTTATAGCCAGATCTATACCTGCCGTCCTGGAAGAGAAAGGGGCTGAAGGCAAAATTGTTCTCTCTCTCTCTCTCTCTCTCTCTCTCTCTCCCTCCCTCCCTCCCTCCCTCCCTCCCTCTCTCTCTCTCTCTGTGTGTGTGTTCATGAAGAGGCACACAAAGAAAAAGCAGAGTCAAGCTGAGGTCTGTACATTTAGGGAATGGGTGGGGTCCTTCAAGGTAACAACAGCAGCAGGAGGAACAACAACAACAATAATGATAATGTTGGAAGGCACCTTGCATTATTGTCTCCAGGGTCACATTCACCAGCCAGAATACTCCCAACCCAACCACCTAGAAAGCAACTGCTACTGATGCCCCTCTTCTGAGAGTTTTGGGGGGGGGCTGTTGCCAGGGGGTGCTGCCTGCTGCTTCAGCCCCTCCAGAACAACTTTCAGGCTGACGTTTCTGTGGAACTGACTCGGTTGGCAAGGCAGTGTTAAAGCGGTGGAAGCCAACAGCCCAAAGCAAAAATGCAACCCACAAATTGTCTATATTTGGCTCCTGTCTATATTTAGCATGAAATGAAATTTGATTCTTAAGGGTCTTATCCCCCCCTCCCCCGCACAGTGCAACGGACTGATAATCAATCCTTCTCACCGCACTTTCTATCCTAACAAGTTACACCTGATAAATATACATCAATATGATAAATCTTCAGTCAGTTAAAAATACAGATGGTGAGAGTCAATAAGAGATTAAGGAAGTAAGATAACCATATAGGTAAAAATAGTTGGATCTGAGAAAGGAAGAAGAGAAGCTATAAAAATATAAAGGAAATGGCTAGCCAGGAAGGTTGAATGGAGAATAAGGAAACCATGCCAAATAAGATAAGAAGAGAGGAATGGAGAGCAAGAAAAGAGCTTATTGTGGAGACATAAATATATATATTGAGTTTAAAAATAACCATTTCCATGTCTAATTTTTCTTATTCTTATTGTATAAGTGAATATGATTTAGTGTGTTATCGGGAAATGTGTATAGGCGGACGGAAAGAGTGTAACCTCATACTACCTCAGCCAATGGGGAAAGAGGAGGGCTGTAGCGGCCGGTGACAGGGATGAATAAAAGGAGATATTTTGGGTTAAAACTTTGGAGAGAACTAAGCTTTGAAAGCTTCTCTCCCCGCTTATTGCAATAAACGAAACAAAAGGCCTTCACTGTGTCTTGGCTGGTTATTGGTCAGGCGAGCTTGCCTCTGGTCACGAAGGAAAGTAGCCAGGAGCACATAACACACCTGGGTTAAAATCACAAAGCCCAGCCTACCTTTAAACTTTGCTCAATAGTAGCAACTGTGAGAGGGAACTCGGAGTCCTAGTAGACAAAAATAGGAGCCAGCCGTGTGCTGCAGCTGCCAAAAAAGCCAACACAGTCTTCCAATATCTCAGGGGCTGCCCCAAAGAAGAGGGAGTCAAGCTATTCTCCAAAGCACCTTGAAGGCAGGACAGGAAGCAACGGATGGAAACTAATCAAGGAGAGAAGCAACCTAGAACTAAGGAGAAACTTCCTGAGAGTTAGAACAATTAACCAGTGGAACAACCTGCCTCCAGAAGCGGTGAATGCTCCAACACTGGAAGTTTTTAAGGAGATTGGACAGCCATTTGTCCAAAATGGTGTACGGTTTCCTGCCTGAGCAGGGGGTTGGAATAGATGACCTCCAAGGTCCCTTCTAATTTTGATAGCAGCCTTCCAATATCTAAGGGGCTCCCACAAAGAAGAGGGGCTCCACCCATTCTCCAAAGCACCTGAAGGTCGGACAAAAAGCAACAGATGGAAACTGATCAAGGAGAGAAGCAACCTAGAACTAAGGAGAAACTTCCTGACAGTGAGAACAATTAGCCAGTGGAACAACCTGTCTCCAGAAGCGGTGAATGCTCCAACACGGGAAGTTTTTAAAAAGAGGCTGGACAGCCATTTGTCCGAAATGGTATAGGGTTTCCTGCCTGAGCAGGGGGTTGGACTAGATGACCTCCAAGGTCCCTTCCATCATCATCATCATCATCATCATATTATTATTATTATTATTACATCTTAAACGAACACTGCCGTAAAGCGTATGCTAAGCACGTATCTTTTCTGCCCATTTCCCTGGTACCGACAAGGCAGGCGATATTTCAGAGAGCAAAGACCCCAGCGAACGACTTCATTTAACATGAACAAAACTGTCTTACCGTATTCAGAAGTGCTTGCAAAATGATGGCGCTTCCTCAGAGCATCTGGCTTTAATGTGACATCTGATACTTAGGGCACGGTTCCAGGGTTAGGCAACCAGCAACTTGGAACGGATTTGTGCTTTGCTCGTTTCTGAGAAAGCACATGAAGCTGCAGAAAACAGAAAATGAAAGCATAGGGGGGCTTGTAGAAACACCCACAGATGCCCACACCTACAGATTTACTGGGGGGGGGGCAAATGCTTAGCTACAGCCTATTCAGCAACTTTTAAAGTGAAGTTAAAAAAAAAAGCTTGAGATAACTGGTGTACAAAACCACTGTTTTTTTTTCTCTTTCCACACTCTGCTCTCTTTCGTTAGGGCAGTGGTTCTCAACCTGTGGGTCGGGACCCCATTTGGGGTCGAACGACCATTTCACGGGGGTTGCCAAACAATGCAGTCCGCCATTTTCCCCCCTTTTCCTTAGCTGTGCTACTCCCTTTTATTCTATTGGCTTTCGAAAGCCAATAGAATAGACTCTCTTGAATAGAGTCTAATTCTATTGGCTTTCAAAAGCCAATAGGAATTGTCCAGGCTGTCTCTGCCCTGCTGAGCCTGCCAAAAGTTCCATTCTGCAAACGGTGCTGTACCAGTTGAGTAGTCCTTGACTTACAACCGGTTGAGTAGTCCTCGACTTACTACCGGTTGGGGGTCATGGCATTAAAAAGGTTGAGAACCACTGCATTAGGGCTTTTCTAATGAGGAGGAGGAGGAAGTAAAGCTTGGGGGGTCTGTTATGTATTGAATATATATAAAATTGTGTTAATCCCTGCTAAAGTGAAACTAACTTAACTCCAACTGCTTGTGAAGATAAAATGAAACTAACCTTTAGATGACCCTGACTGTTAACGCCAACTGTTTTGGAGGAAAGCGTTGAACATTCATATTTGGGCGGGTTTTTCAAGTATTGTGATTGGTTAAGGCCTTGTGGGCTCAGAGTATAAATTACAGGCAATTGCCTGCAGTTCTCCAGTTCTAGTTTGAGTCAATAAATAATGTTGTAACTATGCTGGTCTGCTCCTTGACTACTGACAGCCCACTACTCAATATCCTTCATCCAGATTTGGAAAATAAACTGTGGCTGCCTTAATATTTACCCCAAACTAACCCAAATTCCAGAAATATGGTTTTACAGCTGATCAGCTGTAGTTGCGGGATCCTGGGCTTCTGCCCAGCTCACTTGCTCACGCTTGGCTGGAAAACATGCTGCTTGCTAATTTAGCAGAAGCGCCAGGATCAGTGCCGGGCTACAGCTGATCCACGCTTCTGAATGGCTCCGCAGAAGTGGGATCAGCTGTAGCTGCAGGATCCTGGGATCCTGCCCAGCTCACTTGCTCGCGCTTCGCTGGAAAACATGCTGCTTGCTAATTTAGCAGAAACGCTAGTGATAAATATGTATCAATATGATAAATCTTCAGAGTCAGTTAAACCTACAATATAATGGAAACTAATTGAATAGAAAATTAAGTACAATTGGTGGGAATCAGGAAAAGATAACATAAAGAAAGTAAGATAAATACATAGGGGAAAATAGCTGGGTCTTAGAGTGGGGAAAGGAAGAAGACCAACTATAAAAAAAATAGCTGTAAGAGGAAATGGCTAGCCAGGAAAGACATGTTGAACTGAAAAATAGGAAAGAACCTATTGTTCTAAAAGGGGGACATAAATATCCACAGAGTTTAAAATAACCATTTAAATGTCTATTTTTTCTTATTATTCTTGTATATGTGAATATGATTTAATATGTTATCAGGAAATGTGTAAAAGGCGATCGGAAAGAGTGTAACCTCGTAGTACCTCAGCCCATGGGGAAAGAGGAGGGATGTGCAGCTGGGACAAGGATTGTATAAAGAAGGAAATATTTTGGGTTGGAACTTTGGACAGAACCAAGCTTTGATAGTTTTTCTCCCCGCTTATTGCAATAAACGGAACCAAAGGCCTTCACTGAGTCTTGGCTGGTGATTGGTCAGGCGAGCTCACCTCTGGTCACGAAGTAAAGTGGCCAGAAGCACATAACACCAGGATCAGTGCTGGGCTCCAGCTGATCCGCACTTCTGGGCAGCTCTGCAGAAGTGCAGATCAGCTGTAGCTGCGCTCCTGAGCTGCTGCCCAGCTCGCTTGCTAACTCAACCTTCGCCTGAAAACACGGGCTTACTAAACACGCCACTCGCTTGCTCGCCCTTCCCCCAAAACACGCCGGTTGTTCACTCACCCTTCCTCCAAAAACGGGCCGCTCGCTTGCTGTTCCTCTGAAAACAGGCCGCTCGCTCTGTCTCTCCTCGTTCCTTCGGTAAGAAAAGCCTCTTCTCTTCTCAGTCTGTCCCTTTTATATCTTCTCTTCTCTCCGCCCTCCTCCTTATTTTCTCTTCCGGGAGCACCGGAAGCTCCAATTGCCATGTCACCACCTGCGCAGATCCTGGAGATTCTGCCAAGCTCTGCAGCTCCAGCTGATCTCCTCCAGGTCTGTGCGGCTCCACTTTAACTGTTCCCTCCCCCACTACAATTAGATGGGGCTCGTGTACCACCAGCCAGGTGCTAGAGTACCACTGATGGTAGACGTACCACCAGATGAAAAGCCCTACTCTTGATGTTCGTGAAGAGGCACACAAAGAAAAAGCAGAGTCAAGCTGAGGTCTGTACATTTAGGGAATGGGTGGGGTCTTTCAAGGTAACAACAACAACAAGAAGAACAAGAACACCAAGAACAACAACAACAAGAACAAGAACAACAACAATAATAATAATAATAATGATAATGTTGGAAGGCACCTTGGATTATTGTCTCCAGGGTCACATTCACCAGCCACAATACTCCCAACCCAACCACCTAGAAAGCAACTGCCACTGATACCCCTCTTCTGAGTGTTTGGGGGGGGGCTGTTGCCAGGAAGTGCTGCCTGCTGCTTCAGCCCCTCCAGAACAACTTTCAGGAAATAGCTAAATGCTGAGCTTTTCTGTAGAAATCCTGTTTGCCAGATGATTCCGTGGTTCACCCTCTTTGCCCACACAAACCATCATTAACAATGTTCAGGAAATGTTATATTTAAAACTGCTTTATATGGAATCGGCAGCTGAAGCGATCTGGGTTTTTAAGAGACTCGCATCAGCCCTGGCAAAACCTGGTTGTTGTCATGGCCCCCATCATCCAATATCCATTCTATTCTATTCTATTCTATTCTATTCTATTCTATTCTATTCTATTCTATTCTATTCTGTTCTGTTCTGTTCTGTTCTGTTCTATTCTATTCTATTCCATATTTTCTATTCTGTTCTGTTCTGTTCCATTCCGTTCCATATATTCTGTTCTGTTCTGTTCTGCTCTGTTCCGTTCCATTCCATTCCATATTTTCTATTCTGTTCTGTTTTGTTCCGTTCCGTTCCATTCCGTTCCATATATTCTATTCTATTCTATTCTGTTCTGTTCTGTTCTATTCTATTCTGTTCTGTTCTATTCTATTCTATTCTATTCTATTCTATGGAAAATATAAGGTGTAGTCAAGAATTGTGCTGGAAATTCAGATAAAGTTGTCTCCTCCTAGTCCAAAAATTAATAGAATAATAACAGAATGACAATATAACAAGATTGGGAGGGACCTTGGAGGTCTTCTAGTCCAACCCCCTGCTCAAGCAGAAAACCCTATACCATTCTGTTCAAATGGCTGTCCAGTCTCTTGTTAAAAACCTCCAACAATGGAGCACCCACCACTTCCGGAGGCAAGCGGTTCCACTGATTAATTGTTCTCCCTGTCAAGAAATTCTCCTTAGTTCTAGGTTGCTTCTCTCTTTAATGATCTTCTCCTTGTTACGTCTTGTCCTGCCCTCTGCTGGCCTGGAGAATAAGCTGACTCCCTCTTCTCTGTGATACCCCCTCAAGTATCCGGAAAAGGCTATCATCAAGGAAAAAAAAGTTCCCAAGAGAGGAATAGGAATCAAAGTATGTTAAATATAACACAAGGCGTAGACAACAGGGAGGCCAATAGAATTCTTACGGTCCTGGTGATGCCTGAGATTCGCTCTGTACAAATCATTCTTCAACTCAACGTTGTGCCCTGTTTCTGCAACAGTACGTTGGCCGTGCACTTGGTTGGTTGGCCTTTAACTGGAATCTCAGTGCCTGCAGAAGAGAAAGAACAATGACAAAGTCTTCCTCATGCATGAAGAACCAAAGAGGGCCTTGAAGTTGGGTTTGACCAAGAGCATCTGAAGTCCAGCTGGTCCTCCTGGTCAGATGGAGGCCAGCCAGATGGCTTTCACTTCTCGGTGGAAGAGTGGGAATGAGGGAAGGGAAGGGGTGAATAGGTAAAGAAGAGAAGGGAAAGGAAAGAAAGGAAAAAGAAAAGAAAAGAGAAGAGAAGGAAGAAAGAAAGAAAAACAGTTTCTCAAAGAGACTCTTAGGGACAAACAAGAGTTTGACAGGATGGGCTCAGCTGAGGAGAAGGAGGAGGCAGAAGAGATAGAGGGAAGAACAGAGATAGTGGAGGGATGGTTGATGTTTTCTGATTGCAGTTGACAGCTTCCAACTTACTGCTTCTTTGATCCAATTATGATCGATTGGAGCATTGCTTGGAGACAGCTTCAGGAGTCATATTGGGAAGCCAAGTTCACACACAAGGACACACACAAACACACATTCTCTGTTCTTCTTCTTTAATTGTCAATTGTACGTCAGAGTAAGAGGGGAGAGAGCTTCCTATTATATGAAGTTGGAGAACTGGCATGTCTTCCTATGTGGACAATCAGCTTATTCTTGGATGCTCTGCAGACCTTCAACAAATGATTCAGGAATTCATTTACTCAGCAGCAGATTGACCTACTCAGAGGGCAGAAGGATTCTCTACAGAGGCATCCTTGGTGCAGTCTGAGCTCTCAGGCCAAGTAGCAAACATCAAGCCTAAAGCAAAGACAACCTCCAATAGTGGAACAGAAATCCAAGTATGGAAAATATAATATAATATATAATCCAGGTTTAGGCAGTGGGTTTTCTACAATCAAAACCTGGATTGTAACAGCCTTTATTGCTAAATGTTTCGTCCAGCCGTAGTGAAAAAAATGGACAAAACTGGGGACTGTTTTTGGACAACACAAATTATGTCACCTGCTTTTATACTTCAGTTTAGATTCCACTGTTTAGTGACAGGTATGGAAAGTGGAGTTTAACTTTGAATTGGACATGTATTAAGGCTGGAATTCTATTCACACTTATTTAGAATTAATCCACCTTGGATCCAGAGGTTTCTAAGTGAAGAATTCAGGATTTTGGGACCAAGAGGATGGGCTCCATCATCCATCTCTTTGTCTGCTAAGATTTGACACCAACCTAATGGCATTTAATCAATCAGTCAATCAATCAAGGCCAAAATAGAGAAAACCAGTGAAACTATTGCAATGTGATTTTTCCCTGCACCCCCCATACATATAACCTTGATTGACTGATTGATTGATTGATTGATTGATTGATTGATTGATTGATAATATTGTGCAAACTGGAATGGTCAAGCTTTTCCAGGCTGATATAGTGAAAGTCACACAAGGAAACAGATATTTGCAAAGCAAGTTTATTGCAAGAACTAAGAAAGCCATTGAGAAAGAAGTCTAGCAGTTCTGTACAGGAAGTCCTCAACATACAACCACAATTGAAACTGGAACCTCGTCACTAAGCAATGAAATCGTTAAGAGGCTCCCACTCAAGTATACAACCATTTTGATTCACAGTCGTACAGTGAAAGCAGCTTTCCCACGACTTTGCTTCTAAGGAGAACCCTGGGGAAATTGCCCATGGTGCCTTTGGGGCACTGCAGACATCATGAATCCATGCCTGTTGCCCATCGCCCACGTTTTGATCATGTGATTGCAGGGACATAGTAACAATCCTACCCGCGAGGGTTGGTAGGAAGGCGCTTTTTCAGCATCGTCATAAATTCAAACAGTTGATAAATGAATGGTCATAATCTGAGGACTACTTGTATCAAAGATAAGCACTATTTAGCATGAAATGAAAATTTGATGAAAATGAAATATACGATACAGATCAAACCAGGATTAAAATTAACCGAATTCTCTCCATATGTTAAAGAACTAAGCTAATAGCTTTGTACCTTGCTTTTATTTGCCCTTTTTAAGCTACATTATGAGGGCCAGGCGCTGTATTACAAGCACCATTGAAAAGATCAACTCTTTCCTGCCTGTAGAGACCAGCAAGTTGTGTTTGCAGATCCTCCAAGGTAGGACGGTCCACCCTATTCTCATTATTTGGAGCAATGACTGCCCAGGGCTTTCTGCGGTTTTTTTCCATCACACAACAACCTGCAGCCCAGATATGACTGGGTATATTCACTCTGTTCTTGAGGTTGGTATTCCCGGGCACCGCACCCACAAGGATATACAAAGCACGGCATCCTGCTGCATTTATATTTTCTTCATATGCATTCCATTCTCCATTATTGAGTGCGTGAAGTTGGGGCACAATGTTGGTTAAGGTGAAGGTTGCATCTTTGCTGTCCTGATCCGGTTGATGTAAGGCTGGCACCAAGTGTCCTCTGTCGTATCGATCAGCATTACGGTAATCCTCTTCAACAGCCTGGCTGTTTGCAAGGCTAATGGGGTCGATCCCACTGGTCTCTTCCAATTCCATGCTTTTGTGACGATGATACTCACGATTTATAGGCAGTGCAAGCTAGGAATAAAAAAGGACAAGCAGTGTGATCTGGTTAGCTTTAACACAACACTGAGTCAAAGACCCTGAATGTGGAGAAAGGTCTATCTTGTGTCAGCCAGGGAATGGGGTGGGGGGTACTCTGCAAAGACAGGTTGGATCCCAGCCAACAGGGCAGTTTCTGAGAATTCTGGAAATTGAAACCCCAATTCGATGCTCTTGAGAAGCCCACTTTAAACTATCTTCTAGCAGGGAATGCAATTGATTGAGCTTGAAATGTTGGGTTTGGGGTGAATCCTGGAAATAATTATGTACAAATAATTCTTAAATCCACTGTTTTGCTTTATTTCCTAACCACTGACTGTTCCTTTAAGGTGGCCTCCATTTCATGAAGGTTTAGCTTCAGAATAGGAACTCCTTTTACCTGTGGCTCAATCTTCCATTCGTCCCATCGTTGACCTTGACCAGGCTGATATATATATGCTGAGAACGTGGGGATGCGCCGATCTTCGTCGTACATTGTGGCAAATCGATAGCGGTTCTCATACAATTGGCAGATTCTGGCTGAATTCTTTGGCCTCAGTTTGGGGGGGGTTCCATCCAAGAAGAAGTTGTTGCAGGGCTTGAAATTGTCCACCACCTCCCCAGTTGCAGGCAGGAGAAAAGAGGCAGCAGCCAGGGAGAGGATCCATAGCAGCCACATGGCCGGTCTTTCAATGGAATTTTTCTGCCAAAAAAAAAAAGAGAGAGAGAGAGAGAAGAAGAATGATAAAGCTTTGATTTAGCAAAGTTCCATCACGAAGGTGAGAATGGGTCTGAGGTTGGGTTGTGCCAAGGGCACCTGAGGTCCAGCTGGTGAGAGGGAGGCCAGCCGGATTGTTTACGCTTCTGGATGGAAGAGCAGGAATGTGGGAAGGGAAGAGAAATGGTAAGCAGGAAAAGAAGGGAAGGGTGAGGAAAGAAAGGAAAAAGGAAAGAGTGGGAGGGAAAGAGAGGAAGGAAAGAGTAAGGTTTTCCAAAGAATCTCTTAGGGACAGGAGGGTCCTCAGCTGCGGAGAAGGAAGAGGCAGAAGACAGAGGAGGAAGGATCAGGGATGGTGGAGAGACAACTTGCAGCATCAAATAGAGAACACCCACAAACCCAGAGAGACATGCTTTTCTCTTTATTTATCATTTGCATGTCAAAGAAAGATGGAAAAAGCTTCTGTTATAAGAGGTTGGAGAAGAACCATGTCTTCCTACGAGGGCGATCAGCTTATCCTTGTAGCCAGCACTACACCTGCACTCCTGGAAGAGAAAGGGGCTAGAGGCAAAATGGCATGCATGCACACACACACACACACACACACACGCACACGCACATATGCACCCCCTCTCAATAAGGGTTGGTGTCCGTGAAGAGGCGCACGAAGTAAGAAGCAGAATCAAGCTGAGGATCTGATCATTTAGGGAATGGGTGGGGGTCTTTCAAGGTGTTCATTCCAGACTGGATTATTGTCCTGAAATATCTGCAGGGTCTCATTCTCCCACCAGACTTCTCCCAGCCACCCAAATCATCTAGAAGCCAACTGCCCACTGATGCCCTTCTTCTGAGAGGTTGGGGGGCTGATGCCAAGGGGGGCTGCCTGCTGCTTCAGCCCCTCCAGAACAATTTTCCCATCAAGCTGGCCCCTTCACCCCACTCAGGAAACAACTGCACACGGAACTTTGCTCTAGAAATCCCGTTTGCCAGATGATTGAATGGGTAACCCTCTTTGCCCACATTAATCATCATTAACAATGTGCAGAGGTCTCAAAAGAAGGAAATATCATATTGAAAACTGCCTTTTATGGAATCAGCAGGTGAAGCTGTCTGGGGATTTAAGAGAATCGCATCAGCCCTGGGAAAACCTGGATGCTGTCATGGCCCCCATCCTCCAATATCCATTATTCTAGAATTCACCTGGAGGGCTCCCCTCCTTCATTCCTACAGTCTTGCAACTTAGTTTGCTTTTCTCTTTCTTCCTGGAAAAGTTGGCACCACCTCCACACAACACACTTACCATGTTATTGGCTCAGTAGGGTTGGGAGAAATTTTTACGATCCACATAATAAAGTTTATGCTTGAGGTTGTCCATCTCTGGTTCCTTCCAGACACGTAACAAATTATTCAGAAGTTCATTTAGATTTTCTTGCTTCCTTGAGTTACTTATAGCGTAATAAAATAGCAGGATAAAAATCTAATAAACAAATAAAATGCCCATAAAATTCTGCCTCCAGAAGCTATGAATGCCCCAACACTGGAAGTTTTTAAAAGAGACTGGGCAGCCATTTGTCTGAAATGGTATAGGGTTTCCTGCCTGAGCACGGGGTTGGACTAGACCAGGGCTTTTCAACCTTTTCACCCATTGTACCACTTTTAGGATACGGCAACGTCCGAGTACTACCAGTCGCCTAGCAAGGGGTCAAAAACCTGATGACACCCCCCAAAAAGAAAAAAGTGATAAAGTACAGGTAGTCTTCGACTTACAACAGTGACTGTTTGAAGTTACGATGGCACCGAAAAAAGTACCCCCAAGCCACAGCCCAGCAAGACACCTGCCTGCCCACCTGGCGGCGCTCTTCCTCCTGTCCGAGGTTTTCATTGTTGTGAGCATTTCTGTTGAGGATTGGCAGTGGGGGTGGGGTGGGTGGTGTTTGGTTTTTATTCCCTCCTGTCTGCTGGGTGGTTGCAGCAGGTTTTGGTCCCTTCACATGACCCTGGGACACCGTGACCGTCATAAATATGAATCAGTTGCCAAGCATCTGAATGTAAATCACAAGACCCTGGAGAGGTTGCAACATTCCAGCTGATCGGCGCTTCTTCTGGGCTCAGCAGAAGCGCCAGGATCAGCACTGAGCTCCAGCTGGAGCCTGATGCTGATCCTGGCGCTTCCGCTGAGCCCTGACAGCCCCGAAGAAGCACCAATCCTGGCGCTTCCGCTGAGCCCTGACAGCCCTGCAGCTCCAGCCGTCTCTCGCTCAGGCTTGTGCGGTGCTGCCACCGGTTCAGCTCATTCCCCTCCCCCACTACCCCTTTTCTAGGATGGTCACGTAACCCCTGCCAGGTGCCAATGTACCACAGGTGGTACCTGTACCACTGGTTGAAAAGCCCTGGACTAGATGACCTCCAAGGTCCCTTCCAACTTTATTATTTCCTGAAGAAATAAACAAATAATGGTTCTTATGACACCTGATCTAACGGGACATTTCTGTGGAACTGACTCTGTGGGGAGGAGGCAGAGAATGCTAAAGCTGTGGAAACCAACAACCTAAAGCTCAAAAGTAGCCCACAAATTGTCTACATTTGGCCCCTGTCCCGTTAAATTCCAGAGATGGACCGAGTAAAAATATGGGGATGTCCATCGTGGCAAATTGATAAATTCACTGTCTTGCCATACTTCCTAACCTCTAACTGTTAAATGGAAGAACAGGAATGTGGGAAGGGAAGGGAAGGGATGAATAGGCAAAGAAGGGAAGGGTGAGGGAAGAAAGAAAAAGAAAAGGAAAGAGTGAGGGAAAGACTAAGGTTTTCCAAAGAATCTCTTAGGAACAGGAAGAGCCTCAGCTGTGGAGAAGGAAGAGGCAGAAGAGAGAGGAGGAAGGATCAGGGATGGTGGGAGAGACAACTTAAGGCATCAAATAGGGAAGCCCAAAATACACACACAGACACACAGACAAGCACACAGAGATTGTTGATGCTTTCTCGTTGCAGTTGACAGCTTCCAACTTCCCCTCTAGAGCAACTTCAGTCAATCTTTACTAAAATTTTGAGTTCTATATTGTGGGTGACTTGGGCCCAGACTCTCCCCCCCCCTCAGCCCAATCCTTCTCACAGGCCTATTGCTGTGGAAAATAGGAGGGGGAATGAATATTAGATCTGTTTGCCACCTTGAGTTACTCCTGGCATAATAAAGGCAGGATAAAAATCTATTAAATAACATGCCCATAAAATGATTCCCATCTCTCTAGAGCTTCTGTTTTTATACAGCCCCTGGATTTGACTCTTCCATGTTGGCGATGGGGCAAGGAGCAGTTTCTTAACCATGCTTCAATGAATATTATTCTGTGCCCACTAAATCAGGGATGTGCAATTCATTGGACTTGATTCTGAATTCTGGATCTGACTCTCTCAAGAGAGAAAGTGATGAGGAATTCTGTTGCAGCAGTTCTATCTTTGCCCACATTAATCATAATTAGTTTTAACTAATTTAATTATGTATCGTTAAATGGTCTCAAAATATTCAAGGTCCGATTTTATTGGATACATGGGAGACAATTTGGGTTAGAAATGTAATAAATGTAAGAGAAAATTTTTATAAAATGTTTTATAGATGGCATTTGGATCCCCAAAAGTTGTCTCGCATGTATCCGAATTTACAGCCCAAACATTGGAGATGTGGAAATTTAGATGCAACTTATTTTCATATCTGGTGGACCTGTAGAGATATTAAAGCCTTTTGGATTAAGATTTGGCGGAATATCCAAAAGACTTTTAAGAGAAAGATAAAAGTTTACTCCGGAATTAGTTTTGTTGGGTATTATTGTAGATTTTGATGTTAAAGAAATCAATTTGATGTTGAATCTTATAACTGCTGCAAGATTATTGGTGGAGCAATATTGGAAGAAAAACTCATTGCCTATTTTGGAAGAATGGATACTTAAGGTGTCTAATTTAGCAGAAATGGAGAAAATCTCTACCTATTTGAAGGACCATTCACAAGAAAGATACATTATGGTTTGGAGAAGATGGATTGATTATATTCAAAAGAAATATGAAACGGAAAAGTATTACCTTGCTTTTGAGTAGATTTTAAATAATTATTAATAGTTTTAATTATATTATTATTTTTGTTTTAATTTGTTAATATTTGTTTTGAGAAGGAGTTAAAGTATGTTATGGTTTTGATTGATAGTATAGTTGGTTTATGTTAGTTAGATTATGTTTGTTTATTTGTTACCCTGTAATCAGCTCTGGGAAGTGGGGGAGGGGGGAAGGGGTGAGGGGTGGGGAGGTTTTATATTGTAATAAAATTTTAAAACTTTTAATAAAAAAAAATCCTGGTCCTTCTGACAGAAGGTCCAGTTGTAGTAACCAAAAGCTGCCATCTATGCAAGCGACTAGATCCAGGATTCAAAAAGCAGAGATCAAGCATTGGCACAAGAAGGCTGCAGCCCATCACAAAGCATCACCCATTGGCTTACCCAGCAGAGAATACTCACAAGTGCAACGGTCTCTTGCTTGTAGACCAGAAGACGTTGGGTAGACAGGGAAGAGTCACGATGCAGATAGAGGGCTCTGCTCCAAGATTTATATTCTGTCTATTTCCCCTTACATTTCTGAAGAAATGAACACATGATTGCCTTTGTGACATTTGACCTAGGCTGACTTTTCTGTGGAACTGTCTCTGTCAGCCAGATGTTGTGAAAGCTGTGGAGCAACAACCTAAAGCTAAACAGACCCCCTCGGATGATCTACATTTAACACTTCTCCTTTAAATGTCTAGAGAAGGGGCTAGTAAAAAAAATAAAACCCGCAAAGGGTGGTGGACATCAAGCCAAGTTGCAAAGGGCAAACATCAAGGAAAAAAACAATTCCCAGGAGAGGAATAGGAATCAAATTATGTTAAATATAATACAAGGCATAGACAACAGAATTCTTATGGTCCTGGTAAACCACGGGATTCGTTCTTTACAAATCATTCTTCAACTCAACTCAACGTTGTGCCCTGTTTCTGCAACAGTACGTTGGCCCTGCACCTGGCTGGTTGGCCTTTAACTGGAATCTCAGTGCCTGCAGAAGAGAAAGAACAATGACAAAGTCTTCCTCATGCATGGAGAACCAAAGAGGGCCTTGAAGTTGGGTTTGACCAGGGAGCATTTGAAGTCCAGCTGGTCCTCCTGTTCAGATGGAGGCCAGGCAGATGGCTGTCACTTCTAGATGGAAGAGCGGGAATGTGGGAAGGGAAGGGGTGAATAGGTAAAGAAGGGAAGGGACAGGAAAGAGAGGAAAAAGAAAAGGAAGAGAGGAAGGAAAGAGAAAAAGTTTCCCAAAGAGACTCTTAGGAACAAACAAGAGTTTGACAGGAGGGGCTCAGCTGAGGAGAAGGAAGAGGCAGAAGGGAAAGGTGGAAGAACAAAGATAGTGGAGAGATTGTTGATGTTTTCTGATTGCAGTTGACAGTGAGGGAAGTTATCCCAGAGTAGGAAATATTAAAAGGGCAGGAAAATATATTTTTCACCAAAAGGATTTTTAAAAGTATTTTTTTTTCTCTTGAAAAGCAGAAACCAAACCTGGCCCCAAATCAATCTCTCTGCCCCAAGCAAGAGTCAGCCCCATACAAATGCAGATGTAAAACCATCAGAAAGTTGGAGCGAGAACCATCAAGAAGACAAAGAGAAAATCTGCATACCCCACTCAAACTCTTTTTTTTAATTGAAAATTTTTAAACTTTTTACAATAAAATACCTCCCCCCTCCCACCCCCATAACCCTCCCCCCTCCTTCCCAGAGCTGAATACAGGGTTAAAAAAAACCAAAAAAAACCCATACAAGTTAAATGAACATCAGTCAACAATACATACATCCAAAAAATTTAAAGTACTTTAACTCCAATACATAGAAACAACAAGTCCAACCATAACATAACAATAAAAAAGGAAAAATACCCACTTTAAACTATAAATTATTCAAAAGCTAAATAATACTTTCTAATCCCATATTTATTCTGTACAAAATTTACCCATGTTTTCCACACTGAGATATATCTCTCTTGTGATTGGTCTTTCAGATAAGCCGAAATTTTTGCCATTTCTGATAAATAAGAAACTTTAAAAAACCATTCTTCTATAGTAGGCAAGGAATCTTTCTTCCAATACCCCACTCAAACTCTTAAGAGTCATTAGCCCCATCACCTGGGAAGCAGGATATGATAATAGGATTAAACCACAGATATCAAGGCCTAGACCAGTGGTTCTCAATTATTTTCTGTCATGCCCCCCCTAGGAAGAAGAAAACATTTCGCGCCCCCCCCCCCGCGTGACTGTCTATCCAATCGGGTCCTTTGCGTGTGTCACGTGCGTCCAATATGACAGTATTTGCCGAGGTCAAACGAGCCCCCCTTTACGGAGCCTCGCGCCCCCCTTGGGGGGCCCGCCCCACTATTTGAGAACCACTGGCCTAGACAAACACTCAGAAATAGCCTCAAAGTTCGTGCCAGGAACAGGAAACTATTCCAAACAAAAGGCTAGAGGGGGTATAAAAACCCCTAGCCCATGTGCTCAGCTTCTTCTTCTTCCCTCTGCTCTTTCTTGCAAGAACCATCTTTCTGCCTCTTCAAAAAACTGTAACCTTCTTCCCAAAGCAGTCGCCATGTTTCTTATTTATCCCCGGCTTGGATGAACCAGGATGAAGACTTTACTTCTGACAACAGCTTCCAACAAAATGCTTCCTATATCCAGTTATGATTGATTGGAGCATTGCTGGCTACCCAGTTAGCAGAGACAGCTTCAGGAGACCTATAGGGAAGGCAACTACACACAAACACACACACAAACCCACACCCAGGCATTCTATGTTCTTCTTTAATTGTCAATTGTATGTCAGAGTAAGATAGGACAGATCTTGCTATTATATGAGGTTGGAGATGTAGCATGGCTTCCTAGGAGGGCAATCAGATTATTCTGGGATGCTCTCCAGAGCTTTAACAAATTGTTCAGGAATTCAATTACTCGGCAACAGATTGATCTGACCAGAATGAGGTCAGAAGGATTCTATGTTGTTGTTGTTAATTGCGAAGTCATGTCCAACCCATCGCGACTCCATGGACAACGTTCCTCCAGGTCTTCCTTTCCTCTACCATCTTCTGGAGACCATTTAAGTTCACACCTACTGCTTCAGTGACTCCATCCAGCCATCTCATTCTCTGTCGTCCCCTTCTTCTATTGCTCTCAATCTTTCCCAGCATTAGGCCCTTCTCCAGTGAGTCCTTCCTTCTCATTAGGTGGCCAAAGTATTTGAGTTTCAACTTCAGGATCTGGCCTTCTAAAGAGCAGTCGGGGTTGATCTCTTCTAGGACTGACCGGTTTGAACGCCTTGCAGTCCAAGGGACTCGCAGGAGTCTTCTCCAGCACCATAGTTCAAAGGCCTCAATTCTTTGGCGCTCAGCCTTTCTTATGGTCCAACTTTCACAGCCATACATTGCAACTGGGAAAACCATGGCCTGGACTATACGCACTTTTGTTGGCAGGGTGATGTCTCTGCTTTTTAGTATGCTGTCTAGATTTGCCATAGCTTTCCTCCCCAGGAGCAAGCGTCTTTTAATTTCTTGGCTGCAGTCCCCATCTGAGGTGATCTTGGAGCCCAGAAAAATAAAATCTGTCACTACCTCCATTTCTTCCCCATCTATTTGCCAGGAATTGAGAGGGCCGGATGCCATGATTTTGGTTTTCTTAATGTTGAGTTTCAAGCCAACTTTTGCACTCTCCTTCTTCACCCGCATCAAGAGGCTCTTTAGTTCCTCTTCACTTTCTGCCATTAGAGTGGTATCATCTGCATATCTTAGGTTGTTGATATTTCTCCCGGCAATCTTAATTCCAACTTTTGATTCATCTAGCCCTGCCTTTCTCATGATGTGCTCTGCATATAAGTTAAATAGGCAGGGCGACAGTATACAGCCTTGCCGGACTCCTTTTCCAATTTTGAACCAATCAGTGGTTCCGTGTCCAGTTCTCACTGTTGCTTCTTGACCCGCATATAGGTTTCTCAAGAGACAAATGAGATGGTCTGGTACTCCCATCTCTTTAAGAACTTGCCACAATTTGTTGTGATCCACACAATCAAAGGCTTTTGCATAGTCAATGAAGCAGAAGTAGATGTTTTTCTGGAACTCCCTAGCTTTCTCCATGATCCAGCGTATGTTGGCAATTTGATCTCTAGTTCCTCTGCCTCTTCGAAATCCTGCCTGTACTTCTGGTAGTTCTCGATCCACATACTGCTGGAGTCTAGCTTGTAGGATTTTAAGCATAACTTTACTAGCATGTGAAATGAGTGCAATGGTGCGATAGTTTGAACATTCTTTGGCATTGCCTTTCTTTGGAATTGGAATGTAAACTGACCTTTTCCAATCCTGTGGCCACTGTTGAGTTTTCCAAATTTGCTGGCAAATTGAGTGTAGCACTTTTACTGCATCGTCTTTTAAGATTTTGAATAGCTCAGCTGGAATACTGTCACCTCCACTAGCTTTGTTGTTGCTCAGATTTTCTAAGGCCCATTTCACTTCACATTCTAGGATGTCTGGTTCGAGGTCAGTGACCATCTCATTGTGGTTATCTGGGATGTTAAGCTCATTCTTGTATAGTTCTTCTATGTAGTTTTGCCATCTCTTCTTAATCTCTTCTGCCTCTGTTAGGTCTCTGCCATTTTGGTCCTTTATCATGCCCATCTTTGCATGAAACGTTCCCTTCATATCTCCAATTTTCTTGAAGAGATCTCTGGTCCTCCCTATTCTGTTGTTTTCTTCTATTTCTTTGCACTGTTCATTTAAGAAGGCATTCTTATCTCTTCTAGCTACTCTCTGGAATTCTGCATTCAATTGGGTGTATCTTTCTCTTTCTCCTTTGCCTTTCGCTTCCCTTCTTTCCTCAGCTATTTGCAAAGCTTCCTCAGACAGCCATTTTGCTTTCTTGCATTTCTTTTTCTTTGGGATGGTTTTAGTTGCTACCTCTTGTACAATGTTGCGAACTTCCATCCATAGTTCTTCAGGCACTCTGTCTATCAGATCCAGTTCCTTAAATCTATTTGTCACCTCTACTGTATATTCATCAGGAATATGATTTAGTTCATACCTGAGTGGCCTAGTGCTTTTCCCTACTTTTTTCAATTTAAGCCTAAATTTTGCAACGAGAAGCTCATGATCTGAGCCACAGTCAGCTCCTGGTCTTGTTTTTACTGACTGTATAGAGCTTCTCCATCTTTGGCTGCAGAGTACATAGTCAATCTGATTTCTATGTTGACCGTCTGGTGATGTCCATGTGTAGAGCCGTCTCTTGGGTTGTTGGAAAAGAGTGTTTGTTATGACCATCGTATTCTCTTGACAAAATTCTATCAGCCTGTGCCCTGCTTCATTTTGTACTCCAAGGCCAAACTTGCCTGTTATTCCGGTTATCTTTTGGCTTCCTACCTTAGCATTCCAATCCCCCATGATGATAAGGACATCATTTTTTGGTGTTAATTCTATAAGGTGCTGTAGGGCTTCATAGAGCCGGTCAGTTTCATCCTCTTCAGCATCAGTGGTTGGGGCATAGATTTGGATTATTGTGATATTGAATGGTTTGCCTTGGATTCGAATTGAGATCATTCTGTCATTTTGGGGATTGTATCCCAGTATTGCTTTTCCTATTTTTTTATTGACTATGAAGGCTACTCCATTTCTTCTGAGGGATTCTTGCCCACAGTAGTATACCTGATGGTCATATGAGTTAAATTCACCCATTCCTGTCCATTTTAGTTTGCTGATTCCTAATATGTCGATGTTCAGTCTTGTCATCTCTTTTTTGACTACGTCTAACTTGCCTTGATTCATGGATCTTACATTCCAGGTTCCTATGGAGAAAAAATCTTTACAGCATCGGACTTTCCTTTCACCACCAGATATATCCACAGCTGAGCGTCCTTTTGGCTTTGGCCCAGTCGCTTCATTCTTTCTGGCGCTACTAGTACTAGCCCTCTGCTCTTCCCCAGTAGCATATTGGACACCTTCTGACCTGAGGGGCTCATCTTCCAGCGTCATATCTTTTTTTCTTTTAGTACTGTCCATGGGGTTTTCATGGCAGAGATACTGGAGTGGTTTGCCATTTCCTTCTCCAGTGGATCACATTTTGTCAGAACTCTCTGCTATAACCTGTCCATCTTGGGTGGCCCTGCACGGCATAGCTTATAGCTTCATTGAGTTACACAAGCCCCTTCACCACGACAAGGCAGTAATCCATAAAGGGGAAGGATTCTATGCAGGTGGGCAATTCTGGGAGTTGAAGGCCATTTACCTTAAAATTGCTAAGGTTGAGACAACAAATTCGCCATTAGTCAATTGCAAAAGGCGGCCTTACTAGGAACTGCTTCCATCCTGTGACGATATCTGTAATACCATCAAACATCCACATCTGCCTATCCCAGGTCCTTAGTAAGGACTTGATAGGTAGACAAAATGCCAAATCCAGTCTGAACATCTGGCTGACTGTGCGATGATCCATAATAATAATAATAGTAGTAATAATAATAATAATAATAATAATAATAATAATAATAATAATAATAGTAAAGTTGGAAGGGACCTTGGAGGTCATCTAGTCCAACCCCCTGCTCAGGCAGGAAACCCTATACTATTTCAGACAAATGGCTGTCCAGTCTCTTCTTAAAAACTTCCAGTGTTGAAGTGTTCACCGCTTCTGGAGGCAGGTTGTTCCACTGGTTAATTGTTCCAACTGTCAGGAAGTTTCTCCTTAGTTCTAGGTTGCTTCTCTCCTTGATTAGTTTCCACCCATTGCTTCTTGTCCTGACTTCCATTTTAAGATCAGCTCAGATGAAGATATGGACAAATACCTGGAACTATTAGCAATGTGTCATTTCCGTGTACACCCCCCCCCAGATACCCCTGATTGATTGTTCGATCGATTGAATGATTTTATGATGATATTGTGCAAAATGGAATGATCACGCTTTTTTAGACTGATATAATGAAAATCAACAAGGACACACATTTTCGTTTATTGCAAGAACTAAGAAAGCTATTGAGAAAGAATTCTAACAGCTATGTACAGGAAGTCCTCAACATACAACCACAGTTGAAACTGGAACCTCATCACTAAGCAGTGAAATGGTTAAATGGGTCACACCCAATTATACAATTGGCTTATTGTATAATTATACAACCATTTTGATTCACGATCACACAGCTCCTCCACGACTTTGCTTCTAAGGAGAACCCTGGGATGATTGCCCATGGTGACTTTGGGGCACTGCAGCCACCATGAATCCATGCCTGTTGCCCATTGGCCACGTTTTGATCATGTGATCACTGGGACACGGTAACAATCACATCTGTGAGGATGGATAACTTGTCTCCGGAGATTGTCAATCCTCCCGGTCATGGTTGGCACAAAGATGTTTTTCAAAAAGGAACTGGACTTTTGTTGGTGTGTTTCCTTTTTCAACAAGATGACAAATTGGCCTTTCAAGTAATGGAGAGAGCCAGTGCAGTGTAGTAGTTTAGGTGCTGGCCTGGATATCAAGAGATGGTGAGTTCTAATCCCACCTTTGGCATGTAAGCCAGCTGGATGACCTTGGGCCAATCCCCAGGAGACGGTGAGTTCTAGTCCTGCATTCGCTATGAAAATCAGCTGCATGACTTTGGGCCAATCACCAGGAGACGGTGAGTTCTAGTCTGGCTGTTGGCATGTAAGCCAGCTGGATGACCAGTTAGAGACAAGTTGGGTAATTTGTCTATGGAGATTGTCAATCCTCCCGGTCATGGTTGGCACAAACAAGATGACAAATTGGCCTTTCAAGTAATGGAGAGAGCAAGTGTAGTGTAGTATAGTGGGCCAATCACCAGGAGACAGTGAGTTCTAGTCTGGCTGTTGGCATGTAAGCCAGCTGGATGATCTTGGGCCAATCACCAGGAGATGCTGAGTTTTATTCCTGCCTTAAGTATGAAAGCTGGCTGGGTCACTTTGGGTCAATCCTGTTCTCTCATACCAACCCACCTCATGAGAATGTTATCATTGAGAAAGTAGGAGAAGGAGTATTAGATGTGTTTGCTGCTTTCCGTTATTTATAAAGTAATAAAAAATAACTAACATGCCCATAAAATTATTCCTGCCTTCCTGGAGCTGTATTATCGTTCTGCCCCTGGACTCGACTCTCCCATGTTGCTGATGGACCAAGGACAGTTTCCTAACCACTCTTCCCTGAATATTATTCTGTGCCCTCTAAACCAGGGATGTGCAGTTCTTGGGATTTGATTCCAAAGTGCGAATGTCATTCTTTCTCAAGAGAAAAGCGATGAGAACTTTACTTCTAATGGGCAGTACGTTGCATTTCTATGAATTCAACACAAGGCTGCGTGAAATCTGTTGCAGCAATTCTTTTGCCTCGCAGTGTGACAAATGCACAGACAACAAAACCCCGAGCCTGGTTGGGATGGGTGGGTCTTTTTTTGTCTGTGCTTCATGGAGAAAACCTGAAAACCCTGCTAGCAAGAGGACTATGTGCTTAAATCTCTTTGCCCACATTGACCAAAATTAATGTTAAGATAAAGGGCTCTGCTCCGAGATCGAAACTCTGGCTATTTCGTCTTATCTTTGTGAAGAAATGAACACACAGCTGTCCTTCTGACACTTGACTTAGGGCTGACCTTTTTGTGGAACTGATTCCACAAGACAGTGTTAAAGTTGCGGAAGTCAAAAGCCCAAAGCAAAAAAAAACTGCCCATGGATTATCTATATTTGGCACTTCTCCTTTTAAATTCCAGAGAAGGGGCAAGTAAAAAAAAAAAATCAGCAAAATGTGGTCTCTCACTACAGCTTTATAAAATTAAAATGGTTGGATACCTAGGCATTTCTGTAAACAAATGTCATAAGTCTAAGGATCAGAACTTATTTTCAGATGCTGTGGATCTCACTATAAGGGCTATAATATGTTTGATGCAAAGATATACAGGATCACAGCACATGGATTATTCCTCCTCTGTTCTTCTCGAGAGTTGGAAAGGGGTCATTTTGGTGGTCAAGCCCAACTTCTGTATTATGACTAGCCAGATTTTTTTTCAACAAGCTGACAAATTGGCCATTCAGGTAATAGAGAGAGCCAGGGCAGTGTAGTAGTCTAGGTGCTGGCCTAGAAACCAAGAGTTGATGGTCCCACATTTGCCATTAAAGTTGGCTGGATGACTTTGGGCCAATTACAACGACATGAGTTCTATTCCCGCCTTATGCATGAAAGCCAGCCGTGTTACTTTGGACCAATCATCAGGAGATGCTGAGTTCTAGTCCCGCCTTAGGTATGAAAGCTGGCTGGTCAATCACGCTCTGTCAGCCCAGCCCACCTCACAGGATTGTTGTTGTTGGGAAAATAGGAGGAAGGACTGTTACCTACATTTGCCGTTTTCCGTTATTTATAAAGTAATAAACAAAGAAATAACATGCCAATAAAGTTATTCCCGGCTCCGTGGAGATACTATTATCATACCGTCCCTGGACTTTTGCTGGTGGGCCGAGGGCAAGATTCTTAATCACCGTTCAATGAATATTATTCTGTGCCCTCTAAACCAGGGATGTCCAATTCTTTGGACTTGATTCCAAATTTCAAATGTGACTCAGCATAATTTTTTAATGCGCAGGACTTTGCATTTCTATGAACTCAACCCAAGTTTGCATGAATTCTGTTGCAGCAGTTCTATTGTCTCTGTGCCTGAAAAATCCAGAGGCAGGAAGCCGAGATATTGGGGGCTGTTTCTCTGATTCACGAAGAAGGATTAAACATCTTTGCCTACATTAACCATAATTACTTTAACAGTCTCCTGCTTGAGCAGGATGTTGGACTAGAAGACCTCCAAAGTCCCTTCCAACTCTGATATTCTGCATTTTAATCCTCATTCCTTCAGCCTACCTCTTCTCATAGGGATATCCCACTTCATCAGATCACTGATAAACCTATACCATTTGAGACAAATGGCTGTCTAGTATCTTCTTAATAATTTCCAGTGTTGGAGCATTCACCGCTTCTGGAGGCAGGTGGTTCCACTGGTTAATTGTTCTCTTAGGAAGATTAATTATATAGAAATAATTTTTTAAGTTCACTGTCTTGACATATTTCCTCGAACTGTTCCTTTAAGGTCATTTCCATGTCATGAATGTTTAGCAATAAAATAGGAACTCCTTTTACAGTCATTTCTTCTTCTGGCCACACAAGCATGATAGTTATATACCAAAAAATAAGAGGATGCACTGATTTCTGCAGTTACTGTCAGGGAATTGTGCAATAAATGTCCACACGAAGTCAGAGACTTGTATATAGAACTTGTAGTTTTATAT
The DNA here is from genome assembly GCF_016545835.1 of Crotalus tigris. Lineage (NCBI taxonomy): Eukaryota > Metazoa > Chordata > Lepidosauria > Squamata > Viperidae > Crotalus > Crotalus tigris. Next base: position 461,709 of record NW_024098373.1, read on the forward strand.
AAATAAATATATTTTGCATCCATATTCACAGTGAACAAGATAGACTTGTATACAGAACTTGTAGTTTTATATAAATAAATATATTTTGCATCCATATTCACAGTGAACAAGATAGACTTGTATACAGAACTTGTAGTTTTATATAAATAAATATATTTTGCATCCCTATTCGCAGCGAACAAGATAGACGTGTACAGAACTTGTAGTTTTATATAAATAAATATATATATATATATTGCATCCATATTCACAGTGAACAAGATAGACTTGTATACAGAACTTGTAGTTTTATATAAATAAATATATTTTGCATCCCTATTCACAGCGAACAAGATAGATTTGTGTACAGAACTTGTAGTTTTATATCAATAAATATATTTTGCATCCATATTCACAGCAAACAAGATAGTTAGGCAAACAGGAGCATCCTGAGGTAAATCTCAGCACACAAGGTATACACAGAAGAAAAAGGCGGGAAAGCAAGGAAACTCCCCTTTTACGCCCACAGCAACCAATCACAGTACAGATTACCTCACGCAGGAGCCAGAACTCACCAAACAATGAACTATAATTGTGTTTTTCTGTATCACTGCACAACCTGAGGGGCAAATGACAATATCTTCATTAATGACTTAGATGAGGGAATAGAAGGGGAACTCATCAAATTTGCAGATGACACTAAACTGGCAGGAGTAGCCAGCACTCCAGAAGACCAGCTCAGGATCCAAAAAGATCTTGACAAACTTGAACAATGGGCCCTGTCCAACAAAAGGAGATTTAATGTGTAGAAAAGCAAAATTTTACATTTAGGCAGGAAAAATGATAGGTATAAGTACAGATTAGGCAAGACCTGGCTCAAAAACAGCAACTGTGAGAGGGACCTAAGCAGCTAAGATGATGAAAAGCCTGGAGACTAAAACATATGAGGAACGGCTGCAGGACTTGGGTTTGGCTAATCTAAAGAAAAGAAGAAATGGGGTGACATAATAGTAGTATTCTAGTATTTGAGGGGCTGCCACAAAGAAGAGGGGGGGTCACATTATTCTCCAAAGCACCAAAGGGCAGGACAAGAAACAATGGTTGGAAACTGACCAAAGAGAGAAACAATCTGGAATTAAGGAGACATTTCCTAACACTGAGGACAATTAACCAGTGGAACAGCTTGCCACCAGAAACCATGGAGATTTTTAAGAAGGGACTAGACAGTCACTTGTCTGACATGGTGTAGATTCTCCTGCTTGAGCAGGGGGCTGGACTAGAAGACCTCCAAGGTCCCTTCCAGCTCTATTCTATTCTTCTGGGCAGAAGGAATGGGTTTTCTAAGTGTTAGCTAACATAGATACTTTGTATATTAACTTCATATTTTTAACATAGTTATTTTGTATTTCAATTTGCCTTATTTCCCCTGTCTTAAAAGAATGATCAGGTACAATACAGACAGGAATTTAGGAACAGCTTTTAACATTCCTAAATTGAAGAGATAAAGCGGCTGGAGACCATCTCCAGATTAAAAAAAAGTTTGTTAGTACAAACTGGGGCTTGGTTTATCTCTTTGGTGAACTCTAAACAACATTATTCCTTACAATTTATGCCCCTTCTGACATCAGACCTCATTTTAATGAACATGTGTGATATTATGAGATGCAAATATGTAACATGCTTGACCACATGCAACTGATTTCCTGTGCAAAAGGGAGGTGACTTTGATCCTGTCCAACCAATTTTTCTCTTGGGTTTTTCTTTGTTATGCTAACTATATAGTGAGGGAAAGACTAAGGTTTTCCAAAGAATCTCTTAGGAACAGGAGGGGCTTCAGCTGCGGAGAAGGAAGAGGCAGAAGAGAGAGGAGGAAGAACAGGGATGGTGGGAGAGACAACTTAAGGTATCAAATAGGGAAGCCAAATACACACATAGACACACACAGCTCTCTCTGTTGTCTGATGCTTTCTGATTGCAGTTGACAGCTTCCAACTTCCCCTCCATCACTGACTCTAACACCTCAGCCTGCTTTCTCTCTTCTTCTGGACACCTTTGATCCCCTTCCACACAACCCAGTTACCATTTTATTTTATGAGCAGGGTTGGGAGGACTTTCTGTGGCCCACAAAATAAAGACTACACTTGAGGTTGTCCATCTCTGGTTCCCCACCGGCACAGGTATAAATCTCGATTCCCCAGACACAGACTTTCATTTATGCCCCAGCAGATCGATCTAACCAGATGTCAGAGGGATTCTATGCTGATGGGGAATTCTGGGAGTTGAAGGCCACACACCTTAAAGTTGTTGAGGTTGAGAAACACTGATCTAGGTAACTTGAAGTGACAAGTGAGGTCAAACATCTACATGTGGATCCGAGCCCATCCTAAGGCTCCTAATAGGAAGAGGATTCTGGCACAAGGTGATCCCCAAATCTATTTTCTCTTGAGCAGCTTCATAAATGTTTATCAGAATTTTGAGTTCTGCACTGTGGGTGCCTTTTGATCAGTCCATCTCTCTTTCTCTCAGCTTAACTCATCTTGCACGGGAAAATAAGAATGAGTATTAATCTCTCTCTCTCTCTCTCTCTCTCTCTCTCTCTCCCTCTCTCTGTCTCTGTCTCTCTGTCTCTCTCAGTCTCTGTCTCTGTCTCTCCCTCTCTCTCAATCTCTCTCTCTCTGTGTCTCTGTCTCTCCCTCTCTCTGTCTCTCTCTCTCTCTCAGCCTAACCCATTTTGCAGGGGAAAATAGGAATGAGTATTAGGTATGTTTGCTCCCTTGAGTTCCTTATGTAGTAATTAAGACAGGATAAAAATCTAACAAATAAATAACATGCCTCCTTGGAGCTAGTGTTATTCTGTTGGCTCTAGACTGGACTCTCCCATGTTGCTGGTGGGCCATGAATATTATTCTGTGCCCTTCTAAACCAGGGATGTGCAACTCTTTGGACTTGATTCCAAACTGTGAATGTCATTCTCTCGAGAGAGAAAAGGAGAAGAGTCTTGTATTTAACGAGCAGGAGATTGCATTTCTATGAATTCAACCCAAGGTTGCATGAATTCTGTTGCAGGAGTTCTATCGCCTTTGGGATGGACAAATCTACAGACAAGAAACCCCGATATTGGGGCGTTGTTTCCTGTCTATGCTTCATGAAGAGGTATTGACAATCCTGGTAGCAGGACCCTTGGTGGCGCAGTGGTTAGAATGCAGTACTGCAGGTTGACTCTGCCCATTGCCAGCAGTTCGATCCTGACCGGCTCCAGGTTGACTCAGCCTTCCATCCTTCCGAGGTCAGTAAAATGAGGACTCAGATGGTTGGGGGGGGGGAAGGCTGACTCTGTAAACCACTTAGAGAGGGCAGTAAAGCACTGTGAAGCAGTATATAACTCTTAAGTGCTATTGCTATTGCAAGAGGACTAGATGCTTAAACCTCTTTGCCCATATTAACCATCATTAATTCCGACAATCCTTATGCTTTGACAGAAGGTCAGGTTGTGGTAACCAAAAGTTGCCATCTATGCAATCTTCGGGTGAATTTATCCAGGACCAAAAGAGCATAATTCAATTCATAATTCAAGCATTTGCGCAATAACGCTACATAACAAAGCACCACATGTTGACTTACCCAGCAGAATACTCACAGGTGCAACTAATCTCTTGCTTGGAGGGAAGCGTGAAGTCCAGTGGACAGAGCCAAGATTTATATTCTGGCTATTTCCTGTTTACTTTGCAAATTAGAGAACATGTGGCTGCTGTTTTGATGGCTGTAAAGAAGCCTAATCTATCTGACGTAACATGAGGAGGAAGACCATGTTAAAGCATTGGAAGCAAACAACCAAAAGCTAAAAAGTAGTCCACAGATTGTCAATATTTGGCACCTGTTCCATTAAATTCCAAAGAAACTGATAAGCAATCAGCCGAGTATGGTAGATATTTGAACAAGTTGTAAAAAAAGCAAAGATAAAGAAAAAATAATCTCTGATGGGCAATCTAACATAAGGTGTAGTCAACAGTCTTACTGTAAATTCAGATACACTTATTTCCTCCTAGTCCAGCGGTTCTCAACCTATGGGTTGCGACCCCATTTGGGGTCGATCGACCTCTTTTATGGGGTCGCCAAAGGTGGCGATCCGCCATTTTGTCCCCTCCGGGGGCGCGCTGCGCCTCCGGGGGGGCGGTGCCGCGCACGCGCGCCGCACGTGGGGGCGGCGGCGCGCCTCCGGGGGGCGCCGCCGCGCATGCGCGCTGCGTGTGGGGGCGGCGGCACGCCTCCGGGAACGCCGCCGCGCATGCGCGCCGCGCGCGGGAGCCCCGCCCCCATGCGCGCCGCACGCGGGGGGGCGCCACTGCGCATGCGCGCCGCGCGCGGGGGGCCCCGCCCCCTTGTGCGCCGCGCGCAGGGGGGCGGCGCCGCGCATGCGCGCCGCGCGCGGGGGCCCGCCCCCATGCGCGCCGCCGCCGCGCATGCGCATAACCTTTGTGTGACGGGGTCGCCGTCACACAAAAGTTAAGAACCGCTGTCCTAGTCCAAAGTTTAATAGCATAACAATGGAATAACAAAGCAACAGAATAACAGAGTTGAAAGGGACCTTGGAGGTCATCTAGTCCAACTTCCTGCTGAAACTGGAGACTCTATACATTTCAGTCAATTGCCTGTCCAATCTCTCCTTAAAATCCTGCAATGATGAAGCATCTACAACTTCTGGAGGCAAGCTGTCCCACTGATTAATTGTTCTGTCAGGAAATTTCTCCTTACTTCTAGGTTGGTTCTCTCCTTGATGAGTTTCCATCCGTTGCTTCTTGTCCTGCCCTCAGGTGCTTTGGGGAACAGGTTGACCCCCTCTTCTTTGTGGCAGCCCCTCAGATATTGGAAGACGGCTATTGGTTCTTTCAATTAGACTTGTTGTTGTTGTTAGTTGCGAAGTCGTGTCCGACCCATCGCGACCCCATGAACAATGTTCCTCCAGGGCTTCCTGTCCTCTACCATCTTCTGGAATCCATTGAAGCTTACGCCTACTGCTTCAGGGACTCCATCCAGCCACCTCATTCTCTGTTATCCCTTTCTTCTCTTGCCCTCCATCTTTCAAAGCATCAGGCTCTTCTCCAGTGAGTCCTTCCTTCTCATTGGTGGCCAAAGTACCTGAGTTTCAGGATCTGGCCTTCTAAAGAGCAGTCGGGGTTGATCTCTTCTAGGACTGACTGGTTTGATCGCCTTGCAGTCCAGGGGACTCGCAGGAGTCTTCTCCAGCACCAGAGTTCAAAGGCCTCAATTCTTTGGCGCTCAGCCTTTCTTATGGTCCAATTTTCACAGCCATACATTGCAACTGGGAAAACCAATTAGACTAGATATGCCCAGTTCCTGAACCACTCTACATGTCTTAGACTCCAGTCCCCTTGTCATCTTTGTTGCTCAAATGAACAAACAATAAAAGACATTGATTACAGGTGAGAATTGAACAATAGGAAACATTGATTCTACCTATCATTTCACAAGTAGCAAATGTATGAATTATAATACTTTCCTTCCTACTGAGTTTGTAAAGTTTACAAGTATATTTATGGATCTTCAGAGTACACTCTTATTATTTAGTTCACGAACTGGCCAGGTTTTGTACATCAAACAAGATGGCTTTGGCTAAAAAGAAAACATGGTTTCCTAAACCTCAAAAGAAGGCATGGAGGCTGGGAGTCCTATGAAAGCGGTATGCTGAACAGCAGGGTGATTTTTTTTCCCTCCTGCCGACAAAAGCTGATTTTGCTGCCAAACCTGGTTTTATGGTGGCGAACTCCCCAGATTTGAACAGGAGCAACTAGGATTGACCCAAGATGACCCTTGGACACTCGTGTGCCTGTCTGGGAAGAGGAATGGTTAAGATTTTCAGCAGAATTGATATCAGGTTGGGGTCTCCATCTTGTCCTTTCAGCCGTTTGGGATTATTATTATTTTTTTAGTGCACCTCAGTTTTAACTGCATGTTTAAAAGTTTATATTTTCTTTTCGATTTTCAATTTCAACTGTTAATGGTCACATGACCAAAATGTAATCAATCAATCAATCAAGGCCAAAATAGAGCAATCCCCTGAAACTATTAGCAAAGTGCCTTTTCCTGCACCCCGCATACATATAATCTTGATTGATTGAGTGATTGTTTGAGTGATTGATTGATAATATTGTGCAAACTGGAATGGTCAAGCTTTTCCAGGCTGATATACTGAAAGTCATACAAGGAAACAGGTCTTTGATAAGCAAGTTTATTGCAAGAACGAAGAAAGCCATTGAGAAAGAATTCTAGCAGTTCTGTACAGGAGGTCCTCAACATCCAACCACAATTGAAACTGGAACCTCGTCACTATGTAATGAAATCGTTAAGTAGCTTGCACCTAATTATACAAGCATTTTGATTTGCAGTCGTACAGTGACTTTACTTAATAATAATAATAGTAAAGTTGGAAGGGACCTTGGAGGTCATCTAGTCCAACCCCCTGCTCAGGCAGGAAACCCTATACCATTTCAGACAAATGGCTGTCCAGTCTCTTCTTAAAAACTTCCAGTGTTGGAGCATTCACTGATTCTGGAGGCAGGTGGTTCCCCTGGTTAATTGTTCTAATGGTCAGGAAGTTTCTCTGTAGTTCCAGGTTGCTTCTGTCTTCGGTTAGTTTCCACCCGTTGGTGGACAAGTTGTAAAAAGCAAAAATAAAGAAAATAAAATCCCCAAGATAAGAATAGAAATTAAAGTTTGGGAAATATAAATTGTACAGAAGGCCGTAATAAATGTCAGCAAGGTGCGATAGATATCTGGAGAAGTTGTAAAAAGCAAAGATAAAGAAAACAATCTCCGATGGGCAATATAATATAACATAAGGTGTAGTCAACAGTCTTACTGTAAATTCAGATACACTTATTTCCTCCTAGTCCAAAGTTTAATAGCATAACAATGGAATAACAAAGCAACAGAATAACAGAGGTGAAAGGGACCTTGGAGGTCATCTAGTCCAACCCCCTGCTGAAGCTGGAGACCCTATACATTTCAGTCAATTGCCTGTCCAATCTCTCCTTAAAATCCTGCAATGATGGAGCATCTACAACTTCTGGAGGCAAGCTGTTCCACTGGTTAATTGTTCTGTCAGGAAATTTCTCCTTGCTTCTCGGTTGCTTCTCTCCTTGATGAATTTCCATCCGTTGCTTCTGGTCCTGCCCTCAGGTGCTTTGGAGAACAGGTTGACCCCCTCTTCTTTGTGGCAGCCCCTCAGATATTGGAAGACTGCTATTGGTTCTTTCAATTAGACTTGTTGTTGTTGTTAGTTGCGAAGTCGTGTCCGACCCATCGCGACCCCCTGGACAACGTTCCTCCAGGCCTTCCTGTCCTCTACCATCTTCTGGAGTCCATTTAAGCTCACGCCTACTGCTTCAGGGACTCCATCCAGCCACTCATTCTCTGTCGTCCCCTTCTTCTCTTGCCCTCAATCTTTCCCAGCATCAGGCTCTTCTCCAGTGAGTCCTTCCTTCTCATTAGGTGGCCAAAGTATTTGAGTTTCAACTTCAGGATCTGGCCTTCTAAGGAGCAGTCAGGGTTGATCTTCTCTAGGACTGACCAGTTTGATTGCCTTGCAGTCCAGGGGACTCGCAGGAGTCTTCTCCAGCACCAGAGTTCAAAGGCCTCAATTCTTTGGCGCTCAGCCTTTCTTACGGTCCAACTTTCACAGCCATACATTGCAACTGGGAAAACCAATTAGACTAGATATGCCCAATTCCTGAACCGTTCTACATGTCTTAGACTCCAGTGCGCTTGTCATCTTTGTTGCTCAAATGAAAAAACAATAAAAGACATTGATTACAGGTGAGAATTGAACAATAGGAAACATTGATTCTACCTATCATTTCACAAGTTTCAATATATGAATTATAATACTTTCCTTCCAGCTGGGTTTGTAAAGTTTACACGTATATTTATGGATCTTCAGAATACACTCTTATTATTTAGTCCATGAACAGGTCAGGTTTTGTACATCAAAAAAGATGGCTTTGGCTAAAAAGAAAACATGGTTTCCTAAACCTCAAAAGAAGGCATGGAGGCTGGGAGTCCTCCGAAAACGGTAGGCTGAACAGCAGGATGATTTTTTTCCTCCTGCTGACAACAGGTGATTTTGCTGCCAAACCTGGTTTTATGGTGGCGAACTCCCCAGATTTGAACAGGAGCAACTAGGATTGACCCAAGATAACCCTTGGACATTCGTGTGTTTGCCCGGGAAGAGGAATGGTTAACATTTTCAACAGGAGTTGTATGAGGTTGGGGTCTCCATCTTTTCCTTTCAGCTGTTTGGGATTTTTTTTTAAGCAAACCTCAGTTTTAACTTCTTATTTTGCGTCTTCTTGCTGCTTTATTTTGGAGTTGTGAATCACTTTCGTACAGAAATTGATGGTGGAGAATTCAGTCAGAAAAACAAAGAAAGTCCAGTTGCCTCTTGAAAAAGCACATTTGGGATTCCAGGAAACAGCTCATCCCAGAGAGAAAAAGCCTGGCTGAGCTTCCAGAAGCTTCATCTGTAGACATTCCACAGGCCCAACCATGATGCCAGCCCAATTTTTGTCGTTAATGAGAAGCATTCATATGGTTGCATTACCTAGAACAGGGGTCCCCAACCTGTGGGCTGCAGCGCAGTAGTGGGCCGTGGCCTGCTGGCCACCAGGCCACAGGACAGGCTGGCCAGTGTGTGCACATAACCTGGCTAGTGCCATGGCCGTGAGCAGTGGTGGGATTTAAGTATGTGAACAACCGGTTCTCTGTGTGGATGCCACTTCTGGAAGTCCATTCTGGGCCTGGCCAACAAAAAATTAGCTACCGGTTCTGCTGAAGTGGTTCAAACTGGCTGAATCCCACCACTGGCTGAATCCCACAACAGGACACCATGCTGCAGGATGTGAAAACAGGACAACGATGTGCCATGGGGCGGAAAAACAGACACTGCCGCACTGCAGGGCACAGAAACAGGATGCAAAAATGGGATGGTGATGATGCGCCATGGGGTGCAAAAACAGGATGCCGCGCTCCTGCGCCACACGAGAACGGGGCAGGGCTAGTATCACGCGGGCGCTAGCTCTGTCCCATTTGTGTTGTACTCGCAACCCCATGTGCGTCTGTAAAATGCTTCCCCCTCCCTTTCCCTCTGGTCTGCCAAGCGAGAAAGGTTGGAGACCTCTGATCTAGAACATAGGTAATTGATGGAATCCCCTTGATGGCTCCTCCAGACCCATCTCCCTGGACTATTAGCTAAGAGATGACTTGTTCATTCCAATCCATCCCCATTGGTCAAACCCAGACCTGTCTCCTAGCAATGCAGAAGAACCCACTGACGTTGCCACCTTGGTCTGAACACTAGAGAACAGGATTCTGCGCCATGGACTACAGCGCAGGATCGAGGCCTCGCTTTGGCTGGCTAATCCAAGCAGTTGTAGTCTTTCTGTCATTGTCGAGGCCATGTGGCTTTGACCTAAAGTGTAAGAGGAGGGCCTGGGAAAGATGAAATAAGGGGTTCCCCGTGACACCCATTGCCAGGACTGACCACCAGGGCTTTTCACAATCATGTCTCTTGCGTTTTGGAAACCGTGCTGGCCTTACCAAACGACCTGTTGAAATTTCTTATTTTTTACTGGCAGGTGAATTGTGACAGTCCCCCTGTTCAAAGTAATTGTCAACTTGACGACGCTTAGCCCAAAATTGCAAATTTCAGAGCTTACTTGAGAACAAGCCCCACTTGATACAGTAGGTCAGTGGTGGCGAACCTATGGCACGCGTGCCAGAGGTGGCGCTCGGAGCCCTCTCTAGAGATGGCAACTGTCCCTCTTCAACCAGCTGTCTGCTAACTCGCCGAGGTCCCATGTGTCCGGATGCATCCTAGCATGGCTGGTTTCCCTCCCCCCCATCCCATCCCTCCTGGCCTCACCTGCTCTCCTTTTTCTGGGCACAACCCACTGTATCACCTCCTCAGCTATCGGCCGGCCGTCCAGCTCAGAGGCGGCTTCTCTGAACTGCTGGCGGCGGGCTGCGGAGTCCCAGAGGGGCTGTGGCTGCTGACGGACACTGTCGGCCCCCATAAGCTCACTGGCCTCTGTGTGCGGGGGCCGATGGTGTCAGGCAGCAGCCGCCCTGGCCTCTACCTCACCTTGCCCTGCGACAATGGCACCCCTACCCTACCTCGCCTTGCCTCACCTCACCCCATGGGACGAGCCTCCTGCCTACCGCCCCATCTGCCACAGACCCCTTGGATCTCCCCCAACCCTGCCTGGCCCCCACAGGCGTCCCTCCCCACGAGCAACATTGAGATGACCACGTCCACCTTGGCCACACCCAGGCTGCCATGACCACAGCCACGCCCACCTGGCACCCAGAGATAAATAAGTGGGTTTTGGGTTGTGATCACTGCAGTAGATCATACTCCCTTGCTCTTGTTGTTATTACTAAGGATTGTCAAGGAGACAGTGGAGACATCTTGTTTTTTATTCTGCAACCGTCTCTCCAACAATCTGCAGCCTCCTTAGCTGCCCCTATTTTTATGCAATTTCAAAAGGAAAGTTGAAAGGACCCCTCGTGTCCTTTTTTTTTGGGGGGAGGCAATGATCAGGGTTCAAGGAAAGTCCTGCCCTTGGAGACATGTTGTTTCCAGCAGAGAACGTTGTTATGTGCTCCTGGCCACGTTCCTTCGTGACCAGAGGCGAGGTCGCCTGACCAATAACCAGCCAAGACACGATGAAGGCCTTTTGTTTCATTTATTGCAGTGGTTCTCAACCTGTGGGTCGGGACCCCATTTGGGGTCGAATGACCATTTCACGGGGGTCACCAAACAACGCAGTCCGCCATTTTTCCCCCTTTTCCTTAGCTGTGCTACTCCCTTTTATTCTATTGGCTTTTGAAAGCCAATAGAATAGACTCTCTTGAATAGAGTCTAATTCTATTGGCTTTCCAAAGCCAATAGGAATTGTCCAGGCTGTCTCTGCCCTGCTGAGCCCGCCAAAAGCCCCATTCTGTCTTATATCTCTTCTTTCCTTTTTCTTTTTTTCAAACACTTTTTTTAAGGTTTATATCTTTTTTCTTTTTATTATTATATTTATTTTATTGTTAATTATTTTATAATTTGTTTAATTCTTTAGGATTCTTAAATTTTTTTAATTAAGCCTATATTCAGCTCTGGGAAGCTCGGGGGGGGATGGTGGGGGTGGTTTGGGAGGGTTGAGTGAGGGTTGTTTTGTTTTGTTTTTGTTGTTATTGTTGTTTCTTGTTTTTTGTAAAACTTTTTAAAAAATTTTCAATAAAATATATATATATATAAATAAAAAGTCCCATTCTGCAAACGGTGCTGAACCAGTTGAGTAGTCCTCGACTTACGACCGGTTGTGTAGTCCTCGACTTACGACCGGGGGTCGCGGCATTAAAAAGGTTGAGAACCACTGATTTATTGCAATAAGTGGGGAGAGAAAGCTATCAAAGCTTGGTTCTCTCCGAAGTTTCATCCCAAAATTATTCCTTTCTTTATACAGCCCTGTCCCGGCTGACACATCCCTCCTCTTTCCCCATTGGCTGAGGTACTATGAGGTTACTACTCTTTCCGTCCGCCTCCTACCTATTTCCTGCTACATACTAAATCATACATCACATGTACATTAAAATTAAGAGATGATTTATGCAAGGTGTGTCAGTTAATATTAATCAACTAATTGCACATGCTCAGTAGCCTGAATTCTGCTCCCCCCTTTTTATGACTTCTTAGAAAAATAGGTTCTTTCCTGTTTTGCTAGTTATCTTCTCTTCCAGCTCCTTTTCCCATTCTGAAGACCCAGGTAACAATTTTGCCTATGTGTTTCTCTCACATCCTTCCTTTATGCTCTCCTTTCCTGTTTCTCAGCCATTCTAGTTGCTTCTCCACTCAGTAAATTTCCACGGCAGCAAATTTAATTTTAATTTTCTCTTTCAATATTAAATGTTTGAAGACCTTTCCTTTACTTCTATCAACGTTGACCAACCACCTCCACCACCCACAAATTGTGAGGTCTTCTGTAAAGGCCGTTTCTGCCGGCTTCAGCCTGACCACAATCCGGTGGGAACAAATTCTTTTTTTTTTTCCCCTCTGATCTTTCTGCCTTGGCTTCTTCTTAGACTGTGGGATGCAGCCCAGACATCAGAGCTGGAAGGAAGTGACAGATGACCATCATGCCTTACCTGGAACCTGGCCGTGGCTCATCAGCATCCAGATCTTCACTCCCAAGGGACCAAGGCATTCTTGTGACGGAGCCGTAGTGGATGTCCGTTGGATCCTCGCTGCAGCACACTGTTTCAGTACAAAGGAAAAGTAAGGGGGAAGGAGAAAACCCAGCATCTCCCTCGCTGAGTATTTGTGGATCGGAGATGATGTTGCTTTCACTTATTTTATTTGTAAGCAATCCGTCCAACCGCCAGATCCTAGATTGGTAAATACCGCCAGATCCTAGATTGGTAAATAGCAGATTATGCATCCCAAAAGTACTGTTCAAAAGGCAACTGGACTTTGTTTTTTTCCTTGAAGATGTTTTGCTTCTCATCCTCATTTCTGACTGAATGGTGGAGGATGGAAAGATTTATATTTATATTCCTTGTAGTCCTCTGGCCGTTAGTATAATAATAATAATACGTAATAATAATCCGCACTAGATATTGGAGTTCCTGGATATCTGGTGAAAAATGGGTTACAGGACTCAGGACTGTTGGCTGAGCAACCAGGGCCAGCAGCTGCAGAAGTATTGGAAGAAAAGGTGTTTACCTGTCGCAGATACACCGTGATTGAAAACAAAACCTACAAATAGAAATAGAAAGACAAATTGTCGATAAGAAAGACAAAAAAGTCTGGATAGTGGACGTGGCAGTGCCTGGAGACAGCAGAATAGACGAGAAAGAACTGGAGAAGATAACAAAATACAAAGATCTACAAATAGAAATAGAAAGACTGTGGCAAAAGCAAGCAAGGGTAGTACCAATAGTAATAAGCTCCTTGGGTGCAATCCCAAAACAACTGGAGCACCACTTGAACACCATCATCGGCATTGACAAATTCGCTATTAGTCAATTGCAAAAGGCGGCCTTACTAGGAACTGCATCCATCCTGCGACGATATCTGTAATACCATCAAACATCCACATCTGCCTATGCCAGGTCCTGGGTAAGGACTCAATAGGTAGACAAAATGCCAAATCCAGTCTGAACATCTGGCTTACTGTGCGATGATCCATCAATAATAATAATAATAATAATAATAATAATAATAATAATAATAATAAGAAGGAGAAGGAGAAGGAGAAGGAGAAGGAGAAGGAGAAGGAGAAGGAGAAGGAGAAGGAGAAGAAGAAGAAATTGGAAGGACTTTGGAGGTCATCTAGTCCAACCCCCTGCTCAGGCAGGAAACCCTACACCATTTCAGACAAATGGCTGCCCAGTCTCTTCTTAAAAACTTCCAGTGTTGGAGCATTCACCACTTCTGGAGGCAGGTTGTTCCACTGGTTAGTTATTCTCACTGTCAGGAAGTTTCTCCTTAGTTCCAGGTTGCTTCTCTCCTTGATTAGTTTCCATCCGTTGCTTCTTGTCCTGCCTTCAGGTGCTTTGGAGAATGGCTTGACTCCCACTTCTTTGAAGCAGCCCCTGAGATACTGGAAGACTGCTATCATGTCCCCCCTCGTCCTTCTCTTCATTAAACTAGACATACCCAATTCCAGCAGCCGATCCTTATATGTTTTAGCCTCCAGTCCCCGATCATCTTTGTTGCTCTTCTCTGCACTCTTTCTAGAGTCTCAACATCTTTTTTACATCTTTTAGTACTCTTCCTGAGAGTCATTGAGGCCACTTGGAGACTTATCTGTGCCCTCAGGGTCACCTAAATAGTGCAAATGGGTGTGGATCCTTCTTGGAACTGCTGACAGGACAGTGTTGTAAACAGGAGATAGAGGGTGACGTATCCTTCCCCCTCTGTTGAGGGAGGGGCTGTTCAGTTTTGATGTAGATGGCCTCTCTGACCTCATTTGTCCAAGATAAATCTTCAAGTGGCCTCAACGACTCTGTGAAAGAGTGCTAATGACCAGACGACTGCAAGGAATAGAAATCCTTCCATCCTCCGCCATTCTGTCAGAAGCGAGGAAGCTTCTTGGTTGAGAAGCGAAACGTCTTTAAGAAAAAACAAAGAAACTCCAGTTTGCCTTTTGAAAAAGCGCCCTTGGGACAACCATGGTCTGGATGACTGAGAATCTCCATAGACAAGCAGATTATTTGCATAATCTGGGGGATTCTGGGAGTTGAAGCCTACCCATCTTAAAGTGGTTATTGAGGCTGGAAAACACCGATCTAGAACAGTGCAGTTCTTGACTTACGATCACGACAGAGCCCAATTTTTTTCGGTTGTTAATCAAGACAGTGGTTGTGAGTTTTGCCCCGTTTTATGACTTTTCTTGATAAAGTTCTTATGTGAATCACAGCGATTATTCTAATTCGAGGATCCTCCTCAGGTCTTCCAAGCCTCTTTCAGGAATATATGGAGACCATGTTGTGGGAGGCAAAGACGAGGGACGCGCCGATGTTGCACTTTGTGGATTGAGATTTTTCTATTTGGCAAGGGCCCTAAAGTTCCCTATTTTAAAAAATCTAAGTTCTGGGCATCTAGCTGTGTTTGAAAGATTTCTTTGAGTGCTACAGATCCAATGCTCTGCTTTTTTTTTTGTTTGTTTGTGTTTTTTGTTTTACTTGCAGCTCTCTGAAAGTCTGGAAGATTGTGTTGGGGGCCACCGATCTGTCCAGATTGCCAGACATAGCCCAGTTCCGCTCAATAAAACGAATCATCTTCCACCAGGATTACAATCCCTCCGCAAAGATCAACGACGTGGCGCTGATAGAGCTTGACAGCCCTGTGACGTTCAATGCCTATGTGCAGCCAATCTGTTTGCCCCCGGTCAGCTTGGACTCTGAAGCCTTCTCCATCTGTTACGTCAGTGGCTGGAATTCAAGCGGTGAGGGAATCGGAATGGAGACATGGGAAAGGGTTGGTTGGTGACCCTGAGGACACAGATAAACCTCCAGGTGGCCTCAACGACTCTCCAAAAGAAGGCAAAGGACCAGCGGTCTGCAAGGAGTATAAATCTTTCCATCCTCCCCCCCCCATCCAGTCAGAGTTGAAGAAGCTTCTTGGATGAGAAGCGAAACGTCTTCAAAGAAAAACAAGGAAGTCCAGTTGCCTCCTGAAAAAGCAGTTTGGGGATGACTATGACCTGGATGACTGAGAATCTCCGTAGACACTTAACAACTGTATTCCTAACTTGTTAAATGAATCAGCGCAGTTGTTAGGTTCGTAACACAGTCGTTAAGTGTCTATGGAGATTCTCCGTCATGGTTGTCCCAAAGGTGCTTTTTTCAAGAGGCAACTGGACTTTCTTGTTTTTCTTTGAAGACATTTCGCTTATCATCCTAGAAGCTTCTTCAGCTCTTGACTGGAGGGTGGGGAAATGGGAGGATTTATACTCCTTGCAGAGAGCTGGTCATTTGCATTTTTAGAGAGTCGTTGAGGCCTCTCTCCCTCTCCCTTTCTCTCTCCCTCCCTATCTCCCTCTTTTCCACTCCCTTTCCCTCCCTCTCCTTCTCCTCCTCTCCCTCCCTCTCCCTTTCCCTCTCCCTCCATCTCTCTCTCCTTCCATCCCTCTCCCTCTCTCCCCCTCTCTCCCTTTCCTCCCCCCGTTTTTTAACAGACTTTGTGTCAAGCAGGCCTTAGATGCCAAACTGGGGAATGGGTTGTGATTGGTGTACGTATGTATGTGTGTTTGTCTGGGAAAGAACTGCTACAAAAAGCAGAGGTGATCATCCAGCTGAGTTCCATGCTTTGCCCATAGGTATCTCCGCCGTCGTGTATGAAGTCAAAGCAGATATTCTAGAGACGACGACATGCAACAGCAGCGAGTGGTATCAAGGGAGGATGAATCCGCACACGCTCTGTGCAGGTTTGCACGAGAGGGATAGCGACTCTTGCCAGGTAAATGTTGTGCCCATCGGCAGCAAGAACAGCAAAAGCTGTTACTTAAAATACATAAAATACTGACAGCAGTTTTCCAGTGTTTCATTTCTTTTTTCCTTTTTCCTACAGGGGCACAATGGAGGTCTTTTAATGTGTAAGACATTGCCCAAGTCACCATACTACATACTTGGCATTTCCAACTCGGAGAAGGATTGTGCCAGGACAGAGTACCCCAGAATTTATACCTCCGTTCAGCAGTTCCTGGAATGGATCTCCAAAAAGATGGGAAGCCAAGAGATCCAAAAGGAGGAAGTAGACCGTAAGATTGAGGAGAGCAGTTCCATTTCAATCACAAACGTCCCGAAGGAAACGGTTGTCATACAACCCCCATTTATTCCTCAAGAAACAGTTCCCACACTTCTAGATCCTCCCTATGTTCCAGAAGAAACAACTCCTTCGCCTCCAGTGTCTCCCTTTATTCCTACAGAGACGAAACTCATTCTGGAGCTTCCATCGGTCGACGAGCCATTTCATACGGGACACAAAGCAGTCGATAGCTCAGTGCAGTATCGCCTTCCAAACACAACTGCTTTGCCCCCCGAATATGTTCCTCCAGAAGCAGAAGTCACTCTGGAGCCCCCATATATCCCTCTAGAGGACCCTGATCATCTAGAGCCTCCGTTCATCCCTCCAGAAGCATCCATCCTTGTGGAACCTCCATACACCCTTCGGGAAACCACGGCTTCTCTAGAGCCACCCTACACGCCCCAGGAAATCACCACTCCTCTAGAACCTCCATACACCCCCACGGAGACTTCTATTCCTCTAGAAAATCCATACCTACCTTCGGAGACCTCTGTCACTATAAAAGCACCATATGTGCCTGAAGAGACCCCTCCATCTCTGGAGGCACCATATCATTCTCCAGAGACCTCCCCTACTCTAGAACTTCCATACACGCCTCCAGAGACTCCTGCTACTCTAGAAACCCCATACATGCCTCCAGAAACTCCTGCTCCTCTACAGCCGCCCTACACACCTCCAGAAGCTCCCACTTCTCTAAAACCTCCATATATGCCCCCAGAATCTACTACCAATCTAGAACGTCCATACACACCTCCAGAAGCTCCCACTTCTCTAAAACCTCCATATATGCCCCCAGAATCGACTACTAATCTAGAACGTCCATACACACCTCCAGAAATTCCTGCTGCTCTAGAACCTCCATGCATACTTCTAGAAGGTCCAGGAACATCCCAAGGCGCTCCTCCTCTAGAAGCTCCAAACACACCTTCAAGAAATCCCGCTCCTAGAAACCCTCCATGCATATCTCCAGAAACGTTTGCTCCTCTAGACATTCCACACATACCCCCAGAAGCTCTTTCTTCTCTAGAACCTCCACACATATCTTCAGAAATATCTTCGCCCTTATAGCCCCCATACATCCCCGTGAGGCCCACGTCCACCAGAACAGCCATACACACCTCTAGAAACCCCTGCTCAAGAAACTCCTGTTCATCTGGAACCTCCTCCTCTCAAGACTCATCCTACAGGTCACTACCACTCTGGAACCATCGTATATTTTTCATGAACCCCATTGTGCCTTCAGCGACTAGCAATATGGAGCCTCCACATATTTCTCCAAGGTACAATCTCTCTAAGACTTCTCCGTCCATTGAGTAGTCATCTACTCCACCAGAGTATCCGTATTTTTCTCCAGATGCACCTGGTAGATGACCTTTCCCCGTGGAAACCTTTCTCCATTGACCTCCCCTCTAATATCCAACATACTCTTCACACAACATTGGGAGACAATGAAGCATTGTCAAAACGAGATTCCAGATGTTCCTCTCTGATCCAGATGTCTCCAGAGGCATCTGTTCCTGTTGAGTGGCTACACTGTCTTCCTAGAATCTTTTATGCTTAGAGTGACCATGTACAACGTTGGCTTCTGCACCCCTAAACAACTCCCCTGCTCTTCCAGAGTTCTTAAAACAGCTCCAGGAAACAACCATGACAAATATCATAAAATTTAGTTATACTTTAGAACACATAGATTTTATTGATTTGTTTAATGTATTTAATTATTCAATTGTTTCTTTATTAAACTGCTCTATCCTCATCCAAAGTGCACCGGCATCTCTCTTGAAACAGCCACCTTATTGCAACATCTTCGGATGGTCATCTACTCTGGAGGTTCCACCTGAATGACATGGCTTGGACTTGGTCCAGGTAGTCCTCAACCTACGACCACAATTGAGCCCCAAACTTCTGTTGCTAAACAAGACAATTCAGTGAATTTTGCCCCACTTTATGACCTTTCTTGCTACAGTTCTTGAGTGAATCACTACAGTTACTAAGTTATTAAGTGAACAACTGTGATTGTTGTTAGTTAAGACGGTTGTTAAGTGAATTCGGCTTCCCACAAAATTTAAGAAATAAAATTCCAACTAGGATCAAGTTATTCTTGCAACGTTTTTAAACTCCCCTGGAATAGTCAGTCGCCACTGTTTTTAGAGGGAGAAGTAAAATGTCCCGTCCCTCTCCACGGGGGGGGGGGAGTACTTAGGCAGCTTATGCAGGTAAAAAAGATAGTTAAGATTTAAGAGAGGTAGATCTCACCCAGTCTCTTCCGCGCTGCTTTAAAGTTGCCTGACTGTATGTGTGACTTCGGCTGTCTGCAGCAACCTAGTGATGAGCCATATTTCTATGGCTGATGAAGGAGGAGGAGAAGGAGGAGGAGGAGAAGAAGGAGAAGGAGAAGGAGAAGAAGCTCAGTAGTAGTAACTGTGAGAGGGACCTCAGAGTCCTAGTGGACAATCATTTAAATATGAGCCAGCCATGTGCTGCAGCTGCCAAAAAGGCCAACTCACGGCTGGGCTGCATTAACAGAGGGATAGAATCAAGATCACGTGAAGTATTAATACCACTTTTCAATGCCTTGGTAAGGCCACACTTGGAATACGGCATACAGTTTTGGTCACTGTGATGTAAAAAAGATGTTGAGACTCTAGAAAGAGTCCAGAGAAGAGCAACAAAGATGATTAGGGGACTGGAGGCTAAAGCATATAAATAACGGTGGCTGGAATTGGGTATGTCTAGTTTAATGAAGAGAAGGACGAGGGGGGACATGATAGCAGTCTTCCAATATCTCAAGGGCTGCCCCAAAGAAGAGGGTGTCAAGCTATTTTCCAAAGGTGCCTGAAGGCAGGACAAGAAGCAATGGGTGGAAACTCATCAAGGAGAGAAGCAACCTAGAACGAAGGGGAAACTTCCTGACAGTTAGGACAATTAACCAGTGGAACCACCTGCCTCCAGAAGCGGTGAATGCTCCAACACTGGAGCTTTTTAAGAAAAGACTGGACAGCCATTTGTCTGAAATGGTATAGGGTTTCCTGCCTGAGCAGGGGGTTGGACTAGATGACCTCCATGGTCCCTTCCAACTTTATTATTATTATTACTACTACTACTGCTGTGGGGTCCTTGGTGCTCTCTCAGCTTGGTTGCTTTCTTGCAAATGTTTCGTGACCCAACTCACTAACCTCATCAGTGCTAGAAGGGAGTGGAGTTTGCAAAGAGGAAGGAGATCACAGGACCCTGGGACACTGCAAGCATTGTAAATACATGCCAGTCGCCAAAAATGCTCAAAGTTTTGACCACGTGACTATGGGACCTGTTTTAAGTCATTTTATTCAGTGCACTTGTAACTCTGAACAGTCACTAACGGGACGGTTGTGAGTCAAGGACCACAGACGGAAACATTTTGAGTCTGTCATCTGTTCTTTAATAACTGTCTGGTTTGCCACAGCAACCCAACAGGACAGGGGCAGACTTGAACAGATAGTTAGGAATTGCAACCGGCCTGCCTTCCACTGAGGACCTTTAAAGTGCAGAAAGAGGGCTGGGAAAATATTATACAGACCCCTCACAACTTGGACATAAACTCTTTCAACTTCTTCCCGCTGTAGGGCATTGCTTGCCAAAACAACTAGACACAAAGGTGAGTTTTTCCCCTTCGTTCCATCACTCTGCTGCACACCTAGTTCTTGTGCCTCGGTATATTTACCCATGTGGTATGGCTGTGATATTATTATCCTTCTCATCTTTTCTACTACCTTCTCTTATTTGTATCATGATGATGATTATCACTCTGTGGTTTTGCATATACACTGAGAGCTAATGCACCAGACACAAATTCCTTGCACTGTATCTAATCACACTTGTCCAAATAAAGTTATTTTATTCTGTTCTGTTCTCCATTCTATTCTATTGTTCTCCATTCTATTCTATTCTGTATTCTATTCTAATTTCTATTTTATTCTCTTCTATCCTCTTTCTATTCCCATTCTATTCTGTTCTATCCTATTTTCTATTCTATTCTTTTCTATCTTATTCTCATTCTATTCCTATTCTAATTCTATTCTGTTATTTCTATTCTACTCTATCCTATCCTCTCCTCATTCTATTCCTATTCTATACTATTCCATTCCATATTCTGTTGTTTTATTCCATGTTCTGTTCTGTTCTATTCTGTTTATTCCATATTCTATTCTATTCTATTCTGTTTATTCCATATTCTATTCTATTCTGTTTATTCCATATTCTATTCTATTCTATTCTATTCTATTCTATTCTATTCTATTCTATTCTATTCTATTCTATTCCATTCCATTTCTATTCTATTCTATTACTATTATTTCTATTTCTATTCTCTTTGCCACAGGATAAATCATTCTTACTGATTGTTTCCCCCCACTTCCTTCCCTATTCTAACATCTGGGTTTTATTTATTTATTTACAGTATTTATATGCCGCTGTATATGGTGGCATAATCCTTGTGCGGAAGAGACTAACCACACATCTCTCCCTGCTTAAGCTTTCTACCACGATCTACTAAATTGGCTCTGTTGTGCCCTCTGCAGGAAATTTTAAGGCACCCATTATTAAATGAACTTCAGTCAATTTGGCATCTGCCACCCTTGTGCACAGAGAATGAGGTGGCTGGAGGGAGTCCCTGAAGCAGCAGGCATGAGCTTAAGTGGACTCCAGAAGACGGCAGAGGATAGGAAGGCCTGGAGGAACGTGGCCCATGGGGTCACGATGGGTCGGACACCACTTCGCAACTAACAACCACAACCTTGGTGCAAGAGAGACATAGTTTATTGCCGGGGGCAGTCACCATGAAACAGAGAGACATGATTCACGTTATACAGCCGTGCGAGCCGGTTTTCCAACTGGCCCAGAGTGATTTTTTCCACCACGTTTTGGTCATTCCTAGCAAGGATGGCCCAGGATCTCAGATGATTGTTGTCTATCACACAGCAGGCCGCAGACCACAAATGGCTGGGCCTGTTGACCCTCCCGCCAGATATGTAGGTGTTTCCTGGCACTGCCCCCACCACCGCAAAGGTCTCCTGGCACCCTCTGGTCATCTGAATCATGGTGGTTTGCTCGTAGTTGTTCCAGGCTCCGCCGTTGAGCTTTATGAACTGCGGGACGATGTTCGTCAGGGTGAAAGTAGACGACTTGGCGGCGTAGTCCGGCTGGTGCCCGTTTGGATTCAGGTGGCCTCTGTTGTAACTGGTCAGGTTCTTGTAGTCTTGCAAGATGGCCTGGCTGTCCTTCAGAGCTTCTTTGGGACCCTTTTGATTCAGGAATTCCCCTTCTGTTTCCATTTCTGGTTGGTAAGAGGAATTGATGAGCTATGGTGGAGGAAGCACAAACAGCCGGAATGAAAGAAAGGATCGCACCAGGGGGAAAAAACAAACAAAAACCCCCGTGGACCCGGAATTAGGGGACAGCATAGAGGGAGCATCCGTTGTGAATATGTGCAGGTGGCCCCGCTGTCTCTGGGCAACAGAGATGATTAGGGGACTGGAGGCTAAAAAAAAAAAATGATATCATGATTTTGGGTTTTACCGGTTAGACTGATTTGCCGATGCAGAAATGGCGAATGCACGCTACTACAGGTATGTAAAACGTGGAGATTTGATTTTAATGCTGATCTTACTACAACGGAGAGAGTCGGAAGTCAATGCTTTTTGTTTCTTCCCCCCTCCCTTTCTTCACACCTTTTTTGTTTTCCCTTTTTCTACTGTTATCCCCTAAGCAAAGAAGCTGAAGAAACAGTGGACCACTTGGTAAGCTGTTGCAAGAAGATTGCAGCGGCATGACAAAGTAGCAACAATGGTGCATTGGAAGATCTGCAAAAAATATCATTTGGCTTTGGAAGCATATCTGAAGAACAATGATGAAGATGCACTGAAATTAGTATATCAGGAAGGCTTACTGACTACTGGAGAGACCAAACTGGCCTACAAGAAAGACCAAATGAAGAACAGAATAGAGGCATGGGAAGACAAAGCACTACATGGCCAATACATTAAAAAAATAGCTGGGAAAGCAGATATTAAAAAGACCTGGCAATGGTTAAGAGCAGGAAAATTGAAGAAAGAGACCGAGGGACTAATTCTGGCTGCACAAGACCAAGCCTTAAGGACAAATGCATACAAAGTCAAAATTGAGAAGACAGCAACAGACAGTAAGTGCCGCCTATGCAAAGAAGCTGAAGAAACAGTGGACCATTTGGTAAGCTGTTGCAAGAAGATTGCACAGACTGACTACAAGCAGTGGCATGACAAAGTAGCAACAATGGTGCATTGAAAGATCTGCAAAAAATATCATTTGCCTGTAAGCAAAAACTGGTGGGATCATAAAATAGAGGAAGTCATAGAAAATGATAAAATTAAACTACTCTGGGACTTCAGAATTCAAACAGACAAGCACCTGCAACATAACACCCCAGACTTAACAATTGTCGATAAGAAAGACAAAAAAGTCTGGATAGTGGACGTGGCAGTGCCTGGAGACAGCAGAATAGACGAGAAAGAACTGGAGAAGATAAAAAAATACAAAGACCTACAAATAGAAATAGAAAGACCGTGGCAAAAGCAAGCAAGGGTAGTACCAATAGTGATAGGCTCCTTGGGTGCAATCCCAAAACAACTGGAGCACCACTTGAACACCATTGGCATTGACAAATTCGCTATTAGTCAATTGCAAAAGGCGGCCTTACTAGGAACTGCTTCCATCCTGCGATGATACCTGTAATACCATCAAACATCAACATCTGCCTATCCCAGATCCTGGGTAAGGACTCGATAGGTAGACAAAATGCCAAATCCAGTCTGAACATCAGGCTGACTGTGCGATGATCCATAATAATAATAATAATAAAGTTGGGAGGGACCTTGGAGGTCATCTAGTCCAACCCCCTGCTCAGGCAGGAAACCCTATATCTTTTCAGACAAATAGCTATCCAGTCTCTTCTTAAAAACTTCCAGTGTAGGAGCATTCACCGCTTCTGGAGGCAAGTTGTTCCACTGGTTAATTGTTCTAACTGTCAGGAAGTTTCTCCTTAGTTCTAGGTTGCTTCTCTCCTTGATTAGTTTCCATCCGTTGCTTCTTGTCCTATCTTCAGGGGCTTTGGAGAATAAGTTGACCCTCCTGTTTGTTGTGGCAACCCCTGAGATGTTGGAAGACTGCTATCATGTCCCCCCTCGTCCTTCTCTTCATCAGATTAGATCAGGGGTGGCTCAAGAATTATGGGAGTTGAAGTCCATGAGTCATAAAAGAGCTGAGGTTGCCTACCCCTGGACTAGACATACCCAATTCCAGCAGCCGTTCCTTATATGTTCTAGCCTCCAGCCCCCTGATCATCTTTGTTGCTCTTCTCTGCACTCCTTCTAGAGTCTCAACATCTTTTTTACATCATGGTGACCAAAACTGGATGCAGCATTCCAAATGTGGCCTTACCAAGGCATTGTAAAGTGGTATTAATACTTAACGTGATCTTGATTCTATCCGTCTGTTAATGCAGCCCAGGACTGTGTTGGCTTTTTTGGCAGCTGAAGCACCCGGCTGGCTCCTATTTAAGGGATGGTCCACTAAGACAGTGTTTCTCAACCTGGACAATTTTAAGGCATGTGGACTTCAATTCCCAGAATTCCACAGCCAGCAATTCTGGGAGTTGAAGTCCACATGCCTTAAAATTGTCAAGGTTGGGAAACACTGCACTAGGACAATTGGCTTTTCTATTTTCGTATTTTATGTTATAAATGAATAAAACTTAATAAAAAAAGGAAGGAAGGAAGGAAGGAAGGAAGGAAGGAAGAAGGAAGGAAGGAAGGAAGGAAGGAAGGAAGGATTTGACCACATCCATCATCTCTTACCTGAGGTTCAATCATCCATTTTTTGGGCCTCTTAGCCGTCCCAGGTTTATAGATATACGCCGAATATACTGGGACGCGGTTGTCTTTGTCGTACAAAGTGGCAAAGCGATACAAGTTTTGGTAACGCTGGCAAATCCGGGCAGAGCGTGGAGGGTGCCTTATAACTGGTGGGGTTTCTCGGAGAAAAAACTGGGGACAAGTCTCTTCAAAGGAGTCCACCACCTCTCCGTTTGTGGGCAGGTTACTCCAGCTCGCCGAGAGGAGGAAGATCAGCAACAGCATTGTGTGAAAGGGCCGGGACGGAGTTGGTGTCTGGAAGGGAAAGAGAAGAGACGGATCAAGAGAGAGACCGTCTCGTTGGAAGAAGACCTTTGGAATAAGAAGGGGGATCTTCTCCTGGTCTCCTTTGGTTCTGCCTCTGCTTGGTCTGCTGCTAGGCGAGACAGGGGTGAAGTGAGTTTTGCTCCATTTTACAACCTTTCTTGTCACAGTGGTTAAGTGAATCACTGCAGTTGTTAAGTTGGTCACGCGGTTGTTAAGTGAATCTGACTTCCCAATTGGCTTTGCTTGTCAGGAGGTCTCAAAAGGAGATCATGTGATCCCAGGACACTGCAACCCTCATAAGAACCTTCTTCCTTCCTTCCTCTTCTATTGCTTCCTTCCTTCTATTCCTCTCTCCCTCCCTCCCTCCTTCCTTCCTTCCTTAGGACTTAGCAATAGTCCTTAGAGTTATAAACCACTTCACAGTGATTTACAGCCCTCTCCTTCCTTCCTTCCTTCCTTCCTTCCTTCCTTCCTTCCTTCCTTCCTTAGGACTTAGCAATAGCCCTTCCTTCCTTCCTTCCTTCCTTCCTTCCTTCCTTCCTTAGGACTTAGCAATAGCCCTTCCGCCCTTCCTTCCTTCCTTCCTTCCTTCCTTCCTTCCTTCCTTCCTTCCTTCCTTCCTTCCTTAGGACTTAGCAATAGCCCTTCCTTCCTTCCTTCCTTCCTTCCTTCCTTCCTTCCTTCCTTCCTTCCTTCCTTCCTTCCTTCCTTCCTTCCTTCCTTAGGACTTAGCAATAGCCCTTCCGCCCTTCCTTCCTTCCTTCCTTCCTTCCTTCCATCCTTCCTTCCTTCCTTCGGACTTAGCAATAAGCCCTTAGACTTATATACCACTTCACGGTGATTTACACCCCTCTCTTTCCTTCCTCTTTCTCCCTTCCTTCCTTAGGATTTAGCAATAGCCCTTAGACTTATATACCACTTCACAGTGATTTACAGCCTCTCTAAGCAATTTACAGAGTCAGCCTGTTGCTCCCCCCAAACAATCTGGGTCCTCATTTTACTGACCTCGGAAGGATGGAAGTGAGTCCACCTTGAGCTGGTCAGGATTGAACTACCGGCAGTGGGCAGAGTTAGCAGGCAATACTGCATTCTAACCACTGCGCCACCATGGCCTGTCCTTCCTTCCTTCCTCTCTCCCTTCCCTCCCTCCCTCTTTTCTTTCCTTTCTTCCTTCCTTCCTTCCTCTCTCCCTCCCTTCCTTTCCTCTCCCCCCCTTCATTTTAACTGTTTGAAATGAAGCAGAGAGAATATATTACCTGCCTCTCTGAATCCATACCAGGAGAGGGCAGTTGAGATTCCTCTTTACGGGACTTTCCCAGCCTGTAACCCTCTGTGCTGGAAAGGGCTCCTTCAAAATTTGCCCTTTGAAGAGAGTGTGTTGAATGCAGAGTGTGCCAGCCTTTCTTCGAGGGATATGCAGAATTCACAACATCTAAGATTACAGCCAGTGAAGTCTGGAGAACTTTGACGTGGCTGCAGCTGCAGGAGTGTGGTTGCCGATACAGATTCTAGTAACAGAATCTTGGAAAAATGACTGCATTTTTCCTTCCCTCCCTTAGTTTTAAATTGAAGTAAATTAAAGCGGAACCAGTCTCAACCTCTTAGCACTTTTCCAAGTTTAAAGTATGCTTTTTCTTTCTCCTTTCTATCCCTACCTTCTTCCCTTTCTTTCTCCTTCCTTCCCACCCTTTTTCTCTCTCTCTCCTTCCTTTCTCTCTCCCTCCCCTTCCTTCCTTCCTTCCTTCCTTCCTTCTTCCCTGCCTATTGTCATCTCTGTGAATCTCTACAGCTGCTCTCTCACAAACAGTTGAGGTTGATCAGGGGTACAATTTTACATATCTGGGTGCTATATAATAGCTGGTAGGATGAAGAACTGAGGAAAGTTAAGCAGCGCTTGAATGAAGCAGCCTGTAAATGAAGCGGAATCATCAACACTCTTTATTTGCTTTCCTAACACAAAGAACTTGCTCTACCACATCACCTTCTTGTCATTATTGGTAATCTGGAAATGGAAGGAATACCTCTTTCCTAGTGAGAAATCCTGGTGGGTCTCAATATAAAAAAAGATGTTGAGACTCTAGAACAGGGGGTCTTCAAACTTAGCCCTTTTATGACTTGTGGACTTCAACTCCCAGAATTCCTCAGCCAGCCTCCATTTTGTTTGTTAGATTTAAGACAGGGGTCTTCCAACTTGGCCCTTTTATGACTTCTGGACTTCAACTCCCAGAATTCCTCAGCCAGCCTCCATTTTGTTTGTAAGATTTAAGACAGGGGTCTTTAAACTTGGCCCTTGGATGACTTGTGGACTTCAACTCCCAGAATTCCTCAGCCAGCATGGACCATATAAGTCAGGGGTCTTCAAACTTGGCCCTTGGATGACTTGTGGACTTCAACTCCCAGAATTCCTGAGCCAGCATGGGAGAACTATAGCCCCTTCATGACTTGTGGACTTCAACACCCAGAATTCCTCAGCCAGGCACGCTGGCTGAGGAATTCTGGGAGTTGAAGTCCACAAGTCATAAAAGGGCCAAGTTTGAAGACCCCTGCTCTGGAAAAAGTGCAGAGAAGAACAACAAGGATGATTAGGGGCCTGGAGGCTAAAACACATGAAAAACGGTTGCAGGAACTGGGCAGGTAATAGTCTAGTGAAAAGAAGGACTAAGGGAGACATGATAGCAGTCTTCCAATATCTGAGGGGATCTTACAAAGACGAGCGGGGTCAACCTAGTTTCCAAAGCCCCAAAAGATAAGACAAGAAACGACGGATGAAAACCAATCTGAGCGAGAAGCAACCTAGAAATAAGGAGAAATTGTCTAACGTGAGAACAATTAACCAGTGGAACTGCTTGCCTTCAGAAGTTGTGGGTGCTTCATCAGTGGATTCTTTTAAGAAGAGATTGGACAGTCACCTGTCTGAAATGTAATAGGATCTCCTGTTAGAGCAGGGGGTTGGACTAGAAGACCTCCAAGGTCCCTTCCCACTCTATGGTCCTACATTCTATGTTCAAGCCAGCAGTGTTTGGAGCTGAAAGGAAATCGGGGTGCCCTTTGCAGGGAGGAATTGAGGTGCAAAACTCTGGGTGATCTGTAGGGGGCAGCAAAGAGCCTGTTTTCTGTATCTCTCTTGATAACATCTAGTGATTCTGCCGCTCAGATGTGACAGCTTCCAAATTCACAAACTCAAAATAGAGTCAACATGGCCAGAACGGAAGAAGCTTCTTGGATGAGAAGTGAAATATCTTCAAAGAAAAACAAGGAAGTCCAGTTGCCTCGGGGGGGGGGGGGCGGAGAAGCACCTTTGGCACATGGCCAGCCACAATTCCGAAGCTCTGGAATGGAATTTCATCCATCACAGAGCTTACGTTGAGCGTCAAGAAAACAGTCATACAGACGTAAACGGAGTTTAATCAGGTGGTAAAATGCATTAGTCACTAAATGCTGACATGCTCAACAAGAGGAACTAAAGAGAGCAAATTATGCTATCTTTCAAAGTTGGAAGCCTTGTTAATTCAACTCACGACAAACTCGAACCATGGGCCCCATCCAACAAAATGAGTTTCAATGTGGAGAAAAACAAAATCTTACACTTAGGCAGGAAAAACCAAAGGAACAAGTACAGATGCTCAAAAACAGCAACTGTGAGAGGGACCTTGGAGTCCTAGTGGACGATCCCTTGACCATGAGCCAGCCGTGTGCAACCGCCGCCCAAAAAGCTAATACAATCCTGGGTTGTATAAACAGAGGCATAGAATCAAGATCACGTGAAGTATCAGTACCGCTTTATAAAACCCTAGTAAGACCACACCTGGAATACTGCAGCCAATTGTGGTCACCATATCACAAAAAAGATGTTGAGAGTTTGGAAAAAGTTCAGAGAAGAGCAACTAAGATGATCCAAGGCCTGGAGACTAAAACATATGAAGAAGGGCTGCGGGACTTGGGTTTGGCCAGTCTAAAGAAAAGAAGAAATAGGGAAGACACGATAGCGGTGTTTCAGTATCTGAGGGGCTGCCACAAAGAAGGAAGGGGGGGGTCAGGTTGTTCTCCAAAGCACCAGAGGGCAGAACAAGAAACAATGGTTGGAAACCGACCAAAGAGAGAAGCAAACTGGAATTAAGGAGAAACTTCCTGACAGTGAGGACAATCAACCAGTGGAACAGCTTGCCTCCAGAAATCGTGGGAGCTCCATCACTGGAAATTTTCAAGAGACTGGACAATCACCTGTCTGAGATGGTATAGGTTCACCTGCTTGAGCAGGGGGCTGAACTAGAAGATCTCCAAGGTCTATTCTAGTCTATTCTATTCTATTCCATTCCATTCCATATTTTCTATTCTATTCTATTCCATTCCATTCCATATTTTCTATTCTATTCTACTCCATTCCATATTTTCTATTCTATTCTACTCTAATCCATTCCATATTTTCTATTCTATTCTATTCTATTCTACTCCATTCCATATTTTCTATTCTATTCTATTCCATTCCATATTTTCTATTCTATTCTACTCCATTCCATATTTTCTATTCTATTCTATTCTATTCTATTCTATTCTATTCTATTCTATTCTTCTACTCCATTCCCCTATTCTATTCTATTCTATTCCATATTTTCTATTCTATTCTACTCCATTCCATATTTTCTATTCTATTCTACTCCATTCCATATTTTCTATTCTATTCTATTCTATTCTATTCTATTCTATTCTACCACTCCATGCACATGACATACTCCAATGTATGTCAAAGCATTGTCTCTATCTCTCTCTTTCAAGGAGACAGAACAGCTTCTCCGTCCTGACTCTGATTAAGGTGGATAGCATTGTGCCCTATGCAACGGGGGGCGGGGGGGGGGAGTGGAGAACTATGGCCCTTTTATGAATTGTGGATTCTGCTGGGCTGGCTCAAGAATTCTGGGAGTTGAAGTCCACAAGCCGTAAAGGGGTTGGGGTTCTGCGATGATCCTGAATTCATGGAAAGCCTTCTCCGCCTACAAAATGGAGACCACGTTCTGCTCAGGGATAACAGGATGGAGAAAAATCTTCCCCAGAGATCCCAGCATCTTCACACTGTTAGCAATGGCAAAGACGGTTGCTAGATGGTCCATAAATAAACAGGGCCCCAAATTAGGCCTAGTTTTAGTTTCATCCGAAATACAGGTGGTCCTCAATTTAGTGACCATTCAAAGTTACAATAGCTCGGGGGAAAAAAAGGGACTTGTGACCGTTTTCCCCCACTTAAGATGGTTGCAGCTCTTTCATGGTTACGTGATCGAAATTCAGACGCTTGGCAACTGACTCGTATTTATGACCGTTGCAGTCCTTCTGACAAGCAAAGTCAATGGGAAAGCCCAGATTCACTTAACCACTGTGAAGCTAGCTTAACAACTGCAGTGACTCACTTAACAACTGTGGCAAGACAGGTCGTAAAACGGGGCAAAGCTCACCACCGCCGTCTCACTTAGCAACGGAACATTTGGGCTCAACTGTGGTGGTAAGTCAGGGGCTACCTGTAAATATAATTTTCTTTTAAAGCTCAGGCTTCTTTGTTCTGTGTTTTTTGTCAACTCACATAACCTGCGATTACACCATTTTTTTTTCCTAATTTCACCATTACAAATTTTGGCCCAGCCCACTTCCTTCCCCATTTGCTTCTCTGCACTGTGAGGACAACTAAAAGAAAAACATTCAGAGGTAACGAGCACAGTCAGATTCACCGTGGAGGATTTTTTTTTTAACAGAATATAGAACAATCAGAGTTGGAAGGGACCTTGGAGGTCTTCTAGTCCAGCCCCTGCTCAAGCAGGAGACCCTATACCAGGGGTAGGCAACCTTGGTTCTTTTATGACTGGTGGACTTCAACTCCCAGAATTCCTGAGCCAGCATGGCTCAGCTTGGAAACCTCTCCCTTTCCCCTCAGCATGGCTGGCTCAGGAATTCTGGGAGTTGAAGTCCACGAGTCATAAAAGAGCCAAGGTTGCCAACCCCTGCTTATACCATTTCAGGCAAATGGCTGTCCAGTCTCTTCTTAAAAGCCTCCAGTGATGGAGCATCCACAGTTTCTGAAGGCAAGCACTTCCACTAGTTAATTGTCCTCACGATTAGGAAATTTCTCCTTAGTTTTAGGTTGCTTCTCTCTTTGGTTAGTTTCAGTCCATTGCTTTCTGTCTTGCTCTCTGGTGTTTTGGAGAATAAGTTGACCCCCCCTTCTTTGTGGCAGCCCCTCAAATATTAGAAGATGCTATCATATCATCCCATGTCCTTTTTTTCCCATTAGACTAGACCAGGGGTAGGCAACCTTGGCTCTTTTATGACTGTGGACTTCAACTCCCAGAATTCCTGAGCCAGCCATGCTGAGGGGAAAGGGAGAGGTTTCCAAGCTGAGCCAGGCTGGCTCAGGAATTCTGGGAATTGAAGTCCACGAGTCATAAAAGAGCCAAGGTTGCCTACCCGTTCTAGGAGGCTCACCGCTTACAACAGGAGGACTTAGAGCAGGGGTAGGCAACCTTGGCTCTTTTATGACTGGTGGACTTCAACTCCCAGAATTCCTGAGCCAGCCCTGCTGAGGGGAAAGGGAGAGGTTTCCAAGCTGAGCCATGCTGGCTCATGAGGGGGCCATAGTTCCCCCATGCTGGCTCAGGAATTCTGGGAATTGAAGTCCACCAGTCATAAAAGAGCCAAGGTTGCCTACCCCTGGCCTAGGCATACCCAATTCCTGCAATTGTTCTTCATATGTTATAGCCTCCAGTCCCCTGTCTTTTTTTGGTCTTTTCTACACTCTTTCCAGAGTCTCATAACCTTATTTCTATGGTGGTGACCAAAACTGGATGCAATATTCCAAGTGTGGTCTTACCAAGGCATTATAAAGCAGTATTAACCCTTCACATGGTCTTGATTCTTTCCCTCTGTTAATGTAACCTAGGATTGCACTGACTTTTTTGGCTGCAACTGCACGCTGCTGGCTCAAATTTAAGCGATTGTCCACCAGGATTCCTAAGATCCCTCTTGCAGTTACTGCGATTGACCCAAGTTTCACCTAATGTGCAAATATGATCAACACTGTTATGAGAAAATTAAAAGTGTATTTCTCAAAGGAATAGCATCCCTGAGCGTGGAAGGCACCACCTGAATTGGCAAACCTAAAGATGGGTGAAAATTATATTGGGTTCATTTATTTTCACGTTAATGTTAAGTTAGTGACCCTTTTTCACACTTATGACCATTGCAGTACCCTGTGGTCACATGATCAAAACTCAAATGCTTGGCAATTGGTTCATATTTATGACGGTTGCAACGTCCCCAGGTCACATTTTTCAGTGCTGTTGTAACTTTGAACAGTCACTAAACAAAATGTTGTAAGTCAAGGACCCCCTGTAGTGCCTCAGGGACCCCCAGGTTTTCCCCAGACCAGCTTTTGAGACCCACTGGCTTAATATAACCTGAAAGAAGAAATTACTCATTGGAATTAGCAAAACAATTATGCAATTCTTTTCATTATTGAAGGGCATTTAATGTCCCAAACATACAATTATATTCAATTATGCTCCTCTTTCAAAGTTGCTGACTACCTACAATACATCAAAAGGCTATATTTATTCTTCCCACTACAATGGATAGAGAAACTTCGCAACCCATCACACTTTACACTTGACGCTGCTAT
Organism: Crotalus tigris; assembly: GCF_016545835.1. Classification (NCBI taxonomy): domain Eukaryota; kingdom Metazoa; phylum Chordata; class Lepidosauria; order Squamata; family Viperidae; genus Crotalus; species Crotalus tigris. Next base: position 493,906 of record NW_024098373.1, read on the forward strand.
AATTAATACCGGACTTTACGACAAATATCTCCAGTTTAAATTCTTCTGGCTTCTTGGAGTCTATAGGAGAAAGAGATCTTACCTGACAGAGGTAATCTCTGGATCGCTTCCCTTCCTCGTCACACTGCAGAGTTGGGACTGTGTTCCAATCCTGGAGTGGCTTAAATAAGTTGCAAGTGGGAAGGACATGGGTTTTCCACAGTTACTTATTAACTTCCTTTAAAAAGTCACTACGGGATGGTTTCCAGTCCACATGAAACTGGAAACGTAGCTCAAATTAGATTGTGGTTTTTCTGAGATTTTTCAAGGCCCCTTGACCTTAACAACGCTCATTAAACTAACCGTGAGAGAAATATTCCTGTTCGACTTCTGTTGTCACTTCTGTGAGAAGCTGGCCAGATGAATCGGATATGCAAATATTTATTTTTACATTCTTCCTGTCCTTCCTCCATTGTCTTGACATTGAACTTCAAGGCAGCCTTATTTATTATGGACTTATAACTATGCTCTGTCTGGGTGAATGTTTTGAATGTGCACGTAGTCCTCAACTTACAACAGACGCTTGTCAACCGACTTATATTTATGACAGCCATAGTATCCCGCATAATGTGATCGCTTTTTATTACCTTCTGACAGGCAAATTTGATGGGGGAAGCAAGATTTGTTTAACAACCGTGTTACTAGCCTAACAACTGCAGTGATTCTCTTAACAACCGTGGCGAGAGCGGTCGGAAAATGAGGCAAAGCCCACTTAATAACTGTCTCAGTTAGCAAATGAAAATCTGGGGCTGAATCGTGGTCGTAAGTCAAGGACTACCTGTGCTCTATGCTTATTGGGGGAGTTTTAATTTTTTGACATTCCTCCAGCGTAGCCTTCAAACAAGGACCTGATTGGCAGGTACTTTAAGAGGGGGTTGGATAGATTCTTGGAGGGCTGATCTATGAGGGGTCATGAATCTTGAAAGCTCAGCACCAACTCCAGTCGGGTTCAGCCTGCCTCCATATCTCAGCTTTAGGAGAACCATGGTGGAACCAAGGTAGGCCTCCATCTCCTGCTTCTGAAGATCCCAGAGGTGTCTGGCTGGACTTGATGGGAACCCAAAGGCTGGATTAAGGTGGTCTTGGTGTGACCTGGAAGAACTGGCAAGGCTGCCCAGATCCAGGCGGTAAACCATGTATTTATCCATCCATTATACTGATGAATTAATTATCTAATTGTGGTTGCTGCGCAGAGATTCGGTGTGCTGCATATTGTTTATAAATATCGATGGATGGATGGATAGAAGGAAGAAAGGAAGGAGGAAGAGGAGGAGGTGGTGAAGGAGGAGACCGGGGAAGAGGAAGAGGCGGGAAAGGAGAAGGGGACAGGAGAGAGAAGGAAGGAAGGGAGAAAGATAGGGAATGGAGAGGAAAGGAAGAAAGAAGACAGATAAGGAGGGAGGGAGAGAAGGAAGGGAGGGAGGGAGGAAAGAAGGAGAGATAGGGAATGGAGAGGAAGGGAGGGAAGGAAGAAGGTAGGAAGGGAACAAAGAGGAAGGGAAGATGGGGAGGAAGGAAGGAAGGAGTGAAAGATAGGGAATGGAGAGGGGGGGAAGGAAGCGAAGAAGATAGGAAGGAAGGAGAGAAAGATAGGGAATGGAGAGGGAGGGAAGGAAGCGAAGAAGAGAAAGATAGGGAATGGAGAGGAAGGGAGGGAAGGAAGCAAGAAGACAGAGAAGGAGGGAGAGAAGATGGGGAAGGAAGGAAGGAAGGAAGGAAGGAAGGAAGGAAGGAAGGAAGGAAGGAAGGAAGGAAGGAAGGTAGGTAGGTCCTATTTGATATGGTCCTATGAGACAATATCCTTCCAAATATAATTCTGCCCACCTCTAGGAAGTTATCAAAGAGTATTGGAACAGCAGAAAAACCTTCTTGGTAGTGACTTCTGCTTTATGGAACTTTCTCATCCTGGAGATTTGGTTAGTTCTTATCAGACACTGGAAAAATGACTCTTTTGGCAGACCCAGAGTGTCCCAGCTGCGTTAAAAAGGGACAGGACTTGGAGCACGTGATCCTATTATACCAGTCGTAAGTTGAGGACCGCTTGTATTAAAATATTTATTTATTACTTTCTGACTGCATGGATTCAAAAGGGAGCAGGTTTCTGAGCCCATGTTGAGGGCCACCATCTTGACTTTAAATCTGAATATTGAAATGTTTCACATTTAATCTGAATATGAAATGCTTCACATTTAAAGTGAACGCAGGTAGCTTTGACTTACAACAGCCTGTTTAGTGACCATACAAATGGCACTGAAAAAGGGACTTATGACCGTTTTTCACACTTAACGACTGTTGCAAGCATCCCCCATGGTCACGTGATTAAAATTCGGACACTTGGCAACTGACTCGTATTTACGATGGTCGCAGTGTCCCTGAGCTGCCATTAATTTATTTCAGAAAATCGATATGGCTGTCCAATCAATCTTTCTCAGCGACTTAGAATGGCTCCCCTCTGCCATCTTAAATTTCTGACAGGAAAACACCCCAGAAACAAACGATTCGTGATGGGTTTTTGCAAAAATCCAGCTATCATTTTGGGTGGGGTTTGAGTATGGCCTAGACAGAAAAATTCTGTCGTATCTATTGGTGGGGGGGGGGACAAAACAAAACTTGAAACTGTTTTGGGGAAAGGAAACCCGAACAAGAAAAAAGAAAGTGAATCAGAAATGGAAAATAGCATTGATGGTGTGTTTTTTATTTCAAATTACTGGGAAAGTTTCAATCTTTAACCTTGGACTCTCAGTACCATACATATATACGTATCTATTTGCAAACTGGAAACACTCCAAAACAACGAATAATTAACACTGGATGTTTCCTGACGAAAGAATGATAATTTTACAGGGCAAATGGTCACTGACCTTTTACCTATCGAATATGAATTGAATATGAATCATTTAAGATTCTTATTAAATGCGAAAATTTTAATGCCCGTATTTAGTATCCTGAGGGCAAGAGAAGAAGGGGACGACAGAGAATGAGGTGGTTGGATGGAGTCACTGAAGCAGTAGGCGTGAACTTAAATGGAGTCCAGAAAATGACAGAGGACAGGAAGGCCTGGAGGAATGTTGTCCATGGGGTTGCAATGGGTTGGACACGACTTCGCAATTAACAATAACAATAATTTAGTATCCATGAATGCTTTAATATTCATATGTTTATACATATGTTGTGTATAGCACATTTAAATGTGGGTTATGTATGTGTGCACTTTTGACAGCAAGCAATTAAATTTCATTTTTAATGTGTGCCAGTGTGCCCACAGTAAAAAAAAAAAAAGATTGTGTAAAGATTATCTTACCTTATCTTATTAAATACAAATATCCTCATAGTCATATCAAATAGGAAATATTCCAATGCAGGTAGTCCACAACGTACGGCCATTAACTGAGCCCAAAATTTCCGTTGCTAAGTGAGGCAGTTCTTAAGTGGGGTTTGCTCCGTTTTACGCCCTTTTTTGCCACTGTTGCTAAGTGGATTGCTGCAATTGTGATGTTCGTAACACAGCTGTTAAATGAATCCCCACCGACGTTGCTTGCAAAAAGAAGAAGAAGAAGAAGAAGAAGAAGAAGAAGAAGAAGAAGAAGAAGAAGGAGAAGGAGATAAAATTAAACTGCTCTGGGACTTCAGAATTCAAACAGACAAGCACCTGCAACAGACTTAACAATTATCGATAAGAAAGACAAAAAAGTCTGGATAGTGGACGTGGCAGTGCCTGGAGACAGCAGAATAGACGAGAAAGAGCTGGAGAAGATAACAAAATACAAAGACCTACAAATAGAAATAGAAAGACTGTGCCAAAAGCAAGCAAGGGTAGTACCAATAGTCATAGGCGCCTTGGGTGCAATCCCAAAACAACTGGAGCACCACTTGAACACCATCATTGGCATTGACAAATTCGCCATTAGTCAATTGCAAAAGGCGGCCTTACTAGGAACTACTTCCATCCTGTAACGAGATCTGTAATGCCACATCTGCCTATCCCAGGTCCTAGGTAAGGACTCGATAGGTAGACAAAAATGCCAAATCCAGTCTGAACATCTGGCTGACTGTGCGATGATCAATAATAATAACAATGATGATGATGATGTCTGAAGAGAAGCACTTTTTCAGTTAAATACAGGAGCAGAGTGTCATCGTTCTTTCACAACAAAATGAGGACCAGGATAGATACCATCTGGGCACAGCCAAGTAATGTTTTTTTTGGGGGGGGGGTGCCCATTATCAGTGTCATTAGGTGTTCTCTGTGATTCAAAGCAATGGACTGCAAACGGAGAGGAAAACATTGAAAAAATATTTTCTTATTTATTTTTATTTTTAAAATTTATAAGCCGCCCCACTCCCGAAGGACTCTGGGTGGCTAACAATAAAAAACACATAAAACATAACAAAACAGCAGTACAAAGACAATCATCCAGGGGTAAGGTTTTATAAACCCCAGGCCTGCCGGAAAAGCCAGGTCTTACTCCCCCCTCCCCCTGAAATTGGCAGCTGACAGGCTTTCCCAGTAATTGAGTCAGACTTCTTTGGAAGAGAAAGAAAAAGGGAAAGAAGCAAACAATGCAACTTTATGTTATAAGGAAGGAAAACATTTTAAGCAGAAGAGGACATTCTGTTGAACATGTGCAGCCTGTGCATTAAATTCTAGTAGTCAGTGTTTCTCAACCTTGACAATTTTAAGGCATGTGGACTTCAACTCCCAGAATTCCACAGCCAGCAATGCTATGTTAATTGTAAATAGGCTTGGTCAACAAATTTACCTGGCAGACATGAGTAAAATTCTTACATCTCTTGCAACGAGATCTGTAATGCCATCAAACGTCCACATCTGCCTATCCCAGGTCCTGGGTGAGGACTCAATAAAAATGCCAAATTCAGTCTGAACATCTGGCTGACTGTGTGACGATCAAAAACAACAATAATAAAGTTGGAAGGGGTCTCGGAGGTCATCTAGTCCAACCCCCTGCTCGAACAGGAAACCCTATACCATTTCAGACAAATAAGCACCCACACTGTCATTCTGAACAAGGCCCACTACTGTTGTATCATCCACATACTTCACATTATGGTTGGTGGCCTATTAATTGATACAGGTAGTCCTCAGCTTACAACAATTCCCTTAGTGACCGCTAAAAGTTACAACGGCATTAGAAAAAGTAACTTACGATCATTTCCCACACTTAGCATCCCCAAGGGTCACGTGATCCAAGTTTGGGCACTTGGCAACTAGGTTGTTTTTATGACAGTTGTAGTGTTCCGGGATCACGTGATCCCCTTTTTGTGACCTACTGGCAAGCAAAGTCAATGGGGAAACCAGATTCACTTAATAACGGTGTTACTCCCCTAACAACTGATTCAGTTAACAACGGTGGCAAAAAAGGTCGTGAAACAGGGCAAAACTCACCTAACCACCATCTGGCTTAGCAACAGAAATCTGGGACTCAGTGGAGAGTTATAAGCTGAGGATTACCTGGAGTTCATTGCAATTTAGCTAGACTACTGCAAAGTGCTTACATGGGGCTGCCTTTGAAGACTGAAAAACTTTCTAAGTGTCTTTATTGCTGGCCTATCCTTGAGACCCCACATTGGCTTACAGTTGCAATTGAGCATACTGGTTTTAATTTATTCAGCCACTTTTTCTCAATCTTGGTAACTTGAAAATGCAGTGGGGGAATTCAATTCCCAGAATTCCCAGCCATGCTGGCTGGGGAATTCTGGGAGTTGAATTCCCCCACTGAATTTTCAAGTTGCCAAGATTGAGAAACAGCACTCTCCTGATCTGTTGGATTCCCAGAGACATCAGCACAGGAACAGGGGTTAAACTGCCAACTTTTACTTAGGTTTGGGGTTAAACTTGCGCAATAAATAAGTAAATAACCTAAGGAGTTTCTATTTTACGTGATAACCGGCAGGGCTATAATTTAGGCTACCGATAGCAGTCCCAAATAAAAGGGCTTATTATTTGCTGAATTCTGTTTTAAAGTCACGTGCATGGTTGTTGTTGTTTTTTACTGTCAGCGTGATGTAGTCAAATATGAGTATGTTTTGGTTCCCTTTTTACTTGCTTGTCAAATTTCCCAGGACCAAATGTTCGATATGATTATCACAAGCCGGTGATGAATCAGGTTTGCATCTGAAAGGCGCAATTAAAGGCTTGCAGTTACATATCCACTAATTAGGGAGCCTAACAATGCCTTTTGATAAAATTGCTTAGTTGGAAAAGGAGCTAGCAAACGCGTTTTTTTTATTATTATTTTTGGCCAACATTGATAGATTTCTCCTACAATGTTTACTGCAATTACAGCTGAATTCAGGACCTAGCAGTGGTTTTTAAACATGCCAACTTTTAGATAACTGGACTTCAACTTTAATAACTGGCTGGGGAATTCTGGGAGTTGAAATCCGCAAACATCTGAAAGTTGCTAAGTTTGAAAAACAGGGGCATTCTGGGAGTTGAGGTCCATGTACCTTAAAGATGCCCACTATGGAAAAGCATGCTGGGTAGGGCAGGGGTAGGCAACCTTGGCTCTTTTTATGACTGGTGGACTTCAACTCCCAGAATTCCTGAACCAGCATGACTCAGCTTGGAAACCTCTCCCTTCCCCTCAGCATGGCTGGCTCAGGAATTCTGGGAGTTGAAGTCCACCAGTCATAAAAGAGCCAGTTACCTACCCCTGGGCTAGGGGATTCTGGGAATTGAAGTCCACAAGCCTCTTAAAGTCGCCAAGTTTGAAAAAATATGCTGGTTGGGGAATTCTGGGAGTCGAAATCCACAAGCCTCTTAAAGTCGCCAAGTTTGAAAAAATATGCTGGTTGGGGAATTCTGGGAGTCGAAATCCACCTATCTTAAAATTGTGTGATGGAATGTAGTGGGCTGCTTTCCCAGAAGGGAGGAGAAGCATTGTGGAGGAGTAAGAAACAACCATTTGGATATTTTGTGTGTGAGAGCGGGTGAGGACAGCCTCTCCCTAATATTCCCAAAGTATATGTATGATTTAGGTAGTAGGTTACTTCAGTTAGGCAATGTTCGGTCAATAGGTGTGGAACAATAAAAAAAAAAACTGTTTTAAAGATTGGCTACATGTCTTTCTTGGTGTTGGGGGCCTGACAAGCTGCCAAGGGTGGAAAAACATGCTGGCTGGCGTGCCTGGCTGAGGAATTCTGGGAGTTGAAGTCCACAAGTCATAAAAGGGCCAAGTTGGAAGACCCCTGTCATAAATCTAACAAGCAAAATGGAGACTGGCTGAGGAATTCTGCGAGTTGAAGTCCACAAGTCATAAAAGGGCCATGTTTGAAGACCCTTGTCTTAAATCTAACAAACAAAATGGAGGCTGGCTGAGGAATTCTGGGAGTTGAAGTCCACAAGTCATAAAAGGGCCAAGTTGGAAGACCCTTGTCTTAAATCTAACAAACAAAATGGAGGCTGGCTGAGGAATTCTGGGAGTTGAAGTCCACAAGTCATAAAAGGGCCAAGTTGGAAGACCCCTGTCATAAATCTAACAAGCAAAATGGAGGCTGGCTGAGGAATTCTGGGAGTTGAAGTCCACAAGTCATAAAAGGGCCAAGTTGGAAGACCCTTGTCTTAAATCTAACAAACAAAATGGAGGCTGGCTGAGGAATTCTGGGAGTTGAACTCCACAAGTCATAAAAGGGCCAAGTTTGAAAACCCCTGAGGTAAGGAAACACAGACACGTCAGTATCATGCCGGCCTTCCATCTTTTATTACGATCTCTGTGAATTACATTTTAACACAGGGGTCTCCAAACTTGGCAACTTTTAAGACTTGTGGATTCAACTCCCAGAATTCCTCAGCCAGCCAGGGAGGAATTCTGGGAGTTGAAGTCCACAAGTCTTAAAGTTGCCAAGTTTGAAGACCCCTGTTTTAACACAAGAAAAGCACCTTGGAGAAATCATATCCCTCTGAAGATTTGCTTGTGTCCTGTCTTCATTGCTTTTACTAATAACTCAAGATGGTGAACACACACCATGCTCCTTCCTCCTCCTATTTTATCCAAAACAACAACCCTGTGAAGGGGGTTGGGCTGAGAGGGAGCCCAAAGTCCCCCAGCCACTTTTCATGCCTAAGGTGGAACTAGAACTCACCGTCTCCTGGTGATTGGCCCAAAGTCACCCAGTCGGCTTTCATGCCTAACAAATCCATCTATCCAGCCATCCACAGAAAACCAAATTACTAGAATACAAGTAGACCTCAGCTTATAACCGCAACTGAACACAAAGTTTCTGTTGTTAAGCAAGACAGTTGCTGAGTGAGTATTGCCCCGTTTTATGACCTTTCTGGCCACAGTTGTTAAGTAAACCTGGCTTCCTCAATTGACTTTGCTTGTCACAAGGTCGCAAAAGGAGATCCCGTGATAGATAGACAGAAAGACAAGTAGATAGATGATAAAGATAGATAGATAGGTAGGTAGGTGGGTGGGTGGATAGGTAGGTAGGTAGGCAAATAGATAATATCTATCAATTTATTGATCTATATATTATATAGTTATATATATATATAGATTAATAATAATAACAACAACAATAATAATAAAGTTGGAAGGGACCTTAGAGGTCATCTAGTCCAACCCCCTGCTCAGGCAGGAAACCCTATACCATTTCAGACAAATGGCTGTCCAGTCTCTTCTTAAAAACGTCCAGTGATGGAACATTCACCGCTTCCGGTGGCAAGTAGTTCCACTGGTTAATTGTTCTAACTATCAGGATATAGGTATAGACATATATAGATATATTCCCTTATATATTTTCAGATGAGAATTGCAACACAGCACAAGTTAACTTACCTTTTCCAGCCTCTTCAGTATATTGGAAAATGCCGCACCTGACGCCAAATTCTGGGTATACCACAAGCCCAATATTCAAGGTTTAAGCCTCAAGTCACATCTCCTTCAGTTCGAGCCTCCGACCAATTTGGAAGGACGCTTTATCTGGCGCTGCGAGTCTGCCCATCTCTCTTCTGGAGATCCAGCTTGCAGAAAGCAGCCTGAAGGTATCTCAACTCCACACCTTCTTCATCCTACAAAGAGCAGGAACTGAAGTGAGGCACGCGCATCCTACTCATCTAGGAAGCTGCATGTTCAAACAAGGGTGTTTCAGCGGAGCTACACACAGGTGGAGGAAACTGTATGCCTTTGTGGTGGAAAAACCTGACCCACAACGTGGACAGTTTTACCATCTATTGCACCAGCTCCGTCTCAAACCATGAGGCGTCAGAGTCGAAGTTGCCCATCAATCATTCAGTCAATCCTTCTGGGTGCCGTGCCAATGATAAAGATTTCCAAACTCTGTGCCAAGGAAAATTGGCACCACCCACACCGAGGACCAAAATGTGCAAATAGTGACATCCTTGCCTTTATCTTTTCCATTCATTTCACTTCGTCCTGATGTTTACAGTGGTCTCTCCCCAACTCTGGCCTTATCTATTCTTTTATGTGCACTGCTTGGAGTTATTTATAAATGGATAGAGGTGGGATTAAAAAAAAAGAATAAATAAAGAGGCTGCAATCCAAGAAATCTAGTTTTGAAGGGCAACAAAATGGCGTTACAAGGAACCCAAATGTGATTATTCACAAAACGTGACCATAGCACATATTTTCAACAGCCAGTTTAGTCCAGAAGTGAAGGCCCAGGCCATCACCAGGAGACTGGGAGTTGTAGTCCCACCTTGGACATGAAAGCTGGGTGGGTGACTTTTAACTAGGTAACTTTGAACCAATCACCAGGAGACAGTGAGTTGTAGTCCTGTCTTAGGCATGAAAGCCAGCTGGTGACTTTGGGCCAATCACCAGGAGACAGTGAGTTATAGTCCTGGGTTAGGCCTGAAAGCCACCTGGGTGACTTTGAGCCATCACCAGGAGACTGAGAGTTGTAGTCCCACCTTGGACACGAAAGCTGGGTGGGTGACTTTTAATTGCACTTAAAAGCGGTATATAAGTCTCATAAATAAATAAATAAATAGGGTAACTTTGAACCAATCACCAGGAGACAGTGAGTTGTAGTCCTGGCTTAGGCCTGAATGCCAGCTGGATGGCTTTGGGCCATTACCAGGAGACTGGGAGTTGTAGTCTTGGCTTAGGCCTAAAAGCCAGCTGGGTGACTTTGGGCCATCACCAGGAGACTGGGAGTTGTAGTCTTGGCTTAGGCCTGAAAGCCGGCTGGGTGAACTTGCGTCATTCACTCTCTCCGCCTAACCTACCTCACAGGATTGTTGTTATGCCATCTCAGCAGGCCCCATCATCTTCATTGTCCATTTTTCTCTTGGTCAAACCATTCCATCCTTCTGTATATAGAAGTCTCGCTGCTATTATCAGATATAGAAACAAATTTCCATGATTTTTTTCTCAATTTCTTATCAATCGGTCCCAAAAGATTTTAAAAATCTTTAAAATCTTCTGAATTAATGTATTTGAATCCAATTTTTTCAGCTTTTTTACCTATTGCCCAAGAGTAATTAAAAAATCCCCCCTTATTCACATTTCCAGCATAAATGTGAAGTACCTCATAGACAATTTTTCCAGTGTCAAACACCAACAATACATCATTTTATAAAAATTAAGGCTATAATATAATGTGAATGTCAGTCTTTTTATCTGTATGTTGATTTTCCTTTGAATTGATGCATTTTTATCTTTTTTATTATGTTATGAGCCACCTGGAGTATGAAGCACCACTACTGAATAAAGTTAGAAAGCAGATGACGAGTTTACGTCAAAAGCAGAATTTAAAAATTATTTTTTTTAATTTAACCTGAATTTAAAAGAAAAATCTTCTGGAACAAAGTATAGGGGGTTGGCTTCCCCCACCCTTAACTCAGGGATGTGAAACGTGTCTTTTATTGACCATAAAAAACAGTCAAAATTTTACTTGCAATGACAAAGCTGCCATTTTGACTTTTTTGACCCAAGTTGACAAAAATGCAAGGACTTTGTTGATGTATCAGCCTTTGGCCAAATGAGCATGCAGTATTATGGATGCATGGGGTAGATAGGCTTCCACAACATACTTTATAGCCCAATTATTATTATTTGAAGATAGCAAGTTTGTTGTTATATGTCACAGTGCAAGAGTGCACTTTGCAGACAATAAATACAATTTGCATACAATACTATTTGCATACAAGGAAAAGCATACAGTGGTGGGTTGAAGGCTGGCTAGTTTCATCAGCAGAAATTTATTCCCTTCCAACGCCATCCTCTTTTGCATTTATATTGGAGATTTTGCATTGCAACTTGCAGAGTTTCTCCTTCAAAGGGGAAAATGTACTTGTGTAGAGCAGTTGCCCTTTCAGCAAAGTCCAGCAGACAATCGCTTTGACTTGAGAAGCTTTTCCAGAAAATAAGAGCAAAATTCCGGCTATCTTTCCTCTTTTTTTTTTTTTTTTTGCATGCAACCCACCCAACCATTAAAATTCCCCATTAGAGTTTGCAAATTACTTTACTGAAACTGCCGCTTTGGAAAATATTGCTCCGGGCTGGAATGTTCCAAATGGAAACTAGGGCGTGGGGGGAGAACAGCTTGAAACTTAAACTTCAGCTCCTGAAATAAAATAGGCTACAAAGTTGGAACGACTTACAAAGTATTATAAACACGATGTCATAGTAGCGGTCAGGAGATTTGGCTGGAAATGTCCCTTCAAGATACTTAAGAAAGTTTTCTCCCTAGAGTCCCCCCTTTCATTTTGAAGTTGGTATAGACCTGAGGTTTATATTTCTTGCTGCAGAGCCTGCCCAGTTCATTTCTGGGTGGGGGAAAAAAAGGCGAATGGTGTTGCTTCGTTCAAACGATCGTTGTTTATTTTCCTGTTGCGTTAGGGGCCTGCTTTGCAAATCTCTTTAGTTATTTTCGGTTTATTCTGAGGTGGGGGGTTTTATCAAGAGCCTGATAACGCCTATTTCTCAAGAAAATAAATATTTCTATAGCTTTTCCTATGCTCGTTCTCTATTAGTGGGAGTTTCTCTTAGTTAAAAGTGGAAGGAGAAAAGCCTTCTGTTTTTTTAAACTCAAATGTGGGGTTTTTTTTTTTTAAACAAAATATCTCCGGCTTGGTTTCTATGTCGTTTATTTTAAGAGGTCTTCTAAAATTCAACAAACTCTAGTCTTTCTCTATGTACCACATCCTGAATATTAGCTAGATAAAACAAATTTAGTTAAAAGCTGGTTTAACTGCGTTTTTCATATCAGGTTTATGTAGAATTTGGGTTTCTTTGACCAAAAAGTATTTTTTTTTCTGTTATGCTGAAAATGTTATTTTATGGGACAGGCAGAAGATTTTGAAAGAGTAAGGTTATAGAAATTTATGACAACTTGCCCTGCTTGAAAGTTTGAATTCTGCAGTTAGATTAAACTCTACGAGAAAGGAAGGTTGATAATTCAATTGAGCAACTTTGCAATGAGATAAAGGAGTTAATTTCAGCAAGAAAAGTCTAGTTGGGAGTAGACCAATAATACTTTGCCTCAAGTGGAAGTTTTTGGAAAACTCAAAAGATGAGAAATTGGCTGCTTTGTTAAACTTGGTTAAAAAGGATTTGGGTGGATCTTCTAGGTTGCCTTCAAGTTAGGAAATGGCTGCCTTGATATTCAAAGGCCTTCCAACGTTTCTAGAAAACAGTAATTAAATTTGCTGAGATACAAATAAAGGAGATTGTCCTTAAATTTTCTGGCCCATTTCCTATTGCCATTTTAGATTCATTTTGCCAAAATGTTCCATGATTTTTTTCTACACAAGTTTGCTAATTTTCCACCCCCCCTTCATTTTGAATTCATTCTTGATTTACCTGGTGGGTAGAGAAGAAAATGAGGTTTTCAAATTTTGTAGTATGGCAGGCTTTTCGTTGAAGTGAAAATGTAGCATTAAACTTTTGAGCTGAAGCTCAAACTCATTAGATTTTTATATCAGTTTTATAAATAGGGCAGCAAACGTACTTAATACTTCTTCCTTCTATTTTCCCATACAATGATAGTTATATATTTGGCTCCTAATTTTTAATAGCTGTTAAGAAATTACTTTTTGGCTTGTGTTTCTGCTGTCTTGGGAATCATTTGTGGCCTTAATTTTCAAGCAATTTATTCTTGAATTGATAGTATCTTCTATTGAACAAATAACTTCAACACTGACAAAATACCTTAAATTTATGATTAAAATAATTGATTTCTTTTACCCTAACAAATCATTCTCCACCTTTGATTCTGTCTCAATATGTGAAATTTATGGGGTGGTGTCCTTCAGTATGGGGCCATTTGAACAAAAACTTGATTTTTATTGCCACCCATTTCAGTTTACAAGTTTATGACAAGTCAAAGACCAGAACAAATCAAAGACCAGAACAAATAACACTCAAGGAATATCCACTTTAAAGATTCTAGAATAAAGTAATAAAACATTAAAATCACAATTTGGTATCCAACGTGCCATTTACAGATGGCCTAACTATACTATATCAATCCTCAAGCCGTGAGGCCCTTAAGCATTAAAAACTACAATGCAAAAATAACGCAAAAGGTTTTGAACAGTTTACTATTGCATAAAACAGCTAAAGAGAATTAACCTGGTTTCTTGAATGGTTCACAAACAGACATCTTTAATTTTTTAAACAAGTGCAGCTTCCCTTGCAATGTTAACTGTTGCCATTTTAAATTTTTTAATCTAGGTTAAGACGCAAGGGCTCTGTTGATAAATGTGGCCTTTGGCCAAATAGGCAGGAGTAAGCAATACACGGGAAGAGGCAGGTTGCTATAACGTACTTAATAGCCCAAATTATTGAAGAAACTTGAGTTTATTACAGCACAAGATTTATTTAAAGGAAGTGCTGTTTGCATCTCATAAAAAATGTGCAGTATAGTTGGGTTTAAAGCCAGGTTAATTTCACCAAGTGGAAAAAAGTTCCCCTTGAATGCCTTCCTCTTTTAAATTTGCATTGCAAGCTTGCTTTATCAAATTAGTGGGGGACAGAATGGATTTCTGTAGAGGCAGCTGACCTCCCCAAAATCCGGCTGCAAATTGCTTTTACATTGCAGAAAACAAGGATAAAACCCAGACTATCCTTCATTGCTCTTTTTTTGTTAATAGTCCCAGTTACAATTACCATAAAGAGGAGCTGCAAATTCTAACATTCACAAATGTCAGGGCTGTGGAATGTTCCAAATAAAAATTGGGGAGGGGGGAAGAACACCTTGAAATTAAAACTTAAAGCTAATGAAAAACTCTAGGCTGCAAGCTTGGATTGAGTTACAAACTATTACAAACACATTTTCATGGTTGCAGTCAAGAGATTTGGTTGGAAGTGTCCTTTCCAAGATAATTTAAAAGCTTTTCTGTCGAGTCTCCCCTCTTCAATTTTGGAGTTGGTATTGTCCTGAAGTATATATTCTTGCTGCAGAAGCAGCCCAATTCATTTCTGATGGAAAAGTGGATGGGGGGGATGGTGTTTTCCCCAAAATTGCTTTTTATTTTCCTCTGGTCTTTAGGGAATTGATTTACAATTTTTATTTTATTCTAGGGTGAAGATTTTCTCAAGCTTCAGTAGCTAATTGTCAAAATACTTTTCTATAAAGAGTTTGGTAGGCTTGCTTGCAATTACTGTGAGTTAAATGCTGGCTTAGTTAAATGGGAAGAAACAAGCCTTTTTAACTAACATTTAAGTTGGAATGCTAGTGCTGGGATTTGAAACAGATGTAGGTTTTTTTTTTACATCTGTGGGTGTTGAAGTCTTAATTAAATGAAGTCTAGGCTTTTCTATACACAATATTAACCTTTTCTATTAAAATTACACAGTACATAAAACAGGAAAAATAGTGTTTCAAAACTGATCTAAGTTTGTTATCTGGGTTTATTTGAACACAAGTCCGAAGTTTATTTTAGATAACCTTGTTTCTAAGTTGGCAATGATGCTCTAAATGCAACATCTTTTAATTGCTTCAAACTGTATTTTAAGTTCAAGGAATTCATTATAGCTTGCCTGCTTTTGTTACCTTCCAATTTAGGAGGAGTCTACCTTTTAAATTAAGAAGCAATTTAAGGGAAGGGCAGGTGATAGCTCTATTTAGAAACTTTGCAGAGAAATAGATGTATTTAGCAATAAAAAGTCTGTAGTTGGGACTCTACTAGTAGTACTTAATTTTCTCCAGCAAAAGGGGTTTTATAAAAGGTCTTTTAAAATGAGTTGCTTTGCTGGGCTTTAAAGAAAAATTTGGATTGCTTCTCTACTTGAAGATTCATTATACAGTATATCAGCCTTTATAAAACATTCAAAAAAAGACTCCAAAAATTTGATAACTTAATTTCATAATTGCTTTCTGCCCAGCAACAGCCAATATGGGCAATCAGAAGCCTCTCTAATATTTCTGAGCACAATTATCTAAGTTTGCTGAGATACTTATACATGAAAAGAAATAACCCTTAATTTATCCCCTGGTTCAGTTCATCTACTTTTAGGGTTTTCCCTGACAATAAATTTGTTCCCTGTTTTAAATCCATACAGATTTCTGATAAAATGCTTTTTTTTTAACGTTCTTCCATTTATATAGCTTGGTGGGTAGAGAAAAGATGAGGCTTTTTCAAATTATTTTGTGGCTTTGGCAGACTTTTTATTAATGTGAAGGACTCGGACTATATAGTACCTATTGTAATAAAGGTGAGCTGAAACTCTGCTTTTAAGATTTATTTAGACATCCCCCATTTTTTTGTAAGGCAGTGAATACATACTTGATAGTTCTTCTATTTAATAATCCCCAGAACAGAAGCATACATTTGGTTTCTATTTTTGACAAGCAAAAGATAACTTAATACTCCCTCCTATTCTCCATACAATGATGGGTGCTCCTAATTTTCAATTCCCGTTAAATGATTTTGCTTGCCATTTGGTGCTATCCTAGGATAAATTGTGGCTCTAATCTTCCTACAACTTTGGGATTTGTGATAACATCTTTTCCTGCTGAATAAATAAATCTACCCTTTGCCTGGACAATGCATATTAGAGTTGTTTCAAACTCCTGATGTTTTTTTTTTTTTTTTTTTTACCAAGAAACTTTAGGACAGCTTCCAGCTTTTCCTATCTATGATTCTGCCTCATTAAACCTTGATACTTAAATGGGGTGTGTCCTTCAGTATTTACCATTTGAACAATATTTGATTTTATAACGCCCCTCATTTTGTCAAAGCATTTCTGGGTAGTTCATTGTGTCAGAAACAATACAAAAGAAGGCGTATTATATGACATAAAATTTAAAAGATTAAAATAAGTTAAACAGATCTTGCCTCAGGGACTAACAACATTGTGTTCTGTTTTATTGCCACGAGGTTCTTTGTGGGCAATGAACATAGTTAAAAACAGAAAGCAAGACTAGAAAAGTAGAATATCATAAATTGGGCTCCAGGGACTTGACTGATTAACACAAGGTCTTAAAAGGGTTTTTCAAAAAGTTGGCAGGGTTGGAACAATCTGAATTTTAAGTTGGGGCAGCATGCTAGGTTTTAGGCTAACACAACGCACATCATGCTTATTCTGATGAACAACCATTTATAAAGTCCCTGCTTTTTAAGTTTATGCTCATTTTTCAAAAGAGAAATATAACACATGGAAAATAATATAATCTAGAGTCATATCTTCTGTGCTGTGGTGCTTGCATCTTAAGAAATAATAGATTAAATCTTGACCAGCTTGTTTTCCAACGTGTTGCAAAGACTTCAACTTGTTGGATTTACAGTATTCTGCATTTGTCTTAAACTTTTACAGTTCCAGATAAAACGTTAAGAGTAAAATTAGGAACTTCCCAATTTTCCCCCAGCAAGTTTATTTAGGAGATTCAAAACCCAGCTTTAAGGTATCTAGGCAAATTAGGAAAATTTGTGGTTTATTTGAATAATTTTAAATGGCTGTCCATCTTAATTGTCTGTGGGCCTGGGGACCCCTAGATTGACAAGGAATGGATCAAGTGGTTTATAAAGCCCTGCTTGTTGATTTGCATATTGTGGAATTTCCATTTTATAAGCCATCCAGAGTCAAAGGTTGATTTACTTCCACTATTACTACTTGTGAGTTGTGTAACTTGGTATGGGTTTTAATAACCAGCAAATTGAATATAGGATGTTCTATCAGAATTCCATTGGTTCTTTTAGTTCTTTCAGCTTAGTGGGCTGCAAAATCACAGGCCTTTAGGCAGCACACGCATACAAGCACTCAAGGTTAGTACTCGCTGCATACTACTCCACTCTTTAGTCTACACCTCCACCACTACTATTACTTGTGAGTCCTACTTCTGGAGAATAGCAATTCATTATTGTTGCTTTAGGAGGCTGCTTCAGGCTTTTTTAATTCCTCAAACTTAACATAGACTCACCTTACTTCTACTCCATGCTTCCTTGCTACTCCCAGTTGCCTCTCTGCTCAACTTCTATAGCCCTCAGTTGCTGGACTGGTTAGGGAGAGGTCTTTAAAAGGACTGGACATCAGTCTCTTTAAGATCCTGGCCCCTTTATGGGCAATCCAATTTAACAAGTATTTTAGAAGATCAGCAGTTTCCATAAGTTCTCAATGTACATTTGGCAAGTTTTAATTTTTTCAGGTTGGGCTTGTAAGGGTTCTTGAGCCTAAGCTGTTCAATTGCACAACATGATAGAAGTCAAAATAGAAAACCATGCATCATGTTAAAATTGGGAATTCTCAATTTGCCTTGTTGGTTTTCAGGTTTGCGTATCTTTTAAAGATTTTAAAATACTAGTTTAACCTTTAGTCGTGTCTGACATTTGGTGAATTGTTCTCCATGCTACCATGTCAAGGAGGGGTGTTCATCTCTGTATCATATTTGACTAATATCAAGTCAGTGAGATCTTTGCCTCTTGATCCACTAACTTCCTAGCATCACTGTCTTCGATGAATTTGCATGTGTGATATGGCCAAGGTAAATCCGAAGTAGTCTTGTGATTTTGGCTTCTTAGTGATGTGTTTCTGGTTTTGTAACATTCAGCACTTGTTTGCTCTGTTGCTAAATAAGAACTTCAATACAGGAGTTTGGGTTAGCATGCACGGGTATTTTATCTTGCGCTTGGCACATGGTCAGTGGTTTAATGCAGCTTTTCTTTTTTTAAAAAAAAAAAACCTTTGAAGACCTTTTAATTTTTCAGGCCTTGAGGCAAAACCTTAACAAAGGCCAGAAAATGCAAAATTTGCTTTCTTGAATTTTCCCAGCAGCCAAGGGCAGCTGAAATCTTTATGAGATCCAGGTTTCCATACGGGGAAGGCCGGATAAAACGTCTTAACGGGACTCTAATTTGCTCAGTTCCTTATTGTTGGGAGGAACTCCCCCGGTCAGTTTTTCCAGCCGGGATTCTCCTTGATGGCGCAAAGATCGTGAAGCCAGCTACCGGAAAGAGGTTTAATCACGAGGATCAAAGTTGAGTGACAATTCAGCTCGAGTCCCCAGCTAGCTAAGACAGAATGATCTTTAAACAGAGGTTTTATACCTTTTTGTAGTTTACAAATTTTGTCATTTTTGATTGGTGAGTTTGAATCTGCCTTTTCTGATTTGTTGGTCAGTGACTATTGTTGGTTAAATTTCTTGGCTAATCCTGCCTGAAAGGTGTTAATTACTTTATTGTGTCCTGATCGTTGCTAGCTGGTTCCTCATTGTGTGTGTCAAGTATTTGCCATTTAGCCTCAGGCTGCTGTTGACCCAGTTTAGTTGGGGTGTTCCTAGATTATTTCTTTGGGGTGGGGAGGGGGTGTCCAACTCATCATTATTCATCAGCCTTCCTTTCAGAGGAATGGGGGGGGCTGTTGGATGCAAAAGACAAAAGTTGAGTCAGCAGATTTCAATGGTGTACACAGGAGAAAACAAAGACATGGGACGCCCCCCCCCAACTATTGCATCTCAACAGGAATACTGTAGCTCAAGGCAAGAAGTAGCAATAGAAAAGTTGGTGGCATGCTTTATAGTCCATACAGAACATTAAAGCAGGCCATGTTGAGCATCTATAAAAATTTATTGGCCTTGCCTAACTCAAGAGGTCACTGTTCTGTTCGGAGCGTTGGTAAGGCCTTGAGACGAGGCAGGAGTAACAACAGTTGCTTCCTTATTCAATCTTCAACAGAACAACACAAAATGGTGTGGATCCCTTTTATAGCCTTCTGCAGGGAGCAGCATCAACCAATGCAACGTATTTTTCCCACCTTGTGCATGCGCAATAGGTTGGAGCGTCTGCCTGGGACACTGCAGCTTCCTGCACCAGTTGTGTCAATCACAGCCCAGGACAAAACAGTCACCAATCTTTGTCAGTTAGCGGGCCAGAGGAAAAGGGAGGGGGAAGTATTTTACATGCGTGCGCACGGGGCGGCGAGCACCAAAAACGGCAGGACTAGCCTGCGTGATACTCATTAGCCCTGCCACACATACGCATTAGCCCTGACCCATTCTTGTGTGGCACCGCCATTTTTGCACCTTGCAGCACAGTGGCGGCCCATTTTTGCAAACCGGCGCTTGTTTTTGCCCGGTGCTAGTACAAGCGAAGGGGTGCCACCCGCACTGGCCAGACTGTCTTGGCCTACTACCGGGCCGCGACCCAGTTCAGAGACCCCTGGGCTAGCTGAAGCTGCTGAATTCACCCTAACTCTAGGCTCGCATGTTCTCGGATGAGCTGGTACTAAACCCTGCTGATGCAACTTTCCAGTTATTTTCGGTCTTGAGATTCAGTGACGTCGGCAAAAGCAGGTTTTTCTAGTAACATTACCAAGGACATGACGTTAGATCATTTTAAAATTAAAAAATAGGAACAGGTAACAGTCCTGCTTCCTTGGTGAGAATTAGGCCACAGAATGGCATAACTCCTGCATGCAGCAGGATCACAGTGTGTCTATCTGTGGCACTCTTTGACTGCTATTTGAAGAGAAATTGTATTACCGCTGTAGTTTTTGTTGTTCAAAAGCCTCCCTTCCTTCCCACTAATGCCATTGTCGGTCAAATCATGATAGTTGTCAAACTTGAATTGCATCTTGACAATAGAAAAAGGGGGAATGTATTGGGAGGTAAGGAATTTATGTGCGCCGTTTGCAGCCTGAAAAAAATCCTGACATTTCAAGGCCGTACAGTGGGAACCTTTCCAAAGGCACAGAGGCTTTTCCCAAAGTAAAAATGTCTTGGATTGATGGAAATGGGTGGTGTTTTTTCACACAAAAACCTCAGTTAGTTTTGCTTCTTCTGTGCCTGTTATAAATCTAACCATAAAGTTACTCTTGGTAAAATAACCCAGGAGTTTACTTTGGCTGCATATGCCAACCGGGAATGGTAGACATTAGTTTTATAAACTTAACCTGTACAATGATTGTTCGTGCTGCCGTAGCTTTGTGTCGTCCCTGGTCCGCCTTGCTTCCGCTGATAATCTCTGCAGGGTTTCCCCTGACCCTATTATCCATTGCCATTTCTCTGTTGCTGGCGAGGCATAAAAAGTAGTGGAAATCTGGTATAAACCAAATTTCTCTGTTCTATCCAGTGATTCTGCACAAATTGCATCAGAACTGTCACCACCTAAATACCTTAAGAGGTAATGATCCTTGGCACCATTTGCTAAGGTATAATTTTATTAGAAGTCAAGTGTACTGCGTAATGCAAATACAGAACTGAGAATTGCGTGCCAAACTCTCATTTTCCCTTCCCTTAACTGCCTCCCATTGCTGACACAGACCCCCAGGACCAATCTGTTATCTAGCAAGGTGTTTTTAGAATGGTCAGTTCAAGCATTGGTTGGTATGGAGCTGCCTTTCGCAGCCAGGGTGACTTTGAGGCCGCGTCTCTGGGAGATACAGAAGTTACTTTAGTTTTCCCCTCCCAACCACCCTCCCCAGGATTTATGACGGGACTGTCACCAGATGGTAGGAAACAGAAGCATTTCATTTTGGGCAGTGCTTATTTTCTCACGTTGCGGTGTCATTTCAATAGATCCCTGGGTTGTTGGACTAGATTGTCCCACGGGTAAGTCTAGAAATGTTTGATGTACTCATTTTACAGATCCCAGTCTTAAACCAAAGTCTAAAATGCAAAAGGGAGCCAGCTGTTTTAGGCCAAATCCACCTCCCCCAGTCAGGTCTTTGTTATAAAGCGTTCACTTTCTTCAAATAGTGTCCGTTTAGTTTTAGCCAAAGTCAGCAAATACAACTATGAGAAGTTGCCTTCCTTGTAATCTCATGCCAAGGCACTTTGATGTTTGCAGGTGTCTCAAGGTTATTGTGAAAGCATTTTTTCCATTGATTATTGGTGCTGTCTCTTCTTTCGCCACTAGATGTCCTCGGCTTATTAACGTCCGATACTCTTTAAAGCGTTTTCCCCTTTTTTAATTGCTCGCTGCCTTTAAATGAATCCTCCTTGGGGGTCTTTTCAGCTTTTTTCCATCAAGGACTCAACATTTTATAATCCAAGGAGAAGGAAAAGATTCTAGCTCACCCAGTGTCAGCACGCTGTTGACAGTCAGCTGTTTTGCAGAGCTGGCTGGAGATGACTTGGCCTGCCGTGGCTCATCTGGCAGCATTTTTCTGCCTTTTCAGAGGGGTTCTCAGTTCACTCAGATCGGCCGCCGCCTGATCTGAGCTCCTGGAATGTCCCTCTTTCATTGCCCCTCCAGGGCCACTTTCCAACCCTTTTAAGGATCGCTGGGCGAAGCGAAACCGGACTGGAAAGTCGGAGCTTCCATCTGTCCTATCGGCAACCCTATAAATCCTAAAAGATCTCTCTGAAATGGAAGCCCTTGGCAGTCAGTTGCTTGATAGATTGGGGAAAACATCGTTGTCCAAATTTCTACACTGCCCGTCTCATTGGACGACGCTGGGTGGTCTTGTTCTTTGCATTGCTTCCATATTACTCCTTAGTTTTTCATTTTGCCTGCTCTTTTGGTCTGCAGTGTTGATGGGACATACTAATGCCTATGGGCTCACAGGTCTTCATGCATGCAGTCAATCCATCGCTTTTTCTGTCTTCTGAGCTGCCAGCTCTCTGGTCTGAGTGCAAGTGCCAAACTCACAATGGATTCCACTTCAGCTCAGACCACATCCATGCCATCACAGCCTTGCTTCTCTCATTTTGGCCGGAATTGGGGTAACTTTGAAGGCTTTCTGGATGCTTGTGTTTACCAAGTGGTCAATCGTGTGACCCCAATGAGTATCTGATCATTCGCATTTTCGCTGCGTGCAGCGTCTGTTCCTATCGAACCATCATTGTAGAGGTCCATAGAGTGACTCTGGATGGACAACTGTGAGGTGTAGATCTTTGATTTAAGGCGCAAGCAGGATCTTCCAGTCAGGGATTCCAGTAACGTCGTTGCCATGTCAACCAGTGTTGACTTGCTTGGCAATGAGCATAATAAAATTAAACATAAATAGATTTAAAAAACTGAAGAACAATCTTTAAAACTTGCAAGCAAAGATAAAATCAAAGATGAAAAAATTCAGAGGGCTAAAAAATCAAGGTGGTGATTTTACCTAACCCTCAAACCCCCCCGCCAGCCATCCTCAGCTGTTTTATACTTGGATCTCTAGATTTAAAAACCAGAAGAGTGGAGGATTGTCTCATGGGGGGGCAAGATGTTCCAGAGGGTGGGGTCACCCCGCCAGTCAAAATTCTTGACTGAAGGGTTGTGCAGAATACCTGAGATGGGTTGATAGTTTGACTTTGTCTCTTTCTACATAATTCTGTCAGATAACCGTTGATTTTATTGCCGCTGTGGTTCACACCTTAGAACCATATTTTACCTCCCACTTGTTTGTGTGACCTCCGTAGATGCCACACGCTAATCACTTTGTCTAACACTTTCAATAAAAACCTCTCTATGTCCACTATCAAAATGTTGAATCTCCGTCCTTTTCTTACAGAGAGATGCTTGTTGTTTTAAAAAATATAAATTATTACAGCCTTTTTCTTACCTTGTGGTAGCATAGGAGCATAAATGTCTGACAGTGGTTTGTTTAAAGAACTGGTTTAATGTGAAACAATATTCAGGGAGCATACAGAATACAAGATAGTTACACACAAGCGGTTGAGGTGAGCAAGCAGGTTCCAACTGCTACTCTCCTCAGACAGTCTCTTACAAGGGATACTACTCACAAATACTCAGCTGACTATATATCGCTTCTATACTAAATCATAGTTACCTTGACACATTGAACGTGCAAACATTGTCCAGGTCGCAATACTACATAGTTTGGGATTTTCAATTTGGCTGAGGATAAAGTATCCAAGAATTTACACCTCTTATCCAGCATCTCTGGAAAGGTGGTGGGAGCAGGCTAGATCCCAAAGGAGATAATCATATCAAGGAAACCAACCAATTCAACTTAAATCGCTGATCTCCCGAAGGAAAATTATTGTGGAGAAACCCCATTTGTACCCATATTTCGGACTCCTGCATATGTCAAGAAGACACCACTACCTCACCTCTAAGTGTTCCTCCCCCCCCCATTCCTACAAAGAGAGAACTAATTCTGGAGTCTCCGTTTGTTGAGCCATTCACTTGATATCAAAACCAGTTGATAGCTCAATTCAGTACTGCTTTACAAAGACAATTAAATATTGGTCCCCCAATAATACGTTCTTCCAGAAGCAGAAGTCATTCTGGAGCCCCTATAGAGAGCCCTGTCCATCTATAGCCCCCATACATACCCCCAAAAGACATCTGGCCCCCTGGAGCCTCCGTATATACTTCTGGAAATCCACTGCCTCTCTCGAGCCCACCCATAATACTTTTTGAAGACCATAAAGTCTTTAAAGTCTCCATACATTCTGGAAAGGATGCCTCTAGAAGGTGGAGGCATAGGCAGTGATTGGTTCATATCTGTCTGCTATTTTGTATTTATTTTATTTATTTTATTTTCAGTATTTATATGCCGCCCAATCCCAAAGGACTCAGGGCAGCGTACAAAGTTAAAACAATAAATATAACAAAATAAAGCAGTCATACCGTGAGTCCGATCATATCCCGGCCCCCCGGGGACATCAGCCCCAGGCCTGCCGGAACAGGAGGGTTTTAACGGCCTTCTTAAAGGCCGGCAGGGTGGGAGTAGTTCGAACCTCGGGGGGGGGGGAGTTGATTCCACCAGGTCGGAGCCACCACAGAAAAGGCCCTTCCCCGAGGGCCCGCCAGCCGACATTGTCTGGCCGACGGGACCTGAAGGAGGCCCAATCTATGGGACCTCACCGGTCTCTGGGAGCTGTGCAGCAGAATGCGGTCCTGTAAGTAACCTGGCCCATGTTCATTTCTTTACTATATCCTGGGCCTATAATATGCATTGCCCGTGTTCATTTCTTTACTATATCCAAGCACATTGGGCCTATAATACAAGCCATACTCCAGTTCTTGGTCTGTAGCTGCAGCCTCCATATCCTTCCATTTAGGGTTGATGGTGGGGGATCTTCCTGAAATGTTTGGCACCGGGTTTTCTTTAGCCTTCCTTTTTCTCGGACTGTCTACCATGTTTCCCCAAAATTAAGGCTTATTTTGGGGGTAGGTCTTAGATTGATTTTTGGTGGTGGGCGGAAGAGAAGCCTTACCGCCCAAAATAAGGCCTAGTTTTCAGGCAAGGCACACGCCTAAAAATCAAGCTTACGGCAGGGATGGGGCTGCCTCACAGGCCCGCTTCTGCAGCTGAAGGAGCTCCGGCCTACATTTTGCCGTCAGAGGCCTTCCAGAAAGGGTTCTGCAGTCAAGAACCGAGCTATGGATTGATGGGCCTTATTTTCGGGGGAAACAGTAGTGTCCAGTTGATTGCACTTTGCTGGGCGCTGGTCATTCATGAGGTCTTGTCCTTTGTAGCATCTTCTTTAGCTTGAGGCAAATGTTTTGATTTTGGTTTCTTCCTAGTTCTCAAAGGACAATAGACGCTTCCCTGTTTTTATCTAACCATGGCAAGGTATTAAAAAAAAAAAATCCATGGCAATTATTGAGTCGAGGTATAGGACAAACCTTGATTGGTGGAACGAGGCCTCTACTCTGGCTGTTGTCATTTACACGTTAACCTATTCAGATCGCTCCTAGGGATTTGTTGGTCTCTGCAAGGTATTAGATCCCTAATGGGATCTTCTGAAAGTCTTTTCCTTTCTCCAGGTTTGCTTCTCTTTCTCTTTTAATTAATTGAAGATTTTCTTCTTGCTGTTATTTCAACAGCTCTGTATGGTTATACGGGACTAATCAAAAAGCAAAGATTCCTGTCCCTAGCAAAATAGTCTCTTCTATGGCAGAACCTGCCCCTTTTGCCTTTTTCATGTTTCTATGTTCATTTAGTGGGGGCCAGACTTGCTCCTGTAGGTCATAGCTGTCCAGCCCACAGGTTGCAGTCCAGTCCTTCAGCTTGGTCTTGTCCAGCCTACATAGGAGGGGCAGCAATCGCCACAACAGTCCCAGTTTCTCACAGCCATTTTAGGAAATTTTATTCTCAACTCCTGGTTGTAGGTACTGGTTACGAGGTCTGATGTCTGTAGTAGCATGTTGGCTTTGCAAGGGGCAGATTCACCTTTTGCAGCATGTTTTTTGTTTCCCTTTTCATTAACTTGGTGTAATTGCCAACTTCGGTTGGATAGCACACCTCTTTTGTCGATACCCCACTGTTGCCACCACATGGTCATGGGCTCTAAAACACAAAAGAGCAGAGCCAACAACACAAGTCTCTAGATAGCACAGGTCAGTAAGTAACATAAGCATTTACAGACTTACTACTCATTGCTCGCCACTCATTGTTCCCAACTTGCTACTACACCACCAACTACTACCCTTGTGAGTCCTACTAGTGGAGGGAAGTATCATTTTTTAGGCTGCTTCATTACCACAGTGACACGCCTCTCCTACAAACCATCATCACCCCAACACTGTCTTTAACGCTTGCAGCCACATTTAGAGTGCTTGGCTGTGGAGAGCTTAAAGAGGTGGGGCAACTACTGCACAGGTGTTGGTGTCAGGTTTATCCTGATTTAGACACTTGGGAAAGAGAAACCCTCAACTCCCATTTTCTTCGACGTGTGAAAGGTTCCTTTACTAAAGTTTTAAGTGGCTTATGGGGGGAAAATATCTGGATCTGAGTATTCCCCCCCCTCTCCCACAAATGTTACAATTTTCCTTGGCCCTCCCCCTTTGACCAGTCCATCAGTATCCAGTAGTATTTGTTGAGTCCTTCGCGAAATGGCAAGACACGAGAAGCAGTTGTAGTTCTCAGGAAACTTCTTTATTCTTTAGTTCAGCTTACAGTTAGAAGACGCCGACAACGCCCAAAACTCCTGGCCTCTTATATAGGTCATCCGCAGGTCAATCTGCAACTTTTTGGCACACCAGCATTTGCGCATGCGCACAAGTACTGGTGACAGCCTGTCTGGTCCCGGGCAACTTGCACCTGCCCGGGACCGTTTGCAATGCCCCGAGCCTGCTTGCACGGCTCAGGACATAACAGAAGTTTGGTGCCTCGATGTAGTTTTCGCATTCTGCTCTCAGGCTGTGTATCCTTGGCTAGTTTATTCCAGATTTTGATATCTCTGGTTTTTGTTAGCTTGTCTGGGCGCTCTTATCCATTACTCCTGCCCAAACTTCTCCAACCCTTCCCCCTCCCTTGCACTTTATGACAGGATGCTAGCAAAGCAAAAAAACTGAAGGTAGCAGGCAGGACATTCTGCCCCCCCCCTTTTGGAAAAGACTTTATTTAGTCCTATAGAGAAGGAGAAAATAGGATGAGATAGAAAAAACCACTTAGATAAACAAAGCTTATCTGTATACTTCATATGTCTAATAATCTTAAAAACATGAATCCCAGGTATGTTCATTAAAATACAATAGAGCCACTGAACTCCAGGATAGAAAAAACTTTAATAAATACAACTTAGCTTTTGTCAATCCTGTTGACATCGGTAGAATTGGTAATCGGCGGTTAGAGAAAACCGCTTATATAAGTAGATGGAGGTTTAACAGTCCAGCCAAGGAGTGTGCGGGCAGTCCATCCACCACACCCCACAGTTGGCCGTTAAGATTTCCAACTGCGGTATTAAACGGAGTTTGTTTCAATTTTGATATTCTGTCGCCGCTAGCCGGCTGCATTCATCCTGCCGCATGCAGCTGCTCAGCGTTGTTGCCAGATTCCATACTTATTCGCATAGAAGTCTTAAGGCGGGTTGGCAACCTTAAAAACACTCAGAGCCACTTGGACCCGTTTCCCAGAGAAAAGAAAACACTGGCGGGGGGGGAGCTTGATTTTGAAGAGTTTAATTTAAAAAAATAGAGGCTGCTGTGCATGAGTCCTCTCTCCCTCTTTCCAATCTTCTGCTCACCTGGCAAACTGCCTTCAGGGCAAGCTGACACACATTCTTGTTGGGCTGGCTCTCCTGCCCTTGGTCTGCCAGACCTCTTCCCCCACTCAGGGAGAGGCTGCTTTTTTCTGCTCCTTCTGCTTTGCAGCAAAGGCAGGAGCCCCGCCCAATAAGCTTGTCAGAGAACAGCGTGAAGCCATCTTTTTTACTCACAAACACAGGGAAGCGCAAGTGCCTGTCTCTATGCAAATGGAGGAGGCTGGGAACCACAGGAGAAGGCTCAAAAGAGTCATGTGGCTCCAGAGCCGCAGACTGCTGACCTGTGGTCTAGGGGCTGAAACATGTTAGGTGTTCTGTCTCTGAAGGAGCAAGAGCTTTCCAGCCCATTAGATAATTGGATTTTTCCCCATTTTCTAGGTAGCCTTGTTGAAAATACCTGGGAGGGTGCAGATATCATCAATAAAGATAAAGCAGATCCATTGCTTGAAGAGCCTCTCACCATAAAAAAATGCAAAGTCCTTACGATGGTGACAGTGAGTGCTCTTCAATTAATTGTATCATAATCTCAATGATTTCCATTCACTTACATCTCATTTTAGTTGCTTCATATATACCCTGACTAGTGTTGGCTTTGATGGTGTCTAGTCACCATGTTTTGTGTGTGTGTGACTTTCCAAAGGGTTTCAGGAATAATATGGAGGGAGGGCCCCATTGTGCCAGGGACGATCTTGGGGACCTTGAGAAGCTGCACATTGTGGAGATTTGTCTCTTGGTGTGGAGGGGCAATAAAGTTCCATGTTTTCAGAAGTCTCAGTTCTTGAGGTACAGCTTTTGTTCGAAAAATGCTTTGGGTGCCTGCCAATCCAGTGCTCCGGGGGGGTGGTTTTACAACTCCTTGGAAAGTTGGGTTGGGTTGAAGCAGTAGAAAATACTTGTGACTTGTGTTTTATTTCTCATCAAGCTGGGTTTTCAATTTAGTTTCTGAAAGTTTCGTTACCAGACTAGGTAACATCATCAGTGTGATTTTTTAAAACTATTTTCCTTAGCTTATAAACGTCTTGTGTACCAGTGTTGGGTCAGTTGGTCGCGTGAGTTGGTTGGTGGTTTGGAGCTATATTTAAATTATGAGCAACCGATTGGTTCTCTTGTTGAATGTTCTGGTTTCTTACATATTCATATGTTGGCT
The DNA here is from genome assembly GCF_016545835.1 of Crotalus tigris. Classification (NCBI taxonomy): domain Eukaryota; kingdom Metazoa; phylum Chordata; class Lepidosauria; order Squamata; family Viperidae; genus Crotalus; species Crotalus tigris. The sequence goes on from NW_024098373.1 coordinate 522,404, forward strand.
CTACATCAATAATGCTAGTTAATTGCATTTGCGCAAGGCTGGAGACAGCCAGACTGGTCCCGGTCAACCACGTGGTCTGCCCTGGGACTCTGCAGCGTTCCTGAGCCTGCTGAATAATTCAGCAGGCCCAGGACATAACAGATAGCATCTCCTGTTTTTTGTCCTTAGATGCTTTTCAGTACAGCAAGCTAGCAAGCTTCTCTGTGACTTCGAAAACAATCACTTGTCCCACAAATGAAAATCAAGTTGTGCAGGATCACGAACGTTACTTTTGTTGAGGGCCAACGAAAAATAGCAAAGGTTTTTTTGAGGAGTTTTGCAAATGGTGATGCAAATTGCCCCCCCCCCATTTCTTCAATCCTTCGTATAATTGTAGGTCCTGGAAGACTCACTGTACTAAATAAACCAGCCTTCTCTGGACACGTCTCTTTTAGCAACAGAAAGACATTCTTTAACAAATTCTCTACGAATGGTCTTGCCAGTACACGCTATTAGCTTGGTAACTTGAAAACTTGCTCGCGGCAATGAAATTGCTCAAAGTATAGATATCCAGAATACAGATGCTATGGAAGAAATGGCAAGAAGTCCAATGGTCCAAATGCCATAGAGAGTGGTTGGGCCAATCCCAAGTCCCGAATGGGGGGGGGAGACCGTAGGTTAGCAAAAATCAGTTGGTGGACTCCGCTTCTTTACAGAGGCAGTGTGCACACCGGGCACAATTATTGGGCAAGTTGTATTTTTGAAGGATTAATTTTCTTACTGAACAACTTAACAGTGTTCTCTGTCAATCCAAAATGTTTAATAAATATTAAACCTGAACAAGAAAGTAAAAGCGAGGTTTTAGCCACCTTAGGAGAACAGGTGTGCACAATTATTGGGCAACTATATTAGTGTGTAGAATTATGCAACTAAATGAAAAACAAATTTGCCCCATCTCATTTATTTGCATCTACTAAAGTGAGAAGAATAAGCAACTCAAACATTTCTGACACGTCAGCAAAAAAAAAAAAAAAAAACCCAGTGACCCGATAATAGCCACCCTTTTTGTCAATAAGTCATAAGGCTTCCGTTCATGGAGTCTTAATCAGTTTCTTGATCTGTTGACAATCAACCCAGATGTTCAGAGGGGCATTGTTTTCTTTCACCATAAATCTCCCATTTAAGAAGAACCCACAAGTTCTCAATAGGATTTACCTCAGGTGAGGAAGGGGGGGGCAAGGTCATTATTCTTTTAATCTATGTTTACTGGCTAACCACACCGGAATATTTTGATGCATGCGTGGAGTCATTCATTGTCCTGCATAACAATCACTGTCTTAAAAGATGCAGAGTATTGCTGCTTGGAAAAAGTGCTAAAAATTGGCAGTAGCTTTGGGAATTGATTTTGAGTCTCATCTTCAACCTGAAAAGGTCCAACTAGCTTGTCTACAACAATACCAGTACCCCACCTCCACCTTGAAAGTTTGAGTCAAAGTGGAGCTTTGCCTGTTAAGATCCAGCCATGGGGACCCTCCTTTGAAAAATCTGTCTTCAAACATTTCTTGGCCCAGTCTTGCCGTTTCAATTTACATTTCTTGTTCAGAGGTGGTCCGGGTTTCAGCTTTCCTTACCTTGGCTATGTCTCTGAGTAACCTTCTGGGTACTCCAGGTAGCTTGCAGTTCTGGAATAGTAACAGCCCTGGAGGATAATGGGTTACTGGTATCTTTACATTTGATTCTTCTCAAATCTTTGGCAGTTAATGTGTACGCAAATAAATGCTAATTCTCAATAATCCTTTGGAAAGCTCCATTTTTAAGTAAGGATGTCACGTTTGTTTGGGCTGGAGACCAAGTCATGACTGGGTGTGTCCTAGGCCCAGGATGAGCATGGCACGTTTGGCTGACTTGGTCTAATGAGCAGGAAGACAGAGCTAACCCATTGGTGGATTCTCCATCTTCTGTTCTGGAGAAAGCTCTATTTTTAAGTAAGAACTATATGTATATATGGCAGCCAAGAACATTTACAATATATGGATTATATTACTAGTGTGGAAAATGAAAATATTGGCTTTTTTTTTTTTAGGCAAGGTTTAGGCTAGGCCTAGGTGAACTAAATTGGGCCTCAGGGAAAAATTGTTTAATTTTATGTATTTTTATTATAATCACAAGTGCTTTAATATTTTATCAGCAGCCTATTGTCGGAGTTCCAACATTTAACTAAGTAAGAAATGGGGAACTGAAAGTAGCTAATGGATGTGGGTTCCATCGTACACGGGTATATGAGGAAAGTTATGTGGAGCAGAAAGTGTAAGATTGCTGGACCACCTGTCTACAGTCTTAGGACTAGAAAAGGTATAAAGAGTTGGGGACTGAACCTCATTGATTTGCCATTGGCCTATAGCTGTTCTTATTGGAGCTGCTACATTGGACCTCATTGCAATGAGTTTTTAACGTAAGCGATATTTACAGTATGTGTAAGTTGCAAAATATTGCTGAAACAAACCTCTGAATCTTAAAGTAAGAAGTATTGCTTTGTGTTGCTGTCTCTTGTTTTTTTTTATTTGGTTTTTCCAAGACACTAGGAAATAATCTTAATAATCTTAGGACCACCCAGGCGTGTAACCAGGTCTTCGAAGTTTTAGGAAAGGCCAATCTGGCAGAGTCATTCTAATCTCCAAAGGGAGAATGTTCTAGAAGACAAGTGCTATGGCAGAACGGGAGCCCCTAATCCCTAACAGTTGACATTTCTTTGGCTGACAGGACCCATAGCATACTCGAATCTACTGAATAAAAGAAACAACAGAGAGATAACCTGGTCCCAATTCATTGCATAATCAAGGTTGGCGTTGACCGAACGTAGCATATTGTATAAATGCAGTGGGTTGTGTTTTTTTGACAGGATTGAGCATCTTCAATTAAGATGGCTACCATGTCACAGATAGTGACAACCAGTTAAAGGTGTGGCTTTGACTCTGATGCAGATGGACAATACAAGTGTCTTTTAATGCCATTTGTTTGCCAGAGATTGGAGCAGTTACTGATAAAATAAATTGGATAACCTAGGATTCTTATCCAGATGGTGATTTTAAGACATTTGCAGAAATGCTTAAAGGAGAGGGTAGTAATGGGGGATTCCTGCAAAACTGAATATTGGGCATAAAATGCAGAGTCCTAGGAAGGAAGATAAGTTGGCTGGCAGTAGGGGAAGGTACAATGAAAAGCTGTGAACCTTCTAGAATGCCTCTGGTTGAGACCCACGTCGTCCAGAATGATAGGAACCACCAACCTAGCATCCTAGCACAGGTACTATAGATTAAAAAAGGCAGGTTCCATTACTTAAGCAAAAGAGGCTGAAGCAGTTTTTGAACTCGGAAATATGAGATAACATTCAGAAGTGGGCTCAGGATTCCTCCCTAATTCACTGAACTGTGAGGAGGATGAGCAAGCAATTGGGACACTCCAACGTGAAGGATTCTGTAATTAATATATTATCACAGGCAAAGGGTGTGTCCTTTCTGTGGTGTTGATTTCAGAGTCTCTGGCCCATTCATTTCTCTTAGATGCACTTGTCACGCTCTGGAAAAGATGACATTTTTCCACTTGTTCTTTTGACTGTCCCTCTAATCCAACAACATCTTCAACTCTGCTCCGGAGACTGCGGTTGAAAAAGTTCCATGAACTTTTTCAAAATTGTTCCTCAGTAGATCCCAAAATGAAGATCTCTGGCTTCAATTGTATATTAATCTTTAAAATCTTCTGAACCGATAGATTCTGTAATTTTAGCCAATCTCAACCAAAATGATTTTTAGCCGCCTTGTATTGATTTTGTAGTCTGGTCTACCCAGCAGGGTTCACCAGGATTACTTAGAGAGTTTGGTGTACACCCAATGCCCAACTTCACAAATAAACTGTAGGTTGTCGCAGCCTATTGCTGCAAAACGGGACCCCCTCCCCCGTATGCCCCAAAAAGCTTTTACAGGTCTGGTGGTAATTAGAAATTCTGTTTAAATTATGTCTATATACCATGTTTCCCGAAAGTAAGACCTACCCTGGAAATAAGCCCTAGTTTGATTCCTACCCCAAAAACAAACCCTAATTTTGGGGCGAGGTACACGCCTAAAAGTCAAGCTGGGGTTGGGGGTGCAGCTTCACGTGTCCCACACCCATTAACAGTTGCAGCCAGGCCATCCTGCCTTGCCTTCTCAGTCTACTTCTACGGCACCCTCCGGGCTTCCATTTTGCTGTCAGAGGCCTTCAGGAAATGCCTCTGCAGCTAAGAATGGAGCTCTGGATTGATCCGTGCATTGCTCCTCGGCCTCCATTTTGCCATTGGAGGCCTTCCAGGAAGGCCTCTGTAGCTGAGAACCCGACCTATGGATTGAATTTTATTTTCGGGGAAACAAGCTAGTCCCACAGAACATGTGAAGTGTACAGGCCACATGGGTCTTTCTGCCTAACTGGCAGGGAACTACTTGGGACACAAAAGACTTGGGTCAGCACTTTAATTTTGAAATTCCCTTTTCCAGCTGATTGTTTGAGTCCCATAAAGAGATTTCTTCAATTTGGACACAAGATGGTCTTTTCTACTTTTCACATCTCTTGATAGCACTCTGGAAATAAGGACAGTAAAGAAAACCACCCCCAGGGGTCCGGTTCGCGCCGCTGGCAGACGTGTGTGATCGATCTCCCCGCCGTTTGGTTTTCCTTCTTCGGGAGACCCTGGAAAGGGTTAAAAGTCGCCCTGGAGGGGCGACCACTGTTGGGGAGGACTTTGCCAGATCGTGGAGGGGCGGCAGCCTCTCCGTTTGATCTGGGGCAACTCCTCAGGACCGAAGAAGAAAAGAGCGGCCATTAACATGGCCGCTTACTTAGTCGCACCAGCCAAAAGCCCAAAGCACTAATAAGCCTGATGAAGCAACTGGAGGAGTTGGGTGAGACCTTACTGTTGAGTCCTCGAGTCAGTGGCTAAAGAAGAGCACACGTTCTGATGGTTGTGACAGCTTTTATTCTCTTTAACTCTGTCCGACACAGCTCAGAGGCTCGCAGGCCTCTTTTAATAGAATTCCGGGGCAAAAAGGTAACAAACTGGCACGCTTTCGCGCCTTGCGCATGCACGTAGGCTGGTGCCACTCCGTCTGGTCCCAGGCAGCTTGCAACAGCCCGGGACCATTGCAACATCTTTCTTTCCCAACTATTTTTCTGTAAAAAGCCTTAAAATACCCTTTTTCCCCAGCTTAATTCCGAGGCTTCTGCTTACCCCGGGAACACAAAGCCAATAAACAAAAATAATAAGATCAAGAAAACCATCCCCTTATTCCTTCTGATTTCATTATTTGCCCATTAGCTTGTGGTGATTTCTTGCCATTTTACTTTCTGATCAAAGTGTATAAAGACATTTCTGTCGTTTGTCATGTGGCTGTTTTTAGAGGGTAGGGGGGAAATACCTTGGGCAGCTTATACAGGTGAAAAAATAGTTCAGATTAAAGAGGTTCAGATCTGCTGCTTTATAGGTGCCTGGTAATAAGTTTGACTTCAGCTGTCTAGAGCCTAGTGACAAGCCATATTAGTATGGCTGGTCTTTCGTCCGCCGGTTTGGAGGGCTACGCCGGATCAAACGGAAGGACTACCGCCCTCCCATGATCAAGCGGGAATCCCTTTCTTTCCAGGGTCCCACAGCAATGCGAAATCGTACGTGGAAGACGGAGCTCATCTTCCAAAGGGCCGCGATGGGAAGCTGGAAATCCTTCTGTCCGTCATGTGACTTGCAGCTCGTAAAGCAGCACAGCCTGCTTGCAAAGACGAGGCGCAAGTTTTAGGATTGAAAGACGTGTTCATCGTCTGAAGCAAAATCAATTTCTTCCTTCACACTTTCGGCCTTTTGTAGAGTTTTGATTTTGCATTCTAGCTTTACGGATTCTGCAATCTGCTTTTTAAATGGCCTTGTTTCTTGGACACGAAATGTGTTGTTTTTTTTTTTGCTTGGATGTTCCTTCCCATCCTAAGTTCATAGTGCAGAGATGACAATGACCAGTAGGGGCTGGTCCAGAAGCTGAAGGATGCAGGTTTGATTCCCTTGCAGGACCATTAACCAGCTCTTAAATATTGCCACTTAATAGACGGGTGGCTTTTTTTAAAAAAAAAGTATCCTAAACCTCAAAAGTGTAAGCATCCTTTGTTCGCAGTAGCCATTGCCCTATCCTTGTCTGATGCCAAAATGGAGAGGCTAGTCAGTTCTTGTTTATTAGCTGGAGCTGCTGATCTTGGAAACTCGACATAAGAGATACCGTACAGGAGAGAAACCATATAAATGCTGGACAATGAAGGTTTAACCACTGATCCCCCCCCCCTAGAGACTTCCCTACTCATGTGGACCCTCCATACATAGCTGCAGTGGCATCTTGTCCCCATGGAATCACCATACATTCTTCTGGGAAACCACTGTTTCTGTAGAGGCACCAAGAGATCTTCAAATCTCCATACACTCCCCCCCCCCCCCGTGGAGAGTTCTATTCCACTAGAAATTGCGTAATAGTTTCAGAAACATCTGCCAGTCTAGGGTCCACCATATGCGTCATACTCTTTAATTTGCATTGCAAATTTTGCCCGGCAAACTCAACGGCCTCCAAACTGGTCAGCAGAATGGGGAACTGAGGGGTATGCAGGGCAGCTGAATTTTCTGCAAAATCCATCTGAAGAATTTGTCTTGGACTTGAAGGATGCTTTTCCAGATGTTTTTCAGTCTGTTCAGAACTTCTTTTCAATTGTTCATGCACTGATTGGTGCTGGATTTGAGGGTGTCTAGCCACCGTGTACTTCAGTGGTTCTCAACCTTTTCAATGCTGCGACCTCCAACTGGTCGTAAGTCGAGGACTACTCAACTGGGGCAGCACTGTTTGCAGACTGGGACTTTTGGCGGGCTCAGTAGGGCAGAGACAGCCGGGACAATTCCTATTGGCTTTTGAAAGCCAATAGAATTAGACTCTATTCAAGAGAGTCTATTCTATTGGCTTTCAAAAGCCAATAGAATAAAAGGGAGTAGCACAGCTAAGGAAAAGGGGGAAAAATGGTGGACTGCGTTTGACCCCCGTGAAATGGTCATTCGACCCCAAATGGGGTCCCAACCCACAGGTTGAGAACCACTGATGTACTTAGATGATCATTTCCTTTTTTTTTTAACTATGGACTCCCGAGCATAACTACTTTTTCCAGTGAGTTTGTTGGTGTGATATGTTGACTTCCACGGTATCTACTCACTATGTTTTTGGATGACCTCCATTCCTTTTGCCGCTGGCCATTCTGAGCATAAAACCGAGCTTAAATGTTTTTAATCCATTGAGTTTAACCTCACAAGGAGGCCAAAATAAGGTAGAATTTAGTGATTTTTACCTTCCAGCCATATGTACGTTTTTTTTAAAAAAATAATCTAGTACTTGCTTTTATCACCTGTCTAGGGATTGTTGCCGATTACATTAGATTGGGCGTGACATAGGTGTTATATACCGGGATCGGTGAGGCATTGAAAGAGACTGTAGTGAAAGTAACAACTTGTCGGCTCTAACAGCCGCTTGACTCTTATTTATATGGACCGCTGCAACTTGCAAATTCCTCGGGGGCTCGGGTTGCGATCTGGATGGAGACAGTCCAGATGGGGACAGACTCCCTCTGTCCCCATCTCACTTCCACTGGGCTTCGACCCGTTGATGTGCAAGGGGTTGTATGCTGGCAGAGCAGAAAGTCTGCCAGCCGACGATGCCAATTCCCAGACGCAATTCTTTTAAGCAACTCCTTGGTCATCCTGGCCATTTGAAGCTTAGGTGAAAAGGGGTTGACGTAGCATGTGTAATCGTGTTAGTCCTTAAGAAGGACTGAAACTCAACAGCACTAAATTGTGCCCCATTATCTGACACAATTACATCAGGTAAGCCATGCGTGGCCAAGATTCTGCGCAGTTCCTGGATGGTCCTGGCAGTAATAGAAGGGACAGGTGCTACCTCAAGCCATTTGGAGTAACTGTCCATTACAATGAGGAACACCTGCCCTTGGAAGGGTACTGCATAGTCTATGTGAATCCTGGACCAGGAGGGTGTCATGGTGTTAATGTTGCAGTTGCCTGGATGACTTGCAGCCTTTTCAGGTGCAGAACTTAACTGGTTTTTGAAAGGCCTGGGGTGTTGATGCTGACTGCTAAATTTGTCATCCCTCATAGAAATTTCCTTCGGCAGCGTTTTGCCAACTTTTGCATCTGGTAGTGCACAAATGTCTCTTTCTCGCTGTTTCAACCATACGTTCTGAAACGCCAAACATTTTCGCTGTCACCCGTATCGACCAACACTTTGGGGCCAAAGTCAGTAATTAAACTTTTGTCGATCTATCGGATATTTTAATTTTCGTTTTCATGTCTTCGATTAGGTCAGCATAATTCTGACATGACATGTGGCATTCCTCAGCAGATTTGCACAATTGATGTCTGCTTCCATCTGATCAGGTTTTTTTTTGTTTGCCGTTAAAACATGGAAATTATGTTCTGATCCTCGTAAAGTTTGTGAAGGAGTCCCATCTGCTTCTCAGTTTCTTTAAGGCAGTTTTCAGGGCTCTTTTTTTTTTAGTGTTTTTCGTTCCTTTTTATTTTTCATATTGTTAATATAATCCATTGTTATGTCCACTATTACATTATAATCTCCTATTATACAAGTATACTGCTCAAAAAAATGGAACGCAAAAATAAGACATCCTAAAGCTGAATGAAATACTCTTTATTAAATACTTTGTTCATTACATACTGTATTTTCCGGCATATAAGACGAGTTTCTAAACCATGAAAATCTTCTCAAAAGTTGGGGGTCATCTTATACACCCAGTTGTCTTATACGCGGGAAAATACCTGCATGTGTGTTGGAGGCCAGCCGGCCAGGTCAGGAGGGGAGAGGTGGCGCTTTCTGAGCGGGAGCTGGCGCTCTGGCCATGCCCCTCTTGCATGATATGGGCTGTGTGGCATCGAAAGGGGCTCCCGCGACCTCACCGCTGTGATGGCGCTCAGGCTGGGTGGGGCGGCTGGGAGAGGGCAAGAGGTGCCGGGATGAAGATGGGGGCTCCAGGTTGGCGGGTGTGAGAGTGCAGCTGACGGCTCTGAGGCACGTGGATCCTCCGCGCAGCTTCCAAGGCCCCGGATGTGCCGCCACTTGGCTCTCCGCCAGAGCCTCCCCCCTACCCAGGCAATTGTGCGCAGCTGCTTGTGCGTCCTTGGCAGTGCCTCCCCACTTCAATCCTCTCTCCTTCCTTCCCCCTTCAATCTCCTTACTTGTCCATTTTCCTTTTCAGTCTTCCTTCCTTTCCCCTTCAATCTTCCTTCCCTCCCTCCCAACATTTTTGAGCAAGGAAGAGTAAGCTTCTCCAGTGAACATTGCTACCGTATTTTCTGGCGTATAAGATGACTTTTTAAACCATGAAAATCTTCTCAAAAGTTGGGGGTCGTCTTATATGCCGGAAAATACGGTAGTTGAATGCTGACAACAAAATCACACAAAAATTACCAATGGAAGTCAAATTTAGCAACCCATGGAGGTCTGGAGTTGAAGTTATATTCAAAATTTTAAAGTGGAAAAAAAAAACACTACAGGCTGATCCAACTTTGATGTAATATCCTTAAAACAAGTCAAAATGAGGCTCAGTGTGTGTGGCCTCTACGTGCCTGTATGACCTCCCTACAACGCCTGGGCATGCTCCTGATGTGGCGGATGGTGGTCTGAGGGATCTCCTCCCACACCTGGACTAAAGCATCCCCGAACTCCTGGACAGTCTGGTGCAACGTGGCGTTGGTGGGTGGAGCGAGACATGATGTTCCAGATGTGCTCAATTGGATTCAGGTCTGGGGAACGGGCGGGCCAGTCCATAGCATCAATGCCTTGGTCTACAAGAGGTCTGAGGATCTCATCTCGGTACCTAATGGCAGTCAGGCTACCTCTGGCGAGCAGATGGAGGGCTGTGCGGCCCCCTAAAGAAATGCCACCCCACACCATTACTGACCCACTGCCAAAACCAGTCATGCTGGAGGATGTTGCAGGCAGCAGAACGTCCTCCACAGGATTTCCAGACCCTGTCACATGTGCTCAGTGTGAACCTGCTTTCATCTGTGAAGAGCACGGTGCCAGTGGCGAATTTGCCAATCTTGGTGTTCTATGTCTTGCACGGTGTTGGGCTGTAAGCACAATCCCCAACTGTGAACGTCGGGCCCTCATATCACCCCCATGGAGTCTGTTTCTGACCGTTTGAGCAGCCATGTGCACATTTGTGGCCCGCTGAAGGTCATTTTGCAGGGCTCTGGCAGTGCTCCTCCTGTCCCTCCTTGCACAAAGGTGGAGATAGCGGTCCTGATGCGGGGTTGTTGCCTTAACGGCCTCCTCCACATCTCCTGATGTACTGGACTGTCTCCTGGCAGCACCTCCATGCTCTGGACACTGCTGACATGACAGACACAGCAAACCTTGCCACAGCTCGCATTGATGTGCCATCCTGGATGAGCTGCAGTACCTTGAGCCATTTGTGTGGGTTGTAGACTCCGTCTCATGCTACCACTAGAGTGAAAGCACCGCCAGCATTCAAAAGTGACCAAATCATCAGCCAGAAAGAATAGGAACTGAGAAGTGGTCTGTGGTCACCACCTGCAGAACCACTCCTTTATTGGGCATGTCTTGCTAACTTAGCCTATGCTTTCCACCTGTTGTCTATTCCATTTGCACAACAGCATGTGAAATTGATTGTCAATCAGTGTTGCTACCTAAATGGACAGTTTGATTTCACAGAAGTGTGATTGACTTGGAGTCATATTGTGGTGTTCAAGAGTTAGTTCCCTTTATTTTTTTGAGCAGTTCTATTTCTTTGTCCAATTTCAATAAGTTTTTTATGTAGGACTTTATAAAACTCTTTTTTGGTTTTCATTTGGAGTATAAATTTTCACCAGTAACCATGATATCTGTTCCATTTGTAATTATAGTATTAATACCTTTCCCTCTGTATTTTGATATTTTAAATTGGCTCTAATTCCTTTTCTGATTCCTTTTCTGATATAGATTGTTACTCCTCTTGTTTTTGTTCCATTAGTGACATATATAATTCTCTTAATTTCGGGAATTCCAAATAGTTTTTTTTTTATGTAGATATGCTATGTCTACACCTTGTTTGACTAATTTAGTTAATATTTGTTTTCTTCTGGCTGGTGCATTTAGGCCAGTAACATTGATTGATACTAATCTGATCCATTTGTAATTCTAGTATTAATACCTTTTCCTCTGTATCTTAATATTTTAAATTGGCTCTAATTCCTTTTCTGATATAGACAGTTATTCCTCTCGTTTTTGTTCCATTAGTGATGTATTAATTCTCCTAATTTTGGGAATTCCAAATATTTTCTGTGTTTTTTATGTGTACTACTTGTAGACATGCTATGTCTACACCTTGTTTGACTAATTTAGTTAATTTTTGTTTTTGGTTTTGGGTTTTTTTCGGCTGGTGCATTTAGGCCATTAACAGTGATTGATACTAATCTGGTCTTATCCATTATTTTACTTCTGAGCTTGTCTCCGTCTCAAACCTGTTCTTTCTTTCCCTTGTCTCTTTACCTCTTTAGTTGCTATCTCCGTCTCTCTTTCTGACTTTTAGTGTCTGACTCTAATTCTTCCCTACTACTATTCTTCCCCATTTAATTGTTCCTAAAATTTCCTTGCCTTGTCCAGGCTGTCAATTTTAATCTTCCTCCCCTGCCATGTTATCAACATCCCCTTGGGGATGAGTCATCGAAATGGAATGTATTTTTTTTAAAAAAAAATAAGATGTGCACTGAGAAATCTGTAATCTCTTCTTTGTTCTCTCACTTTTCTTTGGAATTTGTTTTAATGTTTGAATTTCTATGCCTTTATAAATTGGATCCTCGTTGTGATCCTGTATATTAAGTCTCTGATTTTTTTTTCTGGTGAATCTTGTATGTATCTCACATGGTAGTTTATTATATCGAGCATTATTTGCGTGGATTCAGTACACCGCGTCTATTTCTGGGAATATTTCCTGTTTATCTCTTTGTAGAGCCTCTGCTATCAATTCTACCATAATAGTGCCCAAATCCTCTTATCTTCCACCACGTTTTGAAACCTTAAGTACTGCCCAGTCCATTTTCAGATGTATACAGTAATTGATTCCTCTAATTTTTTGTTGGTTTCCATCAATTTTTCATCTACTGTATTGACTTTTTTCTCTATTTTATCCAATCCTACTGTCAATATTCTTTCTTCATTTTTCTCAGTTGTTTGTTGTATTGTTTCAATCTTACTATCCAATTTATTCATATCATTCCTCATTTCAATATGGCTTTTTGACATTGTCTCCTGCATCTTTAACATCGTTTCTTGGATAGTTAATAATGTTGTTTGCATGCTTTGCATATTTAATAACACATTTTGCTTCCTTGCTCCCAACATTCCCTGTTGTTTTCTGTCCAGGAGGAGATGAAGGTGTTAGTGCTAAACTTGACACTGGTTTTTTCCTTGTTCTCAGTGTTGTCACCGTTAAGTCCTCACATTAATGTCGAATGAAGAAGACGCATTTTTCCAGAACAACTCTTTTAGCCAAAACTCCCAACAATGAGCAAAGGCACGCAGGCCTCCTTTTTATATGTCCAGATCCCCGGACACAATGGCAACATATAGGCACTTTTCGTGCCTTGGGCACGCGTGCAAAGCCAGCACCACTCAGTCTGGTCCTGGGCAGCTTCTCCAAGGCCCAGGACCATTGCAACGTCCCAAGCCTGCATTTGCAGGCTCGGGACACAACAGTCACCTTAATCTCTTATCAAATGCCCTTTTTTATTATTTTTGTTTAGTCAGCAACCTTTCTAATTTTAGTCTTCTCCTTCCCTAATCATCTTCGTTTTCCTTAATCTCTTATCAAATGCCCTTTTTTATTATTTTTGTTTAGTCAGCAACCTTTCTAATTTTAGTCTTCTCCTTCCCTAATCATCTTCGTTTTCCTTATTATTTAACACCCAATTTCTCCAAACCTCCAAATGTTTTCACCCAACTTATATCATCAACCTTTAGTGCATTAGTCCATACATCCGTTCCTGTCTCTCAGCGCCCGATCATGTCCTCTAATTGTCTCCTTCACTTTCTAAAACTCTCCACACTTCCTGGTTCACGTTTTCCAACCTGGTTTTCTCCAAGCTTCTCTAATGGGGCTGTTTCTCTGATCTCTCTAAAGTTCCAAAATTCAACCTGTTCCCATCACTTTCACCTGTGTTACGTCCTCTTGTCAATCTCTTTGCTTTTCGAACTTTTCTGCTCCGATTTCACCAGCCTCCAATCCTCTCCAGTGTACTGCTTCTCCGCGTTTGGTAGCTCTCCTGCCCCCTCGGCTGAGGGGTGGGATGGAATTCCTCTGAGAAGGCAAAGGAGCCACCTGTTGTGTGGACACCTTGAAACTCCACACTTGGGGCTACCAGGCCCTTTTCCTGCAACCCGCAGGCTCATGCCTGCCAAGTGGCTGATTATCTGCTACAGCCACTGCTGCAGCTCAGTGGGCACCTCCGGCCGGATTCCTTCACCCAGGCTTTGTGAGATGAGACCCCCCCGCCGGGGACAAGGCAGTGAGGGCTGCTCTGGGCCTGCAGCGGATTCTCTGCAGGTTTTCCCAGGAGGCTTGGCGGTGTCCCAGGTACTGGGCGGGCTCCGAGCCAACAGGTGGGGAGTGGGGCTGGCCAGGCGGTGGCTCAGGGCCATCTACAGTATGATGATCTTGAAACCACTTTTTGCACACAGCAGCAACATGACATGGAACTGAATCCTGTTGAAATCTGCAGTAGCAGGCGAGGCTTTGGGCTTATTGTAGGAAACTGCGCGAGCAGCTGCGTTTGAGGTACAACTTAGAGGGGCAAGGGGCTTTGGGGACTGGGAGAAGACTGGCGGGGCAGTGGGCTGTAGAGGCGCATGCAGGAGCACAGTACTTGCAGGCAGTGGCTTTCAGAGTGCAAAGACTGCTGGAGACGGGGGGCAAGGTTTTGGCACTGGGTAGCTAGGAGTGCATATGGAGGAGCATCGGGCAGTGGCTTTCCAAGTTGAAGGATGGCTTGAGAGGGAGGACAACCGGGTGGGCACCACTGTCCGAAAGATCTGGTGGGGATCCATGGCAGGAGAGGCAGGCTAGCATGCTGGTAGGTGGAGCTTCTTTGCCGGGGGTTCTAGCCAGAGTTTACCAGATAACTGCTGCTTCCAGCGGCCGGCATGTTCTGTTCTGCAGCCTCTCCCTTCACGCCCAAGGGTGTGAAGGCAGCCATCTGAAAAGCGAGAATTAAAAAACCTGTACCAGATAGTCAGTTCTTCATTATAAATTTTTAATCTCAACGAGCTTTCTTGAAACAGGTTCATATAATCTTCCTTTTAAGGTTCTCTGCAATTACAAATCTGCCATTGTCTCAATGCCCAGGTTGAAGACAGGCTGGTGGTTGTCTAGAATAACTGGGCCCAGGCCAAAACTCTTGAAGTGAAGCCAACCTCAACTTCAAGACCCAAGGTCTCCTGCTCTGGCCATGCACTCACAACACACACAGAGAAGTTTACTTGGGAGGTTTCCAACCAATCAGAAATGTCAAGTAGTGGTGTGGTTGAAGGAAACCAAGTCCTCAGAAGTCTAGTAAGCTTGTTTTGAGAAGAGCTAAAATTGAAATGCTGGGCAGCACCAGAATTGTGGGGCAAAATCCCAAGGGCCCAAATTTCATAGCCAGGGTAGTGGTTGGTCAATCCAGGCCCAGATTTCTTGGTCAACAGGTTACAAGAAGAGACTGATGTCCCACAGGGTGGGATTCAAATACCTTAACATCCGGTTCTCTGCGTGGATGCAGGCTGGGATCTCCAAGGCCTAGAATGGACTTCTGGAAGTGACATCCATGCACTTCCTGTGGGCTGTTCTAGGCCTGGGAGGCCTCCATCAGATCTAGAACGGACTTCCACAAGCAGCATGGGTTCAGCCGGTTCTCCAAACTCAACAAAATTCAGCTACCTGTTCTACTAACCGGCTGAATCCTACCATTGAGAAAAATGCCAAGATAACCACTGAAGCTGCAGGATACAGGCTTGTTCTGTTGCAGGACCACTAACCAGTGCTTAACCCCTGCCATCTCTGATAGGTGGGTATCAAAAAAGCTAAAAGCTGATGGGCATCCTTGGATCACCATTGCCACCACAGAGTCCCAAGTTTGGAAAAAGGCAGCACTCACCACCATGTCACTGTTCTTGATGACGGGCCCAGTCGGCTCTGCTTCCTAATCTGCTGACTAGAAATTCAACATAAGAGACGCCATAGAGAAGGAGTCAAGTAGATGGTTGGACATTGACAGTTTAAGCAATGAACCAACATTTTTCAGTTGGTTACAAAGATGTTACGTATTAAACGGAAGTTTAGTAACATGTTTTCAAAGTTTCCCGGAGCTTCCGGTAGGCAGCGGCGATGATGGCGGCTACCTTGTAGCCGTCCTCCTGGGACGGCGTCAGATCCGCGGAGCGCAGCGCTCACCAGCTGGCCCGTGGTTCGGAATCCCCTTCCCGGGCAAAGGGAAGGGGCAGAGACTGCAAGAGTAGAGGTTGAACCTCCGAACCCCGTCTGGATTTTTTCTTTGAGGGGGGAGACGGAGCGCTCCCTCGGAGCTCCTGCCTATCTCCGCCTCCCAGCTGTTTTTGCTTCTTCGGAAGCAAAAGGAAACGTCGCTTCCACCTCCGCGGTTAAAGAGTTTCGATGAGTTACTTTTGAAGCGGACAGGGCGGTTTAAAGGATGTTTTTTTAGAGTTTAGTATTTTACTTTTCCTTTTTAGTTAATCTTGGTCTTTTTTCCCTTTGTTCCTTTCTGCTGGTACGGAGAGAGCAATTAAGATGGCGTTTTGAAAGTGCTCGGTTTTTTTTTCTTTTCTCTTTGTTCTTATTTCTTAGGAAGGAAACGGACTTAAATGATTGTTTTTGACTTTCTCTTTCTACTTTCCTTTAGTTTAAAATACTTAAAACAATAGCAAATATAGAACTTCCAGTCCTTTCTTACATGTAGCAGAATGAAACAAAACTGCCTGTTGCAAAATCCCTGAATCTTGTTTGGCCGTGTGACCCGGAGGGAGGGGGAACCAACTGGTCATAAAGGGCCTCTGGAAATTGCCTGTTATAACACAGAACAACAAAAGGGTTCAAAATGGACCCCACTGCAGGAGTAACAGAATCCAGGTCTTGTGAGAGGCATTTGAATTTTGAATTCCTAGCATAGGTCTATCTTTGGGGTAAATTTGTATTTCTGAATGTTCACTAAATGAACATTCATATCTTGGGGACTCTGCACATAATTTAATACAGTACCCATACAGGTATTGACTCTTGTTGCAAATAGAAAATTCACTGGTTGAGTAGGACAGTGCCTGGATGTTAACCATGTGTCTACAAGGTGCTGCAGTAGTTGTAAAGATCCCACATGCAAAATACCCAAAAGTAAAGTCGCATAACCGCGGGACGTTGCAACGGTCATAAGGTTGAGGACTGATTGTAAAAGTTGCTTTTTTTGGAACCGGCGTAGCTTTGAAAGGTCCTTAAGCAGGGCAGTTGTTAACAGGGACCCACTGGTATTATCTACCAGTTTGACATCCGTGGTCTAAAGGTTCCTTGTACTGATTGTCCAAAAAAAAAAAAAAACCCGCGTTGCCAAACGATGGGAGAGCGATCCAGAGCTGGAATAATCTGAGGATGACTTCTGCTGGCTCGCTAAGAGAATATGGGGCAGCTTCCCATAGACACAGAAGGGTAGTTGAAAAATTTAGCCTTCTACTTGATCTTCCATGGGGGAGAAAGGGCTGATGGTTGCCACCTGCAGGACAAAACCAGTGGTGGGGATTACCTGAATTTGGAGAACTGGCGGGCTTCTGGAAGTCCAGTCGAGAGGTCTCCCAGGCCTAGAACAGCCCACCCGAAGTGCATGGATACCATTTCCGGAAGTCCATTCTAGGCATCGGAGGCCTCCCAGGCATGAAAGGGCCCACTGGAAGTGCATGGATACCACTTCAGGGTATCGGAGGCCCAGGCCTGCATCACATAATAGAACCAGTTGTTCAGGTATTTGAATCCTCGCCACTGGACAAAACTATTGATTTGATTTAATTGTAAATAATCGCGCCCCCCCCCCAGTTAAAACGTTCTACAAAAATAACCCTTTGAAGCTGGCAGGAATGACCGGTGAAGGGAATGTTCATTTAACTCGGTTCCTCATAATAGAAAAAAAAGAAATACCACACTTCTGTGTGGATACCTCAAAAGATGTCGCTGGCTGGTTCTTTATCCTTCCATGTTCTGGTTTTGGAGAACTTACTCCAAAGGTTACTTACTCTGCATTGGTAAGACTCTTTTAACACGTTGGTTGATTGACTTTGGTGTTAAGTCAGTAGACAACTTTTTGCCCAGCTGGGTCATCCTTTCAGAGGGGTTTTCATACCAGGTACCTCAGTCCCTTCAGAAAGCTGCTTTAATGCACACTACCCTTCACTAAAGAAGGATATATTCAGAGGTGTCATCTGCCTTGAAAGTAGCCCATGTTGAACTGCAGCATCGTCAAATGCCAGCAGTTGACCCCACGGGAATATTTTTCGGCCTTTCCCAGGGTGTTTGGTTCTGCGTGTTCCTCAGCACCAGTTCATAGATGAACGTAAAAACCAGGTGGATTTCTTTCAGCAGTTGCAACCGCCTGGTAAGACTTTCCGACACACTGTTGTAAGTTCTACAGCGTGGTCTCCAATTTGAGTACCACACAGCCTTCCCTGTTTGAAAGTTGAGTTGAGGGTGTTGTCTTACATCTGTCGGGCACCTCTAGCATGATAACTCCCCTGCTGGGACCCCAGGCCAACTTTCAGAGAGGTAGGCCTTAAAAATGAGAAGGGTGGACATAGATCTTGCTTTGAGAGTTAAGATATGGTTTTCCAGAGGATGGGGGTGGGCATGATTGAAAAGCCTCTTCTACACCCCACCAGCTGCAGCTTTGCCCGTTCTTTTGGCACAGCTTGTGGACTCATTTATTAAAAGCTTTAAAGGCAATAGCCAACACTAGCAACTTAACAACAGTTTACAAATTGCTAATCACATTAAGACGCGTCGTTTTTATGATGAATCTTGTCTTGCCTCTTGAGGCAACTAAAAATTAGATGCACAGAATCTTGAAGATTCTTAACAGTTCAACGTTACTTGTGACTTGTTAGACAATAAGATGCCAGCTTAATGAAAAATCTCAGGTTACCAAAAAAACACTGCCTTGAATGTGCGTGTTTATTGATTTATTAATCATCTCTCACACAAAGTGACTTGCGATCAACATTTTATAAAAAAAAAAAAAATTCAAGCAAACCAATCAGCTTGGTGCAGAGACTTAATAATCATTTCTCACAAAGTGACCGGCACTCAACAACTGGAAAGAAAAACATACGTTTTATAATGGGTTTTTTTTTTTCAAGCAAAACCAATCAGCTTGGTGCAGAGGTTTAAGATGCTGGCCTTAGAAACGGGGAGTTCGAATCCTGCCATAGGGATGAAAGCCATGGGTCTAGCATATTTAGGCACCAACCCTTGGGGGCCATGCCCACTTCACTCCCAAGCAACCAATGATTCACAGGGGAATTTTGCTTACTGTGATCAGTGACCGTGCCCCAGGCTTCCTCCCCTAGCCCTTCGTTATGGTTCATTTCCCCCAAGGTGTGGTTTTACTGGGTGTTATGTTGCACCGGACAAGTAGCAACCAGCTTAATTGGATGGCGGGCAGCAGCGCTGGCGCTGGGGGTGCAGTGCGCGATGGGTGGGCATTCAAGCCAGCCACCCTGACTTTTAACCCAGATTGCAGACTTAAGGTAAATCGCCCAGCTCCACCTCTGGCAATCTGCAAAAGTAGCTTGCAAGCCATATTGGCTGTGAATGCTTTTTTCTGCCTACAGATAAATAGGGTGGGAGCAGACCTCACTCCAAGGGGTCAGTTTGTTCCAAAGGGGACGGAATTATGGCAGAGAAAGCTGTTCTCCTGGATCCTGTTGACCATAGGGATCCATAGCAGAATCCAGGTGGTTATTCCCCCCCCTTGCTGGCACAAGTGGGACGGGTCTTTTTTTATCAAGTAACCCCGGACCCTGGAGAGCTTTTATTATATTAAGGTAACTTATCCTCCAGAAGTCCCCTTCATTTTTGTCATTTGTGTTCTCTCCTGCTTCTGTCTAATTTTGGTCAGACCACCAGCTTTCCTTCCTCCAGGGTTCTCATCCCCAATACCTAGATGATAACTATTCAGTCACGTCTGATTCTTGGTGTGATGCAATGGTTTTTGGTTTTTTTCACGTCTTCTCATCTTGCAGTGCTTCTTTAAGTTCTTCCATGCTCTGGGTGGGGTGTCAGCTTTGAATGGTATGTCCAGCTACCCTGTTCTTTGACGGCCCGGTTTCCTTTTACCGCTAACTCTTCCAAATATAATTGCCATTTTAAGTCAGTGTCGATTTGCGGTCATCCAGACGAAGGTGTTTGAAGATTGAATCGTGGCAACTGGACTAATTAATTCCTTTGTTAGTTTGAGATGTTTCATTGCCCATTCAAAGCAGCTTCATCAGTGGTAGCGAGCCATAGTTAAGACAGGAAGTTGTTAAAATGTACTAATCTCTGGGGCTTCCTCCCCAAAATGCATTGCAATATGTCTGTGGATTTATTCGTTATCCAGGCGAAAGCGTTTGAAGATTGAATTGTGGCAACTGAACAAATGATGTTGGTTTTAGAGATATTTCTGCTCCAAACAAGCAGCTTCATCAGACGGAGCAAGCTAGTTAACACGAGTGTCGTTGGAATGTACCAACTCCTGCCACATCAATCGCAAGGACTACGATGGGCACATGAAATGGATTTTATAATTTGTTAACACAGGTTATTTGGTGTTTTAATTTGATGTATTTTCTATCTTTTAGAAAGGACGTTTGGTTCGTTAACAGATTGGAATGTAGGAAAGCTTTTAACGGTTGTATGGGTGGGTTGATGATTATTAGATAGCTTTTAACATTCCTAAAACTGAAAAGATAAATTTACAGGAGACCATCAGATCAGAAAAGTTTCTTAACTTGTCTACCAACATCTGGTTATAGAAATTCTCCTTTATTTAATAAGTCTACCAAGTCTACTAACACATGACCCTTTAATACATTCTTCTCCCTCTTCCTCTCTTTGTCTCTTTCTTCTCTTTCCACTCTTCCCTCTTTCCTTTCTCTCTTTCCTCTTTTCCTTTGTTTCTCTCCGTTCTCTCTGTCTTACAGCAGTATCGTTGGGGGTCTTCACCGCCCCCAGCCTCTGCATCCTCAGCTGAACGGGCGGGGAGGGGGAGCAGGATGGGAGGCAGCGGTTCTGGCGGCCCGGCAGCGTTGTCAGGGTTCCTCGCCGCCCCCAGTCCGGCTGCTGCCCCGCCGTATCCTCAGCCGAACGGGCAGGGAGGAGTAGGATAGGAGGCAACAGCTCTGAAGGCAGCACAGCAGCATCGGTGGGGTTCCTCGCCGCCACCCCGCCGCATCTTCAGCCGAACGGGTGGGGAGGAGGAGCACGACAGGAGGCAGCGGCACGGCAGCATTGTTGGGGTTCCTCACCGCCGCCCTTGGCCCAGCCATTGCGTCCTCAGCCGAACGGGTGGGGAGGGGGAGTAGGATGGGAGGCAGTGGCTCCGGCGGCAGCGACGGCAGCATTGTCGGGGTCCCTGCCGCCCCCAGCCTGGCCACCACCCCCGCGGGGACTCCACGCTGCACGGCCTCACCCTCTGCCCATCGATGGAGCCACAGTGGAGGCAGCGCCTGTCTGAGCCACCTGGGGGGGGGCAGCAGGAGGAAGGAGAGGAAGCAGTCACCCTAGCCGGGGCTCCGTGCTGCCCGGCCTCGCCCTTCGCCCATCCAATGGAGCCGCGGTGGCGGCTAGTGCCGCGCAACCCCTGCCAGCCCCTCTGCCAGCCTGGCTGTTCCCGAGCCACTTTGGGGACAGCAAGAGGAAGAGGAGAGTAAGGAAGCCGCCACCAGCCCCAGGAGGCAGCTCTCTACCTTTGCTAAATCTCCTTCCCAGCAGCCTGGATTCCGGTGCGCCTTCCTGGCCAGCAAGTCCAATGGTCGGGCTGGCTTGGGATTGCAGGGGCTGGTCTCCCTTGGGCCACAGCTTTCGAGAGGGCTGGCCTGCTCAGTGGAGCCTCCAGCAGGCTGCTCCCAGCAGGGATCCCGGGGCTTCCCCGGGCGGGTCCAAACCATGAGGCCCTGGCCGTGCTAATCCCAGGGGGTGGGGCACCCGGGTGCAGGACCAATCAGGAGCCCCGCAGGAAGTGTAAATCTGCCTGAGAGAGAAGGGAAGCGAAAGTGCCTCTCTGTCTCTCTCTTTGCAAATGGCGGAGACAGATGCGGAGCGGTGTCTCGGTTCCTAAGACCATCAGAAATGTGTTTTCCGATGGTCTTAGGCGACCCCTGTGAAAGGGTAATTCGACCCCCAAAGGGGTCGCGATCCACAGATTGAGAACCGCTGCTCTAGGTGGCACTGCAGCTTCAAAAGTATTCCCAGCCAAATACAAGAAAGACAAATGAATAGAAAAAAGGGCATCTCGTTTAAAAAAGAACAATCGACACCTCCAGCATCGTATATTCTCAAATCGGTTCCATCCAGTTATTGTCAGCAGATTTTTCAAATTCCACACTGTTTTGACCAGCGGTTCTCAACCTTTGTGTGACAGCGACCCCCGTCACACGGACGCGCCGCGCACGCGTGGCGACCCCCATGCGCGGCGCCGCCCCCTGAGGGGGGAAAATGGCAGATCGCGTTTGGCGGCCCCCGTAAAATGGTCGTTTGACCTCAAATGGGGTCGCGACCCATGGGTTGAGAACCGCTGGTTTTGACGTTGATTTGTTGCCTTTTGGCTTTCTGCTTTTTTTGCCACTAATTCCGGAAGAGGAACAGCTTAAAAGCCTGCTCTCCCCCCCCCCCTTCACGGCTTCAAATTCTTATTTCCCCCCCGCAATTTCCAGTGTTAAAGAGAGCTTTTCTTTCCCTTTTTACAGTCTCTGAATCATCTCACCCGGACGATCCTTCAGTTTTGCTTTCTGATTCTTCCAAGTGGATGCCCAGCGTGTGACGGCTCGCAATGGCCATCTGACAGCTGTTAGTCTGGGAAGCTTCCATGGGCTCTCTAGGACAGCAGTTCTCAACCTTTGTGTGACGGCGAGCCGTCACACGGACGCGGCGCGCATGCGCGG
The DNA here is from genome assembly GCF_016545835.1 of Crotalus tigris. Taxonomy (NCBI): domain Eukaryota; kingdom Metazoa; phylum Chordata; class Lepidosauria; order Squamata; family Viperidae; genus Crotalus; species Crotalus tigris. Next base: position 544,672 of record NW_024098373.1, read on the forward strand.
CGCCACCCCTGAGGGGAAAAAATGGCGGATCACGTTTGGCGACCCCCGTAAAATGGTCATTCGACCCCAAATGGGGTCGCGACCCATAGGTTGCTCTAGGAGATTGCGATCCCTCACGTGCCGCCAAACTATGCTTCCCTTCACCAGCTCCAGTCTTATCTGGAACCCAGGCATACCCCCCTCAAACAGCTGAAAAACGACGACCCTTCAGGAGCCCCCAAAGGATGTGTCGTGCCACCGTGATGTTCACTTTGGTTCTTTGGTTATATAAATTCAAACAAGCTTTGTGGTTGATTGACTGCAAGGAGAGGTTACTCTTATCTTGTCTAACCAACTTTTCTTTCATTTTTCTTTTGTGTTAATTATAAAAAAAGGAATGTAACGGACGGGGTTTGAGGTTCTCTCCTTTTCATAGAGAGATCCCACTTTATCAGGGCACCCTAATAAATTGCTTTTAAATGATCTTCTGACTCGGGTTTATTGGGAAGGTAAACTGAGGCAGAACCTAGGGGCCAGATTTGGTGATTGGTTTCTTCCCCAAGGGGCTTAGCAGTAGGTTGATCTTAAGATTGCTGGCCATCTCCCCCTCCGTTGTGCAGAATTATATATATTTCTATTTATGCTTGCTGATCTTTCTAAGCTATCCTCAACCATATTAATAATAATTACTACGTTCTTTTCAAATCCTTTTATCTTAAAGTGGGGGGAGAAGCAGTCTTAACATTCGTTTGACTGTAGCTGCTAACAAAAACAATTAGATTATACGGCACGAATAATACAGTGCACACAACATTTTGATCTGGTGATTAGCTTTGGGACCAGGCCTACCTGAAGGGATCACCTTTTTCCAAGAGCATCTACCTGTCCCAATTAGAACAGATCCCATCAGCCTAAAAATGTTGGCTGAACAACTAGAAAACAAGCTTTTTTTTGTAGCGGCCACTACTGTGTAGAATATCCTTCATTTGGAGATTAGAATGGGTATGATCCTGTTAGACTACAGGTCGGCAACCCGCGGCTCCGGAACCGCATGTGGCTCTTTCAGCCTTCTCCTGCAGCTCCCAGTCCTCTGCCATTTGCAGTCCCCCCCCCCCCAAAAGTGGGAGTTCAATCAATTCCACTTCTCAACAAAATCTCGTGAAGTTGGAATTGATTGATTGAACTTCCTTTGTGGGACTGCCCACAAACTTCTTTCCTTCCTGGGACTGCACATAGCAGATGGAGAGACGGAGGACTGCTGGAAAGAAGGTGTGTGGGTCAGATGGGGTGTGCCGGGTGTGGTTTCTGCCAACCATCATATGATTGGGGTAATGGGCTGGGGTGGGGGGGGAACTGCCAATGTTAAATACTCTGTTCGCTTGTGAATGATGAATAAGCATGGCGAAGTACAACAGTTCTTTATTCCTCTTTAAACAACACCCGAACGAACGGCAACAGGCACGCAGGCCTCTTTATGTGTCTGGAGACCGGGACAGTGTCAAACAAAGTAATAGCGTTTTCGCGCTTTGCGTATGCGCACAAGGCTGGTGCCACTCAGTCTGCTGCCAGGCAGCTTTTGGAATGCCCAATTTAAGGTCGCTGGTACTACTCTATCTTGCAAGAAACTGTATAACATTCTTAAGACCCAACTTATTTGGTGGGAGACCTTAACCAACCAGAAGGGGCCTGAGTCGAGAACAAGGTTTCCCTAGTTTTCTGGTGAAGCAGCACAGTATTTAACTTCCTAAGCCCTTCCCTCTCGTCGTTCTTCACAAGGGTAACCACTAATTGTAAATTACCCCCCCCCCCAACACACACACAATATCTCTGCCTTACTTTGAAGCAGATTTTCAACACTGGTCAGAAACTCACCGGTATTTAAATCATTCACATGCCTCCTAAGAGAAGAGAGAGGATGATTTAATCCCTCTGCATCTAACCGGAGTTGAACAAAATCGTTTGGACCTATGTTCCTAGCAACATTATTCAAAAGAGTCTGTACCACATTATGAATAGCCTCTATAGCATCTACAAAAGACTGAATTCAGTCAAGATTAACAAATCTATATCGATGATAGTATTCCACAGCCCTGAAATTTCGGATAGGTTTCTCTCATGCCTGCACCATATCCAGATAAACATTGTTCATATGCAGAGTTAGGGGCTTGTAGCTGTGGCATAGAATGACATATCTCCCCTTTTGGTTGAGATGAAGGTGTAGAATCACAATTATGACCCCCCCTTTTTTTTTAGTTTCTAAAAAATATACTAATGGTTTTGATGTTGGATAAAATGCCAGATGTTATATTTCCTAACAGCATTCGTGTTGTGTGGCTTGTGGAAGGCTGAGAGGGCTCACGTCATGCTTGGGCCCCTTGGTGCTCTGGGGATTGTGAGGTCCACAAATGGTTGACCATCCATTCATTCTGAAGGAAAAGAAACCCCAATGGTCATAATTGTTGCAGAAATGTTCATCAGAATCTAAATGTATGAAAGTATGAAAGACAAATACAAACATTCTGAGTTTATCAATTCATTCTAGTAAAAGAAAACAAGCAGACAAAAGTGTTACAAACCTCCATTTTTGCATCTTAAGTGTTTCAAAAAATAGGTATAAAACTACTTAATAGTAGCTTCCATTTTGAAAAAGGTCTTAGCAGATCAAATGGCTCTGGAGGTATGGATATGCCAGAAACCAGCAAATGTGACTGGACCAGTATGGACGCTGCTTTTATACATGCTGGTGATGTCACAAATTAATCACATCAGAGGAGGTGTGTTCTTAACACCTTTTGCAAAGCTGCGTTTGAATAGTAGGTGATGTTACAAATTAATCACATCAGAGTTGGTGGGTTCTTAACACCTTTTGCAAAACTGCGTTTAAATAGTGATGTTTATTTATTTATTTATTAAAATTTATAGACCGCCCCACTCCCGCAAGACTCCGGGCGGCTAACAATAAAAACACAATATAACTTAACAAGACAAACAATACAGTAACATTCATCCAGGGGTCAGATTTTATAAACCCCAGGCCTGCCGGAAAAGCCAGGTCTTAAACAGCTTGCGGAAAACCAACAGGGTGGGAGCGGTCCTAATCTCCCGGGGGAGCTGGTTCCAAGACGTGGGCGCCATTACAGAGAAAGCCCTGTCCTGCGGCCCTGCCAAATGGAACTGCTTGGCCGACGGGACCTGAAGGAGGCCCAGCCTGTGGGATCTAACCGGACAAAGGGAACTATGAGGTAGTAATATTACAAATTAATCACAGAGTTGGTGAGTTCTCCACAACTTTTGCAAAGCTACATTTGAATAGTAGGTGTGTCAAGCCCTCCCGGGCTTGACATTCAAGAGGGGGAAGGTGGCAGACTAGCTTGGTGGAGGTGGATCAAGGTCCAGCACTGGGTCCAGGGCAGCTTACCATCCAGGCTCCAGCAGGCCATTGTTTGGGCCATCAAAATAGTTGAGAAGCCGTGCCTGTGCAGATAGATGTCCCAGGAAGCAGCGCCTGTGCAGGAGGCTGTGGGAAGCCGCGCATGTGCAGAAGACACTGGAGCTGCCAAATAGCTCGGGCAGAGGCCCGCCAAACAGCTGAGGGCCAGACACAAACCCGGGGCGGCATTTAGGAGAACGGACGGGAGCAGATTGAGACTTTGATTGCTGCTGGATGCTGGTTGGGTAATAAGATGGGATATTTGATAATTGCTGGGTGGGGTGTGTGGTTTGTTGGGCGTGGCTGAGGTGGCTAATTAATGTCGTAGAGGGTGGGGTAGTGTTAGCTCAAATGTATTTAAGCAACGCTGGGAGGCAGTTGCTCCCAGCGTGAACTTTGTAGCACACAGAGCCTGATTACTATAGGTCTGTGTTAAGTCAATACTTTACCTTAAAGTAAACCGGAGCTGACTGAATCAAGGTGTCTTCGTGTCTTCCTTTCATCAAAGATTCCGGTAGGAAAGCTGACAAGGTGAAGTTACAAATTAACCATATCAGAGTTGGTAAGTTCTTCACTACTACTACTATCAAGATCAGACCAGTTCATATTCTTCTTCAATAACAGGACTCGGTCACCTCCAAAGGATCTAGCAAGCCAGACTGATTCCAAATAAAATCAAATAAATCTGTTAGGTGCCAAGAACATTCCTCACAGCGGCTGTGCAGAGGCTCCCCCAGTCCCAAAACAGGGCTACCAGGCCAGCTATCTCCAATGCAATAAGGGCAGAGAAATAACTATACTGTCCTTATGAAGTTTATAGCCCACAAGTTCTAATATGGGCTCTATCGCTGCTTGATCAGCTTCAGTCTTGTCCTCCAGTGGTGTTCTAGGCATCTCTTTGTGTTGCTTCATCTCGTGTAGTTGCTTGGTAAAACCAAGGTGTTCCACTCCCGTTTGCACACAAAGAAGAGTTCACACGGATGCAAATTGTTCCAGAGCCCCTGTTGTGTTCTCGTTCCAAGCAGTCATAATGGCAGTCGATAGGTTCTTTTAAATACGAGGGCAATTTGGAAATAAACATCCACTTATCACTGATAGTCAATTGCAGATGACAGACCTTGTACTATACACATTAGCAAAGTACAACATTACATTCGTTTTAGACATAATTGTCACTCAGATGGAGGCACTTGTCATAATACTTTGCAAGTTTTTGAATTCCTTCTGCAAAAATATCTGGGAAATGAAGCCACCTTGTAACAATTTCGTGAAGTGCATTGTCATGAAGCAGTGCCACGCAAGCTACTGTTTCATTTAAAAGGTTCATTTTCAATTGATTAGCGGACAAGTCCACTGCAACACAACTTTCTTCGCTCTGAACTGCGCACGGCGCCATAGGAAGGGCATCACTATCCCCGCTTATTTCTCACACGCTCAAACGGAGGCTTATTTCTGAATTACCCTCATAGTAGAAATGGACGATTTCTCTCTGAATATAAATAATTCTGTTCATCTTTGAATAAAGCCGTTGTTCTGACAATGTTTTTAGGTCTTTGAACACTTTTCAGGAATTACATAGTTCTGGGAATTTTTTAAAAACGTTTTCTGTGAAATCTCAATCGTTAATATCAATTTGGTAATTAAAAATGTCATTAAATACAAGCAATTGTTTTTCAGCTACTTTACATGGAACTAGTAATATTGAAGATTACAGTAATCTAGCTCAATTATTTGGGGAAGGTTTTTTTTTGTTTGTTTCTGGTGTCAGATTTGATATAATTCAAAGCTGGAAAAGCTGTCACAAGCGTAAGATGTGATCCAAAGTAATCCCAAGTGCTTTCATTGATTTAAAATTATTTGGCAAAGAACTCCACATTTCAAGGATTTCATTTTCAGAACTAACTGCTATCCTTTGTCACTTCTTTTACCTTCTCACGTATTTGACGCAGGTCATACATAGAATTTTATTTTTCCAGATACTTTCTTGAAATTCCAGTAGCTCCATTTCCACATTTCTTAAAATCTAACCAGTGTAAGCAGATCAAGTTCTTCAAATTTGGTTTATCTGGAGACGTAAGAAATATGTTACTAAAATTTACCTTTACAGCTGCTACAATGCTGTAAAATTCCTTGTGGGTTTCCTGGTGGCTTGGTTTCTAGAATTGTCTGCGAATATTGTAGAATGTTCTGAATGAATTTTTAGATTTTGAAAATATTTCAGCTGCCCACTTTTTCAAGGTCTCTTTCAAAAACCTGCAGTTTACTCTCAAAATGTGTTGAGATCACAAAACATCCTTTCTGCTGTTTTCCCTACACCTTGTAATTGTTTGTTCAGTACATGTTGTGTAAAAACATGAGGTTGGTAAGCCAGGCCATATCGATGAGCTGTGGATATTCCTACCCTTTTTCATGCATAAACAGCCTAATTTCATCAAAGCAGGCTACTAATCTCTCCAGGACTTGTCCTCTGCTCAGCCATCCAACATTATTGTACATAAATAAACAATTATACTTCACCTCAAGAAGTACTTGAAACTGACGACAATTAAGAGCACAAGCCGTGATGTGATTCATTATTTTTGAGACATCTTGGAGATTGTCAAATTTTTTGCTGCTTCTTGGTGTATAATGCAATGGAATTTAATTACTTTGTTTTGTTTCTTGAAGAAACAACTATATGAAACCAGATGTTGCCCCCAGCATAGAAGGTGCTCCATCACTTGTAATTGAAATCACCTTTTCTGGTCTCGCGTCTTGTGACAAAAAAGCTTTCTTCACAGCATTGTAGATATCTACACCTTGTGTTCTTTCAGGCAAAAGACATCAGTTTCAGCAGCTCTTCTCTCATGATGTCACCAACAGCAAAACGCAAAATTACTGCTAGCCTTGCATGATTATTTATATTGGTGCTTTCGTCCCAGCACATAGAGTAACAGGCTGCCTTTTGTAAGTGGTGAACTGCTGACTAACATCATTTGCCATGTGCTGGACTCTATCTTTTAATGGTGTTTCTGCTCAGTATCAGAGATGCGTTGAATAATTTTATTCAGTTATTTCCTTGTTTGGGAAACCATGAAAAAGAACCACTCTCAGACAACATGGCCGTGGTTCTTAACCTTTTTGAACAAATCACCCCCAACACAACCTCTCAATCACAACATAGGAAATAATTCTTCAATTTATGCAAACATTTTTGTTTTCTTTAAAATTGTCATCAGGACATATCGATGCAAATAATTTATTTCCGGTCTTTTTCCCATATCTCAGCTGTGAAAAATTTTGGTGCCACCCATCACTTTATTCCCAAATTTTGTGATACATGTATTTCAATATCTTATTTATTCAAGACACTTAAATGTAATGATCACTGAAAACAAAATTCAATTGCAAGAAAGTGAAATGCCCGAAAAGAAAAACAGTAACATTTAATGATTGAATTACAAGTGAAATTTAAGACGCAAAAAGAAATATAAAAAGGGCATAAGAACAAACCGCAATTTCAAGACGAAAACTCTGAAAGTAAGTTAAGATTTGAGGAAAGTATATATAGTCACGCACACTGTAAAAAGGATTAAAAAGACACAATATAATCTCGAACTGGTGTGCATGCTAAAAAAGTACAATGCAAAGAGAAACACAAAATGCTTTATGCTTGGTGAGCTGATGCCAATTTCTTGATGTCTGGAACCATTTTTGTTAATGCATTCTTAAATCACTGCGCTCAGAGATCTTCAATATGTTCCTTGACTTAGAAAGGATCTGTTGGACGTCACTGAAGCCCCTCTTCAGTAAGTGGAACGAAAGGCTAAAAGAAGCAAGTTAACTTCCTCCCACAATATTGGGTAAGGGCTCATTTTCACCCAAAAAGCTTTGTAGCCGTAACTCTGAAAATGTGACTGGGCTTCACAGTCGTATTTCAGATCTGTTGGTGGCTCTTGCAGTTTGGGATGCAGTTGTGCAAAGTCTGCTGTGAAAGGATTTAGCACCCAGCAGTGTTTTGTCTTGTATACTCCATTTTTTTTACCAGCAATTTCGTAACTGTAATCTATTATTTACATATTACTTATTGTTTAGATGTATTTGTCCTTGTTGTCCCGTTTTTTGTTTGCATTATTCTTCCTTCATACTATACTTCATACTAAAAATAATACATATTATTACTATACATTATTATACACACATTTTCCATTTTTGATCTTTCCACATTTATTCTCATTTATTATTTCTAATCTCCAACCAGTCATACCACTTATTCCGTATTAGATAGTCTGGGTTTTCCCTTTCTTTTATCTCTTTTGTTAATTTTCACCCCAAAAGCTTTGTAGCCGTAACTCTGAAAGTGTGACTGGGCTTCACAGTCGTATTTCAGATCTGTCAGTGCAGTGGTTCTCAACCTTCCTAATGCCACAACCCCGCAACAGGTTGTAAGTCGAGGACTACCTGTATTTCCCTGCCCAGAAGTACCGTGCATGTGTGGTGCTGCCCCCTGTGCCGGCTGAGGTGTAGCTGGCAAGCGACGGCGCAGGCGGCCCACCAGCTGGCCCAGCCCAAGGCAGGTAAGGCACCCGCCAGGCCCCACATGCACCAGCAACCCTCCTTCTCTGCACTTGCAGGCCTCCCACTTCTGGCCCTCTTTTACTAACTATTAGTAGTTGCTCAGCAGGGAGAGAAGTTTTCCAGAAAGTTCGCCTTGCAGCACCGTTTGCAGACTGGGGCTTTTGGCAGGCTCACCAGGGCAGAGACAGCCTGGACAATTCCTATTGGCTTTTGAAAGCCAATAGAATTAGACTCTGTTCAAGAGAGTCTATTGGCTTTCAAAAGCCAATAGAATAAGAGGGAGTAGCACAGCTAAAGGAAAGGGGGAAAAATGGCAGACAGCCTTGTTTGGCGACCCCGTGAAATGGTCGTTCGACCCCAAATGGGGTCGTGACCCACAGGTTGAAAAAAACTGTAATAGAATAAGTGGGAGTAGCACAGCTAAAGAAAAGGGGGGAAAATGGCGGACAGCCTTGTTTGGTGACCCCCGTGAAATGGTTGTTTGACCCCAAATAGGGTCGCAACCCACAAGTTGAGAACCGCTGTTGTCAGTGGCTCTTGCAGTTTGTGATGAAGTTGTGCAAAGTCTGCTATGAAAGGATTTAGCACCCCAGCAGTGTAGTGTCTTGGCTGTTTGCTAGTGTTCTTTTGCTTCATATGCTTGGCTCCTTAGGGACAGGGAGCAGCTAGAAAAGTGAAATAGAAATACTGTCAATAATAGTAATACTTGTGCAAGATTGCATTTATTTTTTTATTAAGCCAGCAGTATCCTAGTTGAGTGGCTGCATCATGCTGTATTTCAGGAACACTCAACAGCTATGTGAAATTCTGCGTGCACTTTCCTAATAGGATTGGAGAATCAATTCTATGGTTTACATTTAAGTTTGTATAAAAATTAGTTTGGTGTGACATTCTTACAGATAAGCCTCCAGTTTCAACCGACGATTTGCAGCAGGCCTCCTTCGCCAGGATAAGTAGGATGTGCCATAGGTTCACCACCGCTATATGTCTACCCAGACCTACCCAAAAGTCATTCAGTACGGTGCACATTCAAATTTTGTTTTGAAAGCAAGAGGTGCATTGAATTTCAATAAGGTCTTCATTCTCTGGAACAGGAAACGCGTACGGTTTATTTTGACAAACGGCTCTTGCTACATACTTGGTGTATCTCTTGGTGTCTGGAAAGTACTCCCAACGGATTTCATGAGGTTCGTCGACGCTAATGTTATCCATTCAGTTGTGTCCGACTCTTGGGAATTCTACAGGCCAGGTCTCCTTTAAAGTCTTTTATAGGTCAGTGGTGGCGAACCTATGGCATGCAGAGCCATCCCTGTTGGCATGCACGCCATCACCCCAGAGGGAGGCGGGGCTGTGCTGTGCTGTGCTGCTCCACTCCACGTGCGGCAGCGCTTTCACTTGCAGTTCAAAGAAAGATTTTGAGCTCAAGGGCCAGGGAGGGAATGGAGAAAAAGATCGCTCTTCCCACGATCTCCCTTCTGCTGGCCGCCACACAGATCGCTTGCTGCTACCGGCATTTTTCCTCCCACCATCTGCACGGATCACTTGCTGCCGGCATTTTCCCCCACCCCCTGCACGGATCGCTTGCTGCCACCAGCATTTCCCTCCCCATATGGATTGCCTTGCTGCTGCCGGTGTTTCCCTCCACCCCCTGCATGGATTACTTGCTGCCGCCAGTGTTTCTCTCGCTTCTGATCAACTGCAATCAGGCTCTCCATGGCGTGCTGCAATTGGTTGATACGGGCAAGGCAGGAGCGCACACTGCTTTTTTCCTTTGACAGCAATGAGGTTAGGGTTGCTGCAGCTGATCAGAAGCGCCGTTGAAAACAGCGGAGTCTGCATTTCTGCTATGTGCTCACTCATCAGCCATGCTCTCTATGCTTCAGATCAGCTGCAGTGCGCTGTGGAGAGCAAGGCTAAGCAGGCTCACAAAGAGGCTCCACTTTTTTCGGCGGGGCTTCGGTGCCTGGCAGGCTTGGCCAATTTCCCTTTTTTCTCCCCATTCATACCCTTTGTGGCAGCCCCCAACTAATCATCGTGCCCTCCTCTCAGGGCAACACCAGCAGCCAATGCCGCAGGAGGAAAAGTGGAAGGCAACGCCCTCTACCAGACCCACTTGGCGGCTCAGTAACTGCACTTCTCCTTAGATCCAGGAAACTTGTGCAATAGAAACTTGACCGTGAAGGCTGTGGAGCGGTCGCTGAAGGAGCTGCTGGCGGTAATGGAGCCAGGGAAATGGGCTGGGTGGGGGGAGCTGCCAATGCCGCTGCCCTGAGGATTGGCAAATTCCCCCCCCCCAAGCAGCCATTATTCCTCCTCCCCAGCCAGCCAACATCCCCTGACTTATTCCTTGCCTGCCTGGCCGGCTGGCTCAAAACTCAACGCTGTTCTTGGTGGCGGCAGCCTAATGGACCTGAGCAAGCTGCTAGTTGCGCCGACCTGAGGCACAGGAGGCAGGGGGAGAGGGAGGCAGGCGATGCAGCAGATTGGGTACCTTGGCTCCATCCATCCAAGTTGAAAGCAGAGGCACAGCAGCAGGATTGCTCTCAAACAATAAGCCGGGTGCGTTGCTCACTTATGTGCACCCGCCTTGTTGAGAGCAATCCCACTGTTGCACCTTCGCTTTCTTCAACTCGGATGGAGCCAGGAGCCGCAGGTGGCCGCTTGAGTGGGGAGGACAAGCTTTGTTGCTGTCGCTGGACCTCGGCAGGGCGCTCCGTCCTGGGGGGAAAGCAGCGGTGTCCTAACCCTAATTGCCACCCTGTCCCCTCCCTCGCCTTGCCTTACCCTGCAGACGAGTCTCCTGCCCACTACCCTACCTGCCAGGGACCCCCTGGATCACACCCAGCCCCCACAGGCATCCATCTCCAGAAGCAACATCAAGGTGGCCACGCCCATCCTGGCCACACCCACCCAGTCTGCCATGACTGCTGTAGCCACGCCCATCCAGTGGGCCACACCTACCCGGCCCCTGGCAATACATAGTGGGTTTTGGTTTGCAGTTTTAGCACTCCATCTCTAAAAGGTTTGCCACCACTGTTATAGGTTAATTTACCCTAGGAATTATATCTAAAAAATTGTTTTAACATCCTGTAGATTTTTAACAACTCTTTTATATTCCTTAAAATCTTTCCCCCTTCTGTAGTTGCTTGCTGCTTTTAACTCTTTTCTCCCCTAGTCCATCGGGGGTCATAGCTATGGCAATTTTGAGTGCCACCAAATATGAATGCTACGTTTTGTTTGTGGTACTTGCCACCAGTTTCAAGTCTACCTTTCTTCAGTCCATCAGCTTTGGATCTAAAATAGTTTGTATCCTTGCCAGCATAGCTTGGATGCTTGCTCTCAAAATGGCGTTTTCAGTTTGTTAGGCTTCATCGATTCTGTTGATAAAACTTCAGAACAAAGCACACACTGCGGTTTCTCAATTCCCACTGTATATATTGACGTGAAGCCATATTGTAAGAAATCCTCGCTATATTTCCTTTTCCTGATGTTCTTCGGATCTATTGTCTGGAATGGTTTGCTAGTGAAAATATGTAACAATAGCTTCAATAATAACAAAAGATGATACATGGCATAGTTCAGTCAACACAGTTCATTAAAGTTTCCTATGATTTACCATTCTGTTGTTTTTTTTTACATACTATCACTGTTACTATCACAAGGGGGCAGTATTCACATCAACCACAGCTGAATATAAAAAGATAGATCAGCATCCAAATTAAGTTCCCATGGTACAGATATTTTTTTTGCAGTGGTTGATGATTTTACAGTACATGATTTTACATTTACCCAGTAATTATAATTCATGAAGTGTCGTTTTATCTCCAATACTACTGCTCTTAACAGTAGCTGCTTTCAACACGTGTGACTGGTCCGCATAAGCACATTATGGCGCCAACCCTGTCACATACACCTGTATTTGTACGGGGTGTACATGATGGGGTTGGCGCAATGATGTCATCACACTGGATACTCGTATGTGGGTGTATCTGTATGGGTGGACCTGCCTATATTCGGATAGAGGAGCGGTGTCTTGGTTCCTAAGACATTGTGGTGTAGAGCTATTATTTGGATTTGTCCCTTCCATGGGAGGTGGGGCAAAGTTCCCTCCTTTTCATTTTCGGAGGCTTTTTTGCTTGTTGGGGTATTTTTTCCAAAAGTTCAGGATATAAAATAGAGATTAAATTTCTCACCCAGTTTCAGCACACTATTGACTGATGTTCTTGTGAGTACTTACGGACTTGGGGTGGTTACCGAGGTGGGGCCAGCCTTTGTCCTGTCGGGTTAGAGGGAATTCCCAGATCGAACAGGATGATCGCCGTCGTTCTCAGATCGCTGGGGCACCGCTCTTCACCATCTCTTCAGGGTGACTGTAGACCCACTTAGGGTTACCTGGCAGGACGAAAAGAGCTGCAGAAAGCAGAGTTTGTAATTCCACAACCGTGCGCTACTGCGCAAAACCAGAAGTCTCGAATGGTCACAGAGTTTGATGACTTTTTTTCCTCTTTTTTCATCTGGGCTTGGAACTAGCAGTGGCAGAGTTTTAACATTACAGGGCTTCACGTCTACAAATGCATAGCAGGGCTCTTGGAGACCACCAACCATTTACGAAAATCACACCCATCCTCACCCTGTGTTATAGCTGACGCCAAAGGAATGGATGGCAAGCATCCTAACTACCCCAACACAAGGAAAGAAAGGAATCCCTGCAGATTTTACTCCACTTGCCGTTGCTGACTCTAAGGCAGTGGTTCTCAATCTTTTTATACTGGCGACCCCGGTCATAAGCAGGCGGCGCACATGCGCGGCAGCGCCCCCTGCGCGGCACGCATGCGCAGCGCCCCCCCTTTGCGCCGTGCATGTGCGGTGCCGCCCCCTGTGCCGCGCCGCCCCCTGTGCCGGCTGAGAAAAAAATGGCGGATCGCGTTGTTTGGCGACCTCCGTGAAATGGTCGTTCGACCCCAAATGGAATCGCGACCCACAGGTTGAGAACCGCTGCTCTAAGGGAAGGCACGCATCTGTTTCGAAGCTGTGAGCCATTGCTATCCAAAGACATTTCTACAGCCACGTGGCCAGTATGATAATATCCCACAGCTCTCGGGCTTTTCTCCATAAAAATGGTACCTATCTATTCGCATTTGCATACTTTTGAACTGCTTAGGTGTGCAGCAGCTGAGCAAAGACAGGGACTCATCTCGTCACGTGATGCTTGGGTCTCAAACGTGGGCCATCGACTTTGGAGCGGACAAGCCCAGCGTCTTAATCACACAGCCCAACACAAAGGAAGTAAGCCGAGAGGATCCAGACGCATCCAGACAGTAAATCCAAGCCCAAAAACCTCTCCTGGCCCACAAAATACCAACTCTGCTGCCAACAGCTTCTATGGTGTTTCCAGACTCACGAGGGAGTGTGCAAATGTGGCTGCAGGAATGGCAGCCCCAAGAAAAGGCAGTTCCTCACCAGGTGCACTCCCTTCCTCTGTTCCACTGTCATAAACTGACCAACTAAAGCCCTCAGCTTTACTACAGACTCCCAACAACCAGATCTGCGTAACTAAGGGATGGGCAACTATGGTCCCTTTCCAACCTGTGGTCTTCAACTCCCAGAATGCCTGGTTTACAGGGGGTATAGTTGCCCTTCACTGCCATAACCACTGCCCCATTGTCATCCTGTGCCTACCCAATCAATATTTTTATAAGTACTGTTCCCTTGCTAGTGTTTTTTTCCTGTTGTGGCACCTTGTTGCATATCCTCCTTCATTTGGCTTGATCTCAAGGGCCTCCTAAATTTCATTGGGGGCAGCATCAGCATTGATGGTTGCCCTCAGAGGGCCAGATGGGCGTGACTTGGGTGGCCTAGACTTGACTGGCCGGCTCAACACCACTTGCTCGGTATGGCTGGGTGGGCGTGGCCAGGTAGGTGGAGCCGGCACAGCTCCGTTCGCTTGGGCCGCCAGAGAACAAGTCAAAGGAGTCGTGGGGAAATTAACATTTTCAAATATGAACAAATATTTTAAATAAATCCGTAAAAACAAAAAAACATAAGCTATTTAGTCCTTTCTCGTGCCGTTTTGTTTGAGCCAGATATTTAGCTTCTTTCCTTGCTTACAAGTTCATTCATGTTTTTAAGGTTAAGTTCTGAGCTGTGGGAAACACTCGGGATAGAGTGTAGGTGTGCATCAATGGGAAGATTTTGTGTGTACAATTCATGCTCATACAGGTATGTACCACCAAACATGCAGAGCCCTTAGAACAGCTTGTAGGGATGAACCTGGTGAATGGGCCCTACAGAGGCATACTTTGCCTTAAGTGTGCTGTTAAATTGGAATTGTATCAGCTCCATCTAGTTCAGTGGTTCTCAACCTTTTTATACGGCGACCCCGGTCATAAGGACACGGCCCCATGCGCGGCGGCGGCCCCGGTCATAAGGACACGGCCCCATGCGTGGCGGCAGCCCCATGTGCGTTGCCGCCAGCTGAGGAAAAAAAATGGCGGATCGCGTTTGGCGACCCCCGTAAAATAATTGTTTGACCCCAAATGGGGTCGCGACCCACAGGTTCAGAACCGCTGATCTAGTTGTTTACAGGTGCTTGCTGCACGTGAACTGCAAATGGATTATTGAGCAGTCCAAAATTGAATTTCTTCGCTTCAAAGTGCAACAAAGAGACATGTAACTGCCTCCATGTGAAGTGTGCTCAGTTTATCATCAAAATGAGCATCGTGAGAACACGGCGGTGGAAACTGGTTGTTTGACAACGGGGAAAGTGATTCAAGCTTACTTGCTACGTCTCAGTCTCCCACAGTCGCAGCTTAACTTGAAAGGCTTTCACTTCATACATGTTCGTGTTCACACCGTCCCGTCCAGTGGTGGAATTAAAATACGGAACAACTGATTCTTTTATTCGATGCAGGCCTGGGCCTCCAAGGCTTAGAACAGACTTCCGGAAGTCTGGACAAGAATTCCAGAGACAGACCGGTTTAAATAATAACAGGATACCTGATGCAATAGACAGTATGAGTCTTGGCCTTAACTGAGCTGCCGGTGAAGCAAAAGGGAACAGAGAAACACGCTTTAAATCGAAAGGGGGGGCAGCTGTCGTTGCGGCACGCATAACGGCAGCCACGACAAGCACGCCAAAATTAGGACGGCAGCTGAGGTTTTGGGCCAAATGCCAGTGGCGCGCCCCATGACTCCCGCTGCTCAGCTGTGCTGCGGACCGCCCTCCCCTAAGCCTTTTTTCAAGTCAGTGTTCTGAAGTCAGTCGGTTAGAGATCTTCGTCAGAGCGGGTTGAATTTTAGCTGCTGACAATGGCCTGAGGCAGCTATGTCTGCAATGAGTGGGGAGGGGAAGAATGCAGCTGGGAGGATTATCGCAGCGCTGCAATGAAAAGGTTTGGAAAGTTCACGAATGGGCAAGTTCATACAACCTGCCGAGTCTGACAATGGAGCCAACCCACTATGCGTCCTGCTGGGCAAGAGAGTAAGTCGTAACTGGGTAATACTGGCCCAGCAGGAGGCGTGGCAACTTTGTCAGAAACTGACATTTCCTCACGCAATTTGAAAAGCCTATTGAGCCCTTTTTCTCGATTTAGCCCAAGGCATCACCTCTGCGATAAGGCAGATCACCAAGTTCAGAATTTATTTACTCCAGAAAAGACTTCAGTTGAGGGTGATTTTACCTTTGACTCCTTATTCAGGGCTTTGCCACATAGTGCTTCCTGGTGTATCATGCAATGATACGCTGTCAGCTCACTTGTGCAATTCTCTCTCAATCTTCGCTCACATCCTTCCCACTAACCCCACTGTTTCCCCGCACGTAGAAGATGCTCCATCTATTGACAGTTGGGCTAGCTGCCTCCTGCCCTTGGTCTCCCAGTCCTCTTCCCCCACTCAATGTGAGAGAGTTGCTGCTTCCCGTTTCCTGCTGAGACACAGCAAAGGCAGGAGCCCTGCCCAATAAGCTTGTCAGTTTTTCCGAGAACAGCGTGAGACCACTTTCTTTTTACACACACACACACAGAGAGAGAGAGAGAGAGAGAGAAGGGAAGCGCAAGTGCCTCTCTGTCTATGTCTCTCTCTTTGCAAATGGTGGAGGAGGCTGGGAACCACAGGAGAAGGCTGACTCGTGTTCTAGGGCATCTTCAGGGGTAATACCCACGTGTGTCATGTCTTCCTTGATGCAATCTGTTAAGTCCTCAGCGAATGGCAAATAACGCATGAAGCAGTTGGTAGTTCTCAGGAGCCTCTTTATTGGTAGACAGCATGCTGGTTACAACGCCGACAATGCCCAAGTTCCTCTGCTCCTTTTAAAGGCGATCCCCGGGCCAAATGGCAACATTTGGCGCACTTGCACTTCGCACATGCGCGCGAGTGCTGGCGACAGCCAGTCTGGTCCCGGGACCGTTGCAACGTCCCGAGCCTGCCTTCACAGGCTCAGGACACAACACCCCTTCCCCCCCTGGCTAAAACTACAACTACACAAATAGTGACGCGCGACCTCAACACGAGCGTGGGAGCCACACTAGCTCCATGTACCAAGTTATCAGTTTTGGCTTCCATCCCCCAGTGTTCATTATTCCCAACTTGTACAGGAATATCCTCTTATTAATTCTGCTTTGCTAGCAGAGTTACAAAATCTTCTAGATATTTAGGAGATCTTCTAGCTCTCTGTGACCTGAATTTCCTGGTACCCTCCAAGTACTCCTTGCCCGGGGGGTGCTATATGTTTGTCCCCTTTGTTTGACCCTGATGGTCCCCATGGACTGTGCTCCAACACCTGGCCTGTTTGCTTGCCCACCGGGCTCGTCAGGCCAGGACTTTGTTCTCTACTTACTTAACCTGGTTGTCCTACCTAGTTGCAGGCTCTCTGGCCCTTCTAAAGGGCTGCCACTGTTGGGCAACTTTGTAGAGCCTCCCAGGTCTGCCCTAGACCTATCATGAGGCTGTCTTCCCCCACGTTCCAGTTCCATAGTTGGGCTCTCTGGGTTCTCGGTACTGCCCCAAAACTCGGTTGCCCCCTGAGTGAAGCCAGAGGTGTTGTAATCGGGATTCGGTTCCTCGACCACCTCCCTATGTGCTTGCCCCTTTCTAGGAACAGTGGCAGCATTGGGCCAACTAGACGGAATGTGTGCCAGCTCTCTTGCAGGGTGAGTTGTTTGGATGCTCCCGGTTATTCTCCCTGACTGGAGTACGGAATGGTGCTGGTGTGTAGTGATTATGCCCCCGGGGTAACTCCCTGGCTGGAGTAGGCACTGGTGCCTGTGTTCTAGTTAGTCCCCACGAATTCCTGTTTGGAGCACGTGCAGAATCTTGGGGTGGGCCATCTGTGACTTCCCCGTTGGTTACAGGCTGCAGCCCACACCCTTCCCCTTGCCCGTAGAGGTCCCCCTCCCCCCCTGGAAAAGATCCAGGAGTCTCAGTAGGAGAGTCCCATCTTGTGCGTAGCTGGTCGATGTGTCGTCGCAGGACACGACCGTCATCCAGGACAAAAGACCCTGTGACCTTGGATACTCTGGCAGGGACCCACAAGTGACCAGGCCCGTAATTACGGGTCCAAACCGGGGCACCCACTAGCAGTTGCCTAGGTGCCCTGGGTTGTGTGAATTTAGAAGGCAGTCTGTCCGGGTGCAACCGGTCAAGCTTAGTAGTCAGTTTGCGCCTCCAACGAAGTTTAGCTGGGCTTCTCCCGGTAGAAGTGGAAGGTGTAGTGCGGTAGGAAAGGAGGAAGTCAGCCAACCTGTGATGCCAGTCTTCATATGTCAGTCTCTTTAAAGCATCCTTGGTGATGCGTACCATGCGTTCAGCCATACTGTTGGTGGAAGGGTGCAGAGGTGGCATGACGAATCATGTTGGCCTGTAAGAAAGCTTGGAATTCGGAGGAAGTGAATTGAGGGCCATTGTCAGACACTAAAACATCAGGAAGCCCATGTGCAGCAAAAATCCCCCTCAGTACTTGAATAGTCTTTGCAGTGGTGGTGGAAGAGACAGGTACAACCTCAAGCCATTTCGAATGGCTATCAACCAGGACCAAGAAGAATTGACCCTGAAAGGGCCCAGCGTAATCAATGTGCACCCTAGACCATGGAGAATGTGTTTCCTCCCATCTATGCACAGGAGCCTGGGGCATTTCTGGGCGTGAGCGTTGACAAAGGTGGCATGCATGCACCTTAGCTTCAATGTCTTTGTCTAACCCAGGCCACCACAAATGGCTGCGTGCAAGCGCCTTCATATGTACAATGCCAGGATGACCCTCGTGGAGGGAACCTAAGACCCTAGTCCTCATTGAAGTAGGAATGACAACTCTGCTGCCCCACAGCAGACAACCCTGGAAAGTGGATAACTCGTTCCTTTTAAGCCAGAAACTCTGAAACTCAGCACCTGGACGGCTCTCTGGCCACCCAGATAAAACCCAAGACAGGACATGAGAGAGTGTGAGATCTGTGGCTGATTCAGCAGCCACATCCCTGGCATCTAAAGGAGACTCAGGCCAGGCCTGAATTGAAAGGATGTCGATTGTTGGTGCAAGATCAGCCTCTACTACTGGCCGGGGTAATCTACTGAGGCCATCAGCATGGCCCATTTCTTTCCCAGGTTTGTGAATTAAAGAAATATCATAGGCTGACAGAAAGATTGACCATCTCAGCATTCTGGGGGAGATGATTTGGGGGGTTTGTTTATGTGTGGTAAACAGCCCCAACAAAGGCTTATGGTCAGTGAAGACCGTGAAATGTCTGCCATACAAGAAATCATGGAACTTTTTGATTCCTGCAACAACAGCTAAAGCCTCCCTGTCTATTTGACCATAATTTCGCTCTGCAGAAGACAAGGTTCTAGAGTAATATGCAACAGGAACCTGAGTTCCATCCGGTCTGAGGTGGCTTAGTACTGCTCCCACCCCATAAGGAGAAGCATCACAAGCGATGCACACAGGAAGGGACTCATTGAAATGTGCAAGCACACTGTTAGAAGTGAGTAAGGCCTTAACCTCATTGAAACTTGCTTCATGTTTTTGTGACCACTGCCACACTGCCTGTTTGTCCAGGAGCCTATGAAGTGGTTTGGCTACATTAGCTTTGTTTGGAAGGAAGGAGTTGTAGAAGTTCAAAAGGCCCAGAAAGGCCTGTAGTTCGGCCTTGGACTTTGGCCTAGGAGCATGCATTATAGCTTTTAATTTGGACTCAGCAGGGTGAATCCCAGTAGCATCGATTTTGAATCCCAGAAAATCTGTGGAAGGCACGCCAATTTTACATTTGTCCTTGAGCTTGAGGCCCGTTTTCCGGAACCTCAGCAGAACAGCCCTTAATCTCTCAGCTAAGTTGTGTGTAGAGTCTCCAGCAATTAAGACATCATCAAAATAGGGGCAAACCCCTGGTATACCCCGTAGTGTGTTTTCCATTATGCTTTGGAAAATTTCAGGAGCCACATTTACTCCAAATTGTAACCTCATTACCTTGAATGCCCCCCTGTGGGTTACAGTGGTTTGAGCTACAGCAGCAGCATCGTCAACAGGCAACTGTTGATACGCCTGAGCTAAGTCAAGCTTTGCAAAAACACGCCCCCCCTTGAGGGAGGCCAGAATATGACTGACCACAGGTACAGGATAAGCATGTTGCTGCAATGCCTTATTCAGAGTGCATTTGTAATCTGCACAGATGCGAATGTCCCCATTAGCCTTAAGAGGCGTGACAATGGGGGTCTCCCAAGGACTGGAGTCAACAGGTTCTAAGACTCCTTGCTGAATCAGTTTGTCCAATTCAGTGTCAATTTTCCCTTTTAGAGCAAAAGGGGACCCTTCTTGCTTTTATTCTAATAGGAGTGACAGTGGGGTCTAGTTTTAAAGACACAGGGGGTCCTTTGTATGTGCCCAGCTGTGGGCTGAAGACATCTGCGAATTCTTTGCAGACTTCCTGTAGGTCTACTGTTTGCAAGCTATTGAGTCCTGTGACATGTATTCCCAAGGCCTCAAACCAATCGAGTCCTATGAGACTCATTCGCTCACCCCCTACTACCAATACATCTAATGGACCTTCAAAATCCTTATACTGTACGTTAAGGGTGGCCTCCCCTTAACGCACACTATGGAGTTTTGAAAGTCTGTTAACACAATGTCAGAAGGCCTAAGCTTGGCCTGAAATCCACTGCCAGAACAAATCTTTCTGAATGTATGTATGGAAATGATTGAAAGTGCAGACCCAGTGTCCAGTTCCATGACCAATGGAACCCCTTGTAACTTCACTTTAAGTGACAGTTTTTTCTTAATGGGCTTGTGCGTGTCTGTCCTTAGATGCTTCTTCGCGAAGCACAGAAACCCACCCTGTTTTGGCTGGGGACCCTGGTACCTTTCAGGCGCAATTCTTCTCGGGGTTGTACCTTCTGACGGCCCAGACACACAGCTGCAATGTGGCCTTGTTTTCCGCATGCTCTACAGATAGAGCGAAATCTGCAGTCGGTCCTCTTGTGACGACCTCCACACCCGAAGCACTTGGGGACAGCTGAAGAACTTTCCTTGCCTTCCTTCTGCTTCCCTTCTTTTGTTGGGTAGAGATGGTCTACTTCTTCATCAGGATCCTCTTCTGAGCTCCCTTGGACTCCTTCCCGGTGCACGGACATAGCTTCTGGAGTATTTCTGATCAGCCTCATGTTCTTGATTGCGCCACCTGCTGCCTCTTCTGCAGTAACCTCTCAAGGCATCTTGGAATGATAAGTCTTCTTTAGCGAAAAGTCTCTGCTGCAATTCTCTATGTCTCAGTCCACATACAAATCTGTCTCTCAGCCTTTCTTCTAAATCTTTAAACTCGCAGGGTTTAGCAGCTTTTCTCAATGCAACAATGTACTCTTTAGCTGATTCACCGGGCCGTTGGTCCCTCTGTTCAAAAGTCTGGCGCCAAGCGATGACAGACAACTTGGGCTGGAAGTGTTCCTTTAGCAATTTCTTTAAGTCTGTGTAGGTAACAGATTCTAGAGGTGCAGGTACTGCTAGGTTTTCAGCGATCTCAAATGCATCTTGACCGCAAAGGCACAGCAGGGTGGCGGCTTTTAAGCTGTCTTCTCTCACTCCGGATGCGTGACATCAAATTCGGAAAGTCTACCTACTTTTGCCATCTTTCAGTAGTACAGGAAGGGTCTATCAGCCAGCTTACCCCCAACGCTTGCTGAATTGGCAGGCAGCTGCTGAGTTTAACGCCGTTTCCTGCTGCTCAGGACTCCAGGGTAAGCTTACAACTTGTCTGCAGTCGTTGTAAGGCATCCCACCTTCGTCGCCAGTGTTGAGTCCTCAGCGAATGGCAAATAACGCATGAAGCAGTTGGTAGTTCTCAGGAGCCTCTTTATTGGTAGACAGCATGCTGGTTACAACGCCGACAACGCCCAAGTTCCTCTGCTCCTTTTAAAGGCGATCCCCGGGCCAAATGGCAACATTTGGCGCGCTTGCACTTCGCGCATGCGCGCGAGTGCTGGCGACAGCCAGTCTGATCACGGGCAGCTTGCAACTGCCCGGGACTGTTGCAACGTCCCGAGCCTGCCTTCACAGGCTCAGGACACAACACAATCTATCCACCATTTCTTGGGTCTACCACAGGGTTGCCGGCCATCAGGGTCCTGATGCATGGCTGTCTTTGTATGTGTTACATTCGTGGATTAAAGGCATTGAAAGTTAACGAGTGGTGTAAACAGCAAGTCTTTATTAAGTACACCAACAGAACAGGCCTTTTATAGTGTACTTGCAAGGACAGCATCAACCAATGAATGGAAGAGTGATATCACACCTTGTGCATGCGCGCAAGGCTGGAGACAGCCAGTCTGGTTCTGGGCAACCTTGTGGTCTGCCCAGGGCTCTTTGTAACATTTCTGAGCCTGCTGAATGATTCAGCAGGTCCAGGACATAATACCCCTCCCCCCTAGATAAAACAATAAATACCCTTATTGTTATAGCAGCACACATACATGTGTTCAATTGGCAGGTTGTTGTTATACATTATGCAATTGGCAGGTTGTTATACATTATGCCTGCACACAGGAAGAACACTCATACATTTTTTTAATATGTACAAGAATACAATCACAATGCTTAATACCTTGAGGTGTAGCACCGCTTCATTTGAGTGTTTGTTCTGTAATTTGAACTAGTAAGATTCCCTTATGCTTGACAAACTTCATATAGTCTTTAAGATGTTTAGGTGGACTCTTGGCCCGATGTGTGTGCCTGGCCTGCCAGCTCACCTGTCAGGCTAGGCAGGCCAGGGCTTTGTCCCAAAGACCCAGGTGACCCACCCAGCTGCTGACTGGCTGGATCCACTAAATCCAAGCCAGAGTTCCTTGGTGGGGTGGAATTCCATAAGTCCAGTGGTGGAGTGGAATTCCACAATGGACCCCTCTTGGGAGCACTGTCCCTCGAACCCAAGGCCAGCAGCTGGAGTGGCCTGAGTGGGGGGTATGCCCCATGGCTCCTGTGTATGTGCCGGAGGTGCCAAGAATCGGGAGCCGCCTCTATGGTAAGCCCCTCTTCAGGAGACTTCCTTTTTGGAGCAATAGGTGAACTCTGTGAAGGCCCCTGGTGAAATTCCATGTCTGGGGCTGTATTTGATTCGTGTGGATACTCCCGGTGTGACTCCCTGTCTGAAGCACTATCTGAAGTATTTGGATTATGTGGATACCCCCGGTGTGACTCCTTGTCTGGAGCGCTTGCTGAAGTGTGGAAATACCCCCAAACTGCCTCAGAAACGGTCTCAGCAGCTTTTCTCTCTCAATCCTCTCTCGCATCTTTCCTACTAACCCCACTCTTTCCCTGCATGTAGAAGATGCTCCATCTGTTTCTCTCCTGCCCTTGGTCTGCCAGTCCTCTTCCCCCACTCAATGTGGGACACTACTAGAACTGGGAAACTGAACCAGAACTTATTTATTTTATTTTATTTATTAAAATGTATAGGCCGCCCCACTCCGGCAGGACTCCGGGCGGCTAACAATAAAAACACAACAATACAGTAACATTCATCCAGGGGTCAGATTTTATAAAACCCAGGCCTGCCGGAAAAGCCAGGTCTTAAGCAGCTTGCGGAAAACCAACAGGATGGGAGCGGTCCTAATCTCCGGGGGGAGCCCGTTCCAAGACGTGGGCGCCATCACAGAGAAAGCGCGGCCCCGCCAAATGGCACTGCTTGGCCGACAGGACCTGAAGGAGGCCCAGCCTGTGGGATCTAACCGGACGAAGGAAACTATGAGGTAGTAGGCAGTCTCACAAATAGCCTGGCCCTGAGCCATATAGAGCTTTAAAGGTAATAACCAACACCTTGAATTGGACCCGGAGACCAACAGGCAACCAGTGCAGCTTGCGGAGGATAGATGTAACGTTGTACCGAGGAACACCCGTGGCTGCATTCTGGACCAACTGTAGTCTCCAAATACTTTTCAAGGGTAGCCCCATGTAGAGCGCGTTGCAGTAGTCCAGGCGTGAGGTGACAAGGGCATGAGTGACTGTAAGGAGAACCTCCCGGTCCAGGTAGGGTCGCAATTGGTGCAACAGACGAACTTGTGCAAAGGTCCTCCCAGCCACAGCCGTCAAATGATGTTCCAATTTCAGCTGTGGATCAAGGAGGACACCCAAGTTGCGAACCCGCTCCGAAGGGGGTATATTTTCGCCCGCAAGAGTCAACACTGGACAGTTAACATGATCCTTGGGAGTCAACATCCAAAGCCACTCGGTCTTGTCAGGAGTGAGCCTGAGTCTATTAACCCCCATCCAGACCCTCATGGCTTCAAGGCAACGGCCCATTACATCAGCCGCTTCACTGAGAGAGCTCGGGGAAGAGATATATAGCTGGGTATCATCAGCATACTGATGAAACCTCACCCCGTGCTGTCTGATGATCTCACCCAGCGGCTTCATGTAAATGTTAAATAGGAGGGGGGAGAGGACCGACCCCTGCGGTACCCTGCATTCAAGAGGCCTCGGGGTTGACCTCTGCTCCCCCACCAGTACCTTTGCCCCCCTACCAGAATGCAGATTATGGTTCTCCCCCCCCCCAAGCAGAGCTAGGAGCGGAAGTGTGGCTATGAAGCCTCCAGCGCAGTTGGTTGATGTGTCTGTGGATGACACGTCCATCATCCAAGGCCACTTCATATGACGGCGGCCCAGAGACTTTGCATACCACTGCTGTGACCCAGAGATGTCCAGGCCCATAGTTCCTTGGCCAGACCAGATTGCCCACCTGTAGTCTCCTAGGTGCCCGCGGCTGTGACACCTGTGAAGCCACCCGGTATGGGTGCAACCTGTCCAGTTTGGTCATGAGGCGGCGACCCCAGCAGACTTCTGCTGGGCTCTTTCCTGTGGCTGTGCAAGGTGTGGTGCAGTGTGCAAGAAGGGAATAAGCTAACCTGTGATGCCAGCTTGTCATTGGTGATTCTCTTGAGACATCTTGGGTAGTGCGCACCATCCTCTCTGCTTGGCCGTTAGAAGATGGGTGGAAGGGAGCAGACGTCGCATGCCGGATCAAGTTGGCCTGAAGAAAAGTCTGAAACTCAAAAAAAGTGAATTAGGGGCCATTATCTGAGACCAGGACATCTGGAAGTCCATGAGAAGCAAAGATTCCTCTCAACACCTGGATGGCCTTAGCAGTTGTAGTGGAGGAGACAGAAACAACCTCTAGCCACTTAGAATGGCTGTTAACGAGATCAGGAAGAATTGCCCCTGAAAGGGCCCAGCATAATCTAAGTGTACCCTTGACCAAGGGGTTTGTGTCTCCTCCCACCTGTGTACAGGGGCCTGAGGCATTTCAGGCCTTGACTGTTGGCACACTTGGCATCTGTGCACCTGGGCCTCGATGTCTTTATCGAGCCCCGGCCATCAGAAATGGCTGCGCGCAAGCGCTTTCATCCTCACTATGCCTGGATGTCCCTCATGCAGAGAGCAAGACTCTAGTCCTCAATGAGGCTGGGATGACTACCACACTTCCCCATAACAGGCACCTTTTGAATGTGGAAAGTTCGTGCTTCCTTTGCCAGAAGCTTTGTAACTTGGTATTTGGGTACATGTTAGGCCATCCTGACAACACCCAGGTCAGCACGCGTGTGAGCGGTGGCAGTTTCTGCAGCCACGTCCCTAGCATTAAGGGGAGAGCCAGGCAACTCCTGAATGGAGAAGATGTGAATAGCAGAGGCAGGCTTATGGTCTGTGTAGACCGTGAAGTGGCGGCCATATAAGAAATCATGGAATTTCTTTATGCCAGCCACTATTGCCAAGGCTTCTCTGCCAATCTGCGCATAATTACGCTCTGCAGATGACAGTCCTTGAGTAGTAGGCCACAGGGACCTGTGTCCCATCAGCCTTGAGGTGGCTCAGCACAGCCCCAACCTCATAAGGAGATGCATCACATGTGATGCACACAGGCAGTTGCTCGTTAAAATGTGCCATTACAGCATTTGAAGAAAGCAAGGCCTTGACCTCATTGAAGCTTCTTTCATGGAATTTAGTCCACTGCCATGGAGCTTGTTTATCTAAAAGTCTGTGTAACGGCTCTGCCACTGCACCCTTGTTGGGAAGGAACGTGTGATAGAAATTTAAGAGCCCCAAGAAAGCTTGCAGCTCACTTTTGGACTTGGGGTCTGCTTGAATCACTTGAAGTTTTGACGCAGCCAGATGAATGCCCTAAGCATCAATTCTGAAGCCTAAGAAGTCGGTGGAAGTCACTCCTATTTTGCATTTGTCTTGCTTCAATTTAAGGCCTGCTTGACGGAAACAGCAAGACAGCCCTTAATCTTTCTGCTAGATTTTGAGATGACTCCCCAGCGTTGAAGATGTCGTCGAAGTAGGGACAGACTCCAGGAATACCACGAAGTGTGCGTTCCATGACACTTTGAAATATGCTAGGGGCTACATTAACCCCAAACTGCAGTCTTTTAACCTTAAATGCCCCTCTGTGTGTTAACGATTGTTTGGGCATCTGCAGTTGCCTCATCAAAAGGTAGCTGTTGATAGGTCTGTGCCAAATAAAGTTTTGCAAAAAGGCACCCCCCCCCTTTGAGGCAGGCCAGAATGTGGTTTACCACAGACACTGGATATGTGTGCTACTGCAGTGCTTTATTCAATGGGCACTTATAGTCTGCGCATATGCGGACTTCTCCATTAGTCTTTAAAGGCATTACAATGGGGGTTTCCCGTGGATTAGAGTCCACAGGTTCTAAGATGCCCTGCTGGAGCAGCTTGGAACCTGCATCTATCTTGCTTTTGAGGGCAAAAGTCACCTTTCTAGGCTTGATTCTGATGGGCGTGATAGTTGGGTCTAAACGTAATGCAATGGGAGGCCCCTTGTAGGAAGGAGCCAAGCTTTGAGCTAAACCAGTGGTTCTCAACCTTTTTTTTTCTGGCGACCCCGGTCATAAGGACGCAGCGCACATGCGCGGTGCCACCAGCTGAGAAAAAAAATGGCGGATCGCGTTTGGCGACCCCCGTGAAATGGTCATTCGACCCCAAATGGGGTCGCGACCCACAGGTGGAGAACCGCTGAGCTAAACATATCGGCAAACTCCTTGCAGACTTCTGCAAGGCCCAGCATTTGAAGGCTGTGAAGCCCAGTCACTTGGATTCCAAGGGCCTCGACCCAATCAAGCCCAACAAGACTCGTGTGTTCACTCCCAACTACTACATCTAGGAGGTCCTCAAAAGCCTTACGCTGCACTTTGAGCGTAGCCTCCCCTTTTACACTGACTCTGGAATTCTGAAAGTCAGTGAGGACTAAGTTTGATGGCCTAAGTTTCACTCTTAAGGCCACTATTGCTGCAAATCCTTTTGAAGGTGTCATGTGAAATGATCGATAGAGCCGACCATGTATCCAAGCTTCACATCAATGCAAAGCTTTTCTTAAGGGGTTTGTGTGTCCCTGTCCTGAAAATGCTCCTGCGCAACACGCAGAATCCCACCCTTCCTTTCTGACGGAATTCTTCCTGAGGTTGACCCCTCTGGCGGCCCAAGCAGACAGAGGCAATGTGGCCTTGCTTACCACATGCCCAGCAAATGGCGGAGTGGAAACTGCAGTCAATGCGCTTGTGGTGTCTTCCACGCCCGAAGCACTGAGGAGATGCTGGGGCCTTGTCTGGATGCCCCTTCGGCCTTCCCTCGGCTGGCTGGTGAAGTCTGTTCACCTCCTCTACAGGATCTGTTTCTGGATCTTCTTGAGCGACCTTGATTGGACGATCATGGTGGCTGGAGGGTTTCTGGCGAGCTGCAAAGCCTTCACAGTGCCGCCTGCTGCTGCTTCAGCTGCAACCTCTCTTAAGGCATCTTGGAACAATACTTAATTTGGTGAAGATCTTCTGTTGCAGTTCTCTACTTCGTAGGCCACAAGCGAAACAATCCTGCAGCCTCTCTTCCAGGTCCTTGAATTCACAAGGCCTGGCCGCTTGTCTTAAGGTAATGATGAAGTCAGCAGCAGATTCACCCAGTCTCTGGTCTCTCTGCTCGAACGCATGTCTCCAAGCGATTATAGAAAGTTTAGGCTGGAAATGTTCTTTAAGCATCTTCAAGTCAACGTACATTACTGACTCCAGAAGTGCAGGGGCCACCAGGTTCTCAGCAATGTCGAACGTTTCCTGGCCACAGACACACAGAAGTGTTGCCGCTTAAAAACCGTCTTCTCTGATTTGATTAACTCTCAAGTAAGTTCTCCACCCTTGCCACATACGAATTCCATCGTTCTGGGTGGGAGACATCAAAGTCCGTCAAGCGGCCAATTTTTAACATCGTAAACTTTTACTTGCCTTCGCTAATTGCCTCCTCTGCAAGCTAGTAGTTGGGGAAAGGGTCTGTTTGCTGAGATCACTTCCAGCGATGCTGTACTGGCAAGCTGAGTTGCGAATGCAGGATGCCATCTTCCCAATCTTCAGGACTTTCTCGTTGAGTCCTATTTGTTCCTCTTGCTTGCAGGGATCCCACCTTCGTCACCAGTTTTATGTATTCGGTTCTCAGGCATTAGACGAAGACACATGGTGAACAAGCAAACTTATTTATTAATCTCCTTACAACCAGCAACAGGCTTTTTATAGAGTCCTGAATCTGGACAGTGTTAGCCATTAGGAAGCTGGCTGTTTTTGCGCCTTGCACATGCACGCAAGGTTGGCAAGAGCCAGTCTGTTCCCGGGACCATTTGCAACATTTCTGAGCTTGCTCACTACTCAGCAGGCTCAGGACACCACATACAGTATAATTTGTGAGCTGTCTGGGGACCTAGTGGTGAAGACACTTGCCTCCCATTGTTGAGTGTTCAATCCTAGGTGGTGAAATGTTTCTTAGTGCAAAGAGAAAATATCTGCTGCAAACTCCACATAGGTGTCAGGAAAGGCATCCAGCCAGTAAATGCTGAGCTGCATTCAGTCACCCATAACTCTATCCCGAATTAAGAAATAGGGTTGTAAAAAAGAAAACTATACAGTATGTGTAAGCTGCTCAGAGTCACCTTGTAGGACAGATGGGCGGCATAAAAATTTAATAAATACAATTTGAAATCTCTTCATTGTGGTGGGCGGCACAAGAGGGCATGGGCAGAATTCTTCCAGAGTTTACTTGCCACTCGTACACAGAAGCCAAGACTGAACAATGGAGAGACCCACCTAACAAGTGTACTTGGCAACCACACGGGAAACATAGAGCCAGCCTCCAGCCCCTCAGTCTGCTGCTGCCATGCATGTTCTTCTCATCCATTCCTCCCAATAGCCTGGGCCAGAGGTCAGCAACCTTTGTCGATTGGCGGACCAGGAGAAGAGGGAAGCATTTTGGGTGCTTGCGTGCACTATAAATGGAGCTGAGCTAGTGCCCGTATGATACTTAGCCTTGCCCCGTTCTTGCATGATGCAACACCTTGTTTCTGCAGCATGGTGGCATCCCGTTTTTGTGCCTTGCAGTGCAGCAGTCTCCCGTTTTCCCACCCTACCTCGGCCCATTTTCGTGGCCAAGGTGCGGCAGCATTGGCCCATTTTCATGCCCTGTGGTGCTAGCACAAGTCGGGGGTGTGCGTGCGCACACACACTGGCCAGCCTGTCTTGTGGCCTGGTGGCCAGTAGGCCATGGTGCACTACTGGGCTGTGGCCCACAGGTTGGGGACCCCTGGCCTATGCAACCATTTGCCAGGATATTTTTTTTGTTCAATTTGGAGCCAAAGCTGTACTAGAAACCCACATTTCAATCGCTTTTCATAATCCCAACACAAATGGCTGGGACACGAAGCATAAACCTTGTCCGGTGTGAATCGGGCTGTTAGCATTTCTGGACATGGCAATGAGGTCACTACAACGTGTGCTTGAAAGCAATTGTTCTATTCTGATGCTCACAAGAGCAGAAAGGAGATTTTGCTGTATTGCGTTTTTTGTCTTCTGTCAGAGGTCCTTGCCCCACACCCCTGGCTCCAACAAGAAACAAGCCGTTGAGTTCAGAGCTCTGTCACGCAGTATTCAAACCAACAGCAAACAAAGTCAGCGCTGGGAGCAACCGCCTCCCAGTGCTCTAAATAGATAACTCCTGGCCTGCCCCACCCACCTAGCCAGCATCCGGCGTAAGCGCCAGGATGGCAGCAAGGCAAGGAAGCGAGGCAGGATTTCAGTTCCCCATTGTGGCAATCAGCTGCTTGGGATGGCCTTGCTGCTGCGTTCCACAGGGTTCTCCTTCCAGTACACTGGTACGAGGGAGAGAAAAGGGCTATCACTCCTGTTAACGTTTTCTGTTTGTTGCGGCATTGAAGAGGCAAAAGGTGAAAAATGTTTTTATTAAAGGTCAAAACAAACTGACAATCATTTGCTCCAGCCCTATTTATACATTCAGCCTAGGAGGTGGCAGCCAATAGAAACACAGCATTCTGCTTAAATGCATACTAAGTAGTCTGCAGACAGAGAGTCTGACTTGTTGGCCGCGGGGCCTGCTAACCGTTATTACAGTTTTCAGCAACTAAATTCTCAAACTTTACTCAATACATGCCTCCCATTTCTATGCTGCTGGTCCCATCCGCTGCCTCTGATAATCTTGTCCCCCCTCCCGTTAGTGGCAAGCCCACAGGCTTGACGGGGTCTCTACTAGGGTTCCACCAGGAAGGCAAGGAGAGACATGCGATTAGTCATTAACTATAGCGATCAACCCAGTTAGCCTCTCCCATGGCTTGCGAGGAATCCATCAGTGGACTCCCACCAGCTATTGTACTGGGGCATGTGTGACAACATCTGCCAAGAAGTTCTACCCCCGACACATATTTCAGGCGAAAGTGGAACTGTTGAAAATAGCCCATCAAACATGCTTCGGGGATAGGCGCCATGTTGTCTGCACGGCCTTACGGTTTTTGTGGTCTGTCCAGACCTCAAATGGTTCTTTGGCTCCAGGAAATGCCACCAGGTCGATAGCGCCCACCGTACGGCAAGTGCATCCCATATCGTCCACACCCGTTCCATTTACGGGAGGTGTACGCACAAGGCTGTAGCGTTCCTTGCCTATTTTTCTGAAGTCTTCGTTTTAACGACGGTACAAGAGAAGTGTCAGAACTCATTTCTTTGGTGGGGGGCCTTTTCCATTCTCTGGATTCTGCCATACTCTTGGGGGGGGAGGCCTTTGGGGAAATGTATGTGTATTGTCCTTTTCGCTTAGCTGCAACAATATATCCTCTCTGCTTGCTCTTTGAATTATTCTCCCCTTGATCTCAACCCTGGGGTGAGAAAGGAATGTACCTCCGGCCATTTGGCTTATCTCTTGCTGCAGAAGAAAAGGTACGAAGACCCAACATTTTCACAGCCTTGGGAATGGAATCTTAGTCTCGTTCCCACAGTGGACTTAACACCTGGGGTTTGGTCCGTTTGAACTGACGGGATGAACTGTTTGGGGTTTGCTTTTTTGCTCCTTTAACCTATTGATTTGAGCAGGAAACACTCCGATCCTACCTTCCATGCCTGTGGTCAACTTCTAATAAAAGTTTCTCTTGGGATGAACCTGTTCCAAGAGTTCTGCTTTCTTGGGAAGTGTTTTTGAAGTGGGTCCTTAACACGAAGATTCTCTGGTCTTGCAGCATTGTTGATAAAAGAGTCCCTTGACCTGTGAGGGTCTTCTCTAGGATCTCCCAAAGGGAGCTGGAGTCTTCAAGATTCCCCTTTCCAAATGGATCCACAGCCAACCAAAAGCCATTTTGGGTCAATCCTAAGTGTTCCCATTCAAGTCCAAGTCCAGTGAGCAGCACTGCCTGGATCAGCAGATCCATCAACAAGAGAGAGAAATTCCATTCAGCAGCCATCTTGTGAAGGAGTCTTGTGATTCCTACTTTCTGACCTAGGCTTACTTATTTTCTTTCTGTCCCTTCCAGTCATCCTTTGGCCAAGTAATCCTTGATTAATTCAACTGTCCTTTGACCTGGTTCTTGGTGAGGATCTTGCTCCTGGTGGCCTATTAGCTACCACCTGGGCTGATGGTGGGCTGCCCTTTAAGACCCCAGTCAGCCCAGCTGCTTAGCAAAGAGCAGCTATAAAAGCCTTGGGGCAAAGCATCTGAGTGTGGTTCAGTGCTGGTTGTGGTCATTGTGATGGGGTATTTAAGGTTCTGGCTTAGGAAGTTGGAAGAAGCAACCTAAGGAAAAATTAAAATGGGAGAAGCTCACTTCTGAAAAGTAAAAACTGTGTTCAAGTAGACATCAGAAAAGTGTGGAATTAAACTAAACTACTACCTACAATCCAGGGTCTGCTTGTGTTTGGGTGGCTGAAATAGGCTGGGGGGGTGTTCTGGAGTTTGGGGAAACCTCATTCAATAGGATATAGACCAAAAAGGACTGTGTGACGCATCTCTTTTTTAATTTTTTTTAATTATTTTTTAACCAGCAAAACAACACATACATTTCTCTTTTTTTTTAACAGCGATTACGTAACGGTAATCTTCTATTATTTACATTTCCCCCCTTATTCTTTAGAATATTTGTCCTTATTGCCCCGTTGTTTCTTATTCACATTTTTCTTCCTTCATATTCTACATCTTACTAAGAATAATTCATATTATTATTATTATACGTTATTATACACATATTTTCACTTTCGACCTTTCCATATTTATTCTCTATTATTTCTAGTCTCCAACCAGTCGTACCACTAGTTCCATGTTATATAAGTTCTCTGTGTCTTCCTTTTATTTTTATATCTTTTGTTAATTTGTCCAGCTCAGCATAGTCCAGGATTTTTCTTACCACTTCTTCCTTTGATGGTATATTCTCATTTTTCCAGCACTGTGCGTATGCTATTCTTGCCGCCATTATTATATATAAAATTAAGTACTATATTTCTTTACTATATTTTCTGTTTAAAATACCCAACAGAAAGATCTCTGGTTTCCAGTCTACGGGTTGGTCTATTATTTCTTTGATCCATTTTCTTATTGTAGTCCAGTATTTTTTTGCAACTGGGCATGTCCACCATAAATGATAATATGTTCCATATACTTTTTTACATTTCCAGCATGTTGGTGAATTTTTCTGGAACATCTTGGCAAGGTTTGCTGGTGGAAGATGCCATCTGTAAAACATCTTCAACTGGTTTTCCTTGAATGCCGCCGACAAAGTCAATTTTATATTTATTTCCCATAGTTTTCCCCATTTCTCCAATTCTATATTATATCCGAAATTTTTTGCCCATCTAATCATTGTGTCTTTGACAACCTCGTCTTCCATTTTATATCTCAATAGGTATTTGTATAAATTGCTAATTAATTTTATTTCTGTTCCTTGTATAATTTTATCCAATTCTTGCGGCTGTTTTTGGATTTCATAAAATTTTTTGTCCTCTGTATATTTAGATTGAATTTGTGTAAATATATGTGACACATGTCTATAGGGAGCACCTGGAGAAACAGATCTTTAAGAGATCAAGATGGGAAGCGGGAGTGGACGGTCAAAGTCACAGGAGGGTTAAGATGGGGAGTCATATGGAGAGGGACTAGCTACCTAGCTTTCCAGGTGAGCCAGGCGCAAAACCCTACCAAGCAAACTCTTACTGGCTGCTGCCAGCTAACATGGCATGGTGGAAGAAAGCAAGAGCAGGCTGGGGTGCAGCAGGATGGCAGGGCATAACTGGTAGTTGCAGCGTTGTAGAAATAACAGACCAGAGAGCTCACCTGCCCAAAGACTCCCAGAGCACTGGGAATCCCAGAGAATGAGGATTGAAACTGAGGACAGCAGTGACGACATTGGCGATTGTATTGGTGGCAAGGCTGTAGGCTGAGTGCTAGACCTCAGAGTGCCAGGCTGAAGGTGGTGTTCTGACTCGGCTCCCCAAATACAACAGACGTGTCAAATAGTCTCTAACGTTCCTTTTACTTCAGGAACAGCAGCAGTTTTGCAGAGCCTCCAAACAACAGAGCTCGTTCCCTTTTCCGCTCTTAGGGAGTCTCCCAAAACCAAGAGTTCCTCTCAGTCTCGCCATGCTTGCAGCCAAAAGTCCTTCAAGCAAGCTGGCTATTTTTTAACGTAAGACATGCCCCCACTTAGAAGGCTCTCCGACTCGCAGCACCACAAGATCTGCGGAAAACTCCAGCAAAATTCCAATTAGAAGTGTCAGGCGTACCAAATACAGCAGGAAGACAAATATTTATTTATTATTAAAATTTATAGACCGCCCCACTCCCGCAGGATTCCGGGCGGCTAACAAAAACACAACAAGCAATACAATAACATTCATCCAGGGGTCAGATTTTATATACCCCAGGCCTGTCGGAAAAGCCAGGTCTTAAGCAGCTTGCGGAAAACCCAACAGGGTGGGAGCGGTCCTAATCTCCGGGGGGGGAGCTGGTTTCAGGACATATATAGTCTTTTATCGCTCTTCGTCGCCTTCCCTACCTTTTATCGACAGCTGAGGGTGGGCCTCCATTAGCAGTGGTGATTCTCTCTGCAATGGTGGGATTCAGATACCTGAACAACCGGTTCTTATATTTGATGCAGGTCTCCGATGCCTGGAACGGGCTTCTGGAAGTGCAATCGTGCACTTCCAATGGGCTGTTTTAGGCCTGGGAGGCTTCCGATGTCTAGAACGTACTTCCAGAAGTGGCATCCATACGCTTCCAGTGGGTTGTTCTTAGGCCTCCTCCAGGCCTCCCAGGCCTAAATGACTTCTTGGAGACAGCCGGTTCTCCGAATTCAGGTAAATTTAGCTACTGGTGCAAACCGGCTGAATCCCACCACTGCTCTTCTGCCCTGAAGACTGCTCCATAGCCTCTCGCTGTTCTCCTCTCCTCAGCCACTCCTGCGCATCAATCACTGGCCCCATGTGATCCTCCTGACTCAACTTGCCTCAAGGCATGGAGGTCTTAGCCTTTCCATCTAAGGGCTGGTGGGCGGCCCAGGTTCCACCTCTGTCCTTAGCTGCTACAGCTCCATTCCTTCGTCGGAGCTTGCAGATGGCCCTGACGGCCCGGCACCCATTCATGTGCTTCCTCATCTGAGTCGGCTATGGAGTCCTCCGGAAGTGGCGAGGGTGAGAGCCAGCTGTTGGTGAAAGTAGAGAAACCAGCCTTTGTCTGGAGCCGATAACCGAGCTGAGTAGCACACAAAGGAGTGCTAGCCCAGTGGTTCTCAATCTTTTTAGACCGGCGACCCCGGTCATAAGCAGGCGGCGCACATGCACGGCGGTGCCCCCTGCGCGGCACGCATGCGTGGCGGCGCCCCCTGCGCGGCACGCATGCGCGGTGGTGCCCCCTGTGCCGGCTGAGAAAAAAATGGCGGATGACGTTTGGCGACCCCCGTGAAATGGTCGTTCGACCCCAAATGGGGTCGCGATCCACAGGTTGAGAACCGCTGTGTTAGCCAAATGGGACAATGTAAAAAAAACCTTGGGAGCAGCAGTGATGCTGATGGAACTGATGGTTGTGGAGAACTGAATTAAGACAAGGATCTTGGAGTGAGTAGGAGGATGCAAGAGCCCATTGCATCCTACTGGAATTAGGTCAGAGCTGGGCCTAGGAATGGGTCAAGACACAGCAAGAAAATTTTAGTTTTCTCAGGGAGACTGGGAAGTTCCCCCCTATGGTAGAGAGCCACAGGGGGCTTAGGTAGCAATGGAAAAAACCATGTTTGTCAACCTCTGCCAGGTGAGAGTTGACTGGGAAAGGGGTGCTGGGAGAGACCAGCTGCTGTAGACAGATGTCCATGTATGGGGGGGGAAACTGGGCAGTAAGGACCCCAGTGGACACTGAGAACAAGGTCTTAAGTGCTGCATGAGATCCCATCTTCCCCCAATGCAGCCAGGGTTAGTGTAAAATGGTTAGTGGAGGGATGCTAGAATTGGAGTCACCTCACAGGATCCAGGGTGGGGCAGTATTTCAGGGGTGATGATCCTGGATAGATATAATAGGATGTTTTAATACCAGTGGCATCTTCAGCCCTCTTGACTCCATGCCCAATCCCTATTTTGCAGACCTTTGGAATCCAGGTCTTTGGCTCACAAGAACCTGATCTATTAATGGTAAAGGCAAATTGGCATTAGATAGGAGTTGACAGACTTAAACGGCAGCTGAATTTTTAGGTCTCTTACTGGAGGGGCATAACGATTCCACCCTCAGGCTGAGTCTGGTGGCCTGTCTCCTACACCCCTCTTACTAGTTAACCTGATTGGACAGGAGCAAACTCCTACACCACTACCTATAAATTAAGGCGTTACACCTTATCCGTGTGGGATTATCTCTAACATGGTAATAATCCCTTTCACCCCAACTGGAAGACTACTATTGAAACCCTCAAGAGTTTTTCCTGTTAAACATAGGGCTAATCTGGGCATCCGCTTAACTCTTAGGCCATTTACTAAGAGGTAACAACTAGTAAAATTGGCTTTTATCTTTTCTACTTTTCTTTGGGTTCCAAGGACTCCAGAGGTGACTGTGCCTCTTCTGGAGAATGAACTTCTTGGAATTGTACAGCACCTGTCCAAATGAAGTCAAAAACACTGACACAAACTTGTAGTTTTATATAAACAAATACATTTTACATCTATATTTACAGCAGCCAAGATAGAGAGGAACACAAGAACATCATGAGGTAAATCAAACAGCGCACAGAAGAAAAAGGGAAACCTTCCCCTTTACACCTACTTTACACCAAAACAGTGATAAAAGTACACCCACTTAGGCACAGGTTTGCCTGTTTCTCTAACATTAATCTTTATATTTGTGGCTGGAGAATGCTTATTGATAGAATTAAGTCAGATTCAGCTGAAGGAAATTCCTTTTCTTAGTATAAAACTACAACAAAGTCTCTGACCTCCGGTATACCTAAAAACAAACTGTTTAATACTTAGCTTTCGTCAGTCTTCTGCTGACATCGTCAGAGTAAAACTTGGCAGTCGGAAGACCTTATATAGCCAGCTGTCTAACTCTCCCCCAGTCAGCTGTGTTGCTCCTGATCCTGCCGCCCTCGCCTGTGTCCATTTGACTCTTGGTGTTTTCCCTCCCCCCGCCTGCTCCACTTGCTCGTTTTGCTGCTTATGGCTGCGCAGAGTGATTGCTCAATCACCCCTTTTGCAGCCTCGATAAGTTGTCGCGTAGTCCTGTCTGAGGGTGTTTCCTCCATCATGTGTCTCATCCTGATCTTAGTTTTTATACACGTTAATGACGAAAATGCCTTCTCACATAAGTAGGTGGAACCAAATGGAAATAACGCTAAGCTACAGTAACTTTTCTCTCCCACTTCCCGGTACAGTTTTGCAACATGGCTCCAGAACTCGTTTGATGTTTTTCCTTTTTAAAAAAATCCTTCAAATTATGGTCTGATGTTAATTCCAGAAGCGCTTCTTGCTCTAGAGAAAAAGATCAGAGTTCATTGTCAGAAATCCTTACCCACACCCATGGCAAGAGTACACGAGTCAACGAGTTCACAAGTGGCTAGATTTAATCAAGGAACTTCTGGCATGCATTTAGGCAAGTACACAGCTAGTAAAGTCAGCACTGGGAGCAACCGCCTCCCAGCGCCTTACATACATCCTCCAACCGATCCCACCCCCCGCTTGCCTAACCAGCATCTGGTATGCGCAGTTTTAAGACACCGATCCCACCCCCCGCTTGCCTAACCAGCATCCGGTATGCGCAGTTTTAAGACAGCCAGGCAAGACACACTGCAGCCTCTCGATCCTATGTGCGTTCCTGCGCTGTATGCTGTGTGTTTGGCTGTGCCAACGGCTCTTGGCTCCCTACCGCAGCCTCACGCCCATCAGCTGTTTCGTGGCCAGGATCCGGAGCCACTTGGCGTCAGGCTGTGCTATCGGCTCTTGGCGCCCTGCTGCGGCCTAGTGCCCATCAGCTGTTTGATGCAGCCAACATCCATGCTGCCATGTAGAAAGGGACAGCTGTCTGCGCCCTGCACATTGTTCTCGACCCCTCCCCCCACCTGTTAGTGTCAAGCCGGCAGGGGCTTGACATTCATGGCGTTGTCCATAATAAAAATAATACAACCCAACAAATTCTAGTATCACATCTTGACGTGGATGGAAAAAGCAAAGTCTGCGCAATTTTTCCAAGTGGTTTTTGGATGGCAGTTTCAATATCTTAAGTATCAACAATAGAATTTAGTTCCATAAATTGGAAAATGATGCAGTATTTCCTTCCTTTATTTGGGCCTCTCCGCAGGGAGACTTTTCTTGCAGAAGGCACGAACTTGGTCTTCCATGATAAATTCCTTGATATTTTTAAAAGCTTGACGGCCTTCTCTACTTCAGATAAACCCTTTTGTTGTGGCCTCATGAAGTGGTTTCGCTGTGAGGACATAATTTGGGGCCCAAATTTGACAGAACCTGGGCACTCCCAGAAATCCTTTAAGTGTTTTATGGATCCTGGGTTCAGCCATACGGCAGATTGCCTATTTTCTCTGGGATCAGCTGCCTTGTGAAACAAAAAATTTGAGGTGATTGGATTGTTCCTTCTCTTTGGACACTATAGCCGCACTGACCTAGGTCAGGTCAGCAACCTTAAACACTCAAAAGAGCCATTTGGACCCATTTCCCACAGAAAACACCGGGAGCCACAAAACCCTTTCGACATCTAAAATGAAGATAACGCTGCATATGTTGTTTTTTACCTTTATGCTATGTATAAAAAATAACTATAATATGTTGCATTTATGAAATCAATGAACTGCTACCGGGAAAACAAATTTTTATTTCTGCGTGCAACAAAAACATTTCAAACTCCCAAAAAAGCTGGGTTGAAGGTTACTTTCAAATGAAATACTCAATGTCTATTTGAGTCCTCGTATTTGTGAAATAAAAAGCTGAACTTAAATTATCCACCTGCAGCAAACAAAAAATGCTGTCTGCTTCTGTGTGCCATCATCCTTTTATCGCATATATTGGAGCGTGCAGTCAGCTGTCAACTTGAATTAAAAAAAGGACTATTTCACTGAACAATGTAAAATATATATTTGCAAAATAATAGCCCGAGGATCTCCAACCTGTGGGCTGCGGCCACTTGGCCACCGGGCTGTGTGAAGGGATGGGCAGTGCGTGTACATTCACACCCCCCACACACCCACTGGAGATGAGCATGTTGCTGGTGCTAGCCCCGCCCCTGAGCCTCCTGCCCACACAAGCATCCCGCCTGCCGAGTGTCCCGCCCGCGCTAGCATCACCCTGCCCACGAGCATCTGCTGGCGCTAGCGCCACCCCTGCGTGTCCCACAGGCAGTAGCCTTGATCTATC
Source organism: Crotalus tigris (assembly GCF_016545835.1). NCBI lineage: Eukaryota > Metazoa > Chordata > Lepidosauria > Squamata > Viperidae > Crotalus > Crotalus tigris. The sequence goes on from NW_024098373.1 coordinate 583,304, forward strand.
CCTAAGCATCCTGCCAGCGCTAGCTTCATCCTGCCCTGCCCCTGAGCAGGGCTGTTGAATACTTCACCTGTGAATGATGAAGACACATGGCGATGCTAAACAAACGCTTTATTTTACCTTCTCAACAATCAAGCAAGCACAAAAGGCACCCGGACAATGTCAACCAATGCGAACAGAGCGTTTTTGCGCCTTGCGCATGCGCACAAGGCTGGCGCCGCTCTGTCCGGTTCCAGGCAGCTTTTGGAATGCCCGGGACCAATGCAACGTCCTGAGCTTGCTTTTGCAGGCTCAGGCTACAACAACCAGGATAACGTTGCGTCAAAATGCATTAAATACCAAATTCTAGGAGGTTTTAAGCAGTCAAATACCAAGGGACCGCCCTATCTATTTGCTTTTAGGTTGGTTCAACTGCTTTAAAAACAATCGAATGAGGCCACCTTTTTCTCTCTCTCAAATATCGTTGAGGGCCCGAGACCAGCCCAACCTTTGTTTAAAAAAGAATAGGTTAGAAATTCTGTATATAGTTCTACAGCAGAGGTCACAACCTTTACCAATTGGCCCGGAGGGAAAGAGAGGAGCAAGCAAATTTACATATGTGGGCACGCACCCACAAACGGAGCCACGCATACCTGCAGCAATGGTGCTAGCGCCTGTGCGCCTGCACAAGGTGCACAGCATGAGTGGAGCCATTCCCGCAGCCCAGTGGCCAAGAGACCACAGACCGGTACTGGGCCACAGACCACAGTTTGGAGACCCCTGCCCTACAGAACAGACAATGCACAGTTCACATGTGCTATTCTGCTTAACTGACAAGCAGGAAACTTCATTCAGAGAAAAGACACTGTGTTTCCCTGAAAATAAGGCCCATTTTTTTTCTTTCCTACAAAAGTGATATCAGGTCTTTTGAGGGGGTGTCACTTTCACTCACTTCCGGCAATGACAGCCCGGCCCAACTGGCCCACTTCTTCTGTGGCGAAAGGAACAGTTTCATTCTGCAGCTGAGAAGGGAGCTTTGGGCCTGCATTTCTCAGAGGCCTTTCCAGAAGGCCTGTGCAGCCAAGAACCGAGCTATGGATTCACTATGAAGTTCACCTCTGTATTAGGATTTCACTGTTCTTCTGGCAGCAAGGAATCCCATTCCCTGAACCCAGCTATTTTTTTTCTTTTTCCTCTGAGTTGCTGGACTCTGTAGTTCTCTTTCCTTGCATTTCAGTTCTATTTTTTTCTTTTTTTTTCTTCTTTTTTATTAAAAAGTTTTATAAAAAATTACAATATCAACCCACCCAAACCCCCCACTCCCCCCCCCACTTCCCAGAGCTGAATACAGGGTTACAAATATGATAATCATAATCTAACTAACATTACCAACTATATAAATAAGCAAATCCATAATGCACTTTAACTCCCCTTTAACATAAATATAAACAAATTAAAAGTGAACATAATAATAATGAGAACATAAACAAATTAATATCCTAATTATTAAACAATACAGTCCCCAAATAGTTAAACAATGCTAATACTAAAAATAATATCATAATCTAAAATTCACTCAGAGGCTAAATGAAACTTTTTAGTCCCATATTTATTCTGAATATAATTTATCCATCTTCTCCAGACCGAAATGTATCTTTCTTGTGAGTGATCCTTCAGATAAGCAGAAATCTTAGCCATTTCTGCTAAATTTGACACTTTAAGCATCCATTCTTCTATAGTAGGCAAGCAATCCCAGTTCTAGTTTTTTCATTGGAATCCACATCTCCCAGAAGACCACTGCACTGTCCTCTTCCTGTTAAGGGCAGGATTCAGTTACAGGGCTACAATGACATAAAGCAGAGTTCCCCAACCTTTCCAGGCTTGCGGCCCAGAGAGGAGAGCAGCTTCCAAATTACTGCGTGCGCAGGCACACAAACGGGGCCACACCCACTGGTGCAGTAGTAGCAGCCAAGTTCCCGCATGCAGCATGTGCTGGTGCCATGCACGAGCAGCTGCGCACACCCCGTGGTGGCTAGTGACAATTCATGCGCAAATGGGCTGTGCACATGGACGTTAGCAGCCTATTTGCGCATGCACAAATGGGGCCCGCGCGTCCCCCGCGCTAGTGTTCCTGTTTGCATGCACAAACGGACGTGGGCACTAGCGCGAGTGGGGGAAATGTGCACCCATGCATGCGCGCCTTGGCCAGGCAATTCTGCGGCCCACTGGCCAAGAGCACATAGTTTGGAGACCCCTGACATAAAGTACAATATATAATGCATAAAATACAGGAGCCACTTGTTCATGTTCCACTTGCACCATGGCTAGTCATGGGTCTCTTCCTCTTTTTAAATATACTAACAATACACCATTTGTCTAGGTTTAAACAAATAACCCCCATCTACTGTATAAAATACCTTAAAGATACAAAGCCACGTTATTTAAAAGCCCCGTATTCTGTAAAATATTACAATTTTATCTAACTAGTAAATTATGAAATGTAAATAACTTTACATTTAAAAAGCTACAATATTCCTCTCGTCCAATCCAATCTAATCTTCAAGTTATAAAGTCCAAAGTTGATTTTTCTCTGATGAGAAATCTAACAGTGGTTTCCAGATTGCATGAAATAGAGTCAAATTGAGTCAAATTAAACGTCAGAGAAATTTAGTCTCCAAGCAAAGCCACCTTGGCTCTCTCCATTAAAGCCAGATGGCCTCTCCTTACATTTTGAAGCAATTTATATTTTTTGGGCGGTTTTTTTGCCTTGTCACACACACTTAACAGCATTTGTCATGATCGCCATAGTTGTTTGGCAATCCCTTATGTTCCAAATGCTCCACCATTCAATACCCGGATTGGACCCTCATTATTTTTCCCAAAGTCAATTTTTTAGCCTCAAGTTAGCAGGAGGCTGGTAGCTGCTAGGCAGACCAGCCGGCCATCCTAACGCTACAGGGTCTCTTTGTTTAGCAAAATAAACTAAATAAATGAGATGAGCAAAAGCTCATTAAAAACTGAAACGTGTTGGCAGAAAGGGGACAAAAAAGTTGGATCAGTCCATACTACTCCAAAATGAAAGCCATTGTAGGAATCCGAGGAGAAAATCTACACCAGGCAAATATTTGTTCATGGATGAGAGAGAACAATGGGAAGTATTGCATTTATATGCGGCTTATCTCATTGGTTCTAGGTGACTCTTAAGTAACCTGCACCTGTGCCATGGAGGGCCATGAAGGTCATAACCAACAATCTTTACGGCAGCGATCCCCAACCATTCCAGCTTTTTGCAGACCGGCGGGCCGTGGAAGGAAGAGGGAATGGTTATGCACAAGTGATGGGTGAGCACACATGCACAGCTCCATTTGTGCAAGTGGCAGGCACATGAGCCCACCACTCAAAATGGAGCTGCGTGCACATGTGCACTCACCCGCTACTCACACCAGTGGAGTTGCACGTGGTGAGCACACCAGCTTCCGGGGCCCAGTTCCAAATGGGCCATGGCCTGGGAATTGGGGACCCCTGATCTACGGGATTTGGACCCTCATTATTTTTCCCAAAGTCAATTTTTTAGCTTCAAGTTAGCAGGAGGCTGGTAGGGTCTTTGTTTAGCAAAAATAAGCTAAATAAATGAGATGAGCCAAAAGCTCAAACGAGTTGGCAGAAAAGAGACAAAACGGTTGGATCAGTCCATGCCATTCAAAAACAAAACCATTGCAGGAATCCGAGGAGGAGAAAATCTACACCAGAAAATAGAAAAAAATATAACATCTGACAAGCCTGATTTTCAGTCTTAGGTTTATGTCGTGACTGCAGAAAACCTTTTTCGTTTTGAAGAATGCTCTTGTCAGGGTTCCGACTTATGAAGCACTTCAAAGAACTTTCAGGCATGTTTCCTAAAGTCTTTATTACAGAGCTACAAATTGCCGGTCACCATCATGGACGTTTTGATGCCAGAATCTGACTTCCTCGTGCTGGCATCAAACTTTTCTTGCTAAACCCCTCCCTTATCTTGCAGTCACAAGTCACATTATCCAATTAGTGTGAAAGTCAAAAGTTTACTTCCTCTTTCTTTCCTGGGCTTTTTACCCCCCCCCCCCAAGCTATGTATTAACCCAGTAAATACCAGACAGTTTTGCATATTGTCAAAGCAAGAATATACAGTATTTGCAGCATTGACATGCTCTTCGAGCTTTCTCTATCCTTGTCCTTACTTCAGTGGTCACGTTCCAGCTTTCATGTAAATTAGAACCGAGGTGCGTGATCTGTTCAACTTTTTCTAATGGTATTCCTTCCAAATTTATTGGTGGTAAATTAACGGGTTTTTTGCTGATGACCATGATCTTGGTTTTTGAGGTGCTTCAAGCCATATTTTTCAGATATTTCTGCGACTGTTGATGAGCTGAAGGTCTTCCTGCTTACGGGCAAGTAGAACTGATATGCAGTTGCAACAGCATAATTGGTAGGTAGGGTCTGGGGCTATGGCAGTGGCACCTCTTGGGCAATTTTGGCCAACTGTCCAGTTGGCTCATTCAACCCTACCATTAGGTTGGGAGTGATAAGCAGAGCAGGCAATGTTCCAGGCAGGGACCATGCCTTGAACTAGTTTGATGATGGAATGTGGACCTTTGTCAGAGCTGATGACGTCCCAAGGGATCCCAAACCTCAGTATGATTTTCTTCCATAAGGCCTATAACTGTTCATTCTGGTGAAGTAAACTTCCACCCACTCAGAAAAGATACCTATAAATACCCAAAGGTAATGAAGCCTAATTTTTCTTGGTAGCTCAGTGAAACAAATTTCCCAAAAATGTCCTAGAGCTACTCTGCAGCTTCCAACATACATTCTGGGTGTTGCAGGTTCCTTTACATATAGCGAGTCAACACAACCACACAAGCCTCTAGACAACATACTAGTAGTCAAAGTCTAGTACTTGCTGTACACTATTCTACTCTTCTCTAGTTCTACAGCTTCTACTTTCTTACTACTAGTAGTGAGTCCTACTTCTGGAGAAGAGTAACTATTTGTCTTGGGCTGCTTCAACTCCCCAAACTAATACAATCCACCTTTCTCACTCCACTCGAACACTGCATCCCCAGTTGTCTCTGCTTGAATTTTATAACTACCAGATCCTGGGCTGGCTATTGAGAGATTTTAAAGGGACAAGGCAACAGCAGCCAGATGCTGGCCATTTTGCAGGTAGCCTGTTCCCTATAATACCAGGCATACAAACACTCTGGGGCAGTCTTTCCCATGTGAATCATGTCATGGAGACGCTTAATCACATGTTGGACTGCAATCCTTAGTTGAACTAACTTTCTGTGAAGTAAGGCATACCACCTATTGTATAGTGGGTTTTTGGAGGCATTAACCAGACCGGGTCAATACAAGATTTATTGCAACAGAAAACAGAACTGGCTTAACCAGCAGAATAACGGCTATTTATACTTGCCGCCTCTAGGTGGCGACCAATCAATTCAAACAGTGGGAGAGAAACAAAAAAAGCAAGAACAATACAACCTGATCATTACTTCTGCCTGAGACTAAGAGCCAAGCTTTGCCATGTCTCTCTTGGGCGAAGACTAAGTCGTGACTGGGGGACTCCTAATCCAGGAGAGAGGCGTGGCAAAGATTGACTGGCTTAGTTTTAAAGGGCAGGAAGACAAGGCTAACCCATTCGTGGATTCTCGCATCGATCATGCTGGAGAATACTGTACTTAAAAACACAATAAAAAGCAGAGCAGTTCCCAAAGCGATTACAAACAATATAGTACAGTACTATAGAATAACAAAAAAGAATATTTTAAAATACCTACAGAAGTAATTCTAGCTCTCTACTGTTTGGAATGTGGCTCAAGTTCCCAAAACAAACAAACTCGCTTGGAATTCCAGCAACAAAGTTTTATTCAAAACAAAGTGTTTGCAAAGGCTTGGTGGACTGAAACACACACAGGAGTTCAGCCACACCTTAAAAAGCTATTTGACACTGCTCCACTGTAGCACTTAACGCCCCTTATCCGATACCTACTTTGGGCCGCCTAAAACCACTATTCCGTCCTATGTTCCAGGAACCCCTTTGTTCATATCTTATCTTTCACCATCTAATGTTAGCACAGCTCGGCTCCTATAGTTATTTTGATATTTCCTCTGCTTGCAATTTCAGTTAGCTAGCGACTTCTACTTTTCACATTAACGTTATTGTCAAAGCAAGACTATTCAATATTAGCAGCGTCATATATTATTATTTCTGATCTTTAGTTGGTTTCTGCTTCTTCTGACAACCTTTAGACTCATTAGAAATTTCTGAATAATACTTTATTCCTTTCACTACAGTACTGTAGTCCTCAAGCCCAGCAAGCAGTAGATCTTCCACGCAGCTCCAGGAAAACAAAAACAGTCAATGCTGGCTGCAAAAATCACCGGATCTTGTTTGGCAATGTGACCAGGCACAAAAAACACTGGATCTTAAGTCACAGTTAAAATGGCTGCCACAGCAGCTGAGACTGAATCCAAGTCACATGGCTATAGAGGTCTCTTTTTGGTCTCAATTTTGAATTTAATGACAATACTCTTTTTTGAGTAAATTCATTCCTGTGAAAATTCGTTAAATGAACAGCTGTACCTTGGGGATTAGCTGTATCCATAAAAGCAATAAGCCACCCCCACTCTCCTGGTGACAACACTAAATCAGATATAAGCCCCTTGAAAAAAATGTAAACGAACAATACTAAAGCAATGAAAACAAAAAAAGTACAATAATGTGAATTGAAAGATGAGGAGCCACGGGGGGGAGGTGAGGTCAGCTAATTAGTCAAGCAGCCAGCTCCAGCGATGGACTCGCCTATTGGGATCCCAGGCCAACTGGTAGAGCCAGGTCTTTGGGCCCTGGTGGAAGGGTAAGAGGGGGGGGCAAGCCTCACGCTGCAGGACAAGCGATTCCAAAGGGTCAGCAGTATGGTAGAGAAGGCTCTTATGCATCCCATCAGCTGAAGTTTCTCAGCCGACGATTTGCAGCAGGCCTCCTTCGCCAGGACAAATAGGATGGACTTGTCTTAAACAAGACAAGACAGTTCATCAAGTAATCTGAACTCATTCTGTGAAACTCATAACTAACAATCTTTCTGGATCGTTCAGAAGGATGACTAAATATTTTGTCCAATCTACAGCATCTGGACCTTCTTATTTTTCCCAAAGTCAATTTCTTAGCTTCCATTAAAAGGATGTTGGTAGTGTTCTGTCCCAGCCTACGTGAGTTCTGGTTATGCTCACAAGGAGAAACCCCTCTTCCAAGAAACAGGCAGGAACCGCAAGAAAAAACCAACCCCATTTATTCTCACAGAGTCAATGTCCAAGGCAAACAAACACAGTCCACAGAAACTCGATCCTCAACACGAACGGTGGCCTTCGGCCACCTCCCACACCTTCCCTTTTATAATTTAGCTAAGGTGTGGCTTCCTAATGCCTTCTCCTTTACCTTTGGAGCTGCCCCATTGCATTCCTCTGTCTACTCGCTTCTCTTTCTTGCATCCTGGATTTTCCCAACATCATTGTCCAACTCGGGCTTCCAGCACAGCTGTGTCTTAGCCTGAGTGCGAGTAGAGGGGCCAGGCTCGTCTGAGTGTAAGTCTTGGAGCTCCTCAGAGCCTTCCTCTGCTCTAATGTCACTCAGCTGCCAGATCCACTGGCTGGCGAGGAATCGCAACAGGTAACAGCTACAGCTTGTGGCAAAGCTGGTCACTCTAATGCCCCAGGGTCTTATCTACTCACTGAAATAAGCTACCAGCCATTGCACAAGACCCAGGATTTGGTGTCAGGACTCCAGTGACAACTTCCCAACCTGTTATGACCCAGGTCACCTAGGCAGAGGAAAGCATTAATACAGTCCTTTATTGCTCTGCTAATTCCACAACAAATGGCCCTGCCCCTGAAGTTTGGGGTAGAGCACACTGCCAGTGTCCTCTTCCAGTTTGTCTGGGATAATATCGATGGGATTCAAATACCTGAACATCCGGTTCTCTGCGTGGATGCAGGCCTGGGCCTCCGAGGCCTAGAATGGACTTCTGAAGGTGACATCCATACACTTCCTGTGGGCTGTTCTAGGCCTGGGAAGCTGCCTCTGAGGCCTAGAACGCACTTCCGTTGGACCATTGGAGGCCCTGCCCACCGTCGCCCAGCTCATCCTGTCCCCCTAGGCCATTACTGCCACCCGATTGGCTGGTAGCTACTTGTCCAGTGCAGCGAAACGCCCAGGTAAAATTCTGCCTTGAGGAATGGGCCAGGACGAATTATCCATTGGCAATGTTGAATTGCCTGCAGAGGACCAGGGGAGGAGGAAAGCCTACTGTGGTTGGTTGGGAGTGAAGTGGACACGCAACCAGGGTTGACACCAATGGTGGTATTCAAATAACTGAACAACTGGTTCTCTCCATGTACTCTGCTTTCGGAAGTCCATTCTGGGCCTGGCCTCCAAGGCCCAGAATGGAATTCCAGAAGTGGCATCCATACACTTCCAGTGGCCATTCTGGGCCTGGGAGGCCTCTCCAGCTCAGAACAGACTTCTGGAAGTGGCATCCATGCACTTCAGTGATCTGTTCTGGGCCTTGCAGCACTGTACAGGCTTGTGGCAAAGTCAGCTGGAACTGCACATTGCCTGGGTCCTACTGGGAGCCCAGGATCAAAGCGCGCAGTTCCAGCTGATTGGGGGTGGCAGGCAGCCTCACGCAGTCTTCAGTGGAGATTCCACTGGAGCTGCATGACGCATTGCCTGGGTCCTCCCATCCTAGATGCCCTCACCTCCCACAAGCGGTTTTTTACTCACCTGCTTTCCAGCAGCGTTCCCTTTCTCCTGTCCTTCTCAGCCTTCGTGTGTTTGTGAGACAAAAAAAAAGTTCCATGAGACTTTCTAACTTCTCACTCAGCATGATGGAATTGTCGAGTGAGTCAACTCGCATGATATGACCAAAGTATGATAGCCTTTGGCAGTCTTGGCTTTGAGTGATGTTTCTGGTCAAGTTTGGTCTAGGACAGACATGTCAAACACAAGGCCCGCGGGCTGGATATGGCCCGCCAAGGGCCCAAATTTGGCCTCTGGAGCTGTTCACAGAAATGGCAAAGAACCGGCCCCTGCTGTCCCAGCCCTGGCCCACCCCAACCTGGCTGGGCAATCTCCCGGCGCACACACAGGAAATGGTGAGCACTCGGAGGCTGGTGGTGTGCAGGAGCAGCTGCAGCTCATTTGCCTCACCCTGCTCCACCTGGCCTCACCCCACAACACCCCTCCCAGCCTCACCCATCACGCTTTCACTGGGATCGCCCCACCCCCAAGTGGGAGAGCCAGGGTCAGCAGCTTCCTTCCTGAGCATGGAGGAAACAGAATGGGAGCTTTAGGATTCTGCCTGCCAGCGTGCAATAGGAGTTTGCAGGGGCTGTCGGGCACACGACCGGCGTCGCCGTATTCCGGAACCGGAAGTCAGAGTCCATGTTTTATAGCCATGCGTAGCAATTAGAAAAATTATTGCGTTGACTAATCTGCATTGGGTTGGAAGGCTGATCCCTTTACTCTTCTACATGTTATTCTGGAAGACATTTCAGTTCTTTTCAAGTCACTCTGTGTTGTCTGCAGTTGTCATTATCTTAGTTTTCCTGGTGTTAAGAGTACGGTCCAATTTTTTCATACTTGGCTCTCCAGATTTGTCACTCCAAATCTTCCCTTGCTTTCCACAAGCAATGCTGTATTATCTGCATCTCAGGTTGTTCATATTCCTTCCACCGATTTTAAAACCCAATGGTAGATTTTTTTTTTAATTAATCACCTTTAATTGTCTCCAACCATCTCTCCAGTCCTTTCTTTGATTTCATTCACACCTTCTTGTAGTTCTTAAATTCCAGTCTCTCACATTTTGTAACTTTGCTATGGGCTCTCAGCATTCTTCACGCTGTTCTCGTTCTGCTCTATTTGCTCCCTTCTCTGCTCTGTTTCAATTCAGTTGCCGCCCTGTTTCTCCTTATAGCTTTACTTTTCCTGCGCCTTCTCTCAGCCAAATGATCCTCACCTCCTTCAGGGGTTTCCTCGTCTCCTTTTACAAAGCTGTCAGTTCAATTTTCCACTCCCTCTCGGGCTACCGCCATCGCTCCAGGCTGGTCTAAAAGACCGGTTTCATCTCCGCCAATTTTAAGAGTGCTGCTTCATTCTGCTCGGGTGTTTGCCCTCCACCTGGCTTCTGTGAAGCTTTCTCTTTAATTTACCGATCTCTCCGGGATCGGCAAAGCCCTTGCTGGGCTCTTGGCGAAGACTTTCCCGGGACTTAGGAACAGAGTTCTGTTCCTTCACCTGTTCCACGATGACATCACAGCCGGAAGTCTGGTAGATTTCTTGAAATGTGCATTTCTCGTGACTATTTCTGTGTACACGATGAATAGTACAGGTGACAGGATGCAACCTTGCCCAAGTGCCTTTTCCAATTCCGGGTGTATCACTTTTCTTTAGGTTCATATATGGAGTTATTTTTTAGAAGCTGTTTACTCCCTGTTATGTTTGTTTTGGTGCACACACAGGTACACATGCACTGGCCAGCCATTTGCGGTCCAGTGGCCAATAGATCAGGTAGTGGGCTGCGGCCCATAGATTTGGAGGCCTCTGCTCTAGACCAGTGGTTCTCAATCTTTCTAATGCCACGACCCCTTAATACAGTTCCTCATGTTGTGGTGACCCCCAACCATAAAATTATTTTTGTTATTTCATAACTGTAATTTTGCTACTGTTATGAATCGCAATGTAAATATCTGATATGCAGGATGTATTTGCATTGAACATAATTAAAGCATAGTGATTAATCACAAAAACAATATGTAATTATATATTAAATATTTATTTTTAATTACAAAAAAATGAAATTTTGTCATGAAGCATCGTGTAGCATGGGCAACAGTCTTAATATAACAACAGTAAACTACATTGCTACATTTTTCAACAGTATGCGTAAAAAGCCAACATCAGTGCGAAGGTTGAGATTGCTTCTTTTTCGCCAGATCAGAAATTCTCGGGGTAGTCTTTGCAAGAGCACAATGAAGATCATCTTCCACAACAAGTCTACTTCTGTATTTAGACTTGATAACCAACAAGCTGGAAAACCCTGTTTCACAAAGATATGTTGTTGGAAATGGAAGAAGAAGGTGCAACACAGTCTCAGACAGAACAGGATATGACTGTAAACATTTGATCCAGAATTTTGTAACTGGCATTGTAGAGAAATCAGTTCTCGCTGCATCGCTGTTAATAAGTTCAATGAACTCCTCTTGTGCTGTCTCAGGAACATTTTCAACGTTGACTGTGAATGGGCTTCTGGCAAGTGCAAATGGGGTGTCAGGTAGATTTGGAAAGTACGATGAGGTTTCCATCTGCAAGCATGCGCAGGTGTTCTATAACAGAACTTATCGTAATCCTGTTGTCTGATTCAATGTCACGTTCCTCAAAGAAAGCAGATAAGGTAGGCAACATGTAAATTTTATTTTCATCCAATTTTTTTTGCCAAAGCTGCAGTTTCATTTGGAATGATCGGATCTTTTCAGACAAATCGAGGCACGTTGTATTTGGTCCTTGGCAGTGATAAATTTAATTCATTCAAGATGGCAAAGATGTCAACCAAGTAAGCTATTTTCTTTAGTTCACTGTTATCGCTGAAAAGCGCTTCAAACTGCGGTCTTGCTTTCTGACTAAAAAACCTTTTGAGTTCATCACGAAGCTCAAAAACACGTTTTAAAACTTCCTTTCGACAACCATCTCACTTCAGTGAAATAGCAGAGCATTGTTTGGCGCATCTAACTCGTTGCACAGTTGTGAAAACAGTTGTGTGTTTATAAACTGCTTGCCTTTACAAAGTTGACAATTTATGACGCTTTTCATTACTTCTCGTAACTCTTGTGGCAGCGTCTTTGTTGCTAATATTTGCCGATGAATCATATAGTGAGTTCCGATGACTTTTGGTGACTCATTCAGTACCAAACGTTGAAATCCAGATCTACATCCTAGCATAGCTGGAGCACTATCTGTGCAAACACCACAAACCTTTTCCCAAGATATCGTATGCTCTTTCAGAAATGAACCAACTGTGTCAAATACATCACGTGCAGTAGTTGTCGTTTCAAGAGGTTTGCAAAACAGAAACTCAATTTTAAAGTCGCCATCATTAATATACCTCACGTAATCCAGTAACTGGGAACAGTTTGCAACGTCTGTAGATTCATCAAGCTGGATACTAAATATTGGAAGTGGAGCAGATTTAATTTCTTGGATTACTTGATCAAGAATATCAGCAGACATGCCATCTATTCTTCTGCAGACAGTGTCATTGGACAAGGAAACCGCACTCAATTTTGTCACAAATTCATCTCCGATCATAAGTCGAACAATGTCTTTGGCTGCTGGCAACAGTAACTCCTTGGCAATGGTGTGAGGTTTCATAGCTCTGGCAATTCTGAGTGCCACCACCTATGAAGCTTCAACGGCTGCTACATTTTGTTTGTGGTACTTGCCACCAGTGTCAAGTCTGGCTTTCTTGAGTCCATCAGCTTTGGTTCTAAAATACCAGTTGCAAGAAAAAGTATGTCAACCCTTGGGATAATGCGGAGATTTGTATGAATTGGTCATAAAATGTGTTCTGAACATCATCTAAGTCACAACAATAGAAAACCACGGTCTGCTGAAAATAATAATACACAAACATTACATATCGCCATGGTTTAATTGAACATAACATGTAAACATTCACAGTTCAGGGAGGAAAAAGTATGTGAACCGTTGGACTTAATAACTGGTTGACCCTCCTTTGGCAGCAATAACCTCAACCAAATGTTTCTTGTAGTTGCAGATCAGACCTGCACAACGATCTGGAGTAATTTTGGACCACTCCTCTTCACAAAAGTCTTTCAGTGTAACAATATTCTTGGGATGTCTGGTGTGAATCGCTCTCTTAAGGTCATGCCACAACATTTCAATCGGGTTGAGGTCAGGACTCTGACTGGGCCACTCCAGAAGGCGTATTCTGTGCTGTTGAAGCCATTGTTTTGTTGAATTACTTGTATGCTTTGGGTCATTGTCCTGTTGCATCACCCATCCTCTGCGGAGCTTCAGTTGGCAGACAGATGGTCGTACGTTTTCCTGCAAAATGTCTTGATAAACTCTGGAATTCATTTTCCCATCAATGACAACAATCCGTCCAGGCCCTGAGGCAGCAAAGCAGCCCCAAACCATGATGCTCCCTCCGCCATGTTTTACAGTGAGGATGAGGTTTTGATGTTGGTGTGCTGTGCTTTTTTTTCTCCACACATAGTGTTGTGTGTTTTTCCCAAACAACTCAATTTTGGTTTCATCTGTCCACAGTATATTTTGCCAGTAGTGCTGTGGAATATCCAGGCGCTCTTTTGCAAACTTCAAACATGCTGCAATATTTTTTTGGGACAGCAATGGCTTCCTCCGTGGTGTTCTCCCATGTACTCCATTCTTGTTTAATGTTTTCCTTATTGTAGATGTGTCAACAAAAATGTTAGCATGTGTAGGTCTTTAGCTGCCACTCTAGGATTTTTCTTTACCTCAAGAAGCATTCTGCGCTGTGCTCTTGCAGTCATTTTTACAGGACGACCACGCCTAGAGAGAGTAGCAACAGTGCTAAACTTTCTCCATTTGTAGACAGTCTGTCTTACCGTGGACACATGAACATCAAGACTTTTGGAGATACTTTTGTAACCCTTTCTAGCTTCATGCAAGTCAACAATTCTTGATCGTAGGTCTTCTGAGCTCTTTTTCTGCGAGGCATGGTTCACATCAAACTGTGCTTCTTGAAACTAGTAAACCCATAACAGGTGTGTGTTTTTAAAGGGCAGGACAGCTGTCACCAACACATCCAATATCATCACACTGATTGGAGTCAAGGTTGGCTCACTCCTGGCTCCAGTTAGCTCTTGGACACGTCATTAGGCTAGGGGCTCACATACTTTTTCCTCCCTGCACAGTGAATGTTTACATGTTATGTTCAATTAAACCATGGCAACATGTAATGTTTGTGTAATATTATTTTCAGCAGATCGTGGTTTTCTATTGTTGTGACTTAGATGAAGTTCAGAGCACATTTTATGACCAATTCATGCAAATCGCCGCGTTATCCCAAGGGGTTCACATACTTTTTCTTGCAACTTTTAGTTGGTATCCTTGCCAGCATAGCTTGGATGCTTGCTTTCAAAATGGCGTTTCAGTTTGTTCGGCTTCCATCGATTCGGCTGATAGAACTTCGCAGCAAATTACACATTGTGGTTTCTCGATTCCTGGTGTAAGAAATCCTCACTATATTTCATTTTCCTGATGTCCTTCGGATCCATTGTCATTGAATGGTTTGCTAGTGAAAATATGTAACGATAGCTTCAATAATACAAAACATGACACATGGCATAGTTCAGTCAAAACAGTTCATTAAAGTTTCCTATGATTTACCATTCTCTGTGTTGTTCTATTTACAAACCCAGTGTTTCTCAACCTTGACAAGTTTATGGCATGTGGACTTCAACTCCCAGAACTTCACAGCCAGCAATCGCCAACTCCATGGGAGGAGTCTTACTCCTTGGTGGAAAATCAACTCTACTATCAAGCTCATGCAATTCAGATTTTTAGCCAGAGATCTGAGACCATGAGAAACCACAAGTCCATATTTAGGTGGCCACATAACTGAGTATTCATCATGATTTGAGAGCCCAAGATGCACCACCCAACCTCCGGGAGTGTAGGCAGAATCTGCCTAATATTTGCTAAAATACATTGCATTCAGATTTCATTCTGGGAATAAAATATTAAAAAGGAAAAGAGCAGAAGAAATCAACTTTTATTCCCCATTTCCAAACCCTCTTCCTGGAAGTCATAACATGTAATTAAGCACTTCAACAAAGTAATTACTCTATTATTTGAGTAGGCAATCAATTAAGAAGTTGCACCATGTAAAGAAAGAAAAGATTAAACAAAAGAAAAGGAAAAGGGGACAAGAGCACAGGACAGGACAAGGAATAAGAGAGGAGGAAAGGGGAGGGGGAGGAGAGGAGAAAAAAAAGGAAAGAAAAAGGGGAGAGGAGAGAAAGAATGGGAGACGGGGAGAAAGGGGTAGAAGAAAGAAAAAACTGCTTCTTGCGCGGAGCCAGAAATTGCGGAGCAAGATGCCCGTTCGATGCGGCGACAAGCAGGCCCAGGCGCTCCTGGGCGGCCATGGCAAGCGACGGCACAGGCCGACCACCAGCTGGCCCAGCCCAAGGGAGGTAAGCCACCACCGGGCCCCATGCATGCCAGCTACCCTCCCAGCGCCCGCCGCTGCCCCGCTAGCCTCACCATGGCCATCGCCCGTTCGGTGTGGCAGCAGGCAGGCCCAGGCGCTCCTGGGTGGTCCTCCCACCCCTGGCCCTCTTACTTACATTTAGTAGTTGCTCAACAGGGAGGGGTGGAAACTTCCAGAAAGCTCGCCTTAGCTGCAGACAACTTGCAGCAACGTTTGCCAACTGGGACTTTTGGTGGGCTCAGCAGGGCAGAGACAGCCTGGACGAACGCCAACAGAATAGACTCTCTTGAATAGAGTCTATTCTATTGGCTTTCAAATGCCAATAGAAGCACAGCTCATGAAAAAGGGGAAACAAACAAAAATGCCGGACTGCGTTTCATAAGGATTCTATGAGGAAAAACTCCAGGACTTTGACCCCTGTGAAATGGTTGTTTGACCCCAAAAGGGATCGTGACCCATAGGTTGAGAACCGCTGCTCTAGACCTTTTAGTTTTTCTTAGTAAATTCAAGTGTACATTTAATACATGCATCGTTTGGGTCTTCTGTGGGCATCTTAAACTTTGCAAGTTAGTGTAGTATCAGTCTCTATTTCGATGACCATTTAATACATGCATCGTTTGGGTCTTCTGTGGGCATCTTAAACTTTGCAAGTTAGTGTAGTATCAGTCTCTATTTCGATGACCATTTAATACATGCATCGTTTGGGTCTTCTGTGGGCATCTTAAACTTTGCAAGTTAGTGTAGTATCAGTCTCTATTTCGATGACCATTTAATACATGCATCGTTTGGGTCTTCTGTGGGCATCTTAAACTTTGCAAGTTAGTGTAGTATCAGTCTCTATTTCGATGACCATTTAATACATGCATCGTTTGGGTCTTCTGTGGGCATCTTAAACTTTGCAAGTTAGTGTAGTATCAGTCTCTATTTCGATGACCATTTAATACATGCATCGTTTGGGTCTTCTGTGGGCATCTTAAACTTTGCAAGTTAGTGTAGTATCAGTCTCTATTTCGATGACCTTTTCTGTTAAATTAAAATTTTGTAAAAATTAAATATTTTTCCTATTGCGAAGTATCAGTTTACAATAGTTTACAAGAGTTCTTGGCCTCTTGTTCTCTGTCTTGAAAAATTCATCGCTGTTCTTCCCTGTTTTGAAGTGTCTGTCTCTTGTTCTGTGGTTTATTTTTTTTGTTAATGTTAATTTAAAATTTTCTAAAGAATTAAAATAAGTACACTTTTTCAATTTTTAATTGAAAAAAAATAAAATTAAAAATCATAATTTAAGAGTTGAAAAAGATTAAAATTTGAAAAAAGAATTGAAAAATTGAAGAAATTGCCTTTCTTCATTGTTGCCTTTATTCATTGCTGCCTTTCTTCATTCCTTGTGGACGGTGACCCTTCCCCCGCTGCATTTCTTGCCTGTTTGCTGCTGCCAGCACAGGTGCTGCCATAGCAGTTGTAGATCTGCTCATAGCTGGCCTCCTTGGTCTCCTCTCCCCCATCCTCCTTTCTCTTCAGTGCAGCTAGGACTGACTCTGCCTCTCCCAAGGCTGCTGCTTTTTTTCTCTCCCTCTCCCGCCCAAACGGCCTCCTTTTATAGCCCCTCCTATCTCTACCCCCCTCCTCCTTTCTCTTCCTGGTGATCCAGAAGTGAGCCTGGGCCCTTTGCCTCGCCCCAGCCACCCTGCTGCTCCAGAGGACTCTCTCACAGTAAGTCCTTGCCTGTGCTGGCTCGTTCTCTCCCCCACTACACTTGGCTGGGCAGGGCTGTGTACCACCTGCCGTGTGCTAGTGTGTACCACAGGTGGTACGTGTACCACCGGTTGAAAAGCCCTGCTCTAATCCAGGGGTCCCCAAAATATGGTCCACGGCCCGATACCGAGGCCTGTTGGCCACCAGGCCCTGGGAATAGCTGGTGAGCCCCACCCCACTTGCAATAGCACTGCTACAGGGGCGCTAGCCGCCCCATTTGTGCATGCGCAGGGACTAGAACTGCCGCCGTCACACAGGTGCCAGCAGCCCATGTGTGCACATGCTAGCGTCGCCATTGTGCACATGCCCATTTGCGCATGTGTGCGCAGAGCCACCTGTGCGACATTTTCCTGCTGTTCCCTTCTGAGCCACCAAGCTGGAAAGGTTGGGAGAACTTTATTCAAGTCCAAGGATAGGCAACCTTGGCTGTTTTATGACTCGTGGACTTCAACTCCCAGAATTCCTGAGCCAGCCAGGCTGAGGGGAAAGGGAGAGGTTTCCATGCTGGTTCAGGAATTCTAGGAGTTGAAGTCCACGAGTCATAAAAGAGCCAAGGTTGCCTAGCCCAGGACTAGTCCCTTGCCTTCAAAGTTTATCTGTTACGACGTCCTGGGCTGGGATTTGGTTGCAGCAATAAACGACCAGCAGGCACGAAGAACAATGCTTTAATGATATTAGGATGCATGAATAAAGTTGGCACTGAGAACTCTCCGCTCTCAGTGCCTTTATATACTGTTTGAAACAACCACACCCAAGCCCCACACCTGAATCTCCCACACCCAATACCAATCAGTTTCGCCTAATACCACCCCAAGAAACCACCATCCTGCTCTGTACAATCTTCCCAGGTGCTGACAATCCATCCCGAATAGTGTCCTCCTCTGCGCATGATTGCCGGTTGACCTATCAGTTACTGCGCATGTTCGAAAGTACTTAGAAGTCCCTGCGCATGTACAGAAGTGTCCAGTAGCCTCTGCACATGTGCGGCGATGTTCAGAAGGTTCTGCGCATGTCCGGAAGCGCCGAATAGCAACTGCACATGCACAGAATGTCGTCGCATGCCGTTTTGCCTGTGCGCATGTGCAGAACAGCCAAACAGGTGCAGTATTAGATGTCAGGCTCACTCTGGATTTCGGACAGCGTCTATCGCAGTTATGGACCATTGCCAGAAGCACCGAGAACTTCGGGACTCGCTGGAACAGCTGGTGGTACCTTGTTTACTCAACCATGCCTTAAAGGCCCGACGTTATCCCATTCCATTCAGAAGTGTTTTGTACTTAATCCTTTGCCTCCCTGCTTTCTTGCCCTTCAGTTGCCTGGCCACTGCCAGGGTTTTCAGGGATGAAGTGTTTCATGTGGAATCAGTAAATACAATAACAAGGCCTCGCTGTGCAACAGCCATTTTCCAGCGACCTGCTTGATCTCCAGGCAACGGTTTCATACGGACTCAATATTCAATTCTGGGAAATCTGTGGCTGATTTGTCATATCTTGCCTTTGAATACTAGTCTCTTAAGCCGTGACTTTTCTGGGACAGCTTGTACCACAGAGGGCTCAAGCAACTTACTTGCCACTGGTAAGGAGGTCTTTAGTCTCCTTGACATCAGTGTCTGTGCTGGACTATTGTCTATGCTACGGGTCAGCAACCCGTGGCTCCAGAGCCACATGCTCTTTCAGCCATCTCCTGCGGCTCCATCCTCCACCATGTGCAGTCCCCCCCCCAGAAAAAAAGTGGGAGTAAAAAAGTTTAACCAATCAATTCAAACTTCTCGCAAAAAAAAACCTCATGAAGTTTGAATTGATTGGTTGAACTTCTTTGGTTTGTGGGACTGCCCACAAACCTCTTCTTCAGGACTGCACATGGCGGCAGAGAAGGAAGAACCATGGTATTGAGCCACGGGTGGGGGTGGCCAGTCTATCTGCCCGCCCATCTGTCTGTACTTGGAGCGTACAGTCAGCTGACAATGAATAAAAAAAGGACTTTCACTGAACGTCAAATATATATTTGCAAAATAATAGCCAATTAAAATATTTATTTTACCTGGTTAATGTGATTTTTTGCTTCTCAACATCAGCACACAGCATCTGCACATCAGGGCTGGAAGACGTCACCGTCACCTTTAAACAAGATTGCAGGCTGTTGTCTACGAGGCGTGAGAGATACTTGTTTTTAATATAGTACATGTTGAAGAAGACCTGTTCACATACATAAGTGATTCCGAAGATCAACAGGACATATTTTTTCATATTTGTGTAAGTGCTGGGGATGGCATGCCATGTGTCAAACATAAGCTTTTCCTGTTTGGGAAGGTTTTCAGTATCACTCCATTTGTGATTCAGCATGAGATTGGCCTTCTGACGGGTAGCATCTTCAAGATTATCTGTCAAGTGTTGGAACTTGGACACCCATGTATCTTTGTCGGCTATGTCTGCAAGTTCCATCTCCAGATCGGGTTGACTGTATACCTGCAAATGCAGTCATATTCAATGCAGATGGATGGATGGTCAGGGGAGTGACAGGGAAAGATAATGTGTTTTTTTTCCTCTCTGAACTCAGAATCACTTCCCAAATGTTGTTTGCATTGCAATAATTGCAGACTGCAAATACTATGAATTTATCATATTGTGACCTTGTTTGAACTCTCGCAAAGAGGAGAAGTGAGACTGTACCTGTTGAGTCCTCGACTTAATGGCGAATGAATACAGCACATTCTGTAGTTCCAACAGCTCTTTATTGAAGTCTTTTCCACTCCATCACAGCTCTGAGGCTCGCAGGCCTCTCAGATTCCTTTTTAACAACGTCCCCAGGCAGAATGGTAACAATTAGGTGCGCTCCGTGCCTCGCACATGCGCACGAAACTGGCACCAGCCAGTCTGGTCCCGGGCAGCTTGCAACTGCCCGGGACCATTGCAACATCCCGAGCCTGCCTTTGCAGGCTCAGGACACAACAGTACCTCTTCTGTAAATCTCTGCCAAACACTGTCAACTTGTGCTCAAATGCCAAAACTGGTGGGAAGGGGGCCGGACGGCCCTGGTGTGAAACGGGGGGAGTGAGTCGGGCAAGGCAACGTCGTGGTCAGAGGAGGGGAGGCCAAAGAAGGCGCAGCAGGTGGAAAAAGGGCCCACTCACCTTTCTAGCAGTCCTGTCTCTTCCTCTGATGCCGCCACGTGCTTGTGGGCAGTTTCACATACCAAAGAAGTTCAACCAATCAATTCGAACTTCACAAGTTGTTTTTTTTTTTTTTTTGGTGAGAAGTTTGAATTGATTGGTTGAACTTTTTTCGTCCCGCTTTTTTGGGGGGTGGACTGCACATGGCAGAAGAGGACTGGGAGCCACAGGAGATGGCTAAAAAAGCTGCAGGTTGCCGACCCGTGGTCTTGGGCAATAGTCTCCACTCCTGCAAAGTCAAATGAAGTTGTCAGCCATGTGCATCCACACCTGTGAGTGCTGGTCATGTCTGGCCGCCAACTTGTGCTCATGGACCTTGGTCTTGCTTGGTGGTTTCACCGATGTAATTGCAACAGCAATTGTTGCATTTGACTTTATATACCATTGATGATCTTTCATCTTCTGGCAATGGTTCCTTTGGGCACATTATTTTAGCGAGCAGAATTTGGCTCAGTTGATGCGCCACATTGACATAAGGTGCCAATATCCGTGCTGTTGCTTAGGACACTCCGTTGACACTCCCTCCCATTGTCTCTTCCCTCCCTCATTGTCCTTTCCTTCCCTCCTTCCCATTGTCCCTTTCTTCCTTCCTCCCTCCCTCTGTGCCCAGGAAGGGACAAGGGGAGGGACTGCTGGTGGCTGTGTTGCTGAAAGACCACTGTAAATTGCTGGACAAGAGCCTGGCGTCCTGGTGAAAGGGAAGCATTCAATGCACCAGTTCGCCTGGCCCGGCCCAGCCACTCCGTGCAGTGAGGAGAACGCACCGCTGCCTGCTGAAACCAGGCTGGGGTCTGGGCGGCATAGTGCAGGTAACGTGGACTCTCGTGCTGCTCGTGGTGTTCCCTCCCCCAGAGTCCACAGGTTTGTGAAGGGCCATTTGCATATCTCCTTTTTCCAAGCTCTTTCTGCTCCGCTCATTCACACTTCTCCCCCGTTTCCTCCACGCTCTTTGTGCTCCGCTCATTCACACTTCTCCCCCGTTTCCTCCACGCTCTTTGTGTTCCGCTCATTCACACTTCTCCCTTTCCTCCAACTCTTTCAGCTCCGCTCAATCACACTTCTCTCGCCATTTCTCTAAAGTGCAAACTCATGTTGCTTCGCTAGCTCGCTCGCTCATTGCACCACGTGCTCGCACTCTCTCCCCGCCCCTGCCAAAACCTCCTTTTATAGGTTCCACTCTCCCCGCCCAGCTCTCACAGCTGTTCCCAAACTCCCTGTGCAGAGAGCTGCTGGATTTGGTTTCCTTGCCCTCTCCAGCTCCCACTAGTCAGGCATGCATGTAGAGGAGGAGGGGACAGCCCCGCCCCGCATCCCTCTGGAGCGATAACACACGTGCCTACAGAAAGGGCTCTGCATGCCGCCGGTTTGCCACCACGGCCATAGATGCTCCACTGATGTGATAAGCTGGGTGTGAAGCAGGAGGAGGAAGAGCCACTGGACCTCAATTCCTCTCCTATGACACAGCAAGCCCTCCTACCCCTCTGATGCAATACCTGCCTGTTGTTTTCCTGACAAGAAAAACACTTCCGAAACGGTGCGACTTCCCTCCTGTTGCTTAGCTTCTGTTTGGGGACCCAATCCTCCTCCGGCCCTTCCTGAGCCTGTTCAAATCTTTCTAAGTTAGAAAGTCTGATGTAACTTTTTTTTTTACCGATAGTCCCACAAACACGCAGTGAAGGCTGAGAAGCAAATGGAGAAACGGAATGCAGCTGAAAGGCAGGTTAGTAAAAAAATATTTGGGGGAGGCGAGGGCATCTGGGCGGGGGTGGGCCCGGCAACCTTACCCTGGATGGTGGTGGGAGGGTGGGGCGTGTGCCCTTCCCATGCCAGGCCAGCCCCTCGGCCCCAGGGTGCCTGTGCTAGGCGGTAGGCAGGGCGTTGAGGTGGTTGGCAGGCCAACCAAGCAGCAAGTGGAGCGCCGGAGCCTCAGGGAGGAGGGAGGCTACTGAAACGTGCAAGGAAACAGGAAGGTTTTTTGGGGGGGAAAAATCAATTCCAACTTCGATCTTTCACGAGAAGTTGGAATTGATTGACCTCCCCCCCCCAAAAAAAAACCCTTCCTTTTTCCTTGCAAGCGACGGTGACGGATCGCAAAGGAGAAACTAAACGAGGCTGGAGTCAGGTAAGGAAAGAGGCAATTTCTGGTGGGAGCGAGGATTTTTTTCCTTACCTGCCCCACTTGTTTTGAGGCTGCTTTCTGCTCAACTGCGTTGCTCTTGCCAATGGCTCAATCGCCCACTTCAGCATCCTCCCTCCCTCTCTCCTTGAGCCTCTGAAGGATATGTGGGAATCTCTACCACCCACTTCGGCCTTCTCCCTCCCTGAGCTTCCAGAGGGTGTGGGAATCTCCACCGGTGGCCAGACCCCTTGGGCAGAGGTTGAGGGCCCCAGCGGGAGATTAAAGAACGAAGCCTCTGTCTGTTTCACCTCTGCCCTGGCTGGCCTCTGCGCGTTGGAAAATTCCTTCTCCAAAGCCTTGTGCCTCCTGCTGGCTTGTTTCTCCACCAATTTAGAAGGCTTCCTTCCAGAGATGGTCTTAGCCTTGGCCATCCCTGCCGCCTCCTGGTTGGAAGACCTGTGCCTTTTTCGGCTAGTGGATGGAGGTGAGGTGTCCTTAGACTGGGGAGCCATGGTATCCTCCATTCTGAGGAGAGTTCAGAAATGCTGAGAGGGAACTCTGGCAGTGGATCAATTGGCGGATTAGATTAGTGCAGTTGGAGCAGCGGAATGCTAAGGTTCACCCTGGTCACCTGACCGGTAATTGACCCTGGGGGTCCGATGGTGTCTACGGCCACAGCGAAATCAGGTGAGTGATGACAGCTTATGTTTAGAGAATTTTAATTCCTCTTGGTGAAAAAATAAATCAGAAGCTCTCACAGTTGACTGCATTTAGCTGATTCAAAATAACCTCTTTATATTTATATCAAAATATTTACAATACCATACATTCTTCTTTACAGCAACATAGCACAAATGAAGACTTCTTACAGAGAGATACAGAGACAAACCCTAAGACTGAAAATTCAGCTTCGAACTCAGTACCTTTTGCACAGACTCAGTAGCACTTTCTTCACATTGGCTGACTGAGTTACCACCTGACTCTTCCTGCTCATGAATATTCCAACAGCCCGCCTGCTTGTAAAGTGCGCAGTGGTGACAAGGCCAGCAAGTTGATGAGCGTCAGCACTTACGCGCGGCGGGTGGAGTCTACAGAGACGGCAAAATCACGTGCATGATGACCATTATCACATGCGCAGCCCGCCAAATGTGGCCAGAAGGGAGATGAGGCACCAGTCTGAGGCCTGTATTCGGGCCTATGTTACGCAAGCTGCCTGGCTGAGGCATGCATGTCACATGCAACTGAGAGAGGCTCCCCCTGACAGTATGGCATCCTTGTGTTCCAGGGAAAATAGCTGTTGTGATTCCGTGCCAGCCTGTGCTCTCAACAGCTGAGTCTGAGGAATCTGAGGAGGAGGTGGAGGAGGCATTTGAAGGGCCATCGGGCAGAGGGAGGCTCTGATGAATTACAGGAGTCACGGTTTGATGCAGAGCCTGGGTCCTCCAGTCGTGTTCCTGATGAAGCTCAGCTGTGTGAGGAGAATGAGTCAGACTCAGGACTCACACCTGATGGACTTGCTAATTGATGCTTGCACATGTCAATTAGTGAGAGTAAATCAGCAGCAGTCAATACGGCAACTCCAGAGTAAAAGGAGAAGGCAATGAGAGGCAACGCCTTGGGACTGCTGTATAAAAAGGAGGTGTGGGCGGTGCTGGTTGCTGAAGGCAGCCATTTGTAAAGTGCTTCTTGGAATCCTGGTCTGTTCATCTTGCTTGTGACTACTCTTCTGTTTGCATCTTGTTCCCTGTAGATTATTTCCTTTCTTTGGACTTGAGTTTTGCTGTTTCTGTTTTTGGACTATTTGACAGGTTTGTCACCCTTATTAAAAGGGGTTTGTTTTGTTTTAAAGCCTTCAACCTATTGTATCAATGGGCTTGGTCCTTGTACCTTTAAGAAGGACAGCAATAGGCTGGGATAGAACAATAGCCTCTATCCGCAATGTGTCTTGTTACCCAGGGAGAGATGGGTACTCGGGTTAACAGGCCATCCAGGATGGCGGCCATGACCCTTTCCACTCCCTTGTAGGACTGCAGGAAAAACAGGATGGATGTTAGGGCAACCCGTGCGAGGGGGAGAATCAGAAAAAGAGTAGGATTGAGACTAGAGGAAAAGAATTCCCCCCACACCCCTGTTGGTTCCCTTGGATGGCAGGGACGGCAGCCACATCCAAAATGGCGGCTGCGCCAATCGAAAAGTGTAAAGGAAGTCAGCCTGCACGAACTTCAACAGTCCTGGGAGCCACAGGGCTGAACAAATGAGCAAAGGAAGGGCCGCACGCCAGCAAAGCTGGCGGATTCAGCCGCAGCAGATCGCCATGTGGCTTCCAAAATTGCCACAATGATCCGGCCGCAAGGGAAGACATCCGGGGTCTCTGAGAGAAGTCAGAAGCTAAGGAGGTTACCCGAGACCTCTGAAAGGCCAAAAACGGGGGGGGGGATTCCTAACTGCAGTGCTGATCCTAGCGCTGCAAAATGTGAGGAAAGGAAGGCCAGAAGCCTCCGACAGTCAGGCTGGGGTAGCGCTAAACCTAGTGCTACTCAGGAGACAGGAAACTATTGAGGCTGTGGAAATAATGGAGAATTCACCAATAAAACTGATCTACCTGCCTACTCTGGGAGCCAAATTTGCCACGTCTGTCTGGGTTGAAGATCCAAGTCAAGATTGGTGTGTCCTAGTCCAGGACGGGTGTGGCAAGTTTGACTGACTTGGTCTAATGGGCAGGAAGACAGAGAAGTTCACAGCTCTGCCTACAGAGCCACCAAAGCTGTAACGGTGGTAAACCTATGGTACGCATGCCATGGGCGGCACGCAGAGCCGTCCCTGTGGGCACATGTACCATCACCCCAGAGGGAGGCGGGGCCAGGCTGCTCCCCGCCCCCTGTCCACGTGCTCCTGCACTCTTGCTATCTTTCTCTCTGCACTGAGTCAGGGAGCAGCTGCAAGAGCTGGGCAGATCCGGGCTGGATGGTGGAGGCAGCTGCAGCACCGAGTCCAGGTAAGCCTCCAGAGCAATTTCACAGGGCCCCCATGGCTGATCCAGGTGGCAGAGGCCTTTTCGAAGCCTCAAGTTCGGATCCATGGCTGTGGGGTGATTGTACGGTGTGCCAGTGGCCCTATCCAGGCTCCAGAGGCCTGCAAAACGCCTCTGCCCCACAGATCTAGGGCTGCACAGCGATATTCCGCTCTCCCCTCTGCCAGTCCAGGCCGCTGAAGTGCCGCAAAATTGCCCCACAGCCATGGATATGAGCTCCAGAGGCTTCAAAAAGGCCTCTGCTGCCTGGATTGGCCATGGGGGGGGAGGGGCGGACATGAAGTCACTGTGCAGCCCTAGATCCATGGGGTAAAGGTGTTTTCCAAGCGGTGGCAGCAGGGTGATCTATGCGGGGGTGAGGGTGGGAAACAGCAGGAGAATCCTTGCTGGGGGAAACAATCCACTTGGGGGGAAATCAGCAGCAGGGCGATCCGTGGGGGGCAGCAATTGGCAGCAGCAGGACAATCCATAGGGGGAAACAGTGGTAGTACAATCCGTACGGGGAAACGGCGGCGGCAGGATCATCTGTGGTGGCTCGGCCAGGGCTCGGGGGACTGATTGGGGCAGCAATTTTCTTTTCCCCTCCCCCCGCCACGGCAGACTGCTACTCACTGTGCTGCCTCCCAGTAGTCAAAGGGCGACTGACCATCTCGACCCTGGTCAGAAGGAGCTTGCCACCTGGGCTACACTCATTTTTTTCCAAAGTCAATTTCTTACCATTTCTGTGAGGCTGGTAGGAGCTGCAGATTATAGGCAGACAGGCTGGCTTTGGGGGCCAGCCCACCAGTGAAGGCCCTGTGGGCTCGACATTCACGAGGGGTAGGCGAGCAATCCCAGCCAAGCCAGCAAGCTCCGGATGGCGGCCACCACACAGCTGGTTGTCAGGAGCTCTGCACAAGAGACCCAGTGGTTAGCACGAGGAGGTTCCAGCAGCACACTGGCCACACTCATCCACAATGCCATGACTACCATGGCCACACCCGCTTGGCTACACCCATTTGGGGCCACACCCATTCAGTTATGCCCACTTGGCCACGCCCCTGGCACCCAGCAATACATAAGTGGGTTTCAGGTTGCAGTTTGGGCACTCGGGTCTCTAAACGGTTGGTAAGGACTGATAAAAACTCAACCCAGATAGGGAGTTTTACACAGATGACATCAAAGGTGGCTGGAACAACCAGAACTTTCTGGCATGTGTTTATTTACAGCAAACAAAGCGCTGGGAATGGTTTTCTCCCAGTGCCTTACATACAGTCATCCTCACCAGCTCCACACATCCCCGCCCACCTAACCAGCATCCAGTGGCTAGTGTTAGCAGCGAAGAACAGCGACACAGAGCTCTGGCTCTCTTCTCTGTCCAGCTGTTCAGTACGCATTTACTGAGACGTTCCTGCACCAATCAGCTGCTTGTCGGACGCGCGGCTGTTCAGCGGCTCCACATTTGGTAATAGGTCAGGTAAGACCTCTGCTGGCTTCTTCCCAGATGTTGTCCTTGCCACTGGCCTCCCTAATGCCTCCCTGCTGGCTTCCTCCCAGCAGTCGTCCTTGCCGCTGTTCAGCTCCCTAAGGCCTTCTCATGCCAAACAGCTGTCTGGTGGCCCAGCCAAGGAACCGCTCACTGGCCCCTCCCAGGTATCGTCTCCCTCACCGCTCCCATCAATCTCGAGCCTATGGGGATTGACAGGCGGCCCCCTCTACCAGAGGTCCACCTGGAAGGCAAGGAGAAACATGTGATTAATCATGCCGTGGTGGATGGTTCAGTTGACCCCCCCTCCTGGCTTACTGGGACACCGCTGGTGGAACTTCCGCAACAACCGGGAGACTTGGATGTCCGCTTCGCTCCCCCCAGGACACCTCCGTAACAGGATATCCCTTCCACTGTACCAGGTACTGCAACCGACCCCGTCGGATACGAGAGTCCAATACCTCCTGAATCTCATACTGGTCCCCTGTGACAGGGCCTGGTATCCTTTTCACGGACCTCAAGGAGGTCCCCTCCACCGGTTTCAGTAGGCTACAATGGAAAACCAGGTGTATCTTCCCCAAAAGCCAGGGTAGTTGTAGTCGCACAACTACTGGGTTAATCTGTGTAATCTGGAACAGCCCTATGAATTTTGGCCCTAGCTTTTTGCTGGGCAACCTCAGGCATAAGTACTTAGTTGACAGGTATAACATATCCCCCCCACCTGAAAGGCTTTGGGGGCTTCCTGTTTTTGTCTGCCTGCGCCTTTGAGGCTTCCTCTGCTTTTAGTAAAGCTTTTTTCACGTTCCCCCAACCCCATGTGAATTATCCAATCCTGGGGTTGATAAGGGGAGAGGCCCCCCTGAGAGCACTCGGGAATCGGGACAAAGTCTTGGCCATGTACCACCCGGAAGGGGGCGAAACCGGTGCTGCTGTGAACCGCGTTATTATATGCTACTTCGGCGAATGGTAATAGGTCAACCCAGTCCATGTTGTATTTCTAGCTTAGGCAGTCATAGGTTACTTTTTGTTCCAGTTTGGGGCATGTGTGTGGAGGGGGGGAAGGAGTCAACTTTGTGTTCACTTCCAGAATCATCATTCTATTTGTTTTTCTTTTTATTTCAGGTCCATCTTTCCATATAGGACTACTGGGTGGCTTAAAACAGCAAGAAGGAAACGTTGACAAAAATATATATATTTCGTTTTTTTTATTTAAGAAAATTTATATGACTGCCCACTCTGTGACTTTGGGCAGCTTAAAAAAAAATAAATACCCAATATACATAACAATAAAAACAATAACCCACCCACTCTCCTGGCAACAACGCTTAGATGAGTCTCTTGGGCTGCATTCCACTCTCAGTTCCCCAGGACTTTTGGTAAAACCGGTCTTGAGGGTCTTGCAGAAAACAAAAAACCGTAAATAGGAAAGCAAGGAAAACAATAAATGTACAATAATGTGAATTGAAAGATGGGCTAAACAGGAGCAGGAAGCACAGAGGGAGGGAGGTAGAGCCAGCTAATTGAGTCCCGCAGCCACCTCCAGTGATGGACTCCCCTATTGGGACTTCACGCCAACTGGCAGAGCCAGGTCTTCAAGCTACTGCAGAAGGATGGGAGGGTGGGGGCAAGTTTTACTGGGGTGGGGTGGCAGGATGCTCCACAGGGCCAGCACTGTGGTAGAGAAGGTTCTTCTGGATCCCAACATCTGGAGTTCCTGGCAGAAGTGGTGGCGAGGATGGGTTTGCGCGCTGGCCCGCCGCTTACACAGCGCAATTCCCACTGAGTCATGGACTGGTATTGGCAGACCGGGAATTGGGGCCCTTTGCCGTAATGAGGACACAGACCCTCATTATTTTTCCCAAATTTAATTTTTTAGCCTCTTGTTAACCGGGAGTCTGATAGCAGCTGTAACTTGTAGACAGGCCATCCTAGACTCATTGATTTTCTAGGGCACAGGTCGGCAACCTGTGGCTCCGGAGCCACATGCAGCTCTTTCAGCCATCTCCTTCGGCTCCCAGTCCATGTGCATTTCAAAAAAAAATGGGACTAAAAAAGCTCAATCAATTCAAACTTGTCAAGAAAAAAAAACTTGTGAAGTTTGAATTGATTGGTTGAACTTCTTTAGTTTGTGGGACTGCCCCCAAATCTCTTCTCTCTCTCTTCAAGCTGCACGGACTGTTAGAAAGGTGAGTAGGCTCTATTCTCTGGGGAATTGCAGTAGGCCAAGAGAAGGGAGTGAGTGCCCGGCCACTCCGCCGCGCAAAGATGCCCAGCCCGGGGGAGAGCACCAAGGGTGGTGATGGCACGCCTCCTCCTCCAAAGGGACACCTACTGGCTACGAGGCAACCCTCCATTTTCCCCCACACTCTTTGCAAAGTGGCCTCGGCGTCAACCTGCCGGCGCACTTGTTCGGAAGGCAACCTTGGCTCTTTTACGATTCGTGGACTTCAACGCTCAGAATTCCTGAGCCAGTGAAGTCCACTAGTCATAAAAGAGCCAAGGTTGCCTACTGGCGCAGGAATTCTGGGAGTTTAAGTTGAAACACACCTCCCCGCCATTCCGCCGTCGCAGCCAAGGGCATGGCAGCCGGGACAAGAATCCACACCTCGTGTCCCATCGCGTGCAGATATGCGGGGCACGGGCAGAGGGCGTGGCTGCCATGGCACTGCTGGACCAGTGATCTGTGGTGGGCCATGGAGGCAGTGGGTGGCCTTGCAGGCAGGGTGCCAGGGCGGTTTTGAGCACTCTTTTTTTTTTGTCCTTCCTGGTTTCCCCACCAGCCCACTCCAGTCCTGCCACAGCATCCATGATTTATTCTGCTCTGGGTTTCCCCCCCCCCCCAAAAAAAAAAGGCAAAATGGTCCCATGCCTCACATTTTGGAATGTTCAAGATCATTTCATGCTCCTCAAGCACCACTGTAGCTTGCAATTTGCTCAGAATGTCCCATTCTAATAGAGTGCCCACCCACCCCCAAAAGAGCCTGTTACGGCTGCCAAAGAGGTATACCATAAACAGCAATGCAATAAAAAGAAACAATAAAAGCACAATATGAAAGAGGGGAGTAGAGGGGAGTAGGATGCGTAGGAGGAGGTGGGGTCAATGAATTAGTCCAGCAGCCACTTCCAGTGATGGGACTCCCCCCATTGGGACCGCAGGCCAACTCTCAGAGCCAGGTCTTCAGGCTCTTGCAGAAGGATAGGACATGGGGGCAAGCCTCATCCTGGGAGTGGCAGGGTGTTCCAGAGGGATGGATATTTTGTCAGTCTGCTTCCTGTCAACTTATGTTCCAAAAGGTCCACAACTTCACCGAGGACTCAGACCCTCGTCATTTTTCCCAAAGTCAATTTTGTTAGTTCCAGTTGTCAGCAGGCTGTAGCAGCTGCATCTTGTAGGCAGGCTGGCCATCCTAGGAGAACCGTAACCCTATTTATCCCCCTAAGGTCTTGTACAAGCCTAAAGGAGCCATTGGCCCTCTCAGTGGCTAGGCTTCTTGTCCTTTGCGTTATCGCCATCATACGGCGGGGTCTGTAGTTTTGCATTTTCACCCACTGCTACATCCAGTCTGTAGCATCGGCAAGGCACATGCCAGTGGCTTGCATATTTTCATGCAGGCAGTCCATCCATCGCTTTTTCAGTTGTCCTTGGGGAGGGAGGCTGCTGGCCATCTGGGATTAAGTGCAAGTGTCCACTTCACAGTGGATTCCACATCGGCTCTTTCCGCTGGTCTGTACCACCCCATCATGGCTTCTCTCATTTTGTATGCAATTGGAGCAACTTTGAAGGCCTTCAGGATCTCTGTCATCTGATCCAGCCCTGTTGACCCTCCCCATGACCATCTGATCATTTGCATTTCCCCTATCTGCAGTGCGTGTTCGTGTCCTTTCACTGTTAGCCATCGTCTCACCCCATAGAGGAGGAACTTCCAGGTGGACCACCGGGTGGAAGATCTTCAGTTT
This sequence comes from Crotalus tigris, assembly GCF_016545835.1. Classification (NCBI taxonomy): domain Eukaryota; kingdom Metazoa; phylum Chordata; class Lepidosauria; order Squamata; family Viperidae; genus Crotalus; species Crotalus tigris. Next base: position 614,081 of record NW_024098373.1, read on the forward strand.
AAGGCCCAGCAGGATTTTCTGGTCACACAGGATGCCAGTGGCCACAGCCTGGCAGCGTTGACTTGTTCTCGGGCATTGAGAAGTGTGCCACCATCAATTAGGTGGGATCTGAGGTAACGAAATAACAAGATCAATGCAATGAAAATAAAAAATAAAATGCAATTATATGAATTAAAAACTGAATGGAGGGGAGCAGAATGCAGGTCAACTAATAAGTCCAGCAACCATCTCCAGTGTGGTCCCTGCCCTATTGGGACCTCAGGCCAACTGGCACAGCCTGGTCTTCAGGCCCTTACAGAAAGATGGGAGGGTGGGGGAAATCTCACCCATGGGGCAGGATGTTCCACAGGGCCAATGTCACAGCAGAGAAGACTCTTCCTGGATCCACCAGCTGAAGGGACTGGAGGCTAAAATATATAAAGAATTGTCTGCTAGAATTGGGCATGTCTAGTTTAATGAAGAGAAGGACCAGGGGGGACATGATAGCAGTGTTCCAATATTTGAGGGGCGGCCACAAAGAAGAGGGAGTCAAGCTATTCTCCAAAGCATCTGAAGGTAAGATAAGAAGCAACGGATGGAAATTAATCAAGGAGAGAAGCAACCTGGAAACTTCCTGTTAAAACAATTAATCAGTGGAACAACCTGCCTCCAGAAACTGAATGTTCCATTCTAATAAAGAAATTATGCACAACTGTTTTCCTTCCTATCCGGTCCCTTTTCAGGTTGACCTACCTCAGGAGTAGGCAACCTTGGCACTTTTATGACTCGTGGACTTCAACTCCCAGAATTCCTGAGCCAGCATGGCTAAGCATAGAAACCTCTCCCTTCCCCTCAGCGTGGCTGGCTCAGGAATTCTGGGAGTTGAAGTCCACGAGTCATAAAAAAGCCAAGGTTGCCTACCCCTGTCCTAAGTCCTCCTGTTCTAAGCGGTGAGCCTCCTAGACCAGGGGTGGGCAACCTTGGCTCTTTTATGACTCGTGGACTTCAACTCCCAGAATCCCTGAGCCAGCCATGCTGAGGGGAAAGGGAGAGGTTTCTATGCTTAGCCATGCTGGCTGAGGAATTCTGGGAGTTGAAATCCACGAGTCATAAAAGAGCCAAGGTTGCCTACACCTGACCTACCTCCTCTTTGGATGAGCACCTGATTTCTACCAAGGTAAGAACTTCTTTAACTAGAGAAACTACTCTACCCTATTTCCAGTGTAACTTTATAATACAAAATAAAATAAAATAAAACCCAGGAAAAATAGGGGAGAGAAAAGTGTAGGAAAAGGCATTGAATTCTGACTCCCTTTGGTGCAGTGGAATAAGACAATAACAAACCAACTTTTTACTTTTACATAATTGTATAAACTATTCATTTCTATCATAAACTCAAAACCAGAGTTTCATTTTTTTCCAGCTCAAGCACAAAGTCCAGAAGCAGTTTCCCAAGTAGAAACAAAAGGAATTGAGTTTTTTTCTCTTTTTTTGCAGCCATTTATCCATTGCGAGAATCAAAGCGTCCTTCCATTTTTGTGCATAAAAGTAATATTGCTGCTGTCAACATACATAACAGAAACTGCCTTTTCTATTTGATGCATATTGGTGTTTTTGGTAAATGCCCTAGTAGAATGTCTGGTTTCCTCAGCCAGAATAGTAAGCCAATTTCTGCCAAGTCTGGCCTCAGCAAGGTCCAAACTCCCTCCCTTTCACAGACCCCTTTTTAACCAGAGTTTGTTTTTTTCATGTGGGGTGTACTGAACCCACTTGAGTTTCAGCCATTCCCACTTATTTTGGATCTTCTATCTTGCTGGTTATTCCACTCTGCTTTAGGTTATCCCACTTCTGCCACCAATTGTGTGACGGGCTCCTTTTTTTCTATACCCAATTCGGTGGGCCCCCACATCCTACAGGGCCCAACCCAAACAACAGCAAAGGAGGGTGGTGATCCCAGTTTGTTTCTACACTCTTCCCCAGGTCTGCTTAGGATGCTACTTACTATTAGGAGTAAACTATAGTTCTCCTTACCATCCGGTTACTTCTAGTTTCCAATACATAGTAGCAAAACCTACAAACCTCACTGCTGGACTGCTTCAAGGCCAACTGCTCCACCGTAATCACACCACACCCAGCTGCTTTGCTGCAAACCTTTTATAGCTGCATTTGCAAAGCAGCTCGATTGGCTGGGGAGTGGTCTTAAAGGCGCAGAACACCACCAGCCCAGATGCTAGCTAGCTGATCTCAGGCAGCCTGTCCACTTTTTTCAATCTTTTTGCAAACAGGACACTGATATTTGCACAATACGAACTTCTGTTCTCTGTCGTCTCATATCTGTTCTCTGTCCTTCCTCCCTCCCTCTCCCTATCTATCTATCTATCTATCTATCTATCTATCTATCTATCTATCTCTATATATCTATATCTCTTCTTTCTCTTTTGCTTCTCACTGTTGGTGCCAGAAATGACCACGTCTGTGCTTTTCTACAGGGAAAGAACTTTTTGGCAGAAGGAAAAAAATGCCCGGCCTAACACTGAAGATACTTTAAATCTTTCTGAACCTATATTTATCTATCTATGTCTATGTATCTTTCTACTCTTTTATCTATCCATCCATCCACCTACTCCCATCTAGGTCTACCTACTTTCTCTTTCATCTGTATCAGTGGCCTTCAAACTTGGCCCTTTTATGACTTGTGGACTTCAACTCCCAGAATTCCTCAGCCAGGCATGCTGAGAGGAGGAAAGGGGAGGGGGAGGAGAGGAGAAAAAAAAGGAAAGAAAAAGGGGAGAGGAGAGAAAGAATGGGAGACGGGGAGAAAGGGGTAGAAGAAAGAAAAAACTGCTTCTTGCGCGGAGCCAGAAATTGCGGAGCAAGATGCCCGTTCGATGCGGCGACAAGCAGGCCCAGGCGCTCCTGGGCGGCCATGGCAAGCGACGGCACAGGCCGACCACCAGCTGGCCCAGCCCAAGGGAGGTAAGCCACCACCGGGCCCCATGCATGCCAGCTACCCTCCCAGCGCCCGCCGCTGCCCCGCTAGCCTCACCATGGCCATCGCCCGTTCGGTGTGGCAGCAGGCAGGCCCAGGCGCTCCTGGGTGGTCCTCCCACCCCTGGCCCTCTTACTTACATTTAGTAGTTGCTCAACAGGGAGGGGTGGAAACTTCCAGAAAGCTCGCCTTAGCTGCAGACAACTTGCAGCAACGTTTGCCAACTGGGACTTTTGGTGGGCTCAGCAGGGCAGAGACAGCCTGGACGAACGCCAACAGAATAGACTCTCTTGAATAGAGTCTATTCTATTGGCTTTCAAATGCCAATAGAAGCACAGCTCATGAAAAAGGGGAAACAAACAAAAATGCCGGACTGCGTTTCATAAGGATTCTATGAGGAAAAACTCCAGGACTTTGACCCCTGTGAAATGGTTGTTTGACCCCAAAAGGGATCGTGACCCATAGGTTGAGAACCGCTGCTCTAGACCTTTTAGTTTTTCTTAGTAAATTCAAGTGTACATTTAATACATGCATCGTTTGGGTCTTCTGTGGGCATCTTAAACTTTGCAAGTTAGTGTAGTATCAGTCTCTATTTCGATGACCATTTAATACATGCATCGTTTGGGTCTTCTGTGGGCATCTTAAACTTTGCAAGTTAGTGTAGTATCAGTCTCTATTTTGATGACCATTTAATACATGCATCGTTTGGGTCTTCTGTGGGCATCTTAAACTTTGCAAGTTAGTGTAGTATCAGTCTCTATTTCGATGACCATTTAATACATGCATCGTTTGGGTCTTCTGTGGGCATCTTAAACTTTGCAAGTTAGTGTAGTATCAGTCTCTATTTCGATGACCATTTAATACATGCATCGTTTGGGTCTTCTGTGGGCATCTTAAACTTTGCAAGTTAGTGTAGTATCAGTCTCTATTTCGATGACCATTTAATACATGCATCGTTTGGGTCTTCTGTGGGCATCTTAAACTTTGCAAGTTAGTGTAGTATCAGTCTCTATTTCGATGACCTTTTCTGTTAAATTAAAATTTTGTAAAAATTAAATATTTTTCCTATTGCGAAGTATCAGTTTACAATAGTTTACAAGAGTTCTTGGCCTCTTGTTCTCTGTCTTGAAAAATTCATCGCTGTTCTTCCCTGTTTTGAAGTGTCTGTCTCTTGTTCTGTGGTTTATTTTTTTTGTTAATGTTAATTTAAAATTTTCTAAAGAATTAAAATAAGTACACTTTTTCAATTTTTAATTGAAAAAAAATAAAATTAAAAATCATAATTTAAGAGTTGAAAAAGATTAAAATTTGAAAAAAGAATTGAAAAATTGAAGAAATTGCCTTTCTTCATTGTTGCCTTTATTCATTGCTGCCTTTCTTCATTCCTTGTGGACGGTGACCCTTCCCCCGCTGCATTTCTTGCCTGTTTGCTGCTGCCAGCACAGGTGCTGCCATAGCAGTTGTAGATCTGCTCATAGCTGGCCTCCTTGGTCTCCTCTCCCCCATCCTCCTTTCTCTTCAGTGCAGCTAGGACTGACTCTGCCTCTCCCAAGGCTGCTGCTTTTTTTCTCTCCCTCTCCCGCCCAAACGGCCTCCTTTTATAGCCCCTCCTATCTCTACCCCCCTCCTCCTTTCTCTTCCTGGTGATCCAGAAGTGAGCCTGGGCCCTTTGCCTCGCCCCAGCCACCCTGCTGCTCCAGAGGACTCTCTCACAGTAAGTCCTTGCCTGTGCTGGCTCGTTCTCTCCCCCACTACACTTGGCTGGGCAGGGCTGTGTACCACCTGCCGTGTGCTAGTGTGTACCACAGGTGGTACGTGTACCACCGGTTGAAAAGCCCTGCTCTAATCCAGGGGTCCCCAAAATATGGTCCACGGCCCGATACCGAGGCCTGTTGGCCACCAGGCCCTGGGAATAGCTGGTGAGCCCCACCCCACTTGCAATAGCACTGCTACAGGGGCGCTAGCCGCCCCATTTGTGCATGCGCAGGGACTAGAACTGCCGCCGTCACACAGGTGCCAGCAGCCCATGTGTGCACATGCTAGCGTCGCCATTGTGCACATGCCCATTTGCGCATGTGTGCGCAGAGCCACCTGTGCGACATTTTCCTGCTGTTCCCTTCTGAGCCACCAAGCTGGAAAGGTTGGGAGAACTTTATTCAAGTCCAAGGATAGGCAACCTTGGCTGTTTTATGACTCGTGGACTTCAACTCCCAGAATTCCTGAGCCAGCCAGGCTGAGGGGAAAGGGAGAGGTTTCCATGCTGGTTCAGGAATTCTAGGAGTTGAAGTCCACGAGTCATAAAAGAGCCAAGGTTGCCTAGCCCAGGACTAGTCCCTTGCCTTCAAAGTTTATCTGTTACGACGTCCTGGGCTGGGATTTGGTTGCAGCAATAAACGACCAGCAGGCACGAAGAACAATGCTTTAATGATATTAGGATGCATGAATAAAGTTGGCACTGAGAACTCTCCGCTCTCAGTGCCTTTATATACTGTTTGAAACAACCACACCCAAGCCCCACACCTGAATCTCCCACACCCAATACCAATCAGTTTCGCCTAATACCACCCCAAGAAACCACCATCCTGCTCTGTACAATCTTCCCAGGTGCTGACAATCCATCCCGAATAGTGTCCTCCTCTGCGCATGATTGCCGGTTGACCTATCAGTTACTGCGCATGTTCGAAAGTACTTAGAAGTCCCTGCGCATGTACAGAAGTGTCCAGTAGCCTCTGCACATGTGCGGCGATGTTCAGAAGGTTCTGCGCATGTCCGGAAGCGCCGAATAGCAACTGCACATGCACAGAATGTCGTCGCATGCCGTTTTGCCTGTGCGCATGTGCAGAACAGCCAAACAGGTGCAGTATTAGATGTCAGGCTCACTCTGGATTTCGGACAGCGTCTATCGCAGTTATGGACCATTGCCAGAAGCACCGAGAACTTCGGGACTCGCTGGAACAGCTGGTGGTACCTTGTTTACTCAACCATGCCTTAAAGGCCCGACGTTATCCCATTCCATTCAGAAGTGTTTTGTACTTAATCCTTTGCCTCCCTGCTTTCTTGCCCTTCAGTTGCCTGGCCACTGCCAGGGTTTTCAGGGATGAAGTGTTTCATGTGGAATCAGTAAATACAATAACAAGGCCTCGCTGTGCAACAGCCATTTTCCAGCGACCTGCTTGATCTCCAGGCAACGGTTTCATACGGACTCAATATTCAATTCTGGGAAATCTGTGGCTGATTTGTCATATCTTGCCTTTGAATACTAGTCTCTTAAGCCGTGACTTTTCTGGGACAGCTTGTACCACAGAGGGCTCAAGCAACTTACTTGCCACTGGTAAGGAGGTCTTTAGTCTCCTTGACATCAGTGTCTGTGCTGGACTATTGTCTATGCTACGGGTCAGCAACCCGTGGCTCCAGAGCCACATGCTCTTTCAGCCATCTCCTGCGGCTCCATCCTCCACCATGTGCAGTCCCCCCCCCAGAAAAAAAGTGGGAGTAAAAAAGTTTAACCAATCAATTCAAACTTCTCGCAAAAAAAAACCTCATGAAGTTTGAATTGATTGGTTGAACTTCTTTGGTTTGTGGGACTGCCCACAAACCTCTTCTTCAGGACTGCACATGGCGGCAGAGAAGGAAGAACCATGGTATTGAGCCACGGGTGGGGGTGGCCAGTCTATCTGCCCGCCCATCTGTCTGTACTTGGAGCGTACAGTCAGCTGACAATGAATAAAAAAAGGACTTTCACTGAACGTCAAATATATATTTGCAAAATAATAGCCAATTAAAATATTTATTTTACCTGGTTAATGTGATTTTTTGCTTCTCAACATCAGCACACAGCATCTGCACATCAGGGCTGGAAGACGTCACCGTCACCTTTAAACAAGATTGCAGGCTGTTGTCTACGAGGCGTGAGAGATACTTGTTTTTAATATAGTACATGTTGAAGAAGACCTGTTCACATACATAAGTGATTCCGAAGATCAACAGGACATATTTTTTCATATTTGTGTAAGTGCTGGGGATGGCATGCCATGTGTCAAACATAAGCTTTTCCTGTTTGGGAAGGTTTTCAGTATCACTCCATTTGTGATTCAGCATGAGATTGGCCTTCTGACGGGTAGCATCTTCAAGATTATCTGTCAAGTGTTGGAACTTGGACACCCATGTATCTTTGTCGGCTATGTCTGCAAGTTCCATCTCCAGATCGGGTTGACTGTATACCTGCAAATGCAGTCATATTCAATGCAGATGGATGGATGGTCAGGGGAGTGACAGGGAAAGATAATGTGTTTTTTTTCCTCTCTGAACTCAGAATCACTTCCCAAATGTTGTTTGCATTGCAATAATTGCAGACTGCAAATACTATGAATTTATCATATTGTGACCTTGTTTGAACTCTCGCAAAGAGGAGAAGTGAGACTGTACCTGTTGAGTCCTCGACTTAATGGCGAATGAATACAGCACATTCTGTAGTTCCAACAGCTCTTTATTGAAGTCTTTTCCACTCCATCACAGCTCTGAGGCTCGCAGGCCTCTCAGATTCCTTTTTAACAACGTCCCCAGGCAGAATGGTAACAATTAGGTGCGCTCCGTGCCTCGCACATGCGCACGAAACTGGCACCAGCCAGTCTGGTCCCGGGCAGCTTGCAACTGCCCGGGACCATTGCAACATCCCGAGCCTGCCTTTGCAGGCTCAGGACACAACAGTACCTCTTCTGTAAATCTCTGCCAAACACTGTCAACTTGTGCTCAAATGCCAAAACTGGTGGGAAGGGGGCCGGACGGCCCTGGTGTGAAACGGGGGGAGTGAGTCGGGCAAGGCAACGTCGTGGTCAGAGGAGGGGAGGCCAAAGAAGGCGCAGCAGGTGGAAAAAGGGCCCACTCACCTTTCTAGCAGTCCTGTCTCTTCCTCTGATGCCGCCACGTGCTTGTGGGCAGTTTCACATACCAAAGAAGTTCAACCAATCAATTCGAACTTCACAAGTTGTTTTTTTTTTTTTTTTGGTGAGAAGTTTGAATTGATTGGTTGAACTTTTTTCGTCCCGCTTTTTTGGGGGGTGGACTGCACATGGCAGAAGAGGACTGGGAGCCACAGGAGATGGCTAAAAAAGCTGCAGGTTGCCGACCCGTGGTCTTGGGCAATAGTCTCCACTCCTGCAAAGTCAAATGAAGTTGTCAGCCATGTGCATCCACACCTGTGAGTGCTGGTCATGTCTGGCCGCCAACTTGTGCTCATGGACCTTGGTCTTGCTTGGTGGTTTCACCGATGTAATTGCAACAGCAATTGTTGCATTTGACTTTATATACCATTGATGATCTTTCATCTTCTGGCAATGGTTCCTTTGGGCACATTATTTTAGCGAGCAGAATTTGGCTCAGTTGATGCGCCACATTGACATAAGGTGCCAATATCCGTGCTGTTGCTTAGGACACTCCGTTGACACTCCCTCCCATTGTCTCTTCCCTCCCTCATTGTCCTTTCCTTCCCTCCTTCCCATTGTCCCTTTCTTCCTTCCTCCCTCCCTCTGTGCCCAGGAAGGGACAAGGGGAGGGACTGCTGGTGGCTGTGTTGCTGAAAGACCACTGTAAATTGCTGGACAAGAGCCTGGCGTCCTGGTGAAAGGGAAGCATTCAATGCACCAGTTCGCCTGGCCCGGCCCAGCCACTCCGTGCAGTGAGGAGAACGCACCGCTGCCTGCTGAAACCAGGCTGGGGTCTGGGCGGCATAGTGCAGGTAACGTGGACTCTCGTGCTGCTCGTGGTGTTCCCTCCCCCAGAGTCCACAGGTTTGTGAAGGGCCATTTGCATATCTCCTTTTTCCAAGCTCTTTCTGCTCCGCTCATTCACACTTCTCCCCCGTTTCCTCCACGCTCTTTGTGCTCCGCTCATTCACACTTCTCCCCCGTTTCCTCCACGCTCTTTGTGTTCCGCTCATTCACACTTCTCCCTTTCCTCCAACTCTTTCAGCTCCGCTCAATCACACTTCTCTCGCCATTTCTCTAAAGTGCAAACTCATGTTGCTTCGCTAGCTCGCTCGCTCATTGCACCACGTGCTCGCACTCTCTCCCCGCCCCTGCCAAAACCTCCTTTTATAGGTTCCACTCTCCCCGCCCAGCTCTCACAGCTGTTCCCAAACTCCCTGTGCAGAGAGCTGCTGGATTTGGTTTCCTTGCCCTCTCCAGCTCCCACTAGTCAGGCATGCATGTAGAGGAGGAGGGGACAGCCCCGCCCCGCATCCCTCTGGAGCGATAACACACGTGCCTACAGAAAGGGCTCTGCATGCCGCCGGTTTGCCACCACGGCCATAGATGCTCCACTGATGTGATAAGCTGGGTGTGAAGCAGGAGGAGGAAGAGCCACTGGACCTCAATTCCTCTCCTATGACACAGCAAGCCCTCCTACCCCTCTGATGCAATACCTGCCTGTTGTTTTCCTGACAAGAAAAACACTTCCGAAACGGTGCGACTTCCCTCCTGTTGCTTAGCTTCTGTTTGGGGACCCAATCCTCCTCCGGCCCTTCCTGAGCCTGTTCAAATCTTTCTAAGTTAGAAAGTCTGATGTAACTTTTTTTTTTACCGATAGTCCCACAAACACGCAGTGAAGGCTGAGAAGCAAATGGAGAAACGGAATGCAGCTGAAAGGCAGGTTAGTAAAAAAATATTTGGGGGAGGCGAGGGCATCTGGGCGGGGGTGGGCCCGGCAACCTTACCCTGGATGGTGGTGGGAGGGTGGGGCGTGTGCCCTTCCCATGCCAGGCCAGCCCCTCGGCCCCAGGGTGCCTGTGCTAGGCGGTAGGCAGGGCGTTGAGGTGGTTGGCAGGCCAACCAAGCAGCAAGTGGAGCGCCGGAGCCTCAGGGAGGAGGGAGGCTACTGAAACGTGCAAGGAAACAGGAAGGTTTTTTGGGGGGGAAAAATCAATTCCAACTTCGATCTTTCACGAGAAGTTGGAATTGATTGACCTCCCCCCCCCAAAAAAAAACCCTTCCTTTTTCCTTGCAAGCGACGGTGACGGATCGCAAAGGAGAAACTAAACGAGGCTGGAGTCAGGTAAGGAAAGAGGCAATTTCTGGTGGGAGCGAGGATTTTTTTCCTTACCTGCCCCACTTGTTTTGAGGCTGCTTTCTGCTCAACTGCGTTGCTCTTGCCAATGGCTCAATCGCCCACTTCAGCATCCTCCCTCCCTCTCTCCTTGAGCCTCTGAAGGATATGTGGGAATCTCTACCACCCACTTCGGCCTTCTCCCTCCCTGAGCTTCCAGAGGGTGTGGGAATCTCCACCGGTGGCCAGACCCCTTGGGCAGAGGTTGAGGGCCCCAGCGGGAGATTAAAGAACGAAGCCTCTGTCTGTTTCACCTCTGCCCTGGCTGGCCTCTGCGCGTTGGAAAATTCCTTCTCCAAAGCCTTGTGCCTCCTGCTGGCTTGTTTCTCCACCAATTTAGAAGGCTTCCTTCCAGAGATGGTCTTAGCCTTGGCCATCCCTGCCGCCTCCTGGTTGGAAGACCTGTGCCTTTTTCGGCTAGTGGATGGAGGTGAGGTGTCCTTAGACTGGGGAGCCATGGTATCCTCCATTCTGAGGAGAGTTCAGAAATGCTGAGAGGGAACTCTGGCAGTGGATCAATTGGCGGATTAGATTAGTGCAGTTGGAGCAGCGGAATGCTAAGGTTCACCCTGGTCACCTGACCGGTAATTGACCCTGGGGGTCCGATGGTGTCTACGGCCACAGCGAAATCAGGTGAGTGATGACAGCTTATGTTTAGAGAATTTTAATTCCTCTTGGTGAAAAAATAAATCAGAAGCTCTCACAGTTGACTGCATTTAGCTGATTCAAAATAACCTCTTTATATTTATATCAAAATATTTACAATACCATACATTCTTCTTTACAGCAACATAGCACAAATGAAGACTTCTTACAGAGAGATACAGAGACAAACCCTAAGACTGAAAATTCAGCTTCGAACTCAGTACCTTTTGCACAGACTCAGTAGCACTTTCTTCACATTGGCTGACTGAGTTACCACCTGACTCTTCCTGCTCATGAATATTCCAACAGCCCGCCTGCTTGTAAAGTGCGCAGTGGTGACAAGGCCAGCAAGTTGATGAGCGTCAGCACTTACGCGCGGCGGGTGGAGTCTACAGAGACGGCAAAATCACGTGCATGATGACCATTATCACATGCGCAGCCCGCCAAATGTGGCCAGAAGGGAGATGAGGCACCAGTCTGAGGCCTGTATTCGGGCCTATGTTACGCAAGCTGCCTGGCTGAGGCATGCATGTCACATGCAACTGAGAGAGGCTCCCCCTGACAGTATGGCATCCTTGTGTTCCAGGGAAAATAGCTGTTGTGATTCCGTGCCAGCCTGTGCTCTCAACAGCTGAGTCTGAGGAATCTGAGGAGGAGGTGGAGGAGGCATTTGAAGGGCCATCGGGCAGAGGGAGGCTCTGATGAATTACAGGAGTCACGGTTTGATGCAGAGCCTGGGTCCTCCAGTCGTGTTCCTGATGAAGCTCAGCTGTGTGAGGAGAATGAGTCAGACTCAGGACTCACACCTGATGGACTTGCTAATTGATGCTTGCACATGTCAATTAGTGAGAGTAAATCAGCAGCAGTCAATACGGCAACTCCAGAGTAAAAGGAGAAGGCAATGAGAGGCAACGCCTTGGGACTGCTGTATAAAAAGGAGGTGTGGGCGGTGCTGGTTGCTGAAGGCAGCCATTTGTAAAGTGCTTCTTGGAATCCTGGTCTGTTCATCTTGCTTGTGACTACTCTTCTGTTTGCATCTTGTTCCCTGTAGATTATTTCCTTTCTTTGGACTTGAGTTTTGCTGTTTCTGTTTTTGGACTATTTGACAGGTTTGTCACCCTTATTAAAAGGGGTTTGTTTTGTTTTAAAGCCTTCAACCTATTGTATCAATGGGCTTGGTCCTTGTACCTTTAAGAAGGACAGCAATAGGCTGGGATAGAACAATAGCCTCTATCCGCAATGTGTCTTGTTACCCAGGGAGAGATGGGTACTCGGGTTAACAGGCCATCCAGGATGGCGGCCATGACCCTTTCCACTCCCTTGTAGGACTGCAGGAAAAACAGGATGGATGTTAGGGCAACCCGTGCGAGGGGGAGAATCAGAAAAAGAGTAGGATTGAGACTAGAGGAAAAGAATTCCCCCCACACCCCTGTTGGTTCCCTTGGATGGCAGGGACGGCAGCCACATCCAAAATGGCGGCTGCGCAATCGAAAAGTGTAAAGGAAGTCAGCCTGCACGAACTTCAACAGTCCTGGGAGCCACAGGGCTGAACAAATGAGCAAAGGAAGGGCCGCACGCCAGCAAAGCTGGCGGATTCAGCCGCAGCAGATCGCCATGTGGCTTCCAAAATTGCCACAATGATCCGGCCGCAAGGGAAGACATCCGGGGTCTCTGAGAGAAGTCAGAAGCTAAGGAGGTTACCCGAGACCTCTGAAAGGCCAAAAACGGGGGGGGGGATTCCTAACTGCAGTGCTGATCCTAGCGCTGCAAAATGTGAGGAAAGGAAGGCCAGAAGCCTCCGACAGTCAGGCTGGGGTAGCGCTAAACCTAGTGCTACTCAGGAGACAGGAAACTATTGAGGCTGTGGAAATAATGGAGAATTCACCAATAAAACTGATCTACCTGCCTACTCTGGGAGCCAAATTTGCCACGTCTGTCTGGGTTGAAGATCCAAGTCAAGATTGGTGTGTCCTAGTCCAGGACGGGTGTGGCAAGTTTGACTGACTTGGTCTAATGGGCAGGAAGACAGAGAAGTTCACAGCTCTGCCTACAGAGCCACCAAAGCTGTAACGGTGGTAAACCTATGGTACGCATGCCATGGGCGGCACGCAGAGCCGTCCCTGTGGGCACATGTACCATCACCCCAGAGGGAGGCGGGGCCAGGCTGCTCCCCGCCCCCTGTCCACGTGCTCCTGCACTCTTGCTATCTTTCTCTCTGCACTGAGTCAGGGAGCAGCTGCAAGAGCTGGGCAGATCCGGGCTGGATGGTGGAGGCAGCTGCAGCACCGAGTCCAGGTAAGCCTCCAGAGCAATTTCACAGGGCCCCCATGGCTGATCCAGGTGGCAGAGGCCTTTTCGAAGCCTCAAGTTCGGATCCATGGCTGTGGGGTGATTGTACGGTGTGCCAGTGGCCCTATCCAGGCTCCAGAGGCCTGCAAAACGCCTCTGCCCCACAGATCTAGGGCTGCACAGCGATATTCCGCTCTCCCCTCTGCCAGTCCAGGCCGCTGAAGTGCCGCAAAATTGCCCCACAGCCATGGATATGAGCTCCAGAGGCTTCAAAAAGGCCTCTGCTGCCTGGATTGGCCATGGGGGGGGAGGGGCGGACATGAAGTCACTGTGCAGCCCTAGATCCATGGGGTAAAGGTGTTTTCCAAGCGGTGGCAGCAGGGTGATCTATGCGGGGGTGAGGGTGGGAAACAGCAGGAGAATCCTTGCTGGGGGAAACAATCCACTTGGGGGGAAATCAGCAGCAGGGCGATCCGTGGGGGGCAGCAATTGGCAGCAGCAGGACAATCCATAGGGGGAAACAGTGGTAGTACAATCCGTACGGGGAAACGGCGGCGGCAGGATCATCTGTGGTGGCTCGGCCAGGGCTCGGGGGACTGATTGGGGCAGCAATTTTCTTTTCCCCTCCCCCCGCCACGGCAGACTGCTACTCACTGTGCTGCCTCCCAGTAGTCAAAGGGCGACTGACCATCTCGACCCTGGTCAGAAGGAGCTTGCCACCTGGGCTACACTCATTTTTTTCCAAAGTCAATTTCTTACCATTTCTGTGAGGCTGGTAGGAGCTGCAGATTATAGGCAGACAGGCTGGCTTTGGGGGCCAGCCCACCAGTGAAGGCCCTGTGGGCTCGACATTCACGAGGGGTAGGCGAGCAATCCCAGCCAAGCCAGCAAGCTCCGGATGGCGGCCACCACACAGCTGGTTGTCAGGAGCTCTGCACAAGAGACCCAGTGGTTAGCACGAGGAGGTTCCAGCAGCACACTGGCCACACTCATCCACAATGCCATGACTACCATGGCCACACCCGCTTGGCTACACCCATTTGGGGCCACACCCATTCAGTTATGCCCACTTGGCCACGCCCCTGGCACCCAGCAATACATAAGTGGGTTTCAGGTTGCAGTTTGGGCACTCGGGTCTCTAAACGGTTGGTAAGGACTGATAAAAACTCAACCCAGATAGGGAGTTTTACACAGATGACATCAAAGGTGGCTGGAACAACCAGAACTTTCTGGCATGTGTTTATTTACAGCAAACAAAGCGCTGGGAATGGTTTTCTCCCAGTGCCTTACATACAGTCATCCTCACCAGCTCCACACATCCCCGCCCACCTAACCAGCATCCAGTGGCTAGTGTTAGCAGCGAAGAACAGCGACACAGAGCTCTGGCTCTCTTCTCTGTCCAGCTGTTCAGTACGCATTTACTGAGACGTTCCTGCACCAATCAGCTGCTTGTCGGACGCGCGGCTGTTCAGCGGCTCCACATTTGGTAATAGGTCAGGTAAGACCTCTGCTGGCTTCTTCCCAGATGTTGTCCTTGCCACTGGCCTCCCTAATGCCTCCCTGCTGGCTTCCTCCCAGCAGTCGTCCTTGCCGCTGTTCAGCTCCCTAAGGCCTTCTCATGCCAAACAGCTGTCTGGTGGCCCAGCCAAGGAACCGCTCACTGGCCCCTCCCAGGTATCGTCTCCCTCACCGCTCCCATCAATCTCGAGCCTATGGGGATTGACAGGCGGCCCCCTCTACCAGAGGTCCACCTGGAAGGCAAGGAGAAACATGTGATTAATCATGCCGTGGTGGATGGTTCAGTTGACCCCCCCTCCTGGCTTACTGGGACACCGCTGGTGGAACTTCCGCAACAACCGGGAGACTTGGATGTCCGCTTCGCTCCCCCCAGGACACCTCCGTAACAGGATATCCCTTCCACTGTACCAGGTACTGCAACCGACCCCGTCGGATACGAGAGTCCAATACCTCCTGAATCTCATACTGGTCCCCTGTGACAGGGCCTGGTATCCTTTTCACGGACCTCAAGGAGGTCCCCTCCACCGGTTTCAGTAGGCTACAATGGAAAACCAGGTGTATCTTCCCCAAAAGCCAGGGTAGTTGTAGTCGCACAACTACTGGGTTAATCTGTGTAATCTGGAACAGCCCTATGAATTTTGGCCCTAGCTTTTTGCTGGGCAACCTCAGGCATAAGTACTTAGTTGACAGGTATAACATATCCCCCCCACCTGAAAGGCTTTGGGGGCTTCCTGTTTTTGTCTGCCTGCGCCTTTGAGGCTTCCTCTGCTTTTAGTAAAGCTTTTTTCACGTTCCCCCAACCCCATGTGAATTATCCAATCCTGGGGTTGATAAGGGGAGAGGCCCCCCTGAGAGCACTCGGGAATCGGGACAAAGTCTTGGCCATGTACCACCCGGAAGGGGGCGAAACCGGTGCTGCTGTGAACCGCGTTATTATATGCTACTTCGGCGAATGGTAATAGGTCAACCCAGTCCATGTTGTATTTCTAGCTTAGGCAGTCATAGGTTACTTTTTGTTCCAGTTTGGGGCATGTGTGTGGAGGGGGGGAAGGAGTCAACTTTGTGTTCACTTCCAGAATCATCATTCTATTTGTTTTTCTTTTTATTTCAGGTCCATCTTTCCATATAGGACTACTGGGTGGCTTAAAACAGCAAGAAGGAAACGTTGACAAAAATATATATATTTCGTTTTTTTTATTTAAGAAAATTTATATGACTGCCCACTCTGTGACTTTGGGCAGCTTAAAAAAAAATAAATACCCAATATACATAACAATAAAAACAATAACCCACCCACTCTCCTGGCAACAACGCTTAGATGAGTCTCTTGGGCTGCATTCCACTCTCAGTTCCCCAGGACTTTTGGTAAAACCGGTCTTGAGGGTCTTGCAGAAAACAAAAAACCGTAAATAGGAAAGCAAGGAAAACAATAAATGTACAATAATGTGAATTGAAAGATGGGCTAAACAGGAGCAGGAAGCACAGAGGGAGGGAGGTAGAGCCAGCTAATTGAGTCCCGCAGCCACCTCCAGTGATGGACTCCCCTATTGGGACTTCACGCCAACTGGCAGAGCCAGGTCTTCAAGCTACTGCAGAAGGATGGGAGGGTGGGGGCAAGTTTTACTGGGGTGGGGTGGCAGGATGCTCCACAGGGCCAGCACTGTGGTAGAGAAGGTTCTTCTGGATCCCAACATCTGGAGTTCCTGGCAGAAGTGGTGGCGAGGATGGGTTTGCGCGCTGGCCCGCCGCTTACACAGCGCAATTCCCACTGAGTCATGGACTGGTATTGGCAGACCGGGAATTGGGGCCCTTTGCCGTAATGAGGACACAGACCCTCATTATTTTTCCCAAATTTAATTTTTTAGCCTCTTGTTAACCGGGAGTCTGATAGCAGCTGTAACTTGTAGACAGGCCATCCTAGACTCATTGATTTTCTAGGGCACAGGTCGGCAACCTGTGGCTCCGGAGCCACATGCAGCTCTTTCAGCCATCTCCTTCGGCTCCCAGTCCATGTGCATTTCAAAAAAAAATGGGACTAAAAAAGCTCAATCAATTCAAACTTGTCAAGAAAAAAAAACTTGTGAAGTTTGAATTGATTGGTTGAACTTCTTTAGTTTGTGGGACTGCCCCCAAATCTCTTCTCTCTCTCTTCAAGCTGCACGGACTGTTAGAAAGGTGAGTAGGCTCTATTCTCTGGGGAATTGCAGTAGGCCAAGAGAAGGGAGTGAGTGCCCGGCCACTCCGCCGCGCAAAGATGCCCAGCCCGGGGGAGAGCACCAAGGGTGGTGATGGCACGCCTCCTCCTCCAAAGGGACACCTACTGGCTACGAGGCAACCCTCCATTTTCCCCCACACTCTTTGCAAAGTGGCCTCGGCGTCAACCTGCCGGCGCACTTGTTCGGAAGGCAACCTTGGCTCTTTTACGATTCGTGGACTTCAACGCTCAGAATTCCTGAGCCAGTGAAGTCCACTAGTCATAAAAGAGCCAAGGTTGCCTACTGGCGCAGGAATTCTGGGAGTTTAAGTTGAAACACACCTCCCCGCCATTCCGCCGTCGCAGCCAAGGGCATGGCAGCCGGGACAAGAATCCACACCTCGTGTCCCATCGCGTGCAGATATGCGGGGCACGGGCAGAGGGCGTGGCTGCCATGGCACTGCTGGACCAGTGATCTGTGGTGGGCCATGGAGGCAGTGGGTGGCCTTGCAGGCAGGGTGCCAGGGCGGTTTTGAGCACTCTTTTTTTTTTGTCCTTCCTGGTTTCCCCACCAGCCCACTCCAGTCCTGCCACAGCATCCATGATTTATTCTGCTCTGGGTTTCCCCCCCCCCCCAAAAAAAAAAGGCAAAATGGTCCCATGCCTCACATTTTGGAATGTTCAAGATCATTTCATGCTCCTCAAGCACCACTGTAGCTTGCAATTTGCTCAGAATGTCCCATTCTAATAGAGTGCCCACCCACCCCCAAAAGAGCCTGTTACGGCTGCCAAAGAGGTATACCATAAACAGCAATGCAATAAAAAGAAACAATAAAAGCACAATATGAAAGAGGGGAGTAGAGGGGAGTAGGATGCGTAGGAGGAGGTGGGGTCAATGAATTAGTCCAGCAGCCACTTCCAGTGATGGGACTCCCCCCATTGGGACCGCAGGCCAACTCTCAGAGCCAGGTCTTCAGGCTCTTGCAGAAGGATAGGACATGGGGGCAAGCCTCATCCTGGGAGTGGCAGGGTGTTCCAGAGGGATGGATATTTTGTCAGTCTGCTTCCTGTCAACTTATGTTCCAAAAGGTCCACAACTTCACCGAGGACTCAGACCCTCGTCATTTTTCCCAAAGTCAATTTTGTTAGTTCCAGTTGTCAGCAGGCTGTAGCAGCTGCATCTTGTAGGCAGGCTGGCCATCCTAGGAGAACCGTAACCCTATTTATCCCCCTAAGGTCTTGTACAAGCCTAAAGGAGCCATTGGCCCTCTCAGTGGCTAGGCTTCTTGTCCTTTGCGTTATCGCCATCATACGGCGGGGTCTGTAGTTTTGCATTTTCACCCACTGCTACATCCAGTCTGTAGCATCGGCAAGGCACATGCCAGTGGCTTGCATATTTTCATGCAGGCAGTCCATCCATCGCTTTTTCAGTTGTCCTTGGGGAGGGAGGCTGCTGGCCATCTGGGATTAAGTGCAAGTGTCCACTTCACAGTGGATTCCACATCGGCTCTTTCCGCTGGTCTGTACCACCCCATCATGGCTTCTCTCATTTTGTATGCAATTGGAGCAACTTTGAAGGCCTTCAGGATCTCTGTCATCTGATCCAGCCCTGTTGACCCTCCCCATGACCATCTGATCATTTGCATTTCCCCTATCTGCAGTGCGTGTTCGTGTCCTTTCACTGTTAGCCATCGTCTCACCCCATAGAGGAGGAACTTCCAGGTGGACCACCGGGTGGAAGATCTTCAGTTTAAGGCCCAGCAGGATTTTCTGGTCACACAGGATGCCAGTGGCCACAGCCTGGCAGCGTTGACTTGTTCTCGGGCATTGAGAAGTGTGCCACCATCAATTAGGTGGGATCTGAGGTAACGAAATAACAAGATCAATGCAATGAAAATAAAAAATAAAATGCAATTATATGAATTAAAAACTGAATGGAGGGGAGCAGAATGCAGGTCAACTAATAAGTCCAGCAACCATCTCCAGTGTGGTCCCTGCCCTATTGGGACCTCAGGCCAACTGGCACAGCCTGGTCTTCAGGCCCTTACAGAAAGATGGGAGGGTGGGGGAAATCTCACCCATGGGGCAGGATGTTCCACAGGGCCAATGTCACAGCAGAGAAGACTCTTCCTGGATCCACCAGCTGAAGGGACTGGAGGCTAAAATATATAAAGAATTGTCTGCTAGAATTGGGCATGTCTAGTTTAATGAAGAGAAGGACCAGGGGGGACATGATAGCAGTGTTCCAATATTTGAGGGGCGGCCACAAAGAAGAGGGAGTCAAGCTATTCTCCAAAGCATCTGAAGGTAAGATAAGAAGCAACGGATGGAAATTAATCAAGGAGAGAAGCAACCTGGAAACTTCCTGTTAAAACAATTAATCAGTGGAACAACCTGCCTCCAGAAACTGAATGTTCCATTCTAATAAAGAAATTATGCACAACTGTTTTCCTTCCTATCCGGTCCCTTTTCAGGTTGACCTACCTCAGGAGTAGGCAACCTTGGCACTTTTATGACTCGTGGACTTCAACTCCCAGAATTCCTGAGCCAGCATGGCTAAGCATAGAAACCTCTCCCTTCCCCTCAGCGTGGCTGGCTCAGGAATTCTGGGAGTTGAAGTCCACGAGTCATAAAAAAGCCAAGGTTGCCTACCCCTGTCCTAAGTCCTCCTGTTCTAAGCGGTGAGCCTCCTAGACCAGGGGTGGGCAACCTTGGCTCTTTTATGACTCGTGGACTTCAACTCCCAGAATCCCTGAGCCAGCCATGCTGAGGGGAAAGGGAGAGGTTTCTATGCTTAGCCATGCTGGCTGAGGAATTCTGGGAGTTGAAATCCACGAGTCATAAAAGAGCCAAGGTTGCCTACACCTGACCTACCTCCTCTTTGGATGAGCACCTGATTTCTACCAAGGTAAGAACTTCTTTAACTAGAGAAACTACTCTACCCTATTTCCAGTGTAACTTTATAATACAAAATAAAATAAAATAAAACCCAGGAAAAATAGGGGAGAGAAAAGTGTAGGAAAAGGCATTGAATTCTGACTCCCTTTGGTGCAGTGGAATAAGACAATAACAAACCAACTTTTTACTTTTACATAATTGTATAAACTATTCATTTCTATCATAAACTCAAAACCAGAGTTTCATTTTTTTCCAGCTCAAGCACAAAGTCCAGAAGCAGTTTCCCAAGTAGAAACAAAAGGAATTGAGTTTTTTTCTCTTTTTTTGCAGCCATTTATCCATTGCGAGAATCAAAGCGTCCTTCCATTTTTGTGCATAAAAGTAATATTGCTGCTGTCAACATACATAACAGAAACTGCCTTTTCTATTTGATGCATATTGGTGTTTTTGGTAAATGCCCTAGTAGAATGTCTGGTTTCCTCAGCCAGAATAGTAAGCCAATTTCTGCCAAGTCTGGCCTCAGCAAGGTCCAAACTCCCTCCCTTTCACAGACCCCTTTTTAACCAGAGTTTGTTTTTTTCATGTGGGGTGTACTGAACCCACTTGAGTTTCAGCCATTCCCACTTATTTTGGATCTTCTATCTTGCTGGTTATTCCACTCTGCTTTAGGTTATCCCACTTCTGCCACCAATTGTGTGACGGGCTCCTTTTTTTCTATACCCAATTCGGTGGGCCCCCACATCCTACAGGGCCCAACCCAAACAACAGCAAAGGAGGGTGGTGATCCCAGTTTGTTTCTACACTCTTCCCCAGGTCTGCTTAGGATGCTACTTACTATTAGGAGTAAACTATAGTTCTCCTTACCATCCGGTTACTTCTAGTTTCCAATACATAGTAGCAAAACCTACAAACCTCACTGCTGGACTGCTTCAAGGCCAACTGCTCCACCGTAATCACACCACACCCAGCTGCTTTGCTGCAAACCTTTTATAGCTGCATTTGCAAAGCAGCTCGATTGGCTGGGGAGTGGTCTTAAAGGCGCAGAACACCACCAGCCCAGATGCTAGCTAGCTGATCTCAGGCAGCCTGTCCACTTTTTTCAATCTTTTTGCAAACAGGACACTGATATTTGCACAATACGAACTTCTGTTCTCTGTCGTCTCATATCTGTTCTCTGTCCTTCCTCCCTCCCTCTCCCTATCTATCTATCTATCTATCTATCTATCTATCTATCTATCTATCTCTATATATCTATATCTCTTCTTTCTCTTTTGCTTCTCACTGTTGGTGCCAGAAATGACCACGTCTGTGCTTTTCTACAGGGAAAGAACTTTTTGGCAGAAGGAAAAAAATGCCCGGCCTAACACTGAAGATACTTTAAATCTTTCTGAACCTATATTTATCTATCTATGTCTATGTATCTTTCTACTCTTTTATCTATCCATCCATCCACCTACTCCCATCTAGGTCTACCTACTTTCTCTTTCATCTGTATCAGTGGCCTTCAAACTTGGCCCTTTTATGACTTGTGGACTTCAACTCCCAGAATTCCTCAGCCAGGCATGCTGGCTGAGGAATTCTGGGATTTGAAGTCCACAAGTCATAAAAGAGCCATGTTGGAAGACCCCTCTCCTAATATCTTGAGTGTTGGAGCACTCACAACTCCTGGAGGCCTGGCTGAGGAATTCTGGGAGTTGAAGTCCACAAGTCATAAAAGGGCCAAGTTTGAAGGCCCCAATCTATATCATCTCTAGTGTTATTTGTCTACCATTCTCCCATCTATCTACTCTCCCATTCGTGCACTCTGATCTATTTCTACTTATTTTCTCTTCTATCATCTCTATCTCCATTTACTTCCTGTCTCATCTACCATCTGTCCATTTTCTTATCCATCCATCCTTCCACTCTTCTGATCTTTATCCATCTACCACTCTCCTGTGTGTGTGCGTCTGTCTGTCTGTCTGTCTACCTACCCTCTCCCTCTATATCTATTTTCTCTTTCATCTATCTAGCATCCATCTACTCTGTCTATTTCTCTGCAATCCCTCCCCTATCTATCTGTCTATCTCTGGGCTCTAATGTACGCATTGTAAGCAGAACTGCTAAATGTATAGTTAAAACAGTTGAGCGAAGAATTCTACTGAACAGATGTCCTGTAAAGGTGATGTACGATTTATCTGAATGCTGATTCTTTACATTTACCACAACTGTATTTTATTATTGTATTTTGTTTTCTCTGACCTGCTTGGTGCCAGAAGTAAGGATCTATATCTTGGAGGAACAGAATCCCTTTCCAAAAAAATTTCCTACTCTTCAGAGATGCCCCTTGGCGTCTTCCTGCAACTCGGCCATCTCTACCCAGATGTAGCGTATCTCCCACAAAACACCACCCCTCTTCTACAGCCTTTGAACCAGGGGACATCCAGGCACCATGAGGAGGCAAGCCACAGCATCACTTGGATCACCAGAGCTGGAGATACAAAACTGACTATCAGCATATTGATGATACGCCAGCTTAGCTTCAGGAAGATCTGAAAAACAACCTTAAATTGAAGGATGTGCAGACTGTAGCTGTGGACCGAGAATTGTGGTGTACGCTTGTAGCGCAGTGTGCTTGGCACAGATGTGACCAAACCGTGCTGGCAAACAATCTCAACCAGCGGCTTCATGTAGATCGTGTTTCTCAACCTTGACAATTTTAAGGCATGTGGACTTCAACTTCAACTGTTTTAACTTAGATGATTTTTTTTTTTTGCACAATAACATAGATGTGATAAGGTATGACAATCAGTTGGATGAAATTTGAAGTTTCTGTAATGAAGTGAAGTGAATTAACATTATTTTTTAATTAAGATAGCTATTGTGTAATGGAAGAAGAAATAAATGAGATTGGTGATAAAAGGAGGGATGAGAGAAATTAAGAACTAGAATATATCTGGAAGGGATACCTGAATCGATAACTTGTTGAGTTAAAGTGAAATTTGATTTTGGTAATTGTAAACTGATAAAGTTTTAAAACAGGGTTTAGTAGTAATAGAAATTTAATTTAGAAATGGAATATTTTAAACGTATTATGTTATTTGAGGGAAATAGAGAGGAGACAGTGAATGTATTGAGTTGAGTTGTTTATTTATGTTTTTACTTTGGAATGTGATTACCCAAACACCACTGTGTGTCCTGAGTACTTTTTTAAAAAAATTAAAAAACCAATAAAATATTTTCAAAGAGAACTGGACTTGTGAGTTATCTGTTCAACAGTCCAGGCACAGGTAGTCCTCGAGTTAGCGACTGCGTCCCAAGTTTTGATCACGTGACCATGGGGATGCTGCAATGGTCATAAATGTGCAAAACGGTGTTAAGTCAATTTTTACAATACCATTGTAACTTTGGTCACTAAAGAAATGGTTGCTAAGTTGAGGCCTACTTGTATCATGAAATCAAGCAATCGTGCGTTAGTACATTGCTTCCTGGTGCTGGGAATTGAATTATATATGTCTTAAAAGTTCCGAAGAGTGGAAATGCTAATAACAGATAGTTCAACCCACAATGGGATGTGGTAGTCCGGTCTATGCTTAACAATGTCCTTCGTTGCCTTGACATTAACAGCAGTTGGAAGGGACCTTGAAGGTCTTCTAGTCCAACCTCCTGCTCAACCCTCCTGCTCAGAAAAACAGCTGTCCAGTCTCTTCTTAAAAACTTCCAGCGTTGGAGCATTCACCGCTTCTGGAGGCAGGTTGTTCCACTGGTTAATTGTTCTAACTGTCAGGAAATTTCTCCTTAGTTCTAGGTTGCTTCTCTCCCCGATTAGTTTCCATCCATTGCTTCTTGTCCTGCTTTGGAGAATAGCTTGATTCACTCTTTTATGTGGCAACCCCTGAGATACTGGAACACTGCTATTATGTCACCCCTCGTCCTTCTCGTCATTAAATTGTTGTTAATTGTGAAGTCATGTCCGACCCATCGCGACCCCATGAACAATGTTCCTCCAGGGCTTCCTGTCCTCTACCATCTTCTGGAGTCTATTGAAGCTCATGCCTACTGCTTCAGTGACTCCATCCAGCCACCTCATTCTCTGTCATCCCCTTCTTCTCTTGCCCACAATCTTTCCTAGCATTAAGCTCTTCTCCAGTGAGTCCGTCCTTCTCATTAGGTGGCAAAGTATTTGAATTTCAACTTCAGGATCTGGCCTTCTAAAGATACCCAACTTCTGCAACCGTTGGTATGTTTTAGCCTCCAATCCCCTAATCATCTTTGTTGCTCTTCTTTGCACTCTGTCTAGAGTCTCAACATCTTTTTTATATCATGGCAACCAAAACGAGAACTGTCATTGGAAGAAGAGGTTTCTTCTACATTCTTGGAGGTTCTCAACCAGGCTACAAAGTCATCAGTTGGGAATGGCATAGTAAATTTATTTATTTATTTATGAGACTTATATACCGCTTTAAATGCAAGCACTCTCTAAGCGGTATACACCAGTAAGCAATGTATATATATATATTTACATTGCCCCCAACAATCTGGGTGCTCATTTTACCTACCCCGGAAGGATGGAAGGCTGAGTCAACCTTGAGCCGGTGAGATTTGAACCGCTGACCTGCTGAACACAGTCAGCTAAAGTGGCCTGCAGTACTGCACTCTAACTGCTGCGCCACCTCGGCTCAATCTTGCAGGGGGTTGGGCTTGATGACCTCTGAGGTCCACTCCAACTCTATTTCTATGAACGCAATTTTTATGCATTCCATGGTAGGGAATTATTGTTTTCCTTGGATATTTTTTTTAACTGCTTGTTTCTTACAGTCTAGACTACTGGCAGATGGAGAACTAGGATAGCAATGAAATAATAACAATAGCAGTAATAATAATTTAAAACTAATGGTTAAAAATGCAAACAATGCAGTACAATACATGTCAAAGGGAGATGGGTGATTGAGAACTATGAACCATACATAAACTGCACTCATTCAATATTGTCAACCAATTTTTGGAACCAACCTAAATTTTTCACAATAGTTTACAGTGTTTTTGTACCAGATGGGTTCAAAGTAAGTCGTGGGGGGGAGTTTACACGTGATGCACTTACAGTCCCTGGGGTCAGTAACGCGTGCACACAACCAAATGACAGCAATTTAAGGGACGCGTGCACACAACTAAATGACAGCAATTCTTTCTCCAGTGTTTTCCTCCTACGCCGTTTGCGTAACACTGATCGGGCAGTAAAGGCCTCGCCGGCCATTTGCGATGAGAGCGTTACAGAACATCTTTTTCTCCGCCATTTGCGCATTGCTGCTGCTGATGCTGCTGCGGACGGAATCGGCGTAGCTCTGCCCCCAAAGGGGGAGGATGAAACCAGGTTCCACCTCCGCGGCCACTACGGAGTTTGCGCACAGGCGGCCTTTGGCGGCGGCCAAAAAGAGCGAAGCCGTTTCCCGGGCGCGCGCTGAGAAGGGGGCGGAGCTTGATTGGTTCTCGTTCGACCGTGAGGTGAGAGCTTCGCTCGGCCAACGAAGAGGCGTTTCTTTTCGGCTTCGGGTGGTACGCGAGGCCCCGGCTTGCGGCCTCGGCGGAAGGGTAAGAAATAAAAAACCTTCCTTGGGATGGGGAAGGGCTGGAGGTCGTTTCAACTGAGCCCAGCCGACGCCTTGCTGTTAGAAGGGTGGCCCTCACAAATCTAAATGTTAAAAAGGAAGAGGGAAAAGAAGAGCCGAGGGGGTCGTCTTGCGGGAAGGATTATTCGGGGGGTCTGTTGCAGCCCCTCGGGACGGGAATCCCTCCCTCCCTCAGAAGTAAGACCCCTTTTTGCTCCCCACTCTTGCCCGCCCGGCGAGCCAGCGGGTTCCTGAACATATGCAGAGGGCTGTCTGTGATAGACCGCCCCCCAGACAGCGGGATGAGGGACCCCTGATTTTTTTTTTATTTTTTTTTAAGGAATTTGGAGTAAAAGGGAAAAAAAATATCCCCAAAGATTTTGGGTTTCCAGTAGATTTATTTTTAATTTTGGTAAATTGATGTATTTATTTTTCCGGCCATTATTAGCAGATGAGTTCCTAATCGTTTGGCTCAACCATAAGAACCGCCAGTAATTTAATTTTAAAATTTGGACCTTCAAGACAGGGGCCCTTGAAGGGGAGACCCAGGTTCAAGTTCAGCTTGGAAGGGATTTGGGACCACTTGGCCTGAGCAAATGCTCCAACACTGGAAGTTTTTAAGAAGAGACTGGACAGCCATTTGTCCGAAATGATGTAGGGTTTCCTGCCTGAGCAGGGGGTTGGACTAGATGACCTCCAAGGTCCCTTCCAACTTTACTACTATTATTATTATTATAGACAGTAAATAAAGTGGATCTCTCTCTCTCTCTCTGCAAGGCTGCTTTGCTGCAAAGCTCTGCTTTGATCCATCCAGTAAGACCCTTTTCAAGGGACCTGAGGGGTAGGGGCATCCCCGTGTCTTTACAGGAAGGAATCCGTTAAAATCATCCAAAATTATAATTGCTTGGAGAGAGGGAAGGAAATAGGGAGGGAGGGAAGGAGGGATGGATGGGGTCTCCTTGGTGCTGTTTGAGCTTGCTTGTTTTTTTACAGACATTTCATGACCCAACTAGATAACATCATCAGCGCTAGAAGGGAACGGGGTTTCTGGAGTGGAGGAGGAGGATTGTGGGGTCCTTGGTGCTGATCTTGGTGGTTTTCTTGTAGACATTTCATGACCCAACTAGATAACATCATCAGCGCTAGAAGGGAACGGGGTTTCTGGAGAGGAGAAGGAGGATTCTGGGGTCCTTGGTGCTGATCTTGGTGGTTTTCTTGTAGACATTTCATGACCCGACTAAATAACATCAGCGCTAGAAGGGAGTGGGGTTTTTGGAGTGGAGGAGGAGGATTGTGGGGTCCTTGGTGCTGATCTTGGTGGTTTTCTTGTAGACATTTCATGACCCAACTAGATAACATCATCAGCGCTAGAAGGGAGCAGGGTTTTTGGAGAGGAGGAGGAGCACTGTGGGGTCCTTGGTGCTCTCTGAGCTTGGGGGTTTCTCTTAGAGAAATGCATAAATCTCAATTCTTCTAAGAAGTTCTACGTGATATAGATGAATTTATTATAGTTGGTCAAGTAAGAATACAGCACTAATTATTGTACTATGTTTTGCTAATGAGAAAATGACTGTTTTTCTGGGATATGGATTTTAAGACATCTGGTAATATTCTGAGATAGCTTTAGACATTTACATGATGTTTAATGAAGCCAGCTGGGTGACACTGAGCCAATTAACTGTCTCTCAACCCAATCCACCTCACTGGCCTATTATGGGGGAAAATAGGAGAAAGGAATGTCATTTATCAAAATAATAAAAGCAGGAAATAAATGGGTAAAGCAAATAAAAATAAAATGATATGTAATGTATGTAAACAGACAGTATCCTCCTTTGGGGTGGTTTTGCTTTTAATGTGTTTCTTGCCTATTTTTCTTACTTCTTTTCTGTTAAACTTGTTAAGGTAAAATATAAAAAAAAGAATGTCCTGTACAAGTTACAAACAGTTTTTTTTTCCTGTTTCTTTGTTTTGAACCAGCGGTGGGGGAAATGTCTCTCTATGATGACCTGGGAGTAGAAACCAGTGATTCCAAAACAGAAGGCTGGTCCAAAAATTTCAAACTCCTGCAGTCTCAGCTGCAAGTGAAAAAAGCCGCGCTGACTCAAGCAAAGGTATAGTAAAAAAAAAAAATATGCAGGAAAATGCTTTTCTTGGTTTTGTTTTAATTGTCAACTGCCCAGGGGGCACCCACTGCTAAGTAGAATGCTTCATTTAGCAAATAGGTTTGATTAAGGCACCAAGCAGGAAAGCTGAAGACGGTGAGTTCTAGCCCTGCTTTGGGCATGAAAGCCAGCTGGGTGACTTTGGGCCGGTCACCAGGAGATGGTGAGTTCTAGTCTCACCTTAGGCATAAAAACCAACTGGGTGACTTTGGGCCAGTCACCAGGAGACGGTGAGTTGTAGCCCCACCTTAGGCATAAAAACCAACTGGGTGACTTTGGGCCAGTCACCAGGAGACGGTGAGTTCTAGCCACACCTTACGCATACAAAACAACTCGGTGACTTTGAGCCAGTCACCAGGAGACAGTGAATTCTAGCCCCACCTTAGGCATAAAAACCAACTGGGTGACTTTGAGCCAGTCACCAGGAGACGGTGAGTTGTAGCCCCACCTTAGGCATAAAAACCAACTGGGTGACTTTGGGCCAGTCACCAGGAGATGGTGAGTTCTAGTCTGAAAGACAGCTGGGTGACTTTGGGCCAGTAGCTCTCTCTCAGTCCAACCCACCTCACAGGGTTGTTGTGGGGAGATTAGGAGCAGGAAGACATGTTGGATATGTTCGCTGCCTTGAGATATTTATAAAAATAACAAAGGTGGGATACAGATTAAATTAAAAAAATGCTTCTCACAGATGTTACCTCTAGTACCGATTGATAAAAAATACGCTTCCCAGGATTTCTGGAATACCCTTAAGCTCTAGCTACACACAGAGGCCTCGATTTATGACCATAATATTGCTTGTCCGTTACAGTTATAAAGCAGGTCACCCATGTGGACTGACCCTATTATATACACTTTTTTGCAATAGCCGTTAAGTAAGCTCATTGTTTGCTCTGTGGTGTTTTTGCCGAAAACCAGTAGTAGTAGTAGTAGTAGTAGTAGTAGTAGTAGTAGTAGTAGTAATGATAATAATAAGTTGGAAGGATCCCTGGAGGTCATCTAGTCCAACCCCCTGCTCAGGCAGGAGACCCTATACCATTTCAGACAAATGGCTGTCCAGTCTCTTCTTAAAAACTTCCAGTGTTGGAGCATTCACAGCTTCTGGAGGCAGATTGTTCCACTGATTAATTGTTCTCACTGTCAGGAAGTTTCTCCTTAGTTCTAGGTTGCTTCTCCTTGGTGAGTTTCCATCCGTTGCTTCTTGTCCTGCCTTCAGGCACCTTGGAGAATAGTTTGACTCCCTCTTCTTTGGGGCAGCCCCTGAGATACTGGAAGACTGCTATCATGTCCCCCCTCATCCTTCTCTTCGTTAAACTAGATATACCCAATTCCAGCAACCGTTCCTTATATGTTTTAGCCTCCAGTCCTCTCATCATCTTTGTTGCTCTTCTTTGCACTCTTTCTAGAGTTTCAAGATCTTTTTTACATCGTAGTGACCAAAACTGGATGCCGTATTCCAAGTGTGGCCTTACCAAGGCCTTGTAAAATGGTATTAATACTTCCCGTGATCTTGATTCTATCCCTCTCTTAATGCAGCCTAACACTGTGTTGGCTTTTTTTGGCAGCTGCAGCACACTGATTTTAGACAAAAAAAACATAAATCGAGGTTATGCGACTGCAGAACCTAGCAAATGGCCATACATGCAGGCCAATTGCCATGTGCCTGAAAGGAGGTAAAATGATCGTGGGTGGAGGCGGCCTTGGAACTTCAGAACCGGTTCATAAATCTCTTTTTGGAGACCCGTCAGAGCTGTGAATGGTCACCAAGCAACTGTCGTAAGTTGAGGACTACCGATATTCACATAGGCTTTTTCATTATTTGCATAATTTAAAGCAGCCATTGCGATTTCAGAGGCATTCTAAACTTGTCAGTCAGAGTAGAACTGGAAGGGACTTTGGAGGTCATCTACTCCAACCCCCTGCTCCAGCAGGAGATGCTATACCATTTCAGACAAGTGGCTGTCCAGTCTCTTCTTAAAGGTCTCCAGTGATGAAGCATCCACAACTTCTGAAGGCAAGGTGTTCTCACTTTTGGGAAGTTTCTCCTTAATTCCAGGTTGCTTCTCTCCTTGATTAGTTTCCATCCATTGTTTCTTGTCCTGCTTTTTTGGTGCTTTGGAAAATAAGTTGAACCCCCCCCCCCTTTTCTTTATGGCAGCCCCTCAAATACTGGAATACTCAAATATCACGTCACCCCCCCCCCAGTCCTTCTGTTCTCTAAACTAGCCATACACAGCTCCTGCGACCGTCCTTCATGTATTTTAGTCTTCAAGGCTTTTAATCATGTTAGTTGTTCTTCTCTGCCCTTTTTCCAAAGTCTAACCTCTGTGCCAAAACCTCATTCTGCAATAGTTCTAACACTGATTCTGTAAGTGCATTTTTTTTTTTTTTTGTATTACATGTGTTGAAGTAAGTATGCCCAGCCATCGGTATATAGCCCAGATGGAGCTTTGGATTTTTAAAAATAAACTTAGAGCGTTATCTTTCAGAAGCTAACGTGTTTGCTCCTTTCTCAGCCCTCATAGCTAACGGGAATCTCTTGCATCAGCCCTTAGTTCTCCAGAGCCTGTGAATTATATGTGCATTATAATTATAATGATAACATGATTACAACTTCTTGGGGGAGAAACCCTGGACTACAGTTGCCAGATTTCATCAGCTTCATTTAACCTCCATTATTTGAAAGACAATCTTGAGAAGCACAAGGTCATTTTTGTAGCATCCACATCATGTAAAATGTTAAAACGTATTTTCATATTGTTTTCCATCTATATTCTAATTTTCATAGAGGTTTGTGAGGGTATTTTTAAAAATGTACAGCCATTTTGTGTAAACTTTGCACTCTCTGTGATAGGTTTAATTCAGCGGTTCTCAACCTGTGGGTCGCGACCCCATTTCACAGGGGTCGCCAAACAACGCGATCCGCTATTCTTTTTGTCAGCTGGCGGCACCGCGCATGTGCGCCGCGCATGGGGACGCTGACATGCATATGCGCCACGCATGGGGACGCCGCCGCGCATATGTGCCGCGCATGGGGGCGCCGCTGCGCATGCGCGCCGCGTCCTTATGACCGGGGTCGCCAGAAAAAAAAGTTGAGAACCACTGGTTTAATTGCATTTGTTCATAGATCTAAACAAAATATGTTGTATTGTAGATGGAACAAGGTTTCACTTACCTATGGGGAAGTGATGGTTAAATCAGATACTTAAGAGATTATCTTATCATATTGAAATGTACATGGCAATTTGTATTATACTGATGTATCTTTAAATTAAAATATATTGATAATCCTTTTGCAGTAAAGTCTTTAAGTTTCATTGCGAATGTATGCGATTAAATGTACCTGCTTTAATCAAATTGCCTTTTTCTGGTGAAATATGCTTCAAAGCATGCATCATCTTGATGTTTCAGTAGTAGAGCCTTTGGACTACATTTCCCATCTCTAATGTCTGGGCCAAATGGGAAGGATAGGAATTGTAGTTGAAGTCTTCTGTTTATTTATCAGTTAAATTTATTGGCCACTGCCCTGTATAATTCGGATGGCGATGAGAAGAAAAAACACGCAGGTCATGGAATAAAATTATTGAAGCTGTGTGAAATGTGTATTTTGATTTTTTTTTTTTTTGATATTTCATTTTAGAGTCAGAGATCAAAACAAAGCACAGTCCTTGCTCCTGTAATTGATCTGAAACGAGGCAGTGCTTCTGATGAGCGCCAGATCGTAGACACCCCACCCCATGTGGCAGCTGGCTTGAAGGTAAGATGGGGGCTTATAAAATGGACCAGCAGTATCCTGATCAAGAGCCCGTCAGCCCTTTGAGGGCAGCCTTCCTTTGGGGCAAAATGCCTCCCCTCATGACCAGCTACAGCAGTGTTTCTCAATCTTGGCAACTTCTAGGTGGGTGGACTTCAACTCCCAGAATTCTGGAAGCATGGCTGGCTGTGGAATTCTGGGAGTTGAAGTCCACACGCATCAGTTGTGAGTTCTGGGAGCTGAAGTCCACACATCTTGAAGTCCACCTGTCTGGGTGTTGAAGTCCACACATCCCATACATTCTGGGAGTTGAAGTCCACATAGCTTGACAACTTCAAGATGTGGGGACTTCAACTCCCAGAATTCTGGAAGCATGGCTGGCTGTGGAATTCTGGGAGTTGAAGTCCACACTGCCAAGGTTGAGAAACACTGAGACAGACAGGGCAGGCAAGCAGACATGGATGGATGGATGGGGAGATAGGTAGGTAGAGAGATGATAGAGATAATATAGAGATAATAAGAGAGAGAGATGATATAGAGAGGATAGAGATTAGAGACAGACAGAGAAACAGACATACATGGGTGGATGGATGGATGGATGGATAGGTAGGTGGATGGATGGATGGATAAGGAGATGGATAGGTAGGTAGGCAGGGATGGATGGATGGATGGATGGATAAGGAGATTAGATAGATAGATAGATAGATAGATAGATAGATAGATAGATAGATAGATAGATAGATAGATAGATAGATACAGACATGAATGGATGGATGGATGAGTTGGGTAGGTAGGTAGGTAGACACGGATGGATGGATGGATGGATGGATAGATAGATAGATACGGGTACTTTGAAATGAGTCCAGAAAAATAAACGTGTAAATGCCATGAAGATGAAGAACTGTCTCCACGTAAACAGGACTATTATAAAATAAAATGATTAGTTTGAAGCAGACAGTTCTGATCCTGGTACACAGCTAGCTCATTTTCAGACTTTCTCTGCAGATCAGTTGCAGAACCATTTCCATCTTGGCAAATATACATGGAGTGCCTCCTTTTTTCTTTTTTTTTTTCAAGAATTGCATTGGATTACTTTTGGTTGTCGTGTCTTCCATGTTATACCTCCCAGGACCCCGTCCCCAGCGGCTTTTCGGCAGGCGATGTATTGATCCCTTTAGCGGATGAGTACGATCCGATGTTCCCAAACGACTACGAGAAAGTCGTCAAACGCCAGCGAGAAGAACGGCAAAGGCAACGGGAGCTGGAGAGGCAGAAGGAGATTGAAGAAAGGGAGAAGTGAGTAATCGGCATTGCAAGTCGTCAGTTTCGGGGTTAAGGTTTTTGTTGCCGTTTTGACTGCGCCGAAATCTTTACCTGCTTATTTTCTGTTTCCATTTCAAGGAGGCGCAAAGACAGACACGAGGCAAGTGGATTTTCCAGACGGCCAGATCCGGATTCCGATGAAGATGAAGATTATGAAAGAGAGAGGCGGAAACGAAGTGAGAAACTGTTTAGTCACCATATGTATGAATCAAACCTCTTGTCTCACTTAATCTATGTGTCACGTTCTGGCTGAGAAGCCCAAGGAAGCAAAACACCAGAGACATGGTGATCTCTAATGTGAATAGAATAGAATAGAATAGAATAGAATAGAATAGAATAGAATAGAATAGAATAGAATAGAAAAAAATGGAATAGAATAGAATAGAATAGAAAAAATAGAATAGAAAATATGGAATGGAATGGAATAGAATAGAATAGAGAAGAATAGAACAGAATAGAATAGAATAGAAAAAATGGAATAGAATAGAATAGAAAAATGGAATAGAATAGAATAGAAAACATGGAATGGAATGGAACAGAACAGAAAATAGAATAGAACAGAGAATAGAACATAGAATAGAATAGAATTCTATATAGTATTGGCTTTCATAGATTTTTTTCTTCTTCTTATGCAGGTATGGGAGGAGCCGCCATTGCACCACCTACCTCTCTGGTTGAGAAGGACAAAGAACGTAGGCACCTTCATTTTTCTTTAAATTACAGTTAGTCCTCGTCTTAACAACCATATCCCCATAGAGTCCCCTCATGGTGAAATGGGCAGCAAACAAATCTAATTAAACAAATAAATGGACCCCCGGAATTTCCATCGTAAATCATGATGGCTGTAAGCGAAGCACATAAGTCAGGGGTCCCCAAGCCATGGACCAGTACCGGGCCGTGACATGCCAGCAACTAATCCGCACAAACAAGCAAAGCCCCATCCGTGGGATGCAGGCAACACACAAAACCATGCACCCTCCGGTCTGCAGAAAAACCTCTCTCCACGGAACCGGTCACTGGTGCCCGAAAGGTTGGGGACCTCTGACCTATGTGACTGGACCCAGTTTTATGATTTTTTTTTGTGTGGTGGTCATTAAGCAAATGCTGTGGTTGTTAAGTAAATCCATGCCAGCTGGAATCTGGAAGAAAAGTTGTAAATTACGTTATACGATCACAGAACACTGCAGCTGGCTGTAAAAAATAAGACAGAATGTGATTATGTGATCTCGGGGTATATGTAGCCACTGGAACTCTGGAACCAGGTCATAAGTAGCTTTTGGGGGGGGGGGATCCATTGAAACTTTGAACAGTTGCTAAGTGAGGAGTGACTATGGTGTTGTCATTTCTGATTTTAAGGATCCAGTTCCAAAATCACACAGTTTCCTTGGGCATCTGCCACGGATTGGCGAATAAGCAGTGTTTTGTAAATAGAGATCTTTGACTGTGGGAATGCCTGAAAAAGATCTTTAGTTCTGAAGTGCTTTGGGATTAATAATCTCAGGCTGAAAAGGAAAGACAGCTGCAGATTTGGTCATGGGAAGAGCATGAAGGGATGTAGGAATGACACAGCAAAATTGATCGGAAGTCAATTTTAAATGGTATCTTGCAATTTATAGTTCTTAAGAGATGCTTGTCAGCTTACAAAAAGTGTATTGGCCATAAATTAGATAGATAGATAGATAGATAGATAGACAGACAGACAGACAGACAGACACTGTAGATAGATAGACCGTAGGTAGGCAGGCAGGCAGGCAGACAGGTGGAGGGAAGGAGGGAGAGACGGACAGACAGACCATAGATATACCCCTGCTGTAGATAGATAGACAGACAGACAGTAGATAGATACTGTAGATAATAGGAAGGAAGGAAGGAAGATGCTATGATGGATTAGATCAGAGCTTCCCAACCTTTCAGACGCCAGGGACTAGTTCCGTGGTGTGGTTTTGTTGCTGCCTGGATCCCGCGGACGGGGCTTTTCTTGTTTGTGTGGAGCGGTTGCTGGCACGCCATGGACCAGTACCGGTCCACAGACTGTAGGTTGGGGAACCCCTGGATTAGATCAAGGCATTTTGTCTCATTAATAGGGCAGCAATGGAGGACCTTAAAATGAAACATCACCGGCTATTTACAAGGTCAACTAAAGCCTAGGCCAGGGGTAGGCAACCTTGGCTCTTTTATGACTCGTGGACTTCAACTCCCAGAATTCCTGAGCCAGCCATGCTGAGGGGAAAGGGAGAGTTTCCAAGCTGAGCCATGCTGGCTCAGGAATTCTGGGAGTTGAAGTCCACCAGTCATGAAAGAGCCAAGGTTGCCTACCCCTGTCCTAAGTCCTCCTGTTCTAAGCGGTGAGCCTCCTAGACCAGGGGTAGGCAACCTTGGCTCTTTTATGAGGCTCCCAGAATTCCTGAGCCAGCATGGCTCAGCTTGGAAACCTCTCCCTTTCCTCTCAGCATGGCTGGCACAGGAATTCTGGGTGTTGAAATCCACCAGTCATAAAAGAGCCAAGGTTGCCTATCCCTGGGCTAGACCCTTTCAGATGTTATGGTGGCTACAAGCCTCTTTGGCAGGGGTCTTCAAACTTGGCTCTTTTATGACTCGTGGACTTCAACTGCCAGAATTCCTGAGCCAGCCATGCTGAGGGGAAAGGGAGAGGTTTCCAAGCTGAGCCAGGCCGGCTCAGGAATTCTGGGAGTTGAAGTCCACCAGTTACAAAAGAGCCAAGGCTGCCTACCCCTGTCCTAAGTCCTCCTGTGACCCTTCTAGACCAGGGGTAGGCAACCTTGCAAGGCCCCTTCATGACTCGTGGACTTCAACTCCCAGAATTCCTGAGCCAGCATGGCTCAGCTTGGAAACCTCTCCCTTTCCCCTCAGCATGGCTGGCTCAGGAATTCTGGGAGTTGAAGTCCACGCCTCATAAAAGAGCCAAGGTTTCCTACCCCTGGCCTAGGAATCCAGGCTTATGGATTTTTGCCCTGATGGTTAAAAATGTCCTGTCTTCTTTCCCACAGCTGTATCCTCATTCCCCTACGAGGAAGAGCCGAGGCCTCGTGGTTCATCGTCCAAGGCCGCCATTCCTCCCCCCATGTACGATGAGCCCGAGAGGCCTCGTTCCCCAACCGGGCCCAGCAATTCCTTCCTTGCAAACATGGGGTGAGTGCTGGGGAGACTTCCCGCAAAAGGCCACTAGGGGGCAGTAGCGAAAAGCGTTAGGAATTGAAAATATTTTGTTTTATCTATTTTTTTATACATGTTTTCTTGGTTTTCTAATTTTTACATTGAAGTATTCAAAAAGCAGCGTGGCGGCTGGGCCAATCAATAATAGAATAACGCACAAATATCTTCAGTACAAATCTCAAGCTGTTACATCCAATTTTTCCTCTTTTCCCCTCAATACTCACTGTCTCCTGTCTAAACTACTGTAAGAATGTCATGGTTTTTTTTTAATTTAATTGATTTAATAAGGAATTGAGAATATTTGAAGAGAGGTTGGTTGGATATTCAAAATGCGTTTGCCTCAGGCCCATTGGGCGAAGTTAGAAGCTCAGGAATGCTTTTTTTTCCCTTTTAATTTTATTGATTTTCCAGTTTTACATTTAAATATTTGAAAAGCAACGTGGCGGCTGGGTTGGTTCATAATTCAATAACATACCAATTTCTTTAGTGCAGATCACAAAACTATCACATTAAATATTTCCTCTCTTTTTCCCTTGGCATTGACTGTCTCACATTTAAATTAATATAATTCTTATTATAGCAATTTAATACAAATCACTTTTTTACGTTTAGCAATCATTTTTAGTTTATGCATATCTTAGTCAATTTCACATTCGATCTTTTTAGACAATCAATGTCCTGGTAAGTTTTTTCCCCAATTTTTTAGTTTCCCATTAATATTTAAATTTAAGGTTTAATAGTTATAGTTTCCCAGTTTTAAATAACCCCAATTCCCTTTATCACAATGCTTTCTGCTAGCAGTGGCTTGGCTTGTTGATGCAATTGGTGCTGCTTTCAGGCCATTAAAAATACAGCGAGGCAGCAGAGTTACAGTTCTTTTTGTGTGTTTGCCCTCATTTCAGTTGAGATCGTGGCTAATTCTGGAGGAGGCACGTGGCAGCTGCTGAGCCCAGAGATGGACATTGCATCTGGGCTGTTGTGGAGAAGGAAAGGGGAAAGAGCAGCAAAATGAACAAGAAATATTGCCTTTTAAACCAAAGTTGACACTTGTTTTCCTTCTTTAAAGTCTCTTTAAATAAGGAAAAGGGTCCCCCAAGGGCAGGGGTAGACAACCTTGTCTCTTTTATGACCGGTGGACTTCAACTCCCAGAATTCCTGAGCCAGCCACACTGAGGGGAAAGGGAGAGTTTCCAAGCTGAGCCAGGTTGGCTCAGGAATTCTGGGAGTTGAAGTCCACCAGTCACAAAAGAGCCAAGGTTGTCTACCCCTGTCCTAAGGTCTCCTGTTTTAAGCGGTGAGCCTCCTAGCTCAGGGGTAGGCAACCTTGGCTCTTTTATGAGGCGTGGACTTCAACTCCCAGAATTCCTGAGCCAGCATGGCTAAGCATGGAAACCTCTCCCTTTCCCCTCAGCATGGCTGGCTCAGGAATTCTGGGAGTTGAAGTCCACCAGTCACAAAAGAGCCAAGGTTGCCTACCCCTGTCCTAAGTCCTGTTCTAAGCGGTGAGCCTCCTAGACCAGGGGTAGGTAACCTTGGCTCTTTTATGACTGGTGGACTTCAACTCCCAGAATTCCTGAGCCAGCCATGCTGAGGGGAAAGGGAGAGTTTCCAAGCTGAGCCATGCTGGCTCAGGAATTCTGGGAGTTGAAGTCCACAAGTCATGAGGGGGCCATAGTTCCCTCATGCTGGCTCAGGAATTCTGGGAGTTGAAGTCCACCAGTCATAAAAGAGCCAAGGTTGCCTACCCCTTCCCAAGGGGATCACATGGCTCCGGGATGCTGCAGCCATCATAAATATGAGTTAGTTGCCAAGTGTCTTTTGATCACATGACCACGGGGAGGCTGCATCAGTCAGTTTTAAAAACGATCATGAGTCATTTCTTTCAGTACCGTTGTAACTTTGAACAGTCAGTAAAATAACAGAAGAGTTGGAACGGATCTTGAAGGTCATCTAGTCCAACCCCCTGCTCAGGCAGGAAACCCTATATACCATTTTGGACAAATGGCTGTCCAGTCTCTTCTTAAAAACTTCCAGTGTTGGAGCATTCGCCGCTTCTGGAGGCAGGTTGTTCCACTGGTTAATTTTTCTCACTGTCAGGAAGTTTCTCCTTAGTTCCAGGTTGCTTCTCTGCTTGATGAGTTTCCATCTGTTGCTTCTTGTCCTACCTTCAGGCACTTTGGAGAACAGCTTGACTCCCTCTTCTTTGGGGCAGCCTCTCTCATATTGGGAGACTGCTATCATGTCACCCTTCATCTTTCTCTTCATTAGACTAGACATACCCAATTCAGACTAGAATAGAGCTGGAAGGGACCTTGGAGGTCTTCTAGTCGAACCCCCTGTTCAAGCAGGAGATCTTATAGCTTTCTGGACATAATGAATGTCCAATTTCTACTTAAAACCCTCCAGTGATGGAGCAATCACAACTTCTGGAGGCAGGTTGTTCCACTGGTTAATTGTTCTCACTGCCAGGAAGTTTCTCCTTAGTTCTAGGTTACTTCTCTGCTTGATGAGTTTCCATCCGTTGCTTCTTGTCCTACCTTCAGGCACTTTGGAGAACAGCTTGACTCCCTCTTCTTTGGGGCAGCCTCTCTCATATTGGGAGACTGCTATCATGTCACCCTTCATCTTTCTCTTCATTAGACTAGACATACCCAATTCAGACTAGAATAGAGCTGGAAGGGACCTTGGAGGTCTTCTAGTCGAACCCCCTGTTCAAGCAGGAGATCTTATAGCTTTCTGGACATAATGAATGTCCAATTTCTACTTAAAACCCTCCAGTGATGGAGCAATCACAACTTCTGGAGGCAGGTTGTTCCACTGGTTAATTGTTCTCACTGCCAGGAAGTTTCTCCTTAGTTCTAGGTTGCTCCTCTCCTTGATTAGTTTCCATCCACTAAATGAACTGTTTGTAAGTCGAGGACTACCTGCATTTTAGGGAGCCATCTAACATTGCCCACCTGGCTTGATCTCCCACCCGATGGCCCAGCTCATTCTCCCTTCTGTCTTCAGAGGCACGGTGGCTCACAAGATCATGCAGAAATACGGCTTCAGAGAAGGTCAAGGCCTGGGGAAGCACGAGCAGGGTTTGAGCACCGCCCTGTCGGTAGAGAAAACCAGCAAGCGGGGGGGCAAAATCATTATTGGAGATGCTGCTGATAAAGGTAAGTTAGGGAGACCCTGTGGGGTGAAGGGGGGCGGTGTCCAAGGTGACTTTCTACTACACGTGCCGTTGTAAGGTAGTTGCTGTAGGGATAAAAAGCAGAGGGCTGACCAGTCTTGGAATGGAACGGAACGGAACAGAACAGAATACAGAATGGAATAGAATATGGAATGGAATGGAATAGAATAGAATAAGGAATAGGAATTAGAATAGAATGGAATGGAATGGAATAGAAAATATGGAATGGAATAGAAAGGAATGGAATGAATAGAATGGAACAGGAATAGAATGGAATGGAATAGAATAGAAAATATAGAAAGGAATAGAATAAATAAGACAGGGATGGAATAGCATAGAACAGTGGTTCTCAACCTTTTTAATGCCGTGACCCCCAACTGGTCGTAAGTCGAGGACTACTCTACCGGTCGTAAGTCGAGGACTACTCAACTGGAGCAGCACCGTTTGCAGAATGGGACTTTTGGCGGGCTCAGCAAGGCAGAGACAGCCTGGACAATTCCTATTGGCTTTGGAAAGCCAATAGAATAAAAGGGAGTAGCACAGCTAAGGAAAAGGGGGGGAAAATGGCGGACTGCATTGTTTGGCGACCCCCGTGAAATGGTCGTTTGACCCCAAATGGGGTCCTGACCCACAGGTTGAGAACCACTGGCATAGAAAATATGGAATGAATGGGATGGAATAGAATAGAATAGAATAGAATAGAATAGAATAGAATAGAATAGAATAGAATAGAATAGAATAGAAAGACAGAGTTGGAAGGGACCTTGGTGGTCTTCTAGTCCAACCCCCTGCTCAGGCGGGAAAGCCTATACCATTTCATTTAATCATTAAAGCCTCCATCGCTTTGCTTTGATCAGTCTGGAATTCGGTTCATCTCCACTTGTAACCAATTCAAGCAAGCCTGCTGGCCAAGGAGTTGTGGGAGTCAAAGTCCATACATTGTAAAGTCCCTAAGGCTGATAAAACACCGATCTTAAGATGAGATTGTTAAATAATACTGCATTTAAAGTGAAATGGTTACCCTTTCTCCCCCCCCCCTCCTTTGGAATAGCAGATGCATCGAAGAAATCGGATTCAAATCCTTTAACAGAGATACTGAAATGTCCCACCAAAGTTGTCTTACTGCGGGTAAGTTTCCCCCGTTTTGATTCATCCACCATTTATTTATTTATTAATAAAATTTATATGCCGCCCAATCCCTAGCAACTCAGGGCGGTGTACAAAATTAAAACAATAAATATAACAATAAAAATGAGTGCATTCATACAGCATGTCCCAATCGTATTCCTGCCCCCCCCCCCCGGGGACATCAACCCCAGGCCTGCCGGAACAGGAGTTTTAATGGCTTTAGGTATTAAAGGCCGGCAAGGTGGGAGTAGTTCGAATCTCGGGGGGAAGTTGATTCCACCACGTCGGAGCCACCACAGAAAAGGCCCTTCCCCGAGGGCCCGCCAGCCGACATTGTCTGGCCGACGGGACCTGAAGGGGGCCTAATCTGTGGGACCTCACCGGTCTCTGGGAACTATGCGGCAGTATGCAGTCCTGTAAGTAACCCGGTCCTAAGCCATGAAGGGCTTTAAAGGTGATAACCAACACCTTGAATTGCATCCTGAATTTATTTATTTATTTTATTTATTTATGAGACTTATATACCGCTTTAAGTGCAAGCACTCTCTAAGCGGTGTACACCAGTAAGCAATGTATATATATTTTACATTGCCCCCAATTGGTGACTTTTTTTTTTAGGTTTTGGGTCGGCACAAGGAGTCCTCAATTTACGATCACAACAGAACCCAATCTTTCCATTGCTAAGTGAGGCCGTGAATTTCGCCTCATTTGGCGACCTTTGTTGGCACAAGTTATTAAGTGAATCACTGTAGCCGCTATTAACACAGTCATTAAGCGAATTCTCCATTGACTTTGCGCATCAGGTCACAAAAGGGGTGATCACATGACCCCGGGACACTGCGACCGTCATAAATAGGAGCCAAGTGTCTGAATTTTGACGACGTGACCCAGGGGGATGGCTGCAAAAGTCGCAACTGTGAAAAACGGTCGTTAAGTCCCATTTTTCAATGCTGTCGTAACGTCAAACGGTCACTAAACAAACTGCTGTTAACTCGGGGACCGCTTGTATTAAGGCTGGCTTTTAAATGCGGATTAGTTGGAGGAAGTGACATTAAAATGAGCAGAAAGACATAACGGCGGATATTCCCTGACGGGAAATATGTATTTATTGTCAGAAGCTCCCGAAAGAGTCTTTCTGATTTCAGTGGAATAGAAACACGTTCAGTAAATAAACACGAGTGAGAAAAATCGCTCAGCATTTCAAGGAGAACTATCGGTGTCCGGGTGTGAAGAAACAAAATGTACATTTCAAACACGGAGTCTTTCTTTTTTATTTTATTTTATTTTTGTTGCAGAATATGGTTGGGGCCGGGGAAGTGGACGAAGACCTGGAAGGCGAAACCAAAGAAGAATGTGAAAAATACGGCAAAGTTGGAAAGTGTGTGATTTTTGAGGTACGACTGGCGTTCTTTTTCTCCCACAATTTTTTTTTTTTAAAAAAAGCAGATTTAAAATATGTACATGCGGAAAATACAGTAGTGGCCAAAAGCGTGGAAACCTTTTGGGAAAGTATATTTTTGAGGTTTGATAGCTAATAACATCGCTTTTTGGGGGGGAGTAGTACCATAAAATTATATATCAATGGAAAGATAATTTAATCAAGAATGTAATGCAACAAAGTTTGTTCAATTATCTGTACTGCATTCTATGAAAAGTTAAGAGTCAAATAGCCAGGAAAAGGAAGCACAACTGGCTTAGGTTGATCTCAGCTAGCTTTCCTTCCTCTGATGGTAGCCAATGAGCATGAGTGTTTAGAGAGCCAATCAGGTGTCATCTTGTTTTGGCCATGAGCCAATCAGATCACAGTAGGATTCAATTATTGATGTAATGTATTGAAGCTGAGAAGAGGACATTTGTCAGTGTGTTATGTGATGGCTATCAACTTGGTTGGGGTTTTTTTGTGTTCTTTCATTTAGTGAGCTTGTAAAATGTAATAAAATTAAAGTTCATGGTGCAAAGAGTTGACTGGTCACCCAGAAAGCGATATAAAATAGTATTATTAAGCGAACAAGGCTACAGTTATAAAGAAAGTAGAAGAAAAATGGGTGGAAACTTAACCAAAGGTGGCATTTCTACTGTACACTTTTCCCAAAAGGTTTCCACCATTTTGGCCACTACTGTATATTTAAAAGCAGATCTTTGAATGGAGGCTACAGGCTACGAAAATGGGACGTATGGGACGGAAAGAGGAAAGCATGCTGGGAGTTGAGGCCCACTCGTCTTAAAATGGCCAACTTTGAAAAAGTGCCGCTCTAGAGCTGCATCATACTATATTTTATATTGTACTGTAAAGGCCCTGATCTTTGCTGTGTTTTTTTTTTAAATTATTATTATTAAGATTCCTGGCGCTCCTGATGATGAAGCCGTGAGAATATTTTTGGAATTTGAAAGAGTAGAATCTGCAATTAAAGGTAAATAATCCAATGATCACTAATTCCTGTAAATTTCAGCACAGGTAATCCTCAACAACAGTTCATTTAGTGAACTGGCACAGGAAGAAATTGACTGCTGGCCGTTCTTCACAGTTATGACCTCAATTGTGGTCGTAAGTAGAGGACTACCTGTATTTGATTGCAGATGGGAACGGAGGTGGATATACATACATACATACATACATACATACATACACACACACACATATATACATACACACACAAACACACATATACACATATATATTGCTCCTCGAAGCACGAAGCTGAAAACACCAGCCTGAAGATGACGAATGGGACTTCGTCGAAACATCGCCAAGACACTTCCAACTTTACGCGGGAGAAAACCCGAACAACCAAAGACCTACATATATATATACATACATATACATTTTTTTAGATTGCTAACAGAATAAAGGGAGAACTGGAATAGCTATTTCGAGCTTCTTAACTGTCTGGCTGAAGAGAGTTAAGAAGCTCGAAATAGCTATTCCAGTTCTCCCTTTATCCTTTGTTAGCAATCTAAAAAAATGTATATGTAAATGATGTCGCAGTTGGTGACTGCTGCCTGTGGATGGCTCTAGATTGAGCTGATAACAGGCAAAAGAAAAAGAAAGAAGATTTCTTCCATATTTGAGCCGACAGGGTGCATCAAAACACTCAGGGTAAATACATACATATATATATTATTTTCCTGGGTTTCAGCGGTGGTTGACCTGAACGGAAGATATTTCGGAGGACGAGTGGTGAAGGCTTGTTTCTACAACCTGGACAAATTCCGAGTCTTGGACCTCGCGGAACAAGTCTGATTCTTCTTTTGTCTGGAAGCCAAATCTGGACATGTCACCACCTGGTGATCTTACCGTTTTCGGCTGCCTGTTGAGAGCCGAGGAAGGGGCAAGGTGGCGTCCTTTCTAGCA
The DNA here is from genome assembly GCF_016545835.1 of Crotalus tigris. NCBI lineage: Eukaryota > Metazoa > Chordata > Lepidosauria > Squamata > Viperidae > Crotalus > Crotalus tigris. Next base: position 657,344 of record NW_024098373.1, read on the forward strand.
AGCTGGAAATAATTCTTGAATGGCCTTTACTGATTCGTTGTGATGGACAGACTTTATTTGTATTTTTATTGTAGCATAAAAGTCCTTAAGGATGCTGGTTTATTTTATTTATTTATTTTTCTTTTTAAAGTTTTAGCCTTTCTCTCTCGGCTGTTCCGTAACCCAGAGTTCTCCAACCTGGGAGAGCACTGTCCAAATTACTGCGTGTGCATGTGCACGCACGCAAACGGGCCCACGCCCACTGGTGCTGTACTAGTGGCCTCGTTCGCACGTGCGGCATGCATTGGTGCCATGTGCATGCACAAATGGCTGCACATCCCCATGGCAGCTAGCAGCCCATTCGCACATGCACAAAGGGGGCACACAGACACTCCCACACTAGAATTCCCATTCGTGCACATGCGCAAACAGTTGTAGGCACTAGCGTGTGGGGGGAATGCGCGCCCACTCATGCGCATCCTGGCCAGCCATTTCTGCAGCCTACTAGCCAAGAGCCTACGGCCCGGTACCGGACTGCGGCCCATAGGTTGGGGACCCCTGCCATAACCCTTTTCTGATTTGCTGACCGTAATCAATTCAAGGTCTTTTGGGGGAGTTCTCTTTTTTCCATGCTGTGCTTTGATTCCATCTCTCCCATCTGATTTAACGGCAAACCACGTTTTCCTTGGTAACCATGGTTTGCCATTAAACCTGTAGGGAAAATGCCATTTGTTGCTAAATCCGAAGTGGCAGAAGACACTGAAACACGGAAGACAGGAAGAGAACAACACAACGCTTGTTCAGTCAGCCCTAAATCACAGTGTAGCGTTTTGTGTGTGAACCAATTCAGATGTTCAAATGTGGTAGCACTTGGTTGTGTGTGAAGTAGTGGCGTGCCGGAGCTGCTACCGATCAAATTCAGAATTTCATACAGGCCACCTTGGTGTAAAGCAGTGGTTCTCAACCTTTTAAATGCCGCGACCCCCCAACCGGTCGTAAGTCGAGGACTTTCCCTGCCCGTGAGTGCCGCGCATGCGTGGTGCCGCCCCCTGCGCCGGCCGAGGCGTAGCTGGCAAGCGGCAGAGATGGAGCAGGCCGACCACTGGCTGGGCCACCAGCTGGCCCAGCCCAAGGGAGGTAAGGCACCCGCCAGGCCCTACACGCACCAGCAACCCTCCCTGCGCCCGCCGGCCTCCCACCTCCCACCCTTGGCCCTCTTTTCCTTACATTTTTAGTAGTTGCTCAGCAGGGAGGGGTGGAAGCTTCCAGACAGCTCGCCTTCGCTACAGACAACTTGCAGCACCGTTTGCAGAATGGGACTTTTGGCAGGCTCAGCAGGGCAGAGACAGCCTGGACAATTCCTATTGGCTTTGGAAAGCCAATAGAATTAGATTCTATTCAAGAGAGTCTATTCTATTGGCTTTCAAAAGCCAATAGAATAAAAGGGAGTAGCACAGCTAAGGAAAAGGGGGGGAAAAATGGCCGACTGCGTTGTTTGGCGACCCCCGTGAAATGGTCATTCGACCCCAAATGGGGTCCCGACCCACAGGTTGAGAACCACTGGTGTAAAGGTAATTCTATATCTTCTCCATATTCTTCTTTGAGCTTGAGATACAATGGTCATCGGGCTGTCTCAAGAAGAAATGACTTCACCCTAGTCTAGGAGAACAGTCTTTCTCGACCTTGACAACTCTAAGATGGGCGGAATTCAACTCACAGAATTCCCCCTGCTGGCTGGGGAATTCTGGGACTTGAAGTCCACCCATCTTAAGGTTGCTGAGATTGGGAAATGCTGCACTAGAGTAACCCACATTATGCTACTTCATCTCAGAAAGCTACCCAGGATCAGACTGGGTATTATTTGGACGGGAGACCACCAGGAATGCCAGTGTTCAGCTTACACAATTGTGTAGCGCAGTGGTTCTCAACCTGTGGGTGGGGACCCCATTTGGGGTCGAACGACCATTTCACGGGGGTCGCCAAACAACGCAGTCCGCCATTTCCCCCCCCTTTTCCTTAGCTGTGCTACTCCCTTTTATTCTATTGGCTTTTGAAAGCCAATAGAATAGACTCTCTTGAATAGAGTCTAATTCTATTGGCTTTCAAAAGCCAATAGGAATTGTCCAGGCTGTCTCTGCCCTGCTGAGCCCGCAAAAAGTCCCATTCTGCAAACGGTGCTGCACCAGTTGAGTAGTCCTCGACTTACGACCGGTTGAGTAGTCCTCAACTTACGACCGGTTGGGGGTCGCGGTATTAAAAAGGTTTAGAACCACTGGTGTAGCGGCTTCGTGCATCATGCAAAAGTACCATTTATAATTCCAAACTGCACAAACCAAAAAAAAACGCTGCACCACAAACTTCCTCGCCTCTTTTTCCCACAGTGCAGTTTTTTTCAAACTAGCCAACTTGAAGATGGGCTGGCTGGGGAATTCTGGGAGCTGACATCTGTTCACATAAACGTCACCAAGTTATTTCCATCTCCAGCGAGGTAGCCACCTGGAGGCACCCAAGGAATGTTTGGAGACCCCAAAGGCTAATGATGGTTTGTGTCACAGCCTGATGTTCAGACTGGATTTAGCATTCGTATCCATCTATCCAGTCCTTCCCAAGGACCTGGGATGGGAGTATGGGAATGGAATGGGATGGAATAGAATATAGAATAGAATAGAATGTTGGAAGAGACCTTGGAGGTCATCTAGTCCAACCCCCTGCTCAGGCAGGAAACCCTACACCAGTGATGGCGAGCCTTTTAGAGACCGAGTGCCCAAACTGCAACCCAAAACCCACTTATGTATCATTGGGTGCCGGGTGGGCATGGCCCATTGAGTGGGTGTGGCCCATTGGGTGGGAGTGGCTGTGGTAACAGCAGACTGGGTGGAACTAAAAAGTTGAATCAATTCCAACTTTGCGAGATCTTTTTTTCCCGCGGGAAGTTGAAATTGACTGATAGGTTTTATAAAACCCAGCTGAAGGCCTAGAACTGGGGCGACGGCATGTGTGCCCACAGAGAGGGCTTTGCGTGCCACTTGTGGCACATGTGCCATAGGTTCGCCAGTACGGTCCTACACCAGTTCAGACAAATGGTTGTCCGGTCTCTTCTTGAAGGCCTTCAGTGTTGGAGTATTCACAGCTTCTGGAGGCAGGTTGTTCCACAGGTTAATTGTTCTCACTGTCAGGAAATTCCTCCTTAGTTCCAGGTTGCTTCTCTGCTTGATGAGTTTCCATCCGTTGCTTCTTGTCCTGCCTTCAGGCGCTTTGGAGAATAGCTTGACTCCCTCTTCTTTGGGGCAGCCCCTGAGATATTGGAAGGCTGCTCTCATGTCCCCCCTCGTCCTTCTCTTCATTAGACATACCCAATTCCAACAACCGTTCCTTGTATGTTTTAGCCTTCAATCCCCTGATCATCTTTGTTGCTCTTCTCTGCCTTCTTCCTAGAGTAGACTGAGTCTCAACATCTGTGGTTGGCTGGTGTTCCAGATATGTCACCAGATGTGAGCTGTTCTAGTAAAGCCGTCTTTTGCGACTGACTAATGGTAAAACTCTCCATGCAAATGACGTTCAAGTGGCCTTCTGTTTTCTTTAGGATTGGCCCCAAGGCACCTTACTACTAGCCCTGCTGCTGCTACTACTACTACCTCGCTTGCTTTTGAATTCCTACTGCCTTGCGTTTCTCCTTCGCCTTGGTTCCGTCCAACGCAAGAGGGGACGACTTCCTCGGCTCCGTCCCCCTGGTTGCTTTCAGAAAGCGCGCGCTCTCTCTACCTGTAGCACTTCTGCCTGGCGCGGAGAAAAGCAAGGCGGGGAGGGAAGCCTGCAAGCAGCCGGGCGGGGCGCAAAGGGCGAGTAGCCGCGCGCTCTCGCCTGCCTTCCTCCGCCGCGATGCAAAAGGGGCGACGCGCCTTAGAAGGAATTTTCACCAAAAATTCGTCCATTTCCTTCCCGGAGGGCCGAATCCTAATCTGGGCGGGTGGCGCAACTAGGAAGCGGCGCCCCGAAAGCAAAGAACCGGTGGTCGCGGAGCGTGTGGGGAGGGGACGGGACGGGACTCCACGCGCAACGCTTTAGCCATGCCTTTCCGGAAAGGTAAGACTCCCACGCGCGCCCAGGTGGGCCCAGGTGGGGCTTCCGTGCTCGGGTTTGGCAGGGAAGCGGACTCGGGGGGGGGCGCCGGGGGGGGGCTGTTCTCCCAGCAAAGGAGCAAAAGAACCCCGAAGTTTTGAGCGGGCCCCTCCTTCCCGGATCTATAAAAAGGGGCTTGACTTGGCGCAAGGAATTCACTTTCCTTCCCTTCTTGGCGCTGCTTTGGATTTGGAGTTGCGCGGCGGGCGGCGGCGAAGCTGAAGGCTTTTGTTTTTATGAACCGAAAGAGAAAGTTCTCTTTCTCTTAAAGTAGTGTTTCTCAACCTTGACAATTTTAAGGCATGTGGACTTCAATTCCCAGAATTCCACAGCCAGCATTGCTGGCTGTGGAATTCTGGGAGTTGAAGTCCACATGCCTTAAAATTGTCAAGGTTGAGAAACACTGCTTTAAAGCAAAAGTAGCGTAGCTTGTAAAAAGCTCTCGCGTCGTAGATTTCTCTTGGAGCTGCTAGATTTCTAGATGCAGGGAGGCACGGTTTCCCCCCCCCCCAATAACTCAACACAATCGGGAGGGGGAAGGTCCCGTAAAGGTCAGGCTTTGCGATTCGTTGCACGGAGTAGCAGAGTGTTGTGTAATCCCGGAGGAGGGATTACTTACTGACAGTGAGTGGAAACTAATCAAGGAGAGAAACAAGCTGGAATTAAGGAGAAACTTCCTAACAGTGAGGACAATTAACCAGGGGAACGACCTGCCTCCAGAAGTTGTGGGTTCTTCAACACTGGAGGTTTTAAAGAAGAGACTGGACAGTGATTTGTCTGAAATGGGGTAGGGTTTTCTACCTGAGCAGGGGGGTGGACTAGTCCAGGGCTTTTCAACCTTGTCACCCATTGTACCACTTTTAGGATATGGCAACATCCGAGGACCACCAGTCGCCTAGCACGGTGTCAAAAACTTGATGAACCCCCCCCCAAAAAAGGAAAAAAGTGATGAAGTACAGGTAGTCCTCGACTAACAACAGTTTGCTTAGTGACTGTTCGAAGTTACAATGGCACTGAAAAAAATGCCCCCCAAGCCACAGCCGAGCAGGACACCTGCCTGCCCACCCCACCTGCCGCGCTCTTCCTCCTGTCCGAGGTTTTCAGTGTTGTGAGCATTTCTGTTGAGGATTGGCAGTGGGGGTGGGGTGGGGGGGTGTTTGGTTTTTATTCCCCCCCCCTTCTGCTGGGTGGTTGTAGCAGTTTTTGGTCACTTCACATGACCCTGGGACACTGACCGTCATAAATATGAATCAGTTGCCAAGCATCTGAATGTAAATCACAAGAACCTGGAGAGGCTGCAACATTCCAGTTGATCGGCGCTTCTTCTGGACTCAGCAGAAGTGCCAGGATCAGTGCTGAGCTCCAGCTGGAGCCTGGCGCTGATCCTGGCGCTTCCGCTGAGCCCTGACAGCCCTGCAGCTCCAGCCATCTCTCACTCAGGCTTGTGCGGTGCTACTACTGGTTCAGCTCATTCCCCTCCCCCGATACCACTTTTCTAGGATGGTCGCGTACCACCTGCCAGGTGCCAATGTACCACAGGTGGTACCCGTACCACTGGTTGAAAAGTGCTGGACTCGATGACCACCCAGACTCCTTCCAGCTCTATCCTGATTATTATTATTACAGTACTTAAAGGTCATTTTCAGCCCTTGCTATCTTTAACAAGGCAATAAAAAGGAGTATTCATTTCCACAAATGCATTGCAAACTTTTTTTTTTAAATGACTATGAATAACAGGAAGCAATATGTTCACACCCCAGATCCGTTCTGCTGTTGGTTTCCCTCTCTTACTCTTCAAAAAAAAAAACCACAAAAAAGTTCATTTAATTGATTTTAACTCAGTTACCTGAATGCTGCTGAATGCAAGTTAGGCTTTGATTGCAAAATGATATATAAATACATTTTCCTGAGAAATAGTAGCTGCAGTTTAATATGTATAGGTGGGTCCTCAAAATTACGACCGCAAGTGAGAGCAGAATTTTCACTGCTAAGCAAGGCGGGTTGTCAAATGAGCTGTATCCCACTTTACAATCTTTTGGGGGGGGGGCAGGGTTGTTAAGCAACCGCTGCTTCCCAGAATACCTCAGCCAGCCCTAAGGGCTGGCTGAGGCATTCCGGGAGTTGAAGTCCACAAGTCTTAAAGCTGGCTGAGGCATTCTGGGAGTTGAAGTCCACAAGTCTTAAAGCTGGCTGAGGCATTCTGGGAGTTGAAGTCCACAAGTCTTAAAGCTGGCTGAGGCATTCTGGGAGTTGAAGTCCACAAGTCTTAAAGCTGGCTAAGGCATTCTGGGAGTTGAAGTCCACAAGTCTTAAAGCTGGCTAAGGCAGTGGTTCTCAACCTTTTTAATGCCACGACCCCCAACCTGTCGTAAATCGAGGACTACTCAACCGGTCGTAAGCTGAGGACTACTCAACTGGTGCAGCACCGTTTGCAGAATGGGACTTTTGACGGGCTCAGCAGGGCAGAGACAGCCTGGACAATTCCTATTGGCTTTTGAAAGCCAATAGAATTTGTCTCTATTCAAGAGAGTCTATTCTATTGGCTTTCAAAAGCCAATAGAATAAAAGGGAGTAGCACAGCTAAGGAAAAGGGGGGAAAAATGGCAGACTGCGTTGTTGGCGACCCCCGTGAAATGGTCATTCGACCCCAAATGGGGTCCTGACCCACAGGTTGAGAACCACTGGGCTAAGGCATTCTGGGAGTTGAAGTCCACAAGTCTTAAAGCTGGCTGAGGCATTCTGGGAGTTGAAGTCCACAAGTCTTAAAGCTGGCTGAGGCATTCTGGGAGTTGAAGTCCACAAGTCTTAAAGTGGCCAAGTTTGAAGACCCCTGCATTACTCGAATTCAGTTCCCCCCTCCCCCCATTGAGTTTGCCAGAAGCCAGTTGGGAAAGTCACAAATGATGACTGCATTGTTAGCTTGGGAATTTGGGGAGTTGAAGTCCACAGTTGTACAGGGGCCATCGTCACCCACCTCTGATCTAGACTGATTTACTTCTGTATAATTCTCTGGTTTGAAAGAAACGGCCTAATTCGATGCTTTATTTTTACTTTATTTTTTAAAACCTGGAAGCTTATTTTCGTAACTGGGGTTTTTTGGTCCCATCACCTGCGGTCCAATCCAGACTTCTGCTTTTGTCTTCCTTAAAAGTAAAACAGCTTGACATGTTTCACCCTGCCCATTGCTGGATGACATAATTAAACAATTGGACAAGAGGATTTAAAGGCGTTGGGTCCTTGCTGCTCTCTGAGCTTGCTTGTTTTCTTGCAGATGTTTCATGACCCAACTAGATAACATCATCAGTGCTAGAAGGGAGAGGGGTTTGCAGAGAGGAGGAGGAGGAGGAGGAGGAGGGAGGGAGGGAAAGAACTGTGGAGTCCTTGATGCTCTCTGAGCTTGGTAGTTTTCTTGCAGACGTTTCATGACCCAACTAGATAACATCATCAGTGCTAGAAGGGAGAGGGGTTTGCAGAGAGGAGGAGGAGGAGGAAGAGGAGGAGGGGGGAAAGAACTGTGGGGTCCTTGATACTCTCTGAGCTGGGTGGTTTTCTTGCAGACGTTTCATGACCCAACTAGGTAACATCATCAGTGCTAGAAGGGAGAGGGGTTTGCAGAGAGGAGGAGGAGGAAGACTGTGGGATCCTGGGTGCTCTCTGAGCTTGCTTGTTTTCTTGCAGACGTTTCATGACCCAACTAGGTAACATCATCAGTGTGTGTAGGGCTTAAAGGGTTTGTCCCAGTTTGGAAAGCTTTCTTGTACAATATTAAGGGGAAGGGGGAGGAAGCAAAATTGGTTTGCTCACTGCTTCTCTCTCACATACACGCTGTCTTCCTCCTACTCGCTTACAGTTTGGTGCAATTAAGCAACTAAGATAATTGAAGACCTACGAAGAATGGTTACAAGGTTTGGGTATGGCCGGTCTAGAGAAAAAAAAGGACTGGGGGTGCACGATAGCAGTCTTCCAGCATTTGAGGGGCTGCCCCAAAGAAGAGAGGGGTCACATTATTCTCCAAAGCACCAGAAGGCAGGACAACAAAACAACGGATCAAAAACTAATCAAGGAGAGGAGCAACCTGGAATTAAGGAGAAACTTCCTAACAGTGAGGACAATTAGCCAGTGGAACAGCTTGCCACCAGAAGTGTTTTTAAGAAGTGACTGGAATAGCCACTTGTCTGAAATGGTAGAGGGTGTCCTGCTTGAGCAGGGGGCTGGACTAGAAGACCTCCAAGGTCCCTTCCAGCTCTACTCTGATCCTGATTCTGATTCAATAGCTAATCAGAAGCCCTGTTGTTGGGATTTTTCCCATTGCTTGACTCACACTGGCTGGGGGTTCCCTGTCCAGACAAGCCTTCTGTAATGTTGACAAACACACTCTTTTGGTATGTGCTAATATTAGGATCCACGTGCCCACATGAACATTCTCTCCTCCTTGCTCTTACTCACCCACTCAGATCTGGAAAAGGGTGTTTCCTTTTTCTGCTCAGAGTACAGGTGCTCCTGGACTTACAACAGCTTGTTACTGACTGTTCAAAGTTACAATGGCACGGAAAAAAGTGACTTGTGAGACTGCTTCTGGACTTTGTACTTGAGGCGGAAGAAAATGAAAGTTTGATTTTGGGTTTCACTGATTAGATTGATGTGTGGTTACAGAAATGGCTAGTTTTTACTATTGTGAAAAAGTAAAAAGTTGAGGCTTAGCATTTAATGCTCTGTTATTCTACTGCAGGGGTCTTCAAACTTGGCCCTTTTATGACTTGTGGACTTCAATGCCCAGAATTCCTCAGCCAGCCTCCATTTTGTTTGTTAGATTTGAGACAGGGGTCTTCAAACTTGGCCCTTTTATGACTTGTGGGCTTCAACTCCCAGAATTCCTCAGCCAGCCTCCATTTTGTTTGTTAGATTTGAGACAGGGGTCTTCAAACTTGGCCCTTTTATGACTTGTGGACTTCAACTCCCAGAATTCCTCAGCCAGACACCCCTGGGGCATGGCTGGCTGAGGAATTCTGGCAGTTGGTCCACAAGTCTTAAAGTTGCCAAGTTTGAAGACCCCAGATCTAGGCGCAGGGGTGGAGAACCTTGGCTCTTTTGTGACTGGTGGACTTCAACTCCCAGAGTTCCTGAGCCAGCCTGGCTCAGCTTGGAAACCTCTCCCTTTCCCCTCAGCATGGCTGGCTCAGGAATTCTGGGAGTTGAAGTCCACGAGTCATAAAAGAGCCAAGGTTGCCTACCCCTGGCCTAAGTCCTCCTGTTCTAAGCGGTGAGCCTCGTAGAGCAGGGATAGGCAACTCATAGACTTCAACTCCCAGAATTCCTGAGCCAGCATGAGGGAACTATGGCCCCTTCATGACTCGTGGACTTCAACTCCCAGAATTCCTGAGCCAGCATGGCTCAGCATGGAAACCTCTCCCTTTCCCCTCAGCATGGCTGGCTCAGGAATTCTGGGAGTTGAAGTCCACGAGTCATAAAAGGGCCAAGGTGGCCTACCCCTGATTCTAGGGTGTTCCTGCCAGCTTAGTTCCCTTTCTATTCCCTCACCTGCTGCTGCCACTCCAGCCTGGGCACCCTCTCCCCTGCATGGCCCACTTCCTGTACAGTACTTTGCAAACTAAATCAACAGCTGTTGCAAGGAAGAACGTTATGAGTTGACGTGCAGGCGGGGAAACCCTTCTGGGTCCGGAGCCGCCGGTAGGGGGCGACAAAGAGAGACCCAGAACGCGGCCCTCTAGCGGCCGTCGCCAGATTGCAGCCCAGATCTGCTGGTTTTTTTTGCAGCGTTGACCGCTCGAAGATATAGGCGGACTTCTGCAAGCAACACTGGCCGGGGATTCTGGGAGTTATTAGTCCTCAACATCTGCAAGCGGCCAAAGGCGGAACAATTCTGACTTCTACGTGTTGCAGCCTGTTGCAGGCAACCCCCCCTGCTTCTTCCCCCCGGAGCGTGCAAACCCGGGGAGGGGGGAGATGCTCCCCCCCCTTCCTCAAATGCAGCCCCTCGTTGCACTTTAATGCGGGTTAGGGTTTAAATGCGGGTGAGGCTCCCATAGATGGGCAAGGATGCTCGCTCATTCGCTCGCTTCGTGGCCTCGCAGGAGCCGTGCACGCGTCGGCTGCATGGTCCCCGGAGCACGTGAAAAAAGCGTGCCCGGCTCGGGCTGCCCGGGAGACCTGTTCACATGTCTGCTCCGTGCCGGAGGGTTTTCCGAGAAAGCTGCGGAACACGCGGAGCCGATAAACAAGCCGAGCCTGGGGCGTGGAGAGCTGCAGAGAGAAGAAAAACATATATATATATATTTTCAAAAGGATTCCTTGCAGCTGCTGGCTGTTTTGTCTGTCTGATTTTTTTTTTTTAAATTTTATTTTAAGACTTCGGTCGCTCGACTTCGTTGCATCAACTGTCGGCGGGCTTGGGTTCCAGCGGGCTGCAAAGGCTGGTGGTGGGGAGTCGATCGCTTGGGCATGCAATAAATCTGCAATAAAAGTGGCTTGTGGATCGCTTCCTGGAACAGCACGTACAGTACTCTACACAGCCTTCCCGGTTTTGTTTTCCTGCCCTAGATGCACCTTAAGAGGTTTAAATAGCCAACCTGTTTGCCGAATGTTTAATCATAATAATAATAAAATAAAGTTGGAAGGGACCTTGGAGGTCATCTAGTCCAACCCCCTGCTCAGGCAGGAAGCCCTATACCAGGGGTAGGCAACCTGGGTTCTTTTGTGACTCGTGGACTTCAACTCCCAGAATTCCTCAGCCAGCATGGCTCAGCTTGAAGATCTCTCCCTTTCCCCTCAGCATGGCTGACTCAGGAATTCTGGGAGTTGAAGTCCACAAATCATAAAAGAATTGAGGTTGCCTATCCCTGCCCTATACCATTTTGGACAAATGGCTGTCCAGTCTCTTCTTTAAAACTTCCAGTGCTGGAGCATGCATAGCTTCTGGAGGCAGGTTGTTCCACTGGTTAATTGTTCTAACTATCAGGAAATTTCTCCTTAGTTCTTGGTTGCTTCTCTCCTTTCCATCCGTTGCTTCTTGTCCTGCCTTCAGGTGCTTTGGAGAATAGCTTGACTCCCTCTTCTTTGGGGCAGCCCCTGAGATATTGGAAGACTGCTATCATATCACCCAATAGTCCTTCTCTTCATTAAGCTAAGACATACCCAATTCCTTATATGTTTTAGCCTCCAGTCCCCTGATCATCTTTGTTGCTCTTCTCTGTACTCTTTCTAGACTCTCAACATTTTTTTTATATCGTGGTGACCAAAACTGGATGCAGTATTCCAAGTGTGGCCTTACTAAGGCATTGTAAAGTGGTATTAACACAGTGGTTCTCAACCCTTTTAATGCCGCGACCCCCAACCGGTCGTAAGTTGAGGACTACTCAACCAGTCATAAGTCGAGGACTACTCAACTGGTGCAGCACCGTTTGCAGAATGGGACTTTTGGCGGGCTCAGCAGGGCAGAGACAGCCTGGACAATTCCTATTGGCTTTTGAAAGCCAATAGAATGAGACTCTATTCAAGAGAGTCGATTCTATTGGCTTTCAAAAGCCAATAGAATAAAAGGGAGTAGCACAGCTAAGGAAAAGGGGAAAAAAATGGCGGACTGCGTTGTTTGGCGACCCCTGTGAAATGGTCGTTCGACCCCAAATGGGGTCCTGACCCACAGGTTGAGAACCACTGTATTAACACTTCACATGATCTCGACTCTATCCCTCTGTTAATGCAGCCTAGCTAGCACTGTTAGCTTTTTTGGCAGCTGCAGCAGCTGCAGCACACAGCTGGCTCCTATTTAAGGGATTGTCCACTAGGACTCCCAGATCCCTCTCACAAAATGTTATTTTGGGGTCCTGGGGAGAAAACTTTTCGAGTGTTGCAAAAAACTAGGGGTCCACGGTGGCTTATAGTTAGGAGGGGTGGAAGTTTTGAGGAACTCAGCCTTGGAGGTTGATGGCCCTATATAGGGGCAGTCCTCGACTTACAGCCACAACTGAGCCCAAAATGTTGGTTGTTAAGTGAGACATTTGTTAAGTGAGCTTTTTTGCCTCCGTTGTTAAGCGAATAACTGCAAATCTGGCTTCCCCCTTGCTTGTCAGTCGGTTGCCAAAGAGGATCACGTGACCCCAGGACACTGCAACCGTCATAAGTACACGCTAGTTGCCAAGCCTCTCAATTTTGATCACATGACCTTGGGGATGCTGCAACGGTGGTTAAGTGTGAGAAAATTATTTATTTATTTATTTATTTATTTACAAATATTTATATGCCGCCCAATCCCAAAGGACTCAGGGCGGCGTACAAGGTTAAAAACAGTCATAAAAGAATAAAATAATCCAGTCATACCGCGAGTCCGATCATATCCCGGCCCTCCGGGGACATCAGCCCCAGGCCTGCCGGAACAGGAGGGTTTTAACGGCTTTCTTAAAGGCCGGCAGGGTGGGAGTAGTTCGAACCTCGGGGGGGGAAGTTGATTCCACCAGGTCGGAGCCACCACAGAAAAGGCCCTTCCCCGAGGGCCCGCCAGCCAACATTGTCATAAGAAATGGTCATAAGTCTCTTTTTTTCAGTGCTGTTGTAACTTTGAAGGGTCACTGAACAAACTTGTAAGTCAAGGACGACTTATATTACTGTAGGCGTGTTTTTAATGTTGTTTTTAATGTGCACCACTCAAGAAAAGCTGCTTATGTCATTGTTTTTGCTTTATGGTTCAGGGTTTATTCCTGTGTGAGTTTTGCTTTGGGATCTGCCCGGTCTCTAGTGACGGCAATACAATTCCTTTATCAGCAAATGAATCCATGATTCTCATAGGAGAGCGAAGGGATACTTCTACCCTGATGGGAAATATTCCTGAGGCAAAAATGAAGAAATTTCCTGACAGTAAGAGCGGTTAACCGGTGGAACAACTTGCCTCCAGAAGTTGTGAATGCTCCAACACTGAAATAGAAGATTTTAAGTAGAGATTGGAGATTGAAGTTTTTAAGCAGAGATTGGACAACCATTTGTCTGAAATGGTATAGGGCAGGGGTCTTCAAACTGGGCAACTTTAAGACTTGTGGACTTCAACTCCCAGAATTCCTCAGCCAGCCCGGCTGGCTGAGGAATTCTGGGAGTTGAAGTCCACAAGTCTTAAAATTGCCCAGTTTGAAGACCCCTGGTATAGGGTTTCCTGCCTGAGCTGGGGGTTGGACTAGAAGACCTCCAGTGTCCCTTCCAAGTCTACTATTCTGTTATAGCCAGATAAGAAATATTCCTGAGGCTGAAATTCAATAACCTGTTGTAAAACCAGCAACAATGAATTAAAACATTTTAAATACACTTTTTAAAAAAGCATTGTGAATTCAATGGGGTTTGCATTTAACGAATGCAGCTATGTATTGTTTTTTTTATTGCCAGCCTAGGTAGAAGAAAAGGGAGGCATAAATCCCCCCATTAGCATTTTAAAATTATTCATGCTTGTGTGGCTGACTAATACTGCCACTGAGCTAAAAGACAAAACAAAACACAACAATGCAATCTTGACAAATGCGCACGCATGAAGACACACGTTTTTGAAGCCTCCAGCAAAGCCAGTGGGCCTGAGTCAGTTATGACATCAACAACTAACTGGCTTGTGCAAAGGGGCTGGGCGGTTGCTATGGCAGCGAAAAATCTTATGATGTCATTGGAGAATTCAGAGATTATGGTTCAGTTAAAGGGCAGTGGGGGGGGAGGGGAGTCATCAGGCATGGACCAGGCCCAGGTGAGCAGGCTCAAGAGTGTGGCTAAGGCACTAGAAAAGCTAAGCCGATTGAACCTGGTTAGTATTTGGAGAAGAGATTGCCCAGGTGTAGGTAGACCCAGGTAGACTGAGACTTTAAAACAGTGGTTCTCAACCATTCTAATGCCGCAACCCCATAATACAGTTCCCCATGTTGTGGTGACCCCCAACCACTTATACATCACTGGGTGCCAGGGGCGTGGCCAAAGAAAAGGGGAAAAAATGGCTGACAGCCTTGTTTGGCGACCCCCGTGAAATGGTCGTTCGACCCCAAATGGGGTCCCGACCCACAGGTTGAGAACCACTGCTTTAAAACATCCCACTAGAAAGCAGCTTCAACCACTGGTGTATTGCTCCTAAAAAGTGAAGATGTCCACAAAGTCACCAGAAATGAAGTGAAGGTGTCCACGAAGTCACCAAAAATGAAGCGAAGGTGTCCACGAAGTCACCAAAAATGAAGCAAAGGAGTCCATGAAGTCATCAAAAATGCAATGAAGGTGTCCTTGAAGTCACCAAAAATGAAGCTAAGGTGTCCACAAAGTCACCAAAAATGCAATGAAGGTGTCCACGAAGTCACCAAAAATGAAGCTAAGGTGTCCACAAAGTCACCAAAAATGCAATGAAGGTGTCCACGAAGTCACCAAAAATGAAGCTAAGGTGTCCACAAAGTCACCAAAAATGAAGCTAAGGTGTCCACAAAGTCACCAAAAATGAAGCAAAGGAGTCCATGAAGTCATCAAAAATGCAATGAAGGTGTCCATGAAGTCACCAAAAATGAAGCTAAGGTGTCCACAAAGTCACCAAAAATGAAGCTAAGGTGTCCACAAAGTCACCAAAAATGAAGCGAAGGTGTCCATGAAGTCACCAAAAATGAAGCGAAGGTGTCCATGAAGTCACCAAAAATGAAGCAAAGGAGTCCATGAAGTCACCAAAAATGAAGGTGTTCACGAAGTCACCAAAATTGAAGCAAAGGAGTCCATGAAGTCACCAAAAATGAAGCGAAGATGTCCACGAAGTCACCAAAAATGCAATGAAGGTGTTCATGAAGTCACCAAAAATGAAGCTAAGGAGTCCATGAAGTCACCAAAAATGCAGTGAAGGTGTCCATGAAGTCACCAAAAATGAAGCAAAGGAGTCCACGAAGTCACCAAAAATGAAGCAAAGATGTCCATGAAGTCACCAAAAATGAAGCGAAGGTCCTTGAAGTCACCAAACATGAAGTGAAGGTGTCCATGGCAAATTGGAGGCATCTGGAAAACGTGAAGTTGGGATGGACTCTTCAAGATGGCCTTAGACCAAGTCAGATCATTGGTTTCTGCTGATTAGCAGCCATTCTCTAGAATTCAAGCAAAAGTCTAACCAAGCTTTGCTAAGATCTGTCAAGTGTTGGGTTGTGGGTCTTCTCAATGAGGGATTCTGGGAAGCATCTCTTGAAAAATGCAAAGTTCTGGGTCATACAGAGGGACACAAACAGTTAAGCACATTGATTTTGGAAAATAAAAATAACTTCCCTTCTCTACCTGGAAGCCCGTTTCCTGGACCAGCTAGAAATCTATTTTAAGAAAAAGCTGTTGCTTGACATCTGCTTTGTTTTCCCTTCTTATGAATTGGATCAATTAGAAAAAGGACGCTCTTCAAAATTCATTGCCCTAAGCTCTTCGCACATTCTTCCAAGAACGTTCCTGCTGTTGACAAAGATCCCTGGGGTCCATATTTTTCTAATAGAACGCAACTTCCTGTGATATAAACACAAGTGGTCAAAGTTAATAGTTCAGAGTATGATGAGAAGGTCATTTGCTTAGGTCAGGGCTTTTCAACCAGTGGTACGGGTACCACCTGTGGTACATTGGCACCTGGCAGGGGGTACGCGAGCATCCTAGAAAAGGGGTAGTGGGGGAGGGGAATGAGCTGAACCGGTGGCAGCACTGCACAAGCCTGAGTGAGAGACGGCTGGAGCTGCAGGGCTGTCAGGGCTCAGCGGAAGCGCCAGGATCAGCGCCAGGCTCCAGCTGGGGTTCAGCACTGATCTTGGTGCTTCTGCTCTGAGGAAGCACCAGCTGGAGCTCAGCGCTGATCCTGGCACTTCTGCTGAGCCCAGAAGAAGCGCCTATCTGCTGGAATGTTGCAGCCTCTCCAGGGTCTTGTGATTTACATTCAGATGCTTGGCAACTGATTCATATTTATGACGGTCACAGTGTCCCAGGGTCATGTGAAGTGACCAAAACCTGCTGCAACCACCCAGCAGACGGGGGGGGGGGGGAATAAAAACCAAATACCTCCCACCCCACCCCCGCTGCCAATCCTCAGCAGAAATGCTCACAACAATGAAAACCTTGGACAGAAGGAAGAGCGCAGCCGGGCGGGCAGGCAGGTGTCTTGCTCGGCTGTGGCTTGGAGGGCACTTTTTTCACTGCCATTGTAACTTCTAAGAGTCACTAAGCGAACTGTTATAAGTCGAGGACTACCTGTACTTCATCACTTTATCACTTTTTTCCTTTTTTTTTTTTTTTTGGTCATCAAGTTTTTGACACCTTGCTGGGCGACTGGTGGTCCTCAGATGTTGCCATATCGTAAAAGTGGTACAATGGGTGAAAAGGTTGAAAAGCCCTGGCTTAGGTGGCTGAATAATGTGCATTGGAGCATCGCAAGAACATACATTAAAACAGGTTGCAAGGGTGTTTCCCTTCAGCCCCAAATCGCCGGACACCAGATATTTGATTTGCTTGATGAATACCTCTTTACCAATAAAGGAGAATATTTGTAGGTCAGAGTTCAAATGAGAGGTCCTTGTTGCTCTCTGAGCTTGGCTGTTTTCTTGCAGACATTTCCTTACCCAACTAAGTAACATCATCAGTGGTGGTAGGGAATGAGTTTGCTCTCATTTTATATTCCAGTGGCTTGGTGGATTGTTGGTTGAGCTGTTTACTCTTAGCTTGTTTGACAGTTCCTTGATTGGGCCATTGTTTATTTCTTGATGGTTATGTTAATCTTGGTGTTCATTTCTGCTCACCTGGGAGCTGAATGCTGATGGTTAGCAACTGAGCACGGTTTTAATTGTTTTTAAGATTGCTCTCCTAGGGATGACCAACACTTCTATAATTCTAATGTTATTTCAAAACACAATTGTAGGAGAAGGAAGAAGCAATGCAAAGGGTGTTCCGTTGCATTGTTCAAAAAAAAAAAAAGAGGAAGGAAGACAATTTAATCATCAAAGCTCTTTAGCTACAGGAAGATTTCAAAACTGGGTTTCTACTTCTCAGCCTTATGGAAGACTATCTACTTTTCTTTCCAATGGTCTGGAGATGCATACAGGCACCCAGCAGAGCTTAAATTGCACTGTTTTTGGCTGCATGTTGCATTTTTTGGACCGGTGAATATCCCTGGGGTCTGGGTTAAGCACATAATTAACCATAATTGGAAGGGAATTAAGGAGAGAGGTATGATATGGATTTTATAGGATGGGCGTGTGCTTTCTTTTAGCAGGATTCAATCAGAATTTTCAGCAGACACAAACAATGTTCCATTTTTCTCTGTGTGATGGTTTTTCTGCTGATTTCTTGTTCCTCTCCCCTTCCCACACATAACCCCTTCCCCCAAGTGATTTCTTCTGGAAGATTACTCATTCCTTGAAACTGTAGTGGGATTTCCAGCACCAAAATTATACGGTTGAGTCCATTTGAGTGCCTATTCTGAGTCAGTAACAAAAGAGGTCTGGGTGTAATATGTAGTTTGGCCTACACAGACTCATAATCATAGAACGCCCTTGATTATTATTTATTGCACTGGTAGTCCTTAACTTACGACCACAGTGGAGCCCAAATTTTCCATTGCTAAGCAAGACATTCCATTGTCAAGTGAGTCTAAACCAGGGGTAGGCAACCTTGGCTCTTTTATGACTCGTGGACTTCAACTCCCAGAATTCCTGAGCCAGCCATGCTGAGGGGAAAGGGAGAGGTTTCCAAGCTGAGCCATGCTGGCTCAGGAATTCTGGGAGTTGAAGTCCACGAGTCATGAAGGGGCCATAGTTCCCCCATGCTGGCTCAGGAATTCTGGGAGTTGAAGTCCACAAGTCATGAAGGGGCCATAGTTTCCCCATGCTGGCTCAGGAATTCTGGGAGTTGAAGTCCACAAGTCATAAAAGAGCCAAGGTTGCCTACCCCTGGTCTAGGAGGCTCACTGCTTAGAATAGCAGGACTTAGGACAGCGGTAGGCAATCTTGGTTCTTTTATGACTGGTGGACTTCAACTCCCAGAATTCCTGAGCCAGCATGGCTCAGCATGGAAACCTCTCCCTTTCCCCTCAGCATGGCTGGCTCAGGAATTCTGGGAGTTGAAGTCCACGAGTCATAAAAGAGCCAAGGTTGCCTACCCCTGGTCTAAACCAATTTTAAAACCTTTCCTCCCCCCCCCAATTGTTAAGCAAAGCACTTGCAGTTGTTAAATGCATCACTACATCGTTAAGTGAATCGAGCTGCCCCGGTTGACTTTGCTTGTTGGAAGGTCCGAAGTGGCAATCACATAATTCCAGGATAAATTCATGCTGATTGCCTAACCCCTAAATTTTGATCGCATAACTGTGGGGATGCTGCAACAGTTGTGTGAGATCCTTTTTTAAAAAATGCCGTTGTAAGTTCAAATGGCCACTAAACAGATATTTGCAGTTTGAGGAATCCCTGTCTTGTGTGCAAAATTCCTTTCTGGAAAATTCAGGGAAAATATTTTGTTGACAGTAGGAGATCTGAATCCTGACAATCTAAAGAAACACTAATCCTCAATTTACAAGCCTCTCTTCAGCTCATCCCTAGAGACAAAACAGCTATTGTCCACAGCTAGTGGACAATCATTTAGATAGGAGCCAGACGGGTGTTGCAGCTGCCAAAAAAGCCAACTCAGTGCTGGGCTGCATTCACAGAAGGATAGAATCAAGATCAAGTGAAGTGTTAATACCACTTTAAAAGGCCTTGGTAAGGCCACACTTGGAACACTGCATCCAGTTTTGGTCACCACGATGTAAAAAAGATGCTGAGACTCTAGGAAGAGTACAGAGAAGAGCAATAAAGATGATTAGAGAACTGGAGGCTAAAACATATAAGGAACGGTTGCTGGAATTGGGTATGTCTAGTTTAATGAAGAGAAGGATAAGGGGGGACATGATAGCAGCCTTCCAGTATCTCAGGGGCTGCCCCAAAGAAGAGGGAGTCAAGCTATTCTCCAGAGTGCCTGAAGGCAGGATAAGAAGGAACGGATGGAAACTAATCAAGGAGAGAAGCAACCTAGAACTAAGGAGAAACTTCCTGACAGAACAATTAACCAGTGGAACGACCTGCCTCCAGAAGCGGTGGATGCTCCAACACTGGAAGTTTTTAAGAAGAGACTGGACAGCCATTTGTCTGAAATGGTGTAGGGTTTCCTGCCTGACCAGTAGGTTGGACTAGATGACCTCCAAGGTCCCTTCCAACTTTATTATTATTATTATGGATCATCACACAGTCAGACAGATGTTCAGACTGGATTTGGCATTTTGTCTACCTATCTAGTCCTTACCCAGGACCTGGGATAGGCAGAAGTGGATGTTTTTTTTATTATTTTTTATTATTATGTTTTTTATTATTATTATTATTATTATTAATTAGGGAGCTGTATCTGGCCCCATAGGCTCTTTTCTTCCTATTATTTTGAAATAATAGGAAATATTTGTAGCTTGGCTTTCAGATTTTGGCTGTGGTTTGTTCTCCAAGCTTGTTTTATTATATATAGTAATATGTAAGAAACCAGCCCGTTGGAAGCACCAATCAACAAGAGGACCAATCAGCTGCTTGGAATTCAAACAGCTGGCCACACTGGCACACAAGATGCTTATGAGCTAAAGAGAATAGGACAACACAATCCTGCTGATGGGGTTACCTAGTTTGGTAACGAAATATTCAGGAATGAATGTATATTAAAACAAATTTGGAGATCAGGGAGTTGGACTAGAAGACATCCAAGGTCCCTTCCAAGTCTATTATTCCGTTAAACAAGCCACAGCCAAAATCTTTCCTTGCTTCTCCGCTTGATAGCCATTGTCAAGTTTTTGCAGAATTGCCCAGCCGGAGAAAAGAACAAAGCGTATTAAGCATTTGGCAGGTCTCCACTAAATCAGAGCTTTGGAAATCTTCCTGAATGTTCAGTTCTGGGACTAGATGTAAGAGAAGCTTTTTTTTACATTCTCCTTCTCCATCGACACCGCCAGATCTCAGGCGCTTGCAGACAAGGATGTAGTAGAGCCATCGGCTCCTGCAAGAGGACCCCCCTTCCCTGCCACGGGCACCTACAACGTTGTCGCTAAGCTTGTGTAAATCCAATGCAGCGTTGAGCTAGCCAGTGTCAGCTTTTTTTCTGCACACGGATAAATGCCCTTTCCCAGCGTGGAATGTTGCTGCAGAAGCAAAATGTTTTGACATTTTTTGCACGTCTGAGAAAATGTTAAGAGAAGGCGCTCGGCACGTCCCACCTTCCAGCTATGATTTCGATGCATTGGTAGAATGGCCCAAAAGGAGCCCGAATGTGGGGCAAGAAAGTCCCAGCCTATGACCATAATATTGTCCAAAGGAGGAGAAATGACCCCCCCTCCTTTAATTCTTATCCTGAACTGCTCTTATTATGCTGCACTGATGATGTTACCTGGTACGGTAATGAGACGTCTGTGAGAAAACAAGCAAACTCGGAAAGTATCAAGGACCCCACAATCGTTCTCCTCCTCCTCCTCCTCTTCCTCCTCCTCCTCCTCCTCCTCCTCTCTGCAAATTCCTCTCCCTTCTAGCACTGATGATGTTACCTAGTTTGGTAATGAAACGTCTGCAAGAAAACAACCAAGCTCAGAGAACACCAAAAGAACCCACAGTCGTCGTCGTCCTCCTCCTCCTCCTCCTCCTCCTCCTCCTCCTCCTCCTCCTCCTCTCCATAAAGCCCCGTCCCTTCTAGCACTGATGATGTTACCTAGTTTGGTAACGAACTGTCTGCAAGACAACAAGCAAGCTCGGAGAGCACCCCACTCCCTTTGAGCATTGATGATGTTACCTACCTGGTTAATGAGATGTCTGCAAAACAACAACCAGACTCAGAGCTATCCCACTCCTTTCTAGCACTCATGATGTTACCTAGTTTGGTGATGAAACATCTGCAAAAAAGCAACCAAGCACCAAGGACCCCGAAGTATTCTTCTTAGAACTCGCAGCTAACGGGGCAGGTAAGAGACCCGACTTTGCACAGCCACCAAACACGGTTTAGTGTGGTCAATTCTCAGATCTAGGCCCAAAAGACAAGCCTTGATTAGCTGCTGGTTTCCTGCATGGGACCAGGTCCCCAAATCACAATCTCCCGATTTTCAACATGGTTTATTAAAGCAGCAGCTCAAAGCAATACCGAATGGGTTGGTCAGCGAATTCTTTACATTTTATGGAGGGGTAAGTTGGATGTTTTTTCAGAGCAGGAGGGAGAGACGGAAGGACTCGGATTCCCTTGCGCTTGCCCTCAAATCATAAGCAGACCAGCTTCCCAGCCCTGAGAGAGACAGAACTTTTGAAATGTGGTTGTTCCGTGAATATTATACAAAAGGTGACGGCAAGGTTGAGACCTTGGAAATGGTGCAGAGAAGAACAACAAAGATGATCAGAGGACTGGAAGCTAAAACATAGGAAGAACGGCTGCAGGAATTGGATATGTCTAGGTCAGGGGTAGGCAACCTTGGCCCTTTTATGACTCGTGGACTTCAACTCCCAGAATTCCTGAGCTTGGAAACCTCTCCCGTTCCCCTCAGCATGGCTGGCACAGGAATTCTGGTAGTTGAAGTCCATCAGTCATAAAACAGCCAAGGTTGCCTACCCCTGGTCTAGGAGGCTCACCGCTTAGAACAGGAGGAATTAGGACAGGGGTAGGCAACCTTGGCTCTTTTATGACTCGTGGACTTCAACTCCCAGAATTCCTGAGCCAGCATGGCTCAGTTTGGAAACTTCTCCCTTTCCTCTCAGCGTGGCTGGCACAGGAATTCTGGGAGATGAAGTCCACCAGTCATAAAAGAGCCAAGGTTGCCTACCCCTGGGTTAGAACAGGAGGACTTAGGCCAGTGGTAGGCAACCTTGGCTCTTTTATGACTCGTGGACTTCAACTCCCAGAATTCCTGAGCTTGGAAACCTCTCCCGTTCCCCTCAGCATGGCTGGCACAGGAATTCTGGTAGTTGAAGTCCATCAGTCATAAAACAGCCAAGGTTGCCTACTCCTGGTCTAGGAGGCTCACTGCTTAGAACAGGAGGAATTAGGACAGGGGTAGGCAACCTTGGCTCTTTTATGACTCGTGGACTTCAACTCCCAGAATTCCTGAGCCAGCATGGCTCAGTTTGGAAACTTCTCCCTTTCCTCTCAGCGTGGCTGGCTCAGGAATTCTGGGAGATGAAGTCCACCAGTCATAAAAGAGCCAAGGTTGCCTACCCCTGGGTTAGAACAGGAGGACTTAGGCCAGTGGTAGGCAACCTTGGCTCTTTTATGACTCATGGACTTCAACTCCCAGAATTCCTGAGCCAGCATGGCTCAGCTTGGAAACCTCTCCCTTTCCCCTCAGCATGGCTGGCACAGGAATTCTGGGAGATGAAGTCCACCAGTCATCAAAGAGCCAAGGTTGTCTACCCCTGGTCTAGTTTAATGAAGAGAAGGACCCGGTATTTAATCACGTTTTGTGACCTTCTGACAAGCCATGTCAACGGGGAGATTGATTAAGATTCACTTAACAACCAGGTTACTAACTTACCGACTGCAGTGATTAGCTTAACCACTGTCGTAAAATGGGGCAAAACTCACTTAATAAACATCTCACTTAACAACACAAATTTTGAGCCATGGTTATAATTCGAGGACTACCCGTATATTCCGGCGTATAAGGCGACCCGGCGTATAAGACGACCCCCGTCTTCAGCGCCGAGTCGCATGCCTAGAAAGTCGTCTTATACGCTGGAAACTACTGTAATTTCCGGCGTATAAGATGACTCGGTGTATAAGACGACCCCCGACTTCGGCGCCGATTTTACCGCTTGCGAAAGTCGTCTTATAACGCCGGAAAGTACGGTACCTGTATTTCAACTCAGGGGTGGACTGATTCCCCCCCCCTCCAGGAGGGAATCTTCTTGTAGGGCAGACCGGAAGGCTGACTCAGATTCCGATCTGAGTGACAAGTGACAAATCTGGGTGAAAGCTGGGAATGGCAAACGAAACTTGGATTCAAGCGGAACACAGCTAATGCTTTGGCAGAAGTCCCAGGGAGCTGCTGGCCCAGGTACCAGCTGAAGGTGCCCTTTGCGCCCTTTGCGACGTCTCTACAGGTGTAAGACTTGCACTACTAAGCCAACTGGTTGCACGGAGCAAATATCTTTATAAATGATAACAATTAAAAAAACGGTGCTTGTTACTTAAACTAAGAAAAGAGGTCAACGCGTTTATCTCCCTTTGAGAAAAGGGCAAAGGCCCGGAAGCTACAAATGGTCCTTGAGTTATGACAGTAAGAGAACTTGCCCAGGAAGGTTGTAGGTCGTGACGATTGTGTAAAGCAGGCCGATCACGTGACCGACCTGATTTTAGGATCTTTTTTTGCAGTGGTTGTTAAGCAAAGAGCTTGGTCATTAAGGGCATCCGTGGTTCGCTATGAGCCTGGTTTTGCCCCCCCAAAAAACAGAAGTACGTTTTCGGCAAAATTGGGCACCGATTCAATAACCATCTTGCTTGACCTGATCCCAGTTGCTGTCGTTAAGTCGAGGACTGCTTGTAGAGAAATCCACTGGAAAATACCCCTTGAATGAGAAGAATCATAATTGCTTGCGGTCAGATGCAGTTCAGATGCCCAGCAACACGCAAGCGAGCACCAGTTAGGACTAAACTGTTTTTCACCTCCTGCCTCTATCAGCTTCCTCCTAAATATAGCTACGGGGTGTGCAAATTACATGTTATTCCAGCAGAGTCTCTTCATTTAGCAGACTCTCGTCTTTTTTTTTTTTTAGCTAAGCCCTCAACTCTGGTTTTTCTGAGTTTAATTGTGCCAGATATTGAAGGCCAACCTGGTGCTGTAAAAACTTTGTTTACAGGGTGATTTCCCACTTGGAGACAACAGATATTTCCTCATTGCAGCAAAAATATTTATGCGTACGGAGACAAGGCGTCTGTGAGGGCTGCTGCTCCCGTTTCCAGGAATTGGGTTTCCTGCACATTTCCTGATCAGAATTCCAAATGCAGACGGTCCTCGACTTACAAAAGTTCATTTAGAGACCGTTCGAAGTTACAACGGCACTGAAAAAAATTGACGTAGGGCCTTTTCTCACACATACGACCGTTGCAGCATTCCCAGGGTCACGCGATTGAAATTCGGATGCTTGGAAACTGGCATGTACTTACGACGGTTGCAATGTCCCGGGGTTATGTGATCCCTTTTTGTGACAAGCAAAGTCAAAGGAGAAGCCAGATGTGTTTAACAACCCTGTTGCTAACTTAACAACTGCAGTGATTCGCTTAACAGGGGTGGCAAGAAAGGTCGTAAAACGGGTCAAACCCATTTAACGGGTCAAACCCATTTATTTGCTTTTCCGGGCACTAGCAAGCTGTCCGTTTCCCTTCTAATTGCTAAGATTTCTACAGATACTTAAAAACAGGTCGCCAGTCTTCTTTCTCTCCTTCCAATCTGTTTGTTGTTTCTGCCTTTTCAATCTTAAGCGCTTGTCGTCCTGGACATTTTTTTCCAGCTCTCTGGCCAGTTTTTCCCTTTTTTGCAGCCCCGAGGCTATTCAGAATCCTGGGATTTTTGGCACTTTCCCTGGCTCGTACCAGGCAATTTCATAAAAGAAACACAGCCTGGGTGACCTTCACGTCTTATCAATTCATTATCTTCCCGGTGAAGGTAAAAGAACATTTTACTTGGTGCCCTCTGAAGAACCGTGTCCAAGTCAACCAGGCTGGGCAACTGTGAGCCGGGACACAAATTGCCGCATCAGAAACCCTTTTCAGCTTTTCATTCTCCCATCGGCGTCAGCTGCTTTTGAGGGCTTTGCAAAGCAAACTTGGAACGAGCAGAGGTTTGGCCCTCTGCTTTTCATGAAAGTCTCTAGGCATTGGGAAAGGATCCATATCCAGCCTTTGTAGGAATCTCAGCTGTATGGAGCATATTTTCAGACAGTGTCTCCGAAAAATACATTATGAAGCGTCATGAACTTCCCCTGAAAGAGCACGTTTGAAGTTAGGAAATCCTTTTAACGGAACAGAATGTTCCAATAGAATAACAGAATTGGAAGGGACTTTGAAGGTCTTCTAGTCCAACCCACTGCTCAAGCATATATACCAGTGGTGGCGAACCTATGGCACGGGTGCCAGAGGCGGCACTCAGAGCCCTCTCTGTGGGCACGTGCACCGTTCCCCCAGTCCTAGGCCTTCAGCTGAGTTTTATAAAACCTTTTCGCTTTAGGCCTTTGCTGCCGTGTGCAAAAAAAAAGTTCAATCAGTCAATTTCAACTTCTGACAGGAAAAAAAAAGATTTTGCAAAGTTGGAATTGATTGATTGAACTTTTTAGTCCCACCCAGTCTGCTGTTACCACCGCAGCCATGCCCAGCCAATGGGCCACGCACACCCAATGGGCCACATCCACCCGGCACCCGACAATGCATAAGTGGGTATTGGGTTGCAGTTTGGGCACTTGGTCTCTAAAAGGTTCACTATCACTGATATATACCATTTATCCCATCTCTTCTTGAAAACCTCCAATGTTGGAGCACCCACAACTTCTGAAGGCAAAGCTATTCCACTAGTTAATTGTTCTGTCAGGAAATTTCTCCTTAGTTCTAGGTTGCTTCTCTCCTTGATTAGTTTCCATCCGTTGCTTCTTGTCCTGCTCTCGGGTGCTTTGGAGAATAGATTGACCCCCTCTTCTTTGTGGCAGCCCCTTAGATACTGGAACACAATTATCATGTCACCCCTAGTCCTTCTTCTCATTAAACTAGACTTACCCAATTCTTAAAAACGTCCAGTGTTGAAGCATTCACAGCTTCTGGAGGCAAGTCGTTCCACTGGTTCACTGTCAGGAAGTTTCTCCTTAGTTCTAGGTTGCTTGTCTCCATGATTAGTTTCCATCCATTGCTTCTTGTCCTGCCTTGAACTGCTTTGGAGAATACCCTGACCCCCTCTTCTTTATGGCAGCCCCTCAAATACTGGAATACTGCTATCATGTCGCCCCTAGTTCTTTTCGCTACACTAGACACACCCAATTCCTGCAACCATTTTTCATATGTTTCAGCGTCCAGCCCCCTAATCATCTTTGTTGCTCTTCTCTGACCTCTTCCTAGAATCTCAGCGTCTTTTCTTGTATCGTGGCCACCAAAACTGGATGCAGTGTTCCAAGTGTGGTCTTACCAAGGCAATATAAAATGGTACTGACACGTCACGTGATCCTGATTCTATCCCTCTGTTATTGCAACCTAAGACTATGCCGGCTTTTTTGGCAGCTGCTTCCTCACTGCAACATGCTCGAGGTAGAACAGAGAAGAGAAAGGTTGGAAGGGACCATTGACTTGGCTTGTTGGAAGGTCCCAGAAGGAGATCACATGATCCCAGGACACTGCAACCGTCGTAAAGATGAGACAGTTGCCAAGCATCTGAATTTGGATCACGTGACCGTGGGGATGCTGCAACTATTCTGTGAAAAATGTCATAAGTCACTTTTTTCAGTGCCGTTGTAGTTCGGTCAGTAAATGAAACATCCCAGAACAAATTGGTTAAGTCAAGGACTACCTGTGTAAAACCTGAAAGGGATCTTTAACTGCTATAATAATAATAATAATAATAATAATAATAATAATAATAATAATAATAATAATAATAATAACCACAACATTCAAATTACTAACTGGTGTGGTAGCTGATGCAGTACAACAGCATCTAGTTGAAAACAATCTCTTTCCACCTGAGCAGAAAGGAAACCGCCCCAACAGCAGAGGAACAAAGGATCAACTCCTAATAGACAAAATGATCTTGGAAAACTGCAAGAGAAGGAAGACCAACCTGAATGTGGCATGGATTGACTACAAAAAGGCATTTGACTCTCTGCCACATGATTGGATAATCAAGTGCCTAGAAATAACAGGAGTCAGTAGAAACATCAGAAAATTTGTGCAAAAATCGATGGCACAATGGACGACACAGTTGCAGATCAATGGTGAAAAGCTGGGAGAGGTTAATATCAAGAGAGGAATATTTCAAGGAGATTCATTATCACCATTACTATTTGTTATTGCACTGTTTCCTCTGTAAACAATACTGAATAACTCAGGACATGGCTATCAAACATCAAAAACATCTGCCAGACTATGCCACCTCCTTTATATGGATGATCTGAAGCTGTATGGAAAAACATCATCTGAAATAGAATCGCTGCTCAACACTGTCCGTATATATAGCCAAGATATTGTAATGGAGTTTGGCTTGGACAAATGTGCCACACTTACTATCAAACAAGGAAAAATAGTGAAAACTGAAGGAATCAAGATGCCCCACGAAAATAAAATTAAGAGTCTGGACGAGGAAGAATACTACAAATACTTGGGTATCCTTCAAGCTGACAACATCAAGCACACTGAAGTCAAGAAAAAGATTAGATGTGAATACATCAAGAGAGTGAAGAAGATCTTAAAATCCAAACTCAATGGAGGAAATACCATAAAGGCAATCAACACCTGGGCAATCCCAGTCATTAGGTACACAGCTGGAATAGTGGACTGGACTCAAGCAGAACTAAAAGCAATGGATAGGCAGACAAGAAAAATAATGACAATGAATCACGCCCTTCATCCACGCAGTGACATTGATAGACTTTATCTACCAAGGCAAATAGGTGGCGTGGAATGCTACAAGTACATCAGATGGTTGAAGAAGAAAAAATGGCTTTGGAAGAATATCTGAAGAACAATGATGAAGATGCACTGAAATTAGTATATCAGCAAGGCTTACTAACTACTGGAGAGACCAAACTGGCCTACAAGAAAGACCAAATGAAGAACAGAATAGAGGCATGGGAAAACAAAGCACTACATGGCCAATACATTAAAAAATAGCTGGGAAAGCAGATAATAACAAGACCTGGCAATGGCTAAGAGCAGGAAAATTGAAGAAAGAGACCGAGGGATTAATTCTGGCTGCACAAGACCAATCCTTAAGGACAAATGCATACAAAGTCAAAATTGAGAAGACAGCAACAGACAGTAAGTGCCGCCTATGCAAAGAAGCTGAAGAAACAGTGGACCACTTGGTAAGCTGTTGCAAGAAGATTGCACAGAATGATTACAAGCAGCGGCATGACAAAGTAGCAACAATGGTGCATTGGAAGATCTGCAAAAAATATCATTTGCCTGTAAGCAAAAACTGGTGGGATCATAAATAGAGAAAGTCATAGAAAATGATAAAATTAAACTGCTCTGGGACTTCAGAATTCAAACAGACAAGCACCTGCAACATACCACCCCAGACCTAACAATTGTCGATAAGAAAGACAAAAAAGTCTGGATAGTGGACGTGGCAGTGCCTGGAGATAGCAGAATAGAAGAGAAAGAACTGGAGAAGATAACAAAATACAAAGACCTACAAAGAGAAATAGAAAGACTGTGGCAAAAGCAAGCAAGGGTAGTACCAATCGTCATAGGCTCCTTGGGCGCAATCCCAAAACAACTGGAGCACCACTTGAACACCATTGGCATTGACAAATTTGCTATTAGTCAATTGCAAAAGGCGGCCTTATTAGGAACTGCTTCCATCCTGCGACGATACCTGTAATACCATCAAACATCCACATCTGCCTATCCCAGGTCCTGGGTAAGGACTCGATAGGTAGACCAAATGCCAAATCCAGTCTGAACATCTGGCTGACTGTGCGATGAATGATAATAATAATAATAATATAAAGTTGGAAGGGACCTTGGAGGTCATCTAGTCCAACCCCCTGCTCAGGCAGGAAAGCCTATATCATTTCAGACAAATGGCTGTCCAGTCTCTTCTTAAAAATCTCAAGTGTTGGAGCATTCACTGCTTCTGGAAGCAGGTTGTTCCACTGGTTAATTGTTCTAACTGTCAGGAAGTTTCTCCTTAGTTCTAAGTTGCTTCTCTCCTTGATTAGTTTCGATGGTCTGTTGCTTCTTGTCCTGCCTTCAGGCGCTTTTAAACTCTTCTTGTCCAAACTCTTGTCCTTTCCGGATCATCCTGGAAAGTCTTTCAATATTTAGGAGTGAAAAAAAAGCTATCCGGGAGAGTGAAAAAAAAAGCTATCCGGGAGACGATCCACGGCTTCTATTCACATGTAAATGTGAATAAATCAATAATAAATGCCTGCCTCTTGAATTAATTGGCTGAAATCTCATGCGCTCCAGTCAACCGAGCATCTCTGTTAGAGAAGAATTATTCCCTCTTTAACATGCCTGCTGCAAAATCAGAAAGGGACAAAACACCTTTCAGATTCATCCCACATTTAAGCTGCTGGATTTGTTTATTTTATTTTATTTATTTTTTTAAAAAATGAATTAAATAGGGAGACTTTTATTCCTCAAAAACACATTCTTTCGGGTGCTCTTTGTTCAGAAACTGTTGGCAACTTGCGTTCAGTTTTCGAGCATGTTTTTCTCACGCCTGCCAGCTCCATAGCTCATGCAATGAAAATCTGATTTGTCTTTTTCCCCCTATATTCTTCTGCCAGCTGATTGAGATACAGAGAGTTCTGTGCAGTTTGATATTCTGGATTTCCCCCCCCCCCCCAAAAAAAAAGAATCCGGATTGCCTGCCAGGGTGAAACGGGAGCTGTCTGGAGTGGCTGAATCTCACAACTGTGCCTTTGCAGGTCACAGTTACACAACCAGCTTACCCAGTTTCATGAAAGACCCAATAGCTACAATTGCACAACCTGCGAAACGTGTGTGTGTGTGTGTTTTGCCTTTGTGCAGGAATGGGCAGTTATGCCCTCTTTACGACCTGTGGACTTCAACTCCCAGAATTCCTGAGCCAGCCATATTTACTGACCAGTTGTTTAGTGATTCGTCAAAGTTATGACAGACCCGGGGGGGGGGGCAGACGGATCTTTACAACCTGGTTCTTAAGTTCCAACAGCCACCACCACCCCCCATGGTCATATGACTGCTTGTTGGGTGGTTGGCAACTAACCGACATTTACAGCCACTTGGTTCGTCTTTCAGTTATGTGACTGCGGCTTACGACGTCCTCTTTGCGACCTTGTGACAAGCAAAGTCAATCACTTAAACCAGGGGTAGGCAACCTTGGCTCTTTGATGACTGGTGGACTTCGACTCCCAGAATTCCTGAGCCAGCCATGGTGAGGGGAAAGGGAGAGTTTCCAAGCTGAGCCATGCTGGCTGAGGAATTCTGGGAGTTGAAGTCCACCAGTCATAAAAGAGCCAAGGTTTCCTACCCCTGGTCTAGGAGGCTCACCGCTTAGAACAGGAGGACTTAGGATAGGGGTAGGCAACCTTGGCCCTTTTATGATTCGTGGACTTCAACTCCCAGAATTCCTGAGCCAGCCATGCTGAGGGGAAAGGGAGAAGTTTCCAAGCTGAGCCATGCTGGCTCAGGAATTCTGGGAGTTGAAGTCCACAAGTCATAAAAGAGCCACGTTTGAAGACCCCTGCTTTAGAGTTTGGGTCAGTGATAATTGCTAAGTGGATCCATACAGCATGCTAGCCTAGGTTCAAATGAGCTTGGTTCTTTTGTGGCTGAGAATATGATGGGAATTCAACCATGGCTTAGCATGAAGTCATGCAAAATCCTATTAAGCCAGGGATCCCCAATCCCCGGTGTGTGGACCGGTACTGGGCTGCGGCATGCCAGCAACCGGTCCGCACAAACAAGCAAAGCCCCATCCATGGGATGCAGGCAGCACACAAAACCACGCACTCTCCAGTCGGCGGAAAAACCTCTCTCCACGGAGCCGGTCACCTGGTGCCCAAAAGGTTGGGAATTGTAGTTCACACATCTTAAAGTTGCCACGATTGAGAAACCCTGAGCTAGCTTAACTCTGTGCACTTCCCCCTGCCTCAAGTCCAGAGTGATGCTTTTCCTCAGGACGTGCAGTGCGAAATGAAACTGCTTTTCTCTTCCATTGCAGCATTTACCTCAGATGACACAATTAACGGTCAGGGCCCTCATGGAGTGACAGCCTCTTGCCGGAGGTTCTGAGTAAGAATCATCCAGGGGAAATTCCCGTCGAGGAAATGAACTAATCAAACAGCTTGTGACCTGGGAGCAAAACGGGGACCGAAGAAGAGGGCTCAGCTCCTTCTCGCTGATCTCACAGACACAGAATCACAGAGCTGGAAGGGACCCTTGGAGGTCTTCTAGTCCAACCCCCTGTTCAAGGAGGAGAGCCTATATCAGGGTTAGGCAACCTTGGCTCTTTTATGACTGGTGGACTTCAACTCCCAGAATTCCTGAGCCAGCATGAGGGAACTATGGCCCCCTCATGACTTGTGGACTTCAACTCCCAGAATTCCTGAGCCAGCCATGCTGAGGGGAAAGGGAGAGGTTTCCAAGCTGAGCCATGCTGGGCCAGGAATTCTGGGAGTTGAAGTCCACGACTCATGAGGGGGTCCATAGTTCCCCCATGCTGGCTCAGGAATTCTGGGAGTTGAAGTCCACAAATCATGAAGGGGGCCATAGTTCCCCCATGCTGGCTCAGGAATTCTGGGAGTTGAAGTCCACGAGTCATAAAAGAGCCGAGGTTGCCTACCCTTGGCCTATACCATTTCAAGCAAATGGTTGCCCAATCTCTTCTTGAAAACCTCCATTGATGGAGCAGTCTCAGCTTCTGGAGGCAAGTCATTCCACTGGTTAATGTTTCTTCCTGTCAGGAAGTTTCTCCTTAGTTCTCGGTTGCTTCTCTCCTTGATTAGTTTCCGTTGGTTGTTTCTTGTCCTGCCTTCATGTACTCTGGAGAATAGGTTGACCCCTTCTTCATTGTGGCAACCCCTTCTTTTCATTAAACTAGACCAGGGGTAGGCAACCTTGGCCTCTTTTATGACTGGTGGACGTCAACTCCCAGAATTCCTGAGCCAGCCTGGCTCAGCTTGGAAACCTCTCCCTTTCCCCTCAGCATGGCTGGCTCAGGAATTCAGGGAGTTGAAGTCCACCAGTCATAAAAGAGCCAAGGTTGCCTACCTCTGAACTAGACATACCCAATTTCTCCAACTGTTCTTCATATGTTTTAGCCTCTGGTCTCCTAATCATCTCCTTTCGGATGGATCCTAAGCTCCATCCCCATCTATATATACTTTTCTTTCTGTGGGGGGGGGAACAGTGTCACCTCACAGGGGTGTTAATGCTTTTGGTCTCTGCTCCCTCAACCCCCATTTCATTTTGTGTAAATCTGTTTCCAGGAAAGAGATGCTTGTTAAAAAGAAATCAGATTATTCCTAAATGCTTGCAGTTTCTTGGTTTAAGTCACTTTGGCATCCTGATCTGGACTGCCATTGAAGCTGGAGATGTTTTGCCCCCTTTTTTCCATTCTGTCTGCCTTCACACAACACTAGTCTAGAGCGGAGGTCTACAAACTGGTCAACTTTCAGACTTGTGGACTTCAACTCCCAGAATTCCCCAGTCAGCATGACTGGATCAGGAATTCTGGGAGTTGAAGTCTACAGGTCGTAAAGTTGTCCTAGTTGCCCAGCCTTGCCTTTAGACCAGGGGTAGGCAACCTTGGCTCTTTTATGACTCGTGGACTTCAACTCCCAGAATTCCTGAGCCAGCGTGGCTCAGCTTGGAAACCTCTCCCTTTCCCCTCAGCATGGCTGGCTCAGGAATTCTGGGAGTTGAAGTCCACCAGTCATAAAAGAGCCAAGGTTGCCTACCCCTGCTTTAGACAATCTTTAGGGCTGAAAAATGTAGGCTGAGTTCAAAAATCTCAAATTTCACTGACCCTCCAGGAAATCATCTCGGAGCCTTTAAAATCCTAACTCACTGAAATCATCGTAGAGTTGTTATGGACAGGAAGCAGTTTGTATATTAACTAATCGGTGGGCAATTTAAATTTCACTGATAGGAAATGTTGCTCCTTTCAGCACTGAATCAAGCCTGTGGGATATACTGTGGGGAAAACCCCTTTCAGCCACTCAGTCTAACTATTCAGCACAATCATCCAGCTGACCTTTAAATGGCCTTTAAAAATGGCCATTCCCCCCCCCCCCCCCAATAAGGAACTCAACAACTGACTCGGGCCTCAGTTGAATTGTTCCTGTTGTTAAGATGTTTATTCTGAATTTTCTTAGAATTTTCCTTCCTGGATCTTAGAGCTATTATTCCATAGAGA
This sequence comes from Crotalus tigris, assembly GCF_016545835.1. NCBI lineage: Eukaryota > Metazoa > Chordata > Lepidosauria > Squamata > Viperidae > Crotalus > Crotalus tigris. The sequence goes on from NW_024098373.1 coordinate 690,543, forward strand.
ACAGGTTTTAACTGGTGTCATGTCCTTTGCTAAAAAAAAAAAAAAAAAAAAAAGTTAATATCTTATCCTCTGTCCCAAAGATGCTTTTTCAGGAAGCAACTGGACTATCTTATTTTTCTTTGAAGACGTTTTGCTTCTCACCCAAGAAGCTTCTTCAGCTCTTATCCTCTGTCCTTCAATCTTTTCTCAAGCTAAAGGTTCCCAGCTTCCTTGATTTCATCCTGTCAGATATCCTAATACAGGGGTCTTCAGACTTGGCCCTTTTATGACTCGTGGACTTCAACTCCCAGAATTCCTCAGCCAGCCTCCATTTTGTTTGTAAGTTTTAAGACAGGGGTCTTCAAACTTGGCCCTTTTATGACTTGTGGACTTCAACTCCCAAAACTCCTCAGCCAGCCTCCCTTTTGTTTGTTAGATTTAAGACAGGGGTCTTCAAACTTGGCCCTTTTATGACTCGTGGACTTCAACTTCCACAATTCCTCAGCCAGGCATGCTGGCTGAAGAATTCTGGGATTTGAAGTCCACAACTCATAAAAGAGCCATGTTGGAAGACCCCTCTCCTAATATCTTGAGTGTTGGAGCACTCACAATTTCTGGAGGCAAGCGGTTCCACTGATAAATTGTTCTATCAAGAAATTTCTAAGTTGTTTTTCTCCCTGATTAGTTTCCATCCATGACCTTTTGTCCTGCCTTCAGATGCTTTGGAGAATAGCTTATTTATTTATTTATTTATGAGACTTATATACCGCTTCATTCCCTCTTCTTTGTGGCAGCCCCTAAGATATTGGAACACAGCTATCATGTCCCCCCTCGTCCTTCTCTTCATTAAACTAGACATACCCAATTCCAGCAGCCGTTCCTTATATGATTTAGCCTCCAGTCCCCTAATCATCTTTATTGCTCGTCTCTGCACTCTTTCTAGTGTCTCAACATCTTTTTTAATATCATGGTGACCAATACTGGATGCAGTATTCCAGGTGTGGTCTTACCAAGGCTCTTTTTTTCATCAATCTTACATTATTCACTTGCAATGGCCTTAAGTGTGAAAAATGATCGTAAGTCACTTTTTTCAGTGCCATTATAACTTTCAACGGTCAGTAAATGAACTGTTGTAAGTTGAGGATTACCTGTAGTAAGTTGGGCTGGAAGAGAGTGACTGGCCTCAGGTGACCCAGTGGGCTTCTGTGATTGAGGTGGATTCAAATCTTGGATCTTCCTGGTCTGGTCCAACAACATAATTTCCTCACATTGAAGCTTTCTGATAAACACAACCCGAAGTTTGCACAACAGTAGGTCATGAGGTCTCAAATGGCACGGCGCCAAATACCGTTCTGCAGTTGATTTTATTGTTTGCAATGTACACCGTGCTAGCGTTAATTGCTATTGTTTTACCCAACCCAAATGGGCAAATGCTATTTAACTTTATAGGGGAGGTTTTCCATCATCCAGGTCACAGTTGTCCCAAAGGTGATTTTTTTTCAGGAGGGGCAACTGGACCTCCTTGTTTTTCTTTGAAGACGTTTCGCTTCTCATCCCAGAAGCTTCTTCAGCTCTGACTGGATGGTGAGGAATGGAAAGATTTATACTCCTTGCAGACAGCTGGTCATTTGCCTTCTTTTAGAGCAGTGGTTCTCAACCTTTTTAATGCCGTGACCCCCAACCGGTCGTAAGTCAAGGACTACCCAACTGGTCGTAAGTCGAGGACTACTCAACCGGTCGTAAGTTGAGGACTTTCTCTGCCCGGGAGTGCCACGCATGCGTGGTGCCGCCCCCTGCGTCGGCTGAGGTGTAGCTGGCAAGGGATAGCGATAGTGCAGGGTGACCACCGGCTGGGCCACCAGCTGGCCCAGCCGAAGGGAGGTAAGGCACCCGCCGGGCCCCACGCACGCCAGCAACCCTCCCTGCGCCTGCCGGCCTCCCACCTCCCACCCCTGGCCCCCTTTTACTTACATTTTTAGTAGTTGCGCAGCAGGGAGGGGTGGAAACTTCCAGACAGCTCACCTTCGCTGCAGACAACTTGCAGCACCGTTTGCAGAATGGGACTTTTGGCCGGCTCAGCAGGGCAGAAACAGCCTGGACAATTCCTATTGGCTTTTGAAAGCCAATAGAATTAGACTCTATTCAAGAGAGTCTATTCTATTGGCTTTCAAAAGCCAATAGAATAAAAGAGAGTAGCACAGCTAAGGAAAAGGGGGGAAAAAATGGCGGACTGCGTTGTTTGGCGACCCACGTGAAATGGTCGTTCGACCCCAAATGGGGTCCCGACCCACAGGTTGAGAACCACTGTTTTAGAGGGTCATTGAGGCTGCAAGATGTTTCCTGCCCTGTGTCCCTTTTGGGGACACAGCACTTTTGGAACAACCATGACCTGGAAGAGTGAGAATCTCCATAGACATTTAGCGATGCACTTTGGGATGAACGCTCTTCGAAGGATGTGGGAGTATGAACAGATTTCCAGCTTAAAATTGCAGGCTACAGGAAAGATTTGCGCTTCAATTTGAGATGCAGACAACATGGACTCATCCCCAACAGCCTGCACATGTCTCCAACAGTGAAGAGACCCAGGGCAGAAAATATCCTGCAGCCTCAACAACTCTCTAAAAAGATGCAAAGGACCAACTGTCTGCAAGGAGTATAACTCTTTCCATCCCCCACCACCATCTAGTCAGAGCTGAAGAAGCTGCTTGGATGAGAAGCGAAACGTCTTCAAAGAAAAACAAGAAAGTCCAGTTGCCTTCTGAAAGAGCACCTTTGGTACAATGCCATTTAACCTCCTACAAAATAAGGCACCAGAAGCAGTTTTGCCCAGAGGCAAACGTTAAGGAAAGCGTGAATTTTGGAGAGAGATGTTTGCAAAAAGTAGGCATAGTAGGGGCAGAATTGGAACTGCTTTTCTTTGGAGCAGTAATAAACAGAGGACAGACCCACCTACTCTAGGTGCAGTCCCTGTTTGTTTTTTTTTAAATTTGCACCTGTTCACCCCACTGGCATTTGATGATCTCCTATATCAGTGGTGGCGAACCTATGGCATGGGTGCCAGGGGCGGCACTTGGAGCCCTCTCTGTGGGCACACACATCGTTGCTCCAGCCCCGCCTCCTCCCACGGCCCCCTCCTCACCAGCAACCCCCCCCCCCGGAGGAGAGTTGCCCCCGGGCACAGCCCATATGAAGCAGCGCAGCCAAGGACATGGTAGCCGGGCAGTGGGGACAAGACTCCACTCTTGCGCCCCATCGCACACAGATGATGCTGTGGGGTATGGGTGGAGGGTGTGGCCACCATGGTGCTGCTGGGCTGGCTGGGTGATCTGTGGCAGGCTGTGGAGATGGTGGGTGGTCCAGTGGGCAGGGCGGAGTGGGGACGGGGTGGGCGGTTTTGGGGCACTCGGTCTCAAAAAGGTTCGCCATCACTGTCCTATATGGCTGAAGCCGCTTAAGGTGTTGATGCTCCAGCAAAATCAGTTTATTTTGAGCAACGCTGAATGAGTCATAGGAGGCTTCTGGACACCTTGCCAAGGTATGCTTTGGAGATTCCCAGCTGAAGGCTGCTTCTGCGCATGAGGAAGAGGCATGGCTGCACGATGATCAGACAAAGAACTGTCGCCTGTGTGCTGACAGGATTCTGTGTGTCTCTGCAAGCCGAGATGAAAGACAAGCAGGCTGGGAGGAACGTGAGGAACGTGCCACAGCCACAGTGGACAGCAGCTGATAACTTATAGTATACTATTCCTCTTGTGCTGGTTTCTTCCTTCTTAAGGGCTTAATTGGTAGAGTATTTTCACCCAGCAAACAGTACTCACAGCCGGTAGTCCAACTGCACTGGAAGAAATTCTGCAGAAAGGAAGTAAAAGGCCAAACACAGTTTTAGGCCTCATTCACAGAGGAATAGAATCAAGATCACGTGAAGTGTTCATACCACTTTACAAGGCCTTGGTAAGGCCACACTTGAAATTCTGTATCTACTTTTGGTCACCACGATGTAAAAAAAGATGTTGAGACTCTGGAAAGAGTGCAGAGAAGAGCAACAAAGATGATCAGGGGACTGGAGGCTAAAACATATGAAGAACAATTGCAGGAATTGGGTATGTCTAGTTTAATGAAGAAAAGGACTAAGGGTGACATGATAGCACTCTTCCAATATTTGAGAGGCTGCCACAAAAAAGAGGGAATCAAGCTATTCTCCAAAGCACTTGAAGGCAGGAACAATGGATGGAAACTAATCAAAGAGAGAAACAACTTAGAAATTTCTTGATAGAACAATTTATCAATGGAATGGCTTGCTTTCAGAAGTTGTGGGTGCTCCAACACTGGAGGTTTTTAAGAAGAGATTGGACAACCGTTTGTCTGAAATGGTGTAGGGTTTCCTGCCTGAGCAGCAGGTTGGACTTGATGACCTCCAGGGTTCCTTCCAACTGTGTTATTCTATAGGTGGAAAAGGGTACAAGACATACCCTGTTTTCAGCACTACAGTATTAGACTTACGTATTTGCTACACAGCATGACGCAATCTTAGGACTTTAGAGTTAGACTATTTGACATTTACAGCTGGATATTATTTTTCCTGATGAATTGATACGAGTCTTGTTGCTTTCTAAATGCTTTATACAGAGCCATCAACACATACTGTTTATCCAAATAGGAAGCTGAGATTGGTCTCTGTTGCCAAGAAATTATTTTAGACTGCAATCCGAGGAAGCTGTTGCAATCCTCCCATCAAGTCAATTGTGTAAGATGAAGTTGTGGCTGTAACACATTGTTCTGGTGGTGGAAAACAGGGTTAGCTTTCTGATTCTGGGCAAGCCCTACTGTTTTTGACAGTATCAGGATCAGATAGAATGGTGGAGATTGAAAATTTCCATCTGGGAGTCCTACTTTTTTTATTTCCTCAGAGACACCAATCATTGTTATTTCCCAGAATGCTCTAGGGCAGGGGTAGGCAGCCTTGGCTCTTTTATGACTCGTGGACTTCAACTACCAGAATTCCTCAGCCAGCCATGCTGAGGGGAAAGGGAGAGGTTTCCAAGCTGAGCCAGGCTGGCTCAGGAATTCTGGGAGTTGAAGTCCACGAGTCATGAGGGGCCATAGTTCCCTCATGCTGGCTCAGGAATTCTGGGAGTTGAAGTCCACCAGTCATAAAAGAGCGAAGGTTGCCTACCCTTGCTCTAGGGCAGTGGTTCTCAACCTGTGGGTCAGGACCCCATTTGGGGTCGAACGACCATTTCACGGGGGTCGCCAAACAACGCAGTCCGCCATTTTTTCCCCCTTTTCCTTAGCTGTGCTACTCCCTTTTATTCTATTGGCTTTTGAAAGCCAATAGAAGAGACTCTCTTGAATAGAGCCTAATTCTATTGGCTTTCAAAAGCCAATAGGAATTGTCCAGGCTGTCTCTGCCCTGCTGAGCCCGCCAAAAGTCCCAGTCTGCAAACGGTGCTGCATCAGTTGAGTAGTCCTCGACTTACGACCGGTTGGGGGTCGCCGCATTAAAAAGGTTGAGAACCACTGCTCTAGGGCAATAAAATAATGGAGGCGTAAAGGGAGATTTTAAATTGGCACCTGGATTGATGGCCATACTTAGGATGGGAAAGAGACACAGGAAGCATGTGAGAGTACTGGGCCCCACTAAGGTGCATGTCTTAGTAGCCGCCATGATAGAAAAGCACAACTATTAAAGAATTTTTCCTTCCTTCCTTCCTTTTGTCCATAACTGCATGGACAAATCAGATTTTTGGAAGCGCTTTGCCACTTGCTTGCTTCCTAGGGCTGGAACCTAATGTGGGGCTAGAACTTACGGTCTCCTAGTAATTGACCCAATATCACTCAACTGGCTTTCCTGCCGATGCCTGGACTAGCACTCGCCATCTCCTGGTGATTGGTCCCCTGTCAGCCAGCTGGCTTTTTTGCCTAAGACGGGACCAGAATTCACCGTCTCCTGGTGATTGGCCCAAAGTCAGCCATACGATTTTCATGATTTAGGCAGGACTAGAACTCACCATCTCCTGGCGATTGGCTCAAAGTCAGCCATACGATTTTCATGATTTAGTTAGGTCTAGAACTCACCGTCTCCTGCTGATTGGCCCAAAGTCAGCCAGACAATCTTCATGACTTAGACAGGACTAGAATTCACAGTCTCCCAATTTCTAGCCTGATACCTTAATCGCTGCACCAAACTGGCGCTCGTATTTTGCAATTCCGATGCAAAACGTTACACTGGAAAACCACTAGCTACGCCAAGTGACTTTCATGCCTTTTGTCTGCCCCATCCTGTCTCAAGCGCCTCCCTTCCCCCCACATTGATCTCCAAAGCTCCCAAAATGGATCTTTTGAAGTGTCTTGAGATGCAAGGTGGATTTAACAAAGAGTGACATCACTTGGAAGTTCTTGAAAATTTCCCACCCTGTCATTTCTCTCGTCTAAAAGCTGCACCACGTTTCCTGAAAGCCCTCATAGACTGCCATCCGCCACACTGATTACTTTCCAAAAGCAGCTTGCATTTCAGTACCAAAAAACGTATTTGTTTTTTTCCCCTCTCCCTCTTGCCATGTGCTTTTTTCTTAAGGGTAACTTTCCAAACAAATTCCTTCGTTTTTTAATCTGCAGGGAGACCCACAGCCCTTTTCTGCTCGTTTCTTAGCAAAAGACTCACTTTTGAAAGCAGAAAAATAAATAATCCTGTTTTGTCTCATGTTTGCTTTTTAAGAGTTTTTTTTTCTTCCTGTCTTTGTGGAGAGTGACGAGTTTTGACTTGATAGAGCCAAGAATCCCTCAAATTTATGTTCCATCCAAAATAGTTTGTACAGAAGTTCCCTTTTCCTGAATTCAGTGCTCTTATTTCCTAGAAAATACTACTGTTGGGAGGGAGCTATTTCCAGGCTCACATGATGCTAAATTCCAGTTTGTTTACCTACAGCAGGGCTCTTCAAATTTGGCTGCTTTAAGACTTGTGGACTTAAACTTCCAGAATTCCTCAGCCAGCGTGCCTGGCTGAGGAATTCTGGGAGTTGAAGTCCACAAGTCTTAAAGCAGCCAAGTTTGGAGACCCCTGACCTATAGCTTGTTGAATAAGCTACTGTTAAGTCAGGCTTTCACAGCGTACCAGGCCCTAAATTGGGCCTGCAAACTACGATGGCCCGTTTGCCAAAATATCCCAGGACAGACAGTCCTCAACTTATGACTACACTTGCTGCCCAAAATTTTCATTGCTAAGCAAGACAGTTGAATGAATTTTGCTCCATTTTACGACTTTTCTTGTCGTTAAGTGAATCACCACACTTGTTAAGTTAGTCACATGATTGTAAAGTGAATCTGGCTTCCTCGTGGACTTTGCTTGTCATGAAAGGGGATCACATGATCCCGGGACACTGCAACCGTCATAATTACAAGTCAGTTTCCAAACGTCTGAATTTTAATCACGTCACCCCTTAGGATGCTGCAACAATGATAAGTGTGAAAAACTGTCATAAGTCAGTTTTTTCAGTGCTGGTTGTAACTTCGAACGAATGCGTGTAATTTGAGGACTATCTGTCTAGCGTCCTGTGTGAACCTGGCTATTCATGGCATAAAGTTAGATGTTAGGTACTAAAATGCCACTGTTTGTGCATTTCCCTCTGTGTGTGCCCTCTCCTACTTTTGTAAGTTTTAGTATGTTTCTCGTAATTTGTCCGTTTCACTGATAGTTACCTACTTTTCAAACAGACAGCTACTTAAAGTTACAATGGCCAAAACATCTTAGGGAGATATCTACGCGAGTGAGATTCGAACAGCTTGATACAATGATCAGATATGGGAGATTCCATTCTATACCATAATGATGGACATATTTGCATTTCCGGAGCAGTAGAGGTTGAAAACTTGGCTCACGTACTATTTGATTGTTATTTGTATAAAGGGTGAGACACAGATATCTTGGTTCATACATTTCCTTGTTCCATTCTGGGAGGAGGGGGCTCCGTGGCATCCAAAGCAAAACATCCAAATTCAATCACAGTTTTGTTCCATACAGTATCAACCTTATAAACTCTCAAGCTTCCTCCTTCCATTATGTATTCAAAATGGACAGCAATTAATATTTATATGTTACTTATATGTAAGGGTGTAGGTCTATACCTGTGTTGTATATAGTATGTTTTAAATATGTTTTATGTATATGTACACTTTGAGAGGAAGCAACTAAATTTCATTTTTAATGTGTGCCATTGTGCCCACAGGAAAAAAATGGCAATAAAGGTTATCTAATCTAACCCAATCTAAAAATTAAACAAATGACCTATTGGGAACCCCATATTAAAACAACATATCTTATGGGCAACGAGAATTTGAAAACAACACTTAACAGAGGAAGTACTTGAGTAAAATGGTACAGATAAGATTGGCATATGTGTGACTGATTGGGGTAGATTGCAGGGGTGATACTGAAATATAATTTTATCTTGTTTTACTTGTCTGTATCTTAAAGTATTGTATGTTACTCCAATTTCCATTTTAAATTGTTTTTATAGGATTTTATTAATACGTTTGGAACTCTGTATCTTGATATGGCCCATGGGCTAATCAATAAACTAAACTAACTGATAGTTACTACTTCAGCCTGGAGAATTCTAGGAGTTGAGGTCCGCCCATCTTAAAGCTGCCAAGGTTGTGAGTTTTAGACTGTTATCTTCTTTAAATCGAAAAACAGGAGGGATCTCACTCTTTGCGATGAAGATCCTTTAAGGAGAAGTTGTATTTTTGTTTGGACCCTGTGTCTGTGTCTCTTTTTGTGCTTTGCAAGCCACTCAAAAAACAGAACTGTCATCCTTACCCCAATTATGCCTTAGACAGCACCCTCCAGATGTTGAACCATTGCAATGCCCCTCATCCCCCCCCCTCGGGTGAGAGGTCCCAGCTGCGCACATCTGGAGGACAGTGAATCCCTTGAGAGAAATCTTTCTGCCTTGTTGGGGGGGGGAGAGGAAGAGAGGGAGGGAGGAAGAGAGAGGAAGACTGGATAACCATTTGACCAAGATTATATGAGATAATTAGAATAGAATAGAATAGAATAGAATAGAATAGAATAGAATAGAATAGAATAGAATAGAATAGAATAGAATAGAATAGAATAGAATAGAAGATAGGAAATGGAATGGAATAGAATAGAATAGAATAGAAGATAGGAAATGGAATGGAATGGAATAGAATAGAATAGAATAGAATAGAATAGAATAGAAATAGAATATGGAGTGGAATAGAATAGAATAGAATAGAATAGAATAGAATAGAATAGAATAGAATAGAAATAGAATACGGAGTGGAATAGAATAGAATACGGAATACGGAATAGAATAGAATAGAAGACGGGACGGGACGGGGCGGGATGGGATAGAATAGAATAGAATAGAATAGAATAGAATAACAGAGTTGGAAGGGACCCTGTAGGTCATCTAGTCCAACCCCCCATTCAAGCAGGAGACCTTACACCAGTGGTTCTCAACCTTTCTTATGCCGCGACCCCATAATATAGTTCCCCATGTTGTGGTGACCCCCAACCACTTATTCATCACCGGGTACCAGGGACGTGGCCAAAGAAAAGGGGGGGAAAATGGCAGACAGCCTTGTTTGGCGACCCCCGTGAAATGGTCGTTGGACCCCAAATGGGGTCTCGACCCCACGTTGAGAACCACTGCCTTACACCATTTCTGACCGATGGCAGCCCAGTCTCTTCTGGAAAGCTTCCAGCGACGAAGCTCCCACGATTTCTGAAAGCAATCTGTCCCATTGGTTGATTGATCTCCTGCCTTGAGCAGGGGGTCGGACTAGAAGACCTCCAAGGTCTTTTCCAGCCCTACGATTCTATCTTGGTTCTTGCGCCCGCGGGCGCACCTCGGTTCAGCCAGCCGCCGGGCGGGGGCAGCAGCGGGAAGCGAAAGAATCCCGCCGCCCCTCCCAGCGGTTGCCGGGGGGGGGGGAAGGGAGGGGGGGAAAAAGAGAGAGGGGCGGGGCGGGGCCATTCCCGTGACGTCACAGTGCCGGCCGGCTCATAGAAAAAGCTGCGCAAGGGCGGCCGCGCTTCATTTCTCCAGCCACGCCGACCCGGTTCAGGTCCAGCCTCAGAGCTTAGCCGAGGACCCGGCGCGCCCCCTTACCTCGTTTCGGACCAGGCATTTCGCCAAGCCCGGCCTTTGGGATTGAAGCGGGGGGGGGGCTTTTTCTTCCGTCCGGGACAGGAGTTTGGAGAACCCCCGATTTAGGGTCGGCTTTGGGGGGGCTGCACCCTCCGCCCGGCCCCCAGCCTCGCTCAGAGTCCCTCCGACGCCCCATTGCAAAAGACAGCGATCCGCAGGGCGGGGGGGGGGGGAGAAAAAAAAACCCAGCACCCCGACCGATCCAAGCTCCCCCCGCTCTCCCGCCGCCTCCTTTTGTGTGCTTCCCTCCCCGCCGATCCCGCGTCCCGCATCCGCAACGAAGGTGGAGCCGGAGCGCGGCGACACCTGGCTCGCCAAGATGCCCATGGAGCTGACGCAGAGCCGGATCCAGAAGATTTGGCTGCCGCCGGACAATCATCCCACGCTGCCGCGCCGATGTGAGTCCGGAGCGGGGCGGGGGGAGGCTCGGGAGAAAGAGCCGGGGGGGGGGAGAGAGAATCCGGGCCGGATCGGGCCGCAGCGATGGGCGGAAGAGATGCCCGCCTTTGCAAGCAAGGGTGGAGAAGGCGGGGAGGGAAAACCACCAACCCATCCCGGGGGGGGGGGGCGCGCAGATGGCCGGGAATAAAACGCCGATGGATCCGCGGGAAAGGGGGAAGCCGATCCCGGCGGGCGGGCAGGGAGGCAGGCAGGCAGGCTGGGCCGGCGGGGATCCGGGCATCTCGGGGCGCGGCGATGCCCAAGCGCGGCGGGCGGACGGACGGAGCAGCTCCGCTGCCGCTGCAGCGTCTCCAGCGGCCGCTTCCTTAGCGAGGCTGCTGCCACCCCGACGCGTGCTTGGTTTTTTTTTTTTTTTTTTTTCCTCCCGGTTGCACAGCTTCGCCGCCGGATCTTTCGGCTGGAGCCCGGGCGCTGCAGCGAGCGCTTGCAGCCCAGCCCGGGCGGATCCTTGGTGGCGGAGCGGTCCCTCTTTCTCTCTCTCCCTCCCTCTTTCTCCCTCCCTCTCTCTCTCCCTCCCTCTCTCTCCCTCCCCCCTCTCCATCTCTCCCTCTCTCTCCCTCCCTCTCTCTCTCTCTCCCCCTCCCTTTCTCTCTCTCTCTCCCTCTCTCTCCCTCCCTCTTTCTCCCTCCCTCTCTCTCTCCCTCTCTCTCTCTCCCTCCCTCTCCATCTCTCTCTCTCCCTCCCCTCCTCTCCCCTCCCTTTCTCTCTCCTCTCCCTCTCTCTCTCTCTCCCTCCTTCTCTCTCTCCCTCCCCCCCTCTCTCTCTCTCCCTCCCTCTCTCTCTCTCTCTCTCTCTCTCTCCCTCTCTCCATCTCTCTCTCCCTCTCTCCATCTCTCTCTCTCCCTCCATCCCGGCTGCGAAGGAGCTTGGATAGGCGGCGGTGGTGGCGATGCCGGGCATGGCACGCAGCGCATGGCGGAGGGGCGGGTCTTTGCGAGCTGCACGCGCGGGTGGGGGCGGGGGCGGGGGGCGGTGCCGGCGGGCTTCCCCAACCGGCGCCCTCCCAGCCCCTCGCGCTGGAGCGCTCCTCATCAAGCGGGGGGTCCCTGGCGCTCTCTGAGCTTGGGGGGGGGGGTTTCCTTGCCGACGTTTCGTGCGCCGACTAGGTGGGCTGGTCAGGGCTAGAAGGGAGTAGGGTTTGAGGAAGGGAGAAGGAATGAAAGGAGAGAAGGAGAAAGGAAAAAAAAGGAGAAGTGTGGGATCCATGGGGGTCTCTCAGCTTGGTGGTTTTCTTGCAGACGCTTGATGATGCAGCTAGGGTGGGTAACATCATGGGGTTAGAAGGGCATCTGGTTTAAGGAAGATTAGAGGAGGGAGAAGGAAGGAGAGAAGGAGAAAGAGG